>NC_141689.1:1791274089-1791929966 GCF_964263255.1 Lissotriton vulgaris
ACTACTCTACACACTCACTACTCTGCACTCACTACTCTGCACTCACTACTCTACACACTCACAACTCTGCACTCACTAGTGTGCACACTCAGTAGTCTGCACACTCACTACTCTGCACACTCACTACACTGCACTCACTACTCTGCACTCGCTACTCTGCACTCACTACTCTGCACTCACTACTCTGCACTCACTACTCTGCACTCACTACTCTCTGCACTCACTACTCTCTGCACTCACTACTCTCTGCACTCACTACTCTGCACTCACTACTCTCTGCACTCACTACTCTGCACTCACTACCCTGCACTCACTACCCTGCACTCACTACCCTGCACACTCACTACCCTGCACACTCACTACTCTGCACTCACTACTCTGCACTCACTACTCCAGAAATATTTTTCTAAAGCAACCGGACAACCACGCAGACTATACCGCACAGAAGATAAACTTCAGTTTGCCGTTATCCCCCCCTCCACCCTACCCCCCCCAATGGCTGATGATTTATCAATACACTGGAAGCTTAAGGTCCAAAGGGTGACCTCTTCTGCTTAGTTTGGTACCTGTATATTGTCCTAACAGAGATGAGCCTGCTATTGTATACACATATTTTGGAAGAGCTGAACTCAGTGGCCTGGTTACCAGTGCATAATCGTATCATCTTTAAATCAACATGTCTAGTTTTTGAATGCATGATCAAGAAGTCCATCCATCCTACTTGTTCCTAGATCAAAACTCCAATGCAAGGGATACCAAAGATGTGCAGTGTTGGACAGGCCACATGAAGGGCCGCTCTCCCCCGGCCCAACCAGGCCTGAGCCCAGTCCCGCAAGTACCACACACCACCATTGCACGTCCTCCGTCCCCTCAGGGACCCCTGCCCTCGAGCCTGCCGACCTCGAGGGTCCGATCCACTGCCGGCCCACGCGCCCAGCCTGGGGCGCCATCTTGGACACTCCACCACGAGGCCGCCTGGCCCCCGATCGACCTCAACCCTGGGCCTGGCCCGGCCTCAGACATTCCGGCACCACCCTCCACCCAGGAGGTGAGCGGGCTACTTGGCAAGTCAATGGGAGAAAGAGGTGCCGATGGCTCTCCCCCACCAAGTGCCGCTCGCCCATCGCCTCCCCGGGCGCTGGCTCCACCCCCCTGCTGGGTGTCTGGACTCCCCCATCCCGGACCTCCCGACCTCCAAGTGCGAGGGTCCGGACATCAAAGCACGCCAGCCCTATAACTGGGGCAGCTCCAGAGCAGGAAGGCAGTTGTATCTTGGAGTCGAGAGACGTAAAGAGGAACTCATCCTGGACGGACTACTGGCGCTGCCGTAGCTCTGTCCTGTGCACCATCGTCCTGCCTGTTGGCGCTGCCACAGCCGTCGTAACCTTCATCCTTCATCGTCGTCGGGATCTGCTGGCGTGGCCGCGGACCGTTGTAACCGTCATCTTCCACCGGGACCTGCAGGCTCCGCCGCGGACCGTCGTCCTTCCTTCATCCATCTCGGGACCTGCTTGGCTCCTCCACGGCCCGATCATCTAGAACGCCGAGCTCGAGGATTGAGAGCTATTTTGTACTCATTGGTAACTAAGACTGTCCCGCTACCCCTTTCCTAAACCAGAGACTAGAACCGAGGGGACCCCTGAGTCCAGACCTCCTTGTATCCATCCTCGTAACCTAAGAATTGCATATAAAGTCTCGTTAACCTTCAACCTTGTGTGGTGTCCGTCTGTGGGGGGGAAGTTACTTATCTGTACAGTCGTTGGAGACGGCTCTCCCTGGAGACCTCTCCCCGTAACCTCGGCCGACCCTCCCGGTCCGTCTAACATTGGTGGCCAGCGGCGCGATCCGAATCACCGCATAAACGTACAGAGAGTAGCTCACCCCACGACGAAGTCACAATGACCACGAAAGAGAGCGGATCAACCGAGAAATTCCAAATGGAGAAATTGGAGGAGTACAACCATCGTGAACTTAAACAATTCTGCATCGAACTGGGTATCGCTACCACCGGACTGAGTACCAAGGACGATTTTAAGCATGCCCTAGAATCTTGGGCAGAAACCGGGGCTGCCGGAACCCCTGATCAAAGCACCGTAGAAAAAACGACCACGGCCCCGGAAGGGCAAAGAACGGGTCTCTCGCAAGGCGAGATCCAGGAAAGAGAAAGGACCCGACTACACGAACTAGAAATGGCCCGACTTAAAATGGACGTTGAACTTAAGTTGGCCGAACAAAAAATCAACTTAGAGCACCTGCGTCTCCGAGAAGAAAGAGAGGAGAAACAGAGACAAAGGGAGCTCGAGGAAAAAAAACTAGCGTACGAACACGAACGAAACCTAGCCGAGATCAACCTACGCAAGCAGAATAAAGAAGCAGGGGTACCCGAGCGACCCCCCACCTCAGGGGCCACAGACAAAAAGGTACACATCCCCAAGGATGTTGTCCGAGAATACTTCAGAGAGGACGACATCCAGCAATGGTTTAAAGCCTATGAAATCGCTATGACTGCACACCGGATCGATAGAAGCGACTGGGGAGCCGGTCTCTGGGGAAGATTCCTCAATGAGGGCCGCGACACCCTACTACAGCTCCCGGACCACCAGATGACCTCCTACGACCATATGAAAGCGGCCCTCCTCACCCGCTATGGTCTCACACCCGAGATGTACCGTCAGAGGTTCCGAGACTGCACCCGCATCCCGGGTACAACTTGGGTGGACTATGTAACATACTTTAGCCGAGCCTTCGAGGGCTGGATCCGAGGAAGCAACGTCACGACCTACGAGCAACTATTTAACCTGATGGTATGGGAGCATCTGTCGAACAATTGCTTCATTGAACTCCGCCAACACCTCCTCGACAGCAAGTTAACGGATCCCCGGCAGCTCGCAGCCGAAGCTGACCGGTGGGAGATCACCAGAGTGGGCCGGAATGGGTCCTACGAACAGAACCGGAACAACAATGGTCAGCACCGACCCAGAGGAGGAGGAGGGGGCCAAGGGCGAGGAAGAGACAACGCCCCGGTCGCCCCCGCTACCAACACCACCCCCCCGGCCAACCGGGGCAGCACCCCAGCGCGACCAGGGTACAGAGCCAATGTCACGTGTCACCGATGTCAACGAGTCGGCCACTATGCGAACGACCCAAACTGCCCGCAGTACCAGAGCCCAAGACCCCGCCAAGTGGCCGCTGCAGCCCTAGGGGAAGAACAGATCTCCGAGGAACAGGAAGAGTACGAACAAGAGCATCAAGAGTGGGAACCAGCCGCCATGACTCTAGCCTGCTTAGGGGGGAAAGACATGGTCCCGCGGGTCCCCCTACCCGCTAACACCCAGAAGTACAGCCAATGGGTGAGCATCAATGGACACCAGGCCGAAGCCCTTCGTGACACCGGGGCCAGTGTAACAGCCGTCCGCTGTCACCTGGTGGCCCCAGAACAGTATCTACCGAACATTCTCTGCCCTGTACGATCAGCCGATAACTCGGAGAGCCTGTGTCGGATGGCCTGCGTCCCCTTCGAATGGGGGGGGGTCTCCGGCATGTTGAAAGTGACGGTCCGAGACGATGCCCCCGTAGACTGCCTCCTGGGCAATGACCTGGAAAGCTCTCCGTGGGCCGCCGTGGAGCGAAAGGAACACCTGGGGATGTTGGGCGTCCCCGACTGGGCGTGCGTCACCACCCGTTCCATGGCCGCCCGTGCCAACCACCAGCCAGAAGAACCCGAATGGCCGGCGCCACCGCCTCCGGTCGCCCCGGCCGAAAACACCGACCGTAACATTCCCGCCGAACCAGCTCAACCCACCGACCTCGCTAACCTCGACCAGTGGCCTCAAGAAGGGGGGCCCACGCAAGAACAATTTCGCAAAGAACAGAAGACCTGTCCCTCCCTCGAGGGACTCCGCCAGCAAGCGCTCGCCCAAAGCGCAGGGGATACCCCCGGAACTCATTGGGTCTACTGGGACAATGATCTGCTGTACAGCGAGCAAAGAATCGCCGAGCTGGGGAGCAACCGAGTACTAGTGGTACCCCTCCGTTTCAGAGACTTCCTGTTAAACCTGGCCCACGATGTCCCCCTGGCAGGACATCTGGGACAAGATAAAACCTACAGTCGCCTAGTGACCCACTTCTTCTGGCCCAAAATGAGAAACGATGTGCACCAGCATTGCCGATCTTGCCCCACGTGCCAAGCCAGTGGGAAGAGCGGCCGCAAACTAAAGGCTCCCCTGCAACCTTTTCCCGTGGTCACTACCCCGTTTGAGAGAGTCGGAATAGACATTGTGGGGCCCTTGGACCCACGCACAAAACAAGGCCATCGATTCATCCTGGTGCTAGTGGACCACGCCACCCGCTACCCTGAGGCTGTTCCTCTGCGAACTGTGACAGCCCCGGTGGTCGGCCGGGCCCTGATGGGGATCTTCTCCCGTGTGGGCTTCCCCCGAGAAGTCGTCAGCGACAGAGGCACGAACTTTATTTCCAAATACATGAAGTCCCTCTGGCAACAGTGCGGGGTCACCTACAGATTCACAACCCCCTATCACCCTCAAGGGAACGGACTCGTTGAGCGGTTCAACCGCACGCTAAAAGGAATGATCGGGGGGTTGGAAGAGCCCCTCCGTCGCCAGTGGGATGTGCTGCTGCCGTGCCTCCTCTTCGCATATCGAGAAGTCCCCCAGAAATCCCTGGGCTTCAGCCCATTTGAACTGCTATATGGACACCCAGTGCGAGGGCCGCTCAGTCTCGTCAAAGAAGGCTGGGAGATGCCTCCGCTAAAGAACCCTCCAGATGTCTTCCGGTACCTCCTCACCCTCCGCAACCAGACCCGGCGGTTCAGAGAACTAGCGAAGGCCAACCTAGAGGCCAGTCAAGAGGACATGAAAAAATGGTATGACCAGAATGCCTCATCCATTGAATTCGAACCTGGCCAACAGGTATGGGTGATGTCCCCCACTGAGCCATGCGCCCTGCAAGACAAATGGACGGGGCCCTTCAAAGTAATAGAGCGCAAGGGGCCTGCCACTTATCTCATCGACATGGAATCCTCCCGGAACCCTCTCCGGGTCCTCCACGCTAACAGACTAAAGCCCCACTTTGTGCGAACAGAGCTCAGCCTCCTGATGGCCACAGACACTGGGGCTGAAGAAGACTCCGAGCCTCTCCCTGACCTCCTACGGACTCAGGAGCAAGACGGCTCCGTGGATGGGGTCCGGCTCTCAGAGGCCCTCACCAGAGAACAACGCCAGGAGTGTCAAGCCCTCCTATCACAGTTCGCCAGCCTGTTCTCCCTCACCCCGGGTGTCACTTCCTGGTGTGTGCACGATGTGGATACCGGGGACAGCCCCCCTATCCGCCACCGGGCCTACCGCGTGCCAGACCGGGTACGGGCCTGCATCCAGGAAGAAATAGCCAAGATGCTCACGATCGGGGTCATCGAGCCCTCAGACAGTCCCTGGGCCAGCCCTGTCGTACTGGTCCCCAAAGCAGCTGCCCCCGGCACCACACCCGAACTCCGGTTCTGCGTCGACTACCGGGGCTTGAATGCGGTCACCAGAACAGACGCGCACCCCATCCCCCGGGCAGATGAACTAGTCGACCGAATGGGAGCTGCCCGCTACCTCAGCATCTCCGACTTGACAGCAGGCTATTGGCAGATCGGCCTCACACCCCGGGCGCAAGAACGTTCTGCCTTCTCCACCCCCGATGGCCATTACCATTTCACGGTCATGCCCTTCGGCATGAAGAATGCCCCAGCAACATTCCAACGGCTCGTCAATCAGGTCCTGGCGGGGCTCGAAGGATTCAGCGCCGCCTACCTAGACGACATCGCTGTATACAGCCACCATTGGACCGAGCACCTCCACCACCTCCGAGCAGTGCTGCAAGCCCTTCAGCGAGCTGGCCTCACGATCAAGGCCAGCAAGTGTCAAATTGGGCAAGGGTCTGTAACCTACCTCGGACACCAGGTGGGAAGCGGCCTAGTGGCCCCGCTACAGCTGAAAATTGCCGCCATCCAGGCCTGGCAGCCCCCCATCACCCAAACCGAGGTACGAGCCTTCCTGGGCCTCACGGGCTACTACCGAAGGTTCGTAAAAGACTATGGTACCATAGTGGGGCCCCTCACAGAACTCACGTCAAAGAACCAGCCCAAGAAAGTCACCTGGACCCCAGAGTGTCAAACTGCATTTGAACAATTAAAGGCCGCCATGTGTTCCGCCCCTGTGCTCCAGGCCCCAGACTACAGCCGGGAGTTCGTCGTCCAGACGGACGCCTCCGACCAGGGCATTGGGGCAGTCCTGTCTCAAGTGAACACCGAAGGCCTTGATCAACCGGTGGCCTTCATCAGCCGGAGACTCCTACCACGGGAGCAACGCTGGAGCACCATAGAGAGGGAAGCCTTCGCTGTGGTATGGGCCCTCAAGAAGCTCCGGCCCTACCTTTTCGGCACCCACTTTCGGGTGCAGACCGACCACCGACCCCTGCAATGGCTGATGCATATGCGGGGGGAGAACCCAAAGTTGCTACGCTGGTCCATCTCCTTGCAAGGTATGGACTTCACAGTCGAACACCGGCCTGGGCCAGATCACGCCAACGCGGATGGCCTGTCCCGGTTTTTCCGCCTCGACGAGGAGAGTCCCCAAGAGGATGGGTAACTCTCCCCGCCTTCAGCTGGGGGGGACGCATGTTGGACAGGCCACATGAAGGGCCGCTCTCCCCCGGCCCAACCAGGCCTGAGCCCAGTCCCGCAAGTACCACACACCACCATTGCACGTCCTCCGTCCCCTCAGGGACCCCTGCCCTCGAGCCTGCCGACCTCGAGGGTCCGATCCACTGCCGGCCCACGCGCCCAGCCTGGGGCGCCATCTTGGACACTCCACCACGAGGCCGCCTGGCCCCCGATCGACCTCAACCCTGGGCCTGGCCCGGCCTCAGACATTCCGGCACCACCCTCCACCCAGGAGGTGAGCGGGCTACTTGGCAAGTCAATGGGAGAAAGAGGTGCCGATGGCTCTCCCCCACCAAGTGCCGCTCGCCCATCGCCTCCCCGGGCGCTGGCTCCACCCCCCTGCTGGGTGTCTGGACTCCCCCATCCCGGACCTCCCGACCTCCAAGTGCGAGGGTCCGGACATCAAAGCACGCCAGCCCTATAACTGGGGCAGCTCCAGAGCAGGAAGGCAGTTGTATCTTGGAGTCGAGAGACGTAAAGAGGAACTCATCCTGGACGGACTACTGGCGCTGCCGTAGCTCTGTCCTGTGCACCATCGTCCTGCCTGTTGGCGCTGCCACAGCCGTCGTAACCTTCATCCTTCATCGTCGTCGGGATCTGCTGGCGTGGCCGCGGACCGTTGTAACCGTCATCTTCCACCGGGACCTGCAGGCTCCGCCGCGGACCGTCGTCCTTCCTTCATCCATCTCGGGACCTGCTTGGCTCCTCCACGGCCCGATCATCTAGAACGCCGAGCTCGAGGATTGAGAGCTATTTTGTACTCATTGGTAACTAAGACTGTCCCGCTACCCCTTTCCTAAACCAGAGACTAGAACCGAGGGGACCCCTGAGTCCAGACCTCCTTGTATCCATCCTCGTAACCTAAGAATTGCATATAAAGTCTCGTTAACCTTCAACCTTGTGTGGTGTCCGTCTGTGGGGGGGAAGTTACTTATCTGTACAGTCGTTGGAGACGGCTCTCCCTGGAGACCTCTCCCCGTAACCTCGGCCGACCCTCCCGGTCCGTCTAACATGCAGTTCAAGGCCAAACGACTTGAAACTCTTTGCTTAAGCACTTCTAAGGAAAAAATGCTCTGCTATAATTTAGGGGGGAAAAACAAAACAGTTTTGTTTGAAAATGTACTAGCTACATTTCTCAGTAGCAGTAGTATACTGCTTCCCGAATTTCTTTTTAGTGGTACCTGTTATAGGCTAACACGTTTTTTATTGATCCTGGTGCCTAGCAACAAATTAGTTTGTTGTTCTTGCTCTACGAATAAATAAATAAAAAGTAAATAAATAAATACATTTTCCAAGCTCTTATATGGAGAGATGTGGTGGACATCCTGTGTTAAGCAGGGGCATTTTAAGTCTGTTTACACCTTCTACTTGGCTAAACGTACACTTTTGTGCAAGTTTACGCTTTATTGCAATTCACAAAATAATTTTACCAGTGGTATGTTTACGATTGCTGAGTCTCTGCTCCCGTGGCGAGACTCGGGACAGACAAAGATAGGCAGTCCTAAAGATACTACTTGTAAAATTTCTTTGTGAATTGAAAAAAATCTTAAACTAACACGAAAGTGTAAGTTTATTTTTGTGAATCAGGCTCTAAATACTGACCAGTTCTTAGCTTACTACTTACTACATTCTCGCAACAGTATTGTTGGTGTTGCTACTTTATAGAGTATTTCCTCCTGCCTCGGTCCCTATTGTGGCCGAAGGGTTCTGACATATTGAGGCAAATGTCGAGGTTACTCCATCATGCAAAAGGGCAGCCTGATCTTCGTGCATCATACTTGTATCGCACTCAGGACACAGCACATCAGCATCACTGGTACCAGGCAGTTTGCCACAAGGTGACAAGATGAAAAAACAGATATGTCGGGAAGTGTACGATGCATTTATTGATAGAAGACATGATGATAAACAGTCACACAAGGCGCCCAGTTCACCTGAAAGGAAGTACGGAAAGCTCCATCTCTATGTATTCCGAGAGCAACCCAAGTTTAATGATGGTAAACACCGAGACCACACAGGCCTTCAGAATAAACAACCATTGGACGCTGGGCAACTCCAGAAATAATTTTCTCAAGCAACCGGACAACCACGCAGACTATACCGCACACAAGATAAACTATGAAATATGGTTCAAAACTGTATTAAATGTCTAGGAATAAATACGATTGCTCAGTCCTCACTCAGGCTTCTTCTGTTGGTTTGCGGCGGCCAGCTGACAGCATCTGCATCACTTGATGTGAAGTTCACTCACACAAGCAGGACTGACAAACAGCCACAGTGAAACAGCGTTTTGTGACTCCTTTCAGAAATAATTGCTTCTCGTGGGTGGGAATCCCTGCACGTATGGTGCTATGCCTACCGCGATCACAAAAAAAAACTAGCCGTGAGCGTGCACACTCCCGAACTTCCGGTTTCGGGATGTGCACGCACACAGGCCTTCAGAATAAACAACCATTGGACGCTGGGCAACTCCAGAAATATTTTTCTAAAGCAACCGGACAACCACGCAGACTATACCGCACAGAAGATAAACTGTGAAATATGGTTCAAAACTGTATTAAATGTCTAGGAAAAAATACGATTGCTCAGTCCTCACTCAGGCTTCTTCTGTTTGTTTGCGGCGGCCAGCTGACAGCATCTGCATCACTTGATGTGAAGTTCACTCACACAAGCAGGACTGACAAACAGCCACAGTGAAACAGCGTTTTGTGACTCCTTTCAGAAATAATTGCTTCTCGTGGGTGGGAATCCCTGCACGTATGGTGCTATGCCTACCGCGATCACAAAAAAAAACTAGCCGTGAGCGTGCACACTCCTGAACTTCCGGTTTCGGGATGTGCACGCACACAGGCCTTCAGAATAAACAACCATTGGATGCTGGGCAACTCCAGAAATATTTTTCTAAAGCAACCGGACAACCACGCAGACTATACCGCACAGAAGATAAACTGTGAAATATGGTCCAAAACTGTATTAAATGTCTAGGAAAAAATACGATTGCTCAGTCCTCACTCAGGCTTCTTCTGTTTGTTTGCGGCGGCCAGCTGACAGCATCTGCATCACTTGATGTGAAGTTCACTCACACAAGCAGGACTGACAAACAGCCACAGTGAAACAGCGTTTTGTGACTCCTTTCAGAAATAATTGCTTCTCGTGGGTGGGAATCTCTGCACGTATGGTGCTATGCCTAACACGATCACAAAAAAAAAACAAGCCGTAAGCGTGCACACTCCCGAACTTCCGGTTTCGGGATGTGCAAGCTCACGGCTGTCGTGGGGCGGGACTTCCGTCTTTGCGAGAAGCCCGCGCCCATGGAATGGATGGCCCAGAGACTGGTGGCAGCAGAAATCAGGAGTGGCGGCTGATGCGGTAAGTGGGGCTTGGGGGGCTTGGCACGTGTGTGTGTGTGTGTCTGCGCGCGTGTGTCTGCACGTATGTGGGTGTGTCTGCGTGTGTGTGTGTGTGTGAGAGACTGCGCGTGCGTGTGTGTGTGCCTGCCTTCGGCCGGCCTGCATAAGCGCGTTCACAGACCCTGGTCGGCGCGTTCACAGCTCTAGGTCCCTTCAGAGCGAACTCCATGACAATAGGTCTCGATGCCGAGACCTAAAAAGGACACAATAATACAAAATGAAGGGAGTCCTGTGGAAACCTATTGTCGCAGTCGCAGGCTCCCTTCTGCTTAATTGAAGTTAAAAATCCTGACGGGGACCCTAATAAATATGGTAATAAATTGAGCCTAAAACGACACATTAAAAACCTATCCTGGGCATTATACATAAGGTATAGGTAGGGCTCCATTCCCTCAGTACTTTTGACAAGACTATGGGCACTCACATTTATTTTGGACCCTTCAGCCTCAGCTCTGTGTTTTATTCTATGGGCTAAGAAGGCTCTCTTTATGATCCCTTTATCCTGAGTTACAATTGCTACCGGATCAAAAAGAGAGTCTATAGCCAAGGTTTTCTAAGCTTGCCTTTACATAATTGAGCCATGGAATGCTCATACTTTTGTCCCTCCCTAAGCAATCACTTAGAATTTCCCTGCTTAAGGACGCCTCCGGGTTTGTCCACATTTTCAACCAGGCCAGGATGGGTCTAAACTTCACCAAATCTTCAAGGTATGGCCTCCCTAGTTCTCTATGTGCTATAACAGCTGGGGTACTTTATGGGATTTTCAGAATTGATCTTAAATATTTGTTCTCTTCCCGCTGGAGTTGCTTAGTGTTGACAAAGCCCCAAACCTCTGCCCCATACATGACTTTAGAGCAACACACAGCGCCATAAAGGTTCATCACTTGTTCGGGGCACCATCTGCCAACCCTCCGCCCGTAACTCGCAATGGCACCATTAGTGGCAATCATTTTACAGCAACGTTCCTCCACCAGGGAATTACATTTTAAGGACCCATCAAATAGTAAGCCTAGGCAAGAAAATGATTTAACCCTTTCCATTTTGTAGTTACCTATCATATAAGTGGATTTGGTGCAAGGTTTGTTCCCTGCCAACAATACATATGACTTGCCCAGATTGACGGACAGTTCTAAAGATTCCATAAATGTAACAAATCTGTCTATTAAAATCTGTAGACTCTTTGGCGTGCGCGCGAGCAGGACGGCGTCATCCGCGTAAAGTAATACCGGGATGCTGAGTGACCCTACTCTTGGGCAATCTGTCTTTAAATTCAACAAAAACTGCTCCAAATTATTAATATAAAGTGAGAATAAAAAAGGTGCGAGAATACAGCCTTGCCGTACCCCGCTCCTACATGGGAACGATTCTGTCAAACGCCCCTCCGTGTTATACCGTACTTTGGCTGAAGTGTCACTGTGGAGCTCCCTTAAGATGTTAATTAGGCCAACCTCCATCCCCATATGAGTCATCATAGCCTAGAGCTTATCCCTATTCACATGATCGAAGGCGGCCGCCAAATCCATGAACCCCAGATAAATGGCTTTGTTGCTGGCTTTGGTGTATTTAGCAATCAGCATATAGAGGTTCAGGCACTGATCGCTAGTGGACCTCCCTATCCTAAAACCATACTGGGTGTCCGAGATAGTGTTGTTTTCCTCGGTCCACTCAGAGAGGCGGTTAAGGATTCCTCTGCCCAATAGCTTAGCGGACACATCTATCAGTGAAATTGGTCGATAGCACTGGGGATTGTCCCGGTTACCCTTTTTAAAAATAGGGACGATTATGGCCGTTGACCACGATCGGGGAAAACCACAGCTAATAGCTGCATTTATAATTCTTGTCATTATTGGGGCCCACAACTCCACACAGCTCAGAAACAGGTCATGCGGGATCCCATCTGGGCCAGGGGCTTTGTTTTTTGACAAACCCTCAATTCCCACAGTAATTTCCTTGAGAGTAAAAACCACTGGCTGACACTGCTGCTCCATCCCCACCTCCTATGTGCTCATTTCTGCTTCGTGGTTGTCAGTTTTTCCTCGTCGGCGCCCTTGTTTTTAACAGCCCATATACCAGGCTAGCAATCTGCCCAAATGTGTGTAGTAGCGGAAGCCCTTCTACTGTCATATCTAGGCATTCCTCAATGGAGGATTTCCCACTATCCATCAAGGTTTTGTAGAAAGTTCCCCCATCTATTTTAGTCCACCTCAGCCTTCTACCCTGATCCGTTACCTTCTGGAGGGTGGCACCGGGCTGTCTCCACCTGGTCCGAGCCAGGTATAGAAGCTCTAGTACCAAGGGATTGTGATCGCTAAATGGGCTCCATTCAATCCCTACAGTGGTGATTCGTTTTTTTAAAGCTCTAGATACTAGAATATAATCAATAAATGAGGATTAGCCTCTTCCCTTAAATGTCGGAGGGAGAGTACCGTCCCTCTCCAAATCCATCATATTAATAGTATGCTCAAGGTCATGGATATGCAAGAGTGTACTGAGGGCCAAACCTTCTTGTGTGTGGTCAAAATGCAGCCCATTCTCCACGGGACAATGAGACCATTCCGCATCTATAGGCAATAAGGCGGGGCATAGGTGGCAGTTAAAGTCTACCATAACAAGAATGATAGGGGCAAGAGCCCCCTTCCTAGCTTTGGTTTCTTGGCTCAATCTATGATCCAGTTCCCGTATAAGAATATTGTTTTCTCCACTAGCCCCTTTATTATAAACATTAAAGATGGTCAGCCTTAGCCCTTTGCCCCTGAACCACATGACCTGTAGGTCATGCGAGCACCAGTCCTGTTAGACCATGTGCCCTGGAGGTTAAAATCTACATATATAGACAGTCCTCCCATAGCTCTACCTGATCGTGATTTCTGCGCCGGGACAAAAAAACATTTGTACCCCGAGATGTGAAAGGGGCCATTATCAACCACACATGTCTCCTGGAGGCTAATTATCTGGTACCGGCTAATATATTGACGCCACTCACAGTTGTTAAATTTAGTTGCCAGACCAGCTATATTCCAGGAGATAACTCTTAGTCCTACCCCTGCTTCCCCTATTTGGCTAATGGCCGGTTTAACATCAGGGCTTCCGGCGTGCCCTGGATCCAACCCTCTACCCCCTGTAGTTTGTTCAGTAGTTTTAGCACTTGCCTCCCTTGTGTCTGCACCACTGCCCCCATTGAAGATAGTTAACTGTACTGGGGGACCTGGCGACCTGTCTCCAATGGTGAGGACACTCTATTTACATCAAGTGAACAGACCATTCCCTGATCCCTAGTGTTACCACCCCTAAGTCAGTCATTAATATCCAGTGACCTCAAAAGCTCATATCTGTTACTCAATGTAACAGAGCCAATATGTGGAACTATCTGAGAGCTGGGCTGTCCCTTACCAATAACTCCAATGTTGTGGGGTGGATAGAAAAACCCCAATGGGAGTACATTTACGTAGTCGTGGTGAATTCTAGCTGATCCCGCCTGCCTCAGAATGTCGTCAACCAATCTGGGGCAGCCAAAACTCACAACGACACAGTCACCCACCATAGTTTTCTTGGACTTACCCACCCATGATACCCTTCTCACCATCTTGAAATTATTATACAGGTGTTCACCTAACACGGTTTTAGTGAAGGGCTTTATTTTTTAGTATGGTCCAGTGTTCCTCTCGACCATCCTGAGTTTTCGGCACATTTGCCAGAATTATTGAATACGGGCATGCCTCCGGGGGAAGGTGCAAAGGAAACTCCCTTTTAGAGTACTGTGCTAGAGGACTTAATCTCCCCACTGAGGCCCATGCTTAGCACCCTGCATGGCTCCCATAGCGGCAGGTGGTATAATGGGTGCTACAACTTGTGCTGTAACTTGGGGTAATGGGTCATCATAGAGTCCACCAGATCATTGACTGTAGATGTAATTATACTTAAGCAATGAACTACTGGTGGATCAGTCCCAAGCGTTGTACCTTTTTGATCTAAAAAATATTTTTCAATGACATTTAATATGCCATCTATTTGCTCGAGCTTAGCCATTACCGGCGAAATAAGGGACCTAAGCAGTTCATCAATAAGCCTCATGAACTCAGATGTCTTGCACCCCCTTATTAATTGCTACATCTTGCATAGTGTGCTCATTTCTTCCTGAGACTCTGCCCTCAGTGACCTTAGATAAAACATTTTCTTCCTGACAGCCCAACCCCGATGAGGAATTTGTGTTCCTGGGCTGTTTAGCTTGTTGCCGACTTCCTTTGGGGGCATTGCTTGCCTTTCTTTTCCCCGAAGTAGCTTTAGCGTTACTAGCCAGCATAGCCCGGAGCTGCCTAGTGCGTGTAACCGGGGGTGAAGGAGGTAGACTGGGTGCAGGAGAAGGAGCAGAACTGATAGATAAACTACCGTCTAAAACTGACCCATTAGGAAACTGAAGGGGGTGTATAGAATCAGATAAAACAACAGGACAAGCAGACGTCTCTGGGGTTAGTATAGGAAGAACAATTTGACAAGATGGGTCCAAGGACAACCTCCTTTCTACAAGTTCAATTTCCTTGGCCACAACAGATTCGGCCCGTTTGAGAAAGGCATCTAAAGTCCCGACCGCACCAACCCCAGGACACACTTTAGGGTTAACTTTGGCCATTACAGTTTGATTAGCCTAAATGTGAATAGACAGGTCTCTAAATTCAAGTATACCAAAATAAATGGCCAAGTATAATAATGTCTCGCACCTTGCTTGTAAATGTCTCTGGAACTATCCAACCGTAGATGTAAGAGATGGGGCCCAGCCCAGCCTCTCTCGGCCCCCGGATGGCCACAGATGGCCCGCCCTGTGCCCGGGCTTAGCCCGGCGTGTCCCGCGCGCATCCTTGTGGGATGAGGGACCTGACGCATCTTTATGCGCCTCCTGGCATGGTCACTGGTGTCATCAGCGTGCCCCAGGGGATCCTGGGGCTTGTAGGCAGGAGTTGGACCGGTGGAGCAAAGCCCGGCCGGTCGTTCGTTGCACAGGGGGGGCGGAGCCAAGCTCGGCCACGGGAAAGGAGTAGCGGGCCCAACAAGGAACAAAGAGCAAGGAGCAGCCCCAAAAACAACGCCTGGCAAGCAACGGGGGACTAAGCCCCTGACACGTCTTTATTCGCCTCCTGGCGCGGTCACTGGTGTCGTCAGCATGCCCCAAGGGATCCTGGGGCTTGTAGGCAGGAGGTGGACCGGCGGAACAAAGCCCGGACGGTCGTTCGTTGCACAGGGGGGGGCGGAGCCAAGCGGGCCGCGGGAAAGGAGTAGCGGGCCCAACAAGGAACAAAGAGCAAGGAGCAGCCCCAAAAACAACGTCTGGCAAGCACCGGGGGACTCGGCCGTTGACACGTCTTTTTGCGCTTCATGGCACGGTCACTGGTGTCGTCAGCATGCCCCAAGGGATCCTGGGGCTTGTAGGCAGGAAGTGGACCGGCGGAGCAAAGCCCGTCCGGTCGTTCGTTGCACAGGGGGGGCGGAGTCAAGCCCGGCCGCGGGAAAGGAGTAACGGGCCCAACAAGGAACAAAGAGCAAGGAGCTGCCCCAAAAACAACGTCTCGCCAGCACCAGGGGACTCGGTCCCTGACGCGTCTTTATGTGCCTCCTGGCTCGGTCACTGGGGTCGTCAGCATGCCCCAAGGGGTCCTGGGGCTTGTAGGCAGGAGGTGGACCGGCGGAGCAAAGCCCGGCCGGTCGTTCGTTGCACAGGGGGGGCCGAGCCAAGCCGGGTCGCGGGAAAGGAGTAGCGGGCCCAACAAGGAACAAAGAGCAAGGAGCAGCCCCAAAAACAACGTCTGGCAAGCAACGGGGGACTCGGCCCCTGACGCGTCTTTATGCGCCTCATGGCGTGGTCACTGGTGACGTCAGCGTGCCCCAAGGCATCCTGGAGCTTGTAGGCAGGAAGTGGACCGGCGGAGCAAAGCCCGGCCGGTCATTCGTTGCACAGGGGGGGCGGAGCCAAGCCCGGCCGCGGGAAAGGAGTAACGGGCCCAACAAGGAACAAAGAGCAAGGAGCTGCCCCAAAAACAACGTCTGGCCAGCACCGGGGGACTCGGCCCCTGACGCGTCTTTATGCGCCTCCTGGCGCGGTCACTGGTGTCGTCAGCGTGCCCCAAGGGATCCTGGGGCTTGTAGGTAGGAGGTGGACCGGCGGTGCAAAGCCCGGCCGGTCGTTCGTTGCACAGGGGGGGTGGAGCCAAGCCCGGCCGCGGGAAAGGAGTAGCAGGCCCAACAAGGAACAAAGAGCAAGGAGCAGCCCCAAAACCAATGTCTGGCAATCTGGTGAGAAGACAGTTGCCACCTTCAAAAGGAGGATTACTCTTTGGATGCCCCTATTAGGACCATCACCATATTATTGGATCTCAAGTCATTACATGGAAGTAATAATAGCCTGAGCTGCGTAGGAGGGAAATTTGAGACCAAAACAAATGTTTTTCCAAAGAAAAGGGGACTGGGAATGGTGAAAGCCACTATAACAAAAGCATATCATTACTCAGAAATAAACAAGATGGGGGCTGGCTTTATGTACTGTAATAAAATATTACTTTATGTAAGTATAAATGTGTGAATGAGTAAAAAGTAGAAATTCACTGAAAAAGCCAAAGGGAATCCAACGGGAAAAGTAACATTATAGTTAGGTGTGCTAAAAAAAGATCTGTTCTTCTTTAAAAATAAACCTTAGAGTTTTACAGAGTTAATGTTCAATACAAATATTTATAATGTGTTCAATACCTCTACACACCTATGTTGTATTAGGAGCACGTGTTTCGAAACACTTAGACACATTAGCTGTACACAGGCTGTACACAATTAGGTAGAAAAGTGATGTGGAACTTGTATGTCACTATGTAAATTATAAAACAAAACAACACACTCATTGAATGATGCCATCGGTGATGTCATCAAGGATGTAATTTGAAATGTGCTCAGTAATGTCATAAATGATGACATAGAACATGTATGAATAACTTGTACCTGTAATCCCAGGGTCAGGTGTGGTAACCAAGGTAAAAACCCTCAATCACGTGCATGAACGAAAAGCGGTATATCTTGGTTCTGCGCTTCATAGACGTGAAACCATCATCCTCAGGTTTTTTTAATAAAACGCTTTTCTCCACCTGGAGAATGGACCACTTGTGTTGACCGTAGTGACCAGTGATGAAGTAGAAAAGGTGAGGAGAACAAACATTCTGAAGTGGGTAAGCATGGGCGGATTTCGCGGATCCACGTTACGCGAATTTGCGGATTTGCGGATCTGCAAAATCTGCGAATGTGCGGATTCGCGGATTTTGCGGATTTTCTTAATGGGGGGGTCTTTTGTGCGGCCTCGACGACGCTCACGATTGTTTTTGGGCTGATGAATGAGTCACTGAATTTGAGCTTCAACTAGTTCCAGCGACCATGTGTGTGTTACTATGCAATCGCCCGAAGGGTGCAGGGGTCCCTTGAGTGAGCTGTCCATCATAGTAGGTAAATGGCGGGGCCAAACGGGCGGTGCTTCCATGCGAGTTCACATGCCTCTTGTGTGTATAAAAGGTCAGAGACCGATCAGAGCAGCAGATCAAGAGAAAGAAGCTCCTGGTCACAGGAACAGCACGAGGATTGCGCTCATGAAAGTCAAGGATGCAAAGGCCTCTATCCAGCATCACAGCTGATTTTCGACGGTAGATCTGGGAAGAAGGCACACCTGCCTAGCCTCGATGATGCTCCCTTGAGTGAGCTGTCCATCCATCATCTTCCTGTAACTATTTTAGGATTGGGCCGACAAGCTGCCAGCGCCATCCTAAAATAGTTACTAAATTAGCTTCACTAATAGATAAAATAAAGCAGGTGCTCGAGCACCTGCTTTATTTTATCTATTAGTGCTTCCTGTGCTTTCTGTTGAAGCTAACTTAGTAACTATTTTAGGATGGTGCTGGCAGCTTGCCGGCGCCATCCTAAAATAGTTACAACAACTTCAAGCTTGAAGGCTTGAACTTTTGCCCCCTGAATCCACTGCTCGCGGATTCGCGGATTTTCGGTAAATTCGCAGGAGTTCGAAAATCCGCGAAATCCGCGAGTGGAACGGATTTTGCGCTCACGCTTAGAAGTGGGCTAAAATTGCTTCACTCTCCCGCCTAAACAATCTTTATTCAGAAGTAGAAGTGGCAAGGTTAAAAACAAGGTGGTGATTCTATAGAAATGTTACTGTTCTATAGCACCTTATAATTTTTGTAAAGGTCAAAAGGTTGACATGTTTCAGCCCCATATCTTGCCCAGTGGGGGTCAGAGGGCTTTCTTCAGGACCTACGTAAACATATAGGGTTGCTAAAGTTGTAAGCACCCTAAAAGGTTCGTCATTTTACTCACCCTTCTTCTTAGTAACAGGTCAGGGGTACCTGCAACTTGAAAAAGCTATAGTGCGGCGACCTCGGGGGACCAGTGGGCATAGAGTCCTGATACTGCAGGCACACTTGTGGAGTGGGAGAAGCCGCGAGTTCCTGAAGTATCCTGCCTGTCCCCCGAGGAGGCCGCACTTTGGCTTTTTCAAGTTGCATATCCCACTGACCTGTTACTACGAAGAAAGGTGAGTCAAATAACGACCCTTTTAGGGTGCTCACAACTTTAGCAACCCTATATGTTTAGTAGATCCTGAAGAAAGCCCTCCAACCCCACCCCACCCCCCCCCCCCGGAAAGATACGGGGTTGAAACATGTCAACCTTTTGACCTCCACAAGAATTACAAGGTGCTATAGAACAATAACATTTCTATAGAAACAGCTCCTTGATTTTAACCTTGCCACTTCACCTTCTGAATAAAGTTTGTTTAGGAGGGAGAGTGAAGCAATTTTAGCCCACTTCAACCTTTTTGTTCACCTCACCTTTTCTACTTTATTACTGGTCACTACTGTCAACACCAGTGGTCCATTCTCCGGGTGTAGAAAAGCATGTTATAAAAAAACGATGATGATGCTTTCACGTCTTTGAAGCGGAGAACCAAGATATACCGCTTTTCGTTCATGCATGTGATTGAGGGTTTTTAAGTTGGTTACCATACCTGAGCCTGGGATTCGAGGTACAAGTGATCCATTCCCCATATATTTGTTGACATTTGACAGAAAGCTGAATGGATCCGAGCTTCTTCCTTCCCCTCTTGATCATATAATAGAACATGTATGTCCAGGAGTGATGTATTATGTGTGGTCATAAGTAGTGCATGAAAGGAGTTGCAAGTTATAGTTAGCTCTGCCAACTATAATAAGTGAATTTCTGCTTTTTTTTTAGTTTTGTGGTTCTGTGGTACTGCGGTACCGAGGGTTTGTGGTTCTGTAGATTCTGAACCCGTTCAATGAAGGTCGTCGGATATAGACGATTTTGGTATCAGCGGACCGCAAATGACAAGTGCGGTATGTACGAGTGTTTTTGTCGTAATCGATCAATGAGAACACTACGTAGTTAGGGATTTCGTTTGAACCCTCGGGTTCCATTTTGTGTGCGGCAGCCATTTTGTGTGGTTGCCCTCACATAGGCTGATGACTATGGCCGAACGAGTCTTTGGTACACGTACACCTTAGCTGACTTTTGTGTGACCTGGCCAAACTGACTCCCTTGCCCGAGGCTGACCTCGCTGAGCCAGTTCCTTGTTAAGCAGCTGGTCAGATAACGATCAAAGAGGAGGACATTGCTGAGTTTGTGGTACATGCACACACCCTTCTTTCTTGCTTCTCATCTGCTTCTGTTCCTTCCTTTATAGCTTAATCATTCATTTGGGTTAAGGTCTTTATGATGGGTCTGTCCGGCCTGATCGAACAGGAATAATGGAATTTGCTCAGTCATTTCTGGTGGGCTGGACAACGGAAAGTGGGATTGTCGTCATGCGATATGTTTGAAATGTCGTTTCTCAATTGGTCAGTTTGTATGTAATTGATGCTAGCCAGGAATGTGATTTTTTGCATAAAAGACGATGCTCCTCTCTATGAATTTGTGCAGTCTCTAGCGAATCACCCGTGTTGTGCTTCGTAGACCTCTGTTCCTGGTTGCAGGCAATAAAATTTGGTCTTTGACGTCATCAAGAAGTGTCCTGTGTCTCTGTCTGCCGAGGCAGGGGAATCCGAAGACATCGGGCGTTATCCCTGGCGCCGCTGGGTTCTAAAACCCGGTTCTTCAGTTGGCGTCCAATGTGGGGCGACTTCAGCGGTACCGGTCCAAGCCTGAAGATCGTGAGGAGCTTCGTGTGGAAATTCTGGAGGAAGGCATGCCACTTCATCGACCCCTGTATGTCGTCGTGGTCCGAAAGTCTTTGCTGCGAGGTTCCCCGCTTTCCGACGGCTACGAAGGACTGCTGCCCTTACTGTCGCCCTGTCTTGGAGCCATTAGATGATTTGTAGAGCGAGACAATAGACGGGTCTTCTGATGACGCCATTGACATTTCAGTTAAGTATGAGTGGAGCGTCTACCAGTCCTTAGTTTTGTTTGGGTATCCTTCGGGATCGCGTTGATTTGGTACCTGCAGGCCCCAAAGCCGAGGGACTCGTGTATTCACGAGACTATCGTTTTGAGATTTCCCTTGAAGTTTGAAGCTAGACTAGTGAGCGAAGATGCCTGGTCTTAGCAGACTTGGAAAGATATTTGGTTTTGGTTGTACAAGGGATTCCCGATTGGAGGATTCGTGTCCGGTTAATCCGATTGGAACTCCGACCAATGAGCTCTACGTAAAACATGGAGTGGGCCCCATCGCGTATAATGGAATATGGGTTAAATATACCAGGAAAGACGGTGTCCTACAGTGGCCCCGTTATGGTAGCTTTGAAACAGAGATTTTAGATAATCTCGAAGTTAAACTGTTCAAGAAGAAAGCCCGGCCGGTGATGTTTGACTCTTTCCGCTTATGGCGAAAGGAAGCCAAACAGAAAGAAATTAAGTTAGCAAGCTGCTATACAGTTTAGGGATAATGAAGAAGAACAAGAGAGCGAACAGATGCTTAGGCAGCGTAAATTAGTGGTAGACAAGTGCTATCCAGCTTTGCCACCTCAACAACAAGACGAGAAGAAAGATCTTGTGAAAGATCCTTTAATGTCGCATCTGTTGAGTTCGCCACCGCCTTATGCACAGAGTGCTACGGCACCACCACAAGCTGTAGTTGCGCAACCTCCGGTTGCATTGCCACCTGTGATTCCTCAACAGCCAGCTCCTTTTCCGTTGGCTCCTATTCCTTTGGTGCAGCCTTCTCAAGGGCCGCCGCCTTTGCTACCTCTTTCGTCTGCCTCTCCTACGCCTGTTTTGTTTACTCCTCCTGTTATTGTTCCGCCTTTGGTTTCCTCTCATTCTGCTCCGTCTCCTGTTCTTTTGTCAACTTCTCCTTCTGCTCGACAGAGAATGACTGATGCGGTTGCTAGTATCTTTTCTCCTCTGTTGGGTTCCTTGAGTATGTCTCCTGTTGTAGAGTGTAAGCAATTGCATAGCCAATTGCCTGGTCCTGATGAAAGGACAGTGTTAGATCACTTAGCACGTAAATGGATTACGTATCCTTCGCACTATGATCTTGAGGGTGTTATGGATGTTTTCCATCAATGGGAAGCACCGAAACAACGATACGTTTTTGATATGATGTGTTCTTTCCTTCGTGAACAATGGGAAGATAGTGAGGTAGTTAGTCTATTCTCCATACTCACTTCCTCCGCTCCCCTCCTCCAAGACCTATCTACCAGCTCCCAGGTCACGGCCATTGACCAATGGCTCTCTGCAGGCTGTGATACCATTGCTCCTCTGAAGCGGGTCTCAACCAAACGAGAGAAGGACGCCAACCAGTGGTTTAATCAAGATCTTAAAGCCACTAAACTGGCGGTGCGGCGTGCGGAGCGGGCCTGGAGGAAAAACTACTGCCCCTCCTTACGTTTAGAGTTTATAAACATCCTGACCCTATATAAGAAAAACATCCTTGAGGCAAAAACCATCTACTTTTCCTCCAAAATCCTCGCAGCCGAAAGCAAATCGAAGGAAATCTTTTCGATTGTTCACAATCTAGCGTTTTCGGATAGAACCTCTCTCAAACCCACCCCTTCTCTGGAACTCTGTCACTCCCTAAATAATTTCTTCATTCAAAAAATCGTAACCATTAAAACCAACATTCCCCCTCCTTCCCCTACCTTTGTGGACCCTCAGTGTCCTCCTCCCAAGGACTATCTCACCACCCTCCCACCTCTAACTAAGGAATCAATAACTGCCATAATTCCACTTGTTAAATCTGGGTCCCCGCTAGATCCCTGCCCGGCTCATATCCTCCGTCATATCTTCTCTAGCTGCCCAGATCCCCCCCTCCACCTTCTCAACAGTTCTTTATCCCAGGGTGTGGTGCCCAACTCACTTAAATCTGCTGTAATCGTCCCTATATTGAAAAAACCTGGTGCCGATCCCTCAATCCCAGCCAATTTCCGTCCCATCTCTCTCCTACCGCTCCTGGCGAAAGTACTCGAGCGTCACGTCACCTACGCCCTGAGCTCTTTCGTGGAGAAGAACGGGGTTTTTGCCCCCCGCCAGGCCGGGTTTCGCCCCGCACACTCCACGGAGTCCGTAGTGCTTTCGGTCCTTGATAACCTCAGGGAGGGAATGGATACCAACCAACCTCAGGCCCTGGTCCTCCTCGACCTCTCAGCCGCCTTTGACACGGTGGACCACTCCATCTTACTTTCCCGTGTTAGGGCGGCGGGGATCGGGGGTACCGCGTTGGTCTGGTTATCCTCCTTCCTGAGGGACCGCACCCAGGCAGTCCGCCTGGGTGACTTCACTGCGGACTTCCGCGACGTTCAGTGCGGGGTTCCCCAAGGTTCCTCCCTTTCCCCCCTCTTATTCAATCTCTACATCTCCCCTCTTATCTTTTCACTGCAACAAATGGAGGTCACCGTATTTAATTATGCGGACGACCTCCAGCTTGTGTTCAACCTTTCCTCTTCCCCCGACTCTGTCTCCAACTTTCAAACTATCATGATTCACATCCGAGACTGGATGAACCACAACCATCTTAAACTCAACCCAGACAAGACCGAGCTGGTGTTGACGGGTGGTTCATCCAGCTCCTGGTCCCCCATCTTCTGGCCCCCTTCCCTAGGTGCCCCACCTGTTCCCTCTACCTCAGTTAAAACTCTAGGCATCAAGCTCAATTCCCAACTCACCCTTCACTCCCAGGTTAGTTCTGTGGTTTCTTCCTCCTTTTTGGCTCTTCGCACTATTCGCAAGGTGTCCCGTTTTTTTTCATTTGATGCCCTAAAAATGATCACTCTTGCCATGGTCGTATCCCGCCTGGATTACGGCAACGCCCTATATGCAGGTATCCCTGCATATAGTCTTCGGCGTTTGCAGCAGATCCAAAACCAGGCGGCGCGCCTGGTGTTCAAACTCCCAAAATCCTCCCATACCACTCCCCTCCTGAAATCTTTACATTGGCTTCCTGTCTGGGCCCGTGTCCAGTTTAAGCTTGCATCTATCACCTTCCAAGCACGACTGGGCACGGCGCCAGCTTTCATCTCCTCGGAGATCATTCCCTATGTTCCATCTAGGGAACTGAGGTCATCTTCCCAATCCCTTCTTACTGTCCCACGGTTTCGAAGAAAGAAATGGGGAGGCTCGAAGTTTGCGACCCTCGCCCCGACTTTTTGGAACTCTTTGCCTGCAGAGCTCAGAGCTTCAACCTCATACCTGTTATTCCGGAAACAACTCAAGGCATACCTTTTCGCCAAATCCTTTAATTAATACTTTAGTTTCTCATTTTTCCCCTACCCCGGGATTTCTGCTCTGACCTCTTTCAGTTTTTAGCGCCAAGAAACCGCTGGTGTACGTGCGCTGTATAAATAATTTTAAATAGAAAATAGAAATAGGTAGGTCAAACTCTGCCTGAGTTGTACCGTATACGTTCTGAGTTTGCGAAAGGGACTGTTGTGGGTCTCGAGATTGAGAAAGCAGTTGGGACGTTGTTGTCGTTTAGGAATGCATCTCCTTTTGAGCGATTGTTTGAGCCTGATTCGTCAGTTAGGAGAAAGGCACGACAATATCCGATGCGTGAGGTTCCTCCAGTGTGGAGACCTGGCGATGCAGCTGCTAATCCAGCTGTTCCGCCACACTTTCAGCGTGTTTGGGTACATGTTCCTTGGAAGCGTGCTGAAGTTTTAGCTCTTAAGCAGACTTTTCCTGATCCGCGCAAAAATCCAACAGGGTACTATAAGGAACTAACTCAGACTGCGGGTTTATGTATCATGAATCTGGCAGATATAGATATGTTGTTTGGGAATGTTGTTCCACAGCCTATCTGGGGTAAGATTTGTCATACGGATCATGCGCAGGAACTAGGTGATACATGGAATAATCTTAGAGATGCAGATAATAGACAAGTAGGTGGTGCTAAGCCAGAGGATTTGATTGCTGACCTTCCTGGTAGAATGATTAATTATATGAAGACTCTAATACCTGAAGTGCGTGTTAATTGGGACAAGTTGTCCGCATGCAAACAGAAGAAAGACAAGTCTGTGTCCGACTTTTTTACGCGGTTCGAAGAGACCTTTGTAGACCACAGTGGTCAGGACATGACTACTGAAGGTGGTCAACGGTTGTTCGTTGACAAGTTTGTTCATAATTTGCTTCCTGAGATGTGTAATAAGTTGAAGGATTCTGAGAGTGCTTGGGCTGTTTCTACGTCAGCGCAGATTTTGGCTACTGCCCAGTACTATGAGAATAGGAATAAAGATGAGATAGAGAAAGCGGATAGGAAGACTAGGGAATTGAAGACTAAAGTTCTTCTACAGCAAGCTTATCCGCCTCGTAATAATCAACGCGATTATCAGCAACCTCAGCAATATCAGAGAAACTCGCAAAGGTTCGAGTCTTCTCAACAGCGTTTTCCTGTAGGTCCTAATCAGTGTGCGTATTGCAAAGAAGAGGGCCATTTCAAGAGTAGTTGTCCGATTCTGTTACAGCGTACAAATAGTGCTTCTGGTGTGAGAGGTCGAGGTGCTCAACAAGCGCCTAGAGGTAGAGGTCGTGGTCAGAATACGCGTTCTTTGCCTCCACAGAATTCTATGAATAGCTTTGATCAGCAGAATGGTGCGTCTGGTAGGACGCCAGAGTACTATGCGGACGATTACTATGTTGAAAGTGAGGATGTGGATGGTAATGATTGCTAGGACAGCCATAGACAAAGAGAGGGAGTTGTTTCAGTGCCAGTAGATCAGAGTGGACCCTATGGTGAAGTGATTGCATCAGGTGTGTCGGAGCCTTTTCTGTTGGATACTGGTGCTGCAAAGAGTTCTATTATGCACTCTAAAATCCCTGGCGCACCTTTGTCTGGCTTCAAGAATGTTTCAGTAGGTTTTTCTGGCGCCCCGGTTACGAATCCGATTTCTAGTCCGTTGTCTATTTCTGTTGGACCTCGTGAATTCGAAGCACCCCTCATTCTGACGACTGGTTGTGGTGAGAACTTGTTGGGATTGGACTTGTTAAAGAGATTGTATGCGACGCTATATTGTTCTCCGTCAGGGGTACATCTTACAAAGGGTAAGAGAGTGATCTCTCCGATGTATTTGTCTAAAGATCGACTTCCACCTGAATTGTCTTCTCTCCCTGATTCTCTTTGGGCTACTGGTCCCAATGATGTAGGTCTCCTAGAGATTCCGCCATATGTTGTGACGTTGAAAGCAAATGCGAGATTGCCACGCATTCCGCAATACAGGATTTCTAGTGATGGTGAGAGAGCACTTTTGGCGATCATTTATGATCTGATTGAGAAAGGTGTGATTGAGGAAACGAGAGGTAATGTGTGCAATAGTCCGATTTTGTCTGTTCTGAAAAGAACTGATTCTTCACAGCCTCCTGTATATAGGTTTGTGATCGATCTTCGCAAGGTGAATAAGATTGTTGTTCCGCAATTTCCTGTCGTGCCTGATATCACCGCTTTACTGACTTTGATCCCAGCTACAGCCACGTGGTTTTTGGTGATTGACTTGAAGAATGCTTTCTTCAGCATCCCGATTGCCGTGGAAAGTAGAGATATCTTTGGCTTCTCTTTAGGAGGACGAAGCTTCCGCTTTAAGCGCGCTCCTCAAGGCTATTGCGAGAGTCCATCGATCTATAGCCAAGCTTTGAAGACGCAACTTGATTTGTTGGTTTTATCTGATGGTGCTGCTCTTATTCAGTATGTCGACGATCTGTTAGTTGCTGCTGACAATGAAGAGATTTGTAGAGAGGCTACTTTGTCGTTGTTACGTCACTTGTCTGATTTCCATCATAAGGTTTCTCTTCCGAAGTTGCAATATTGCCGACAAGAAGGAGGGAAGGAAACTGACCCCAGAAAGAATTCAAGCGATTGCGAAAATGAGTGTGCCTACGACACAGAGAGAAGTACGTGCTTTCCTAGGTGGATCCCTAATTTTTCGTTGCTTGCGAAGCCTTTGATAGCTCTTACTGTTAAGGATACTCCAAATCCTATTCCTTGGACTGACGAATGTCAGAAGAGCTTTTCAGAATTACGTGATGCGTTGTGTTCGGCTCCTGTGTTAGGTACCCCCGACTACAGTAAGCCTTTCACATTGTATGTCCACGAGAGAGAGGGATGTGCATTGTCAGTTTTGACTCAACAGATTGGCGATAAGCAGCGTCCATGTGCGTATTTTTCATCGACTTTGGATCCGGAAGCTAGAGCATTGCCGAGTTGTCTGAGAGCTACAGCAGCAGCGGCTGTTTCGATTCGACAGTCTGCTGGTTTGGCAATGGACAGTACATTGATTGTGATGGTTCCACATGCAGTGGATACCTTGTTGAATCATACCAAGACACAGTACTTAACTAGTTCTCGGTTGTCGGGTTACGAATTGACCTTGTTAGCGAGTCATGTGTATGTAAAGAGATGCAACACGTTGAATCCAGCCACGTTGTTGCTGATTTCAATTGACATAGACGATATTGAACAACATGATTGTTTCCTTAGAACTGAGGAAGAAACGAAAGGGAGGATAGATCTTAGGGATACTCCTCTTCCAGAGTGTGATGGTACCTTCTGGGTTGATGGTTCTTTCTTCAAGCTTCTGAATGGTGATACGACTGCGGCATATGCTGTTACGACTTTGCATACGATTGTTGAAGCTGCATGTATCCCACATAATTCAGCGCAAGCAGCAGAGTTAATTGCATTAACGAGAGCATGTGTGTTGGCGAAAGGAAAACGAGTGACTGTGTATACTGACAGCCAGTATGCATTTGGTGTGGCTCATAGTTTTGGACGTTTGTGGAGAGAGCGTGGGTTCCTGACTTCGCATGGGACTAAGATACAGCATGGACAGTTGGTGAATTAACTCCTTGAATCACTTACTTTGCCATTGCAAGTAGCGATTGTGAAATGCAGTGCGCATAAGAAAGTTACGGATGATGTTGGTCGTGGTAATGCATTTGCAGATGAAGTTGCAAAAGAAACTGCGAGAAATGTGATGAGTCGAATGTATGTTGCAGGTCCAGCGAGATGGGTTCCAGATGGAAGTATGTGTGAAGATACGATTGAGAGTGTGAAATCCATCCAAGCTGAAGCTACAGAGAAAGAGTTGAATGAATGGAGAGAGAGCAAGGGTAAATTGGATTCGAATGGTTGTTGGATTGATTTGTCAGAGTATCAGAGATGGTTGTTACCCGATGCATATGTGTTTCCAGTGGTTACAATGGCTCATGGATTGGCTCATATTAGCATGAAAGGGATTTGTAAGTTGTTAGCTCTGGTTTGGCAGAATGCTGCAATTCCTAAGTTTCAAGTTTATTTTTATTTATGATTACTGAACTCTCATGAGATTCACATAAAAGACATAGCATTACATTCCATAAAATCTTGAATAAGTAATATTACATTACATAGAATAATGAATAAAAATACAGAGTGAACTGGACATCGAAACAACCACCTAATACAGAGTCAAAAAACATTTTAAAAAGTTATACAATTTAAAACAGAACATTTCATTAGGGGAGTTGTTCATAGCCGCAATAAAAGCAGTAGCAGACAGAATATTCAATTGGAGACAGATGGGTCTTAGCCACTTTCACCTGTGCGACATTAGAGCTGGGCAAACAAAGATGACAAGGAGCAAGTCCTGATTTTTCATATTGCAGAGATCACATAAGGCTGATGAACCATACCATCTCGATAAGAGAGATTCAAAGGAAGTAAGTCCTGCCGTAGTAAAAACAATAGACGCCTGACTCCATGAGGAATGTTCCAAAAAACATAGGGTTGCGCATTCCTCACCAGACAGGAATAAATAACTGGAGTGGTGCCTTTTTTTAGAATACGAGTCTCTCTATCCAGTCTAAACCCTAATTCCCAAGATGCGGACTTCAGGAGGGTTTTCAGCTGATATGCAGATAAAGAAAACAAAACAGCTTCATCTAGTTGTAATTGGCTCACAGCACATCTAAAGTTTTTTAGAATTAAAGAGTAATCATTAAAATTTCCCAGCAGCTCAGTTTTTATAAGATGTCTTAATGTGCCGGGCTCACCCTTTGCCAGGCTAAAGACCCAGCGCACACTCCCCTCTAGACCTTGAACCCAGCTGCTACGTAATCTGAATTCCTGTCTAAGAGCAGCTGTTGAACTAGCTGTGGTGACAGATAAAAGGCTACGTAGGATTTTACCTTCAGAGGAGTTCAAGAAACTCCAGCTTTTCATATCGATTAACTCCATTCCGTAAAGTAAAGAGGCAGGAATTTTTGCTCGATATACCTCCAGCAGTATCGAGAAATGTCTTCTGCCTGTGGCCTTATATAGTGAAACCAAACTCTTTCCCTGGACAATAGCTTTCCGGGTGTTATTAGCTATGTGAACTTTTTTACTTAAGTTGCTCGTAACAATTTTGCCAAGAAAAGTATAGGATTGCACTACTTCCAACTTTTGGCCCCCCACGGTCCAATGAAAGTTCGCATATTTAGAATTCTTCCTACCCGTCAAACACATCACTTTACTTTTTGCAATATTTATCAGCAGATGATGCTTTCCTGCATAATTGTACAAAGCATGCAGGCGATAATTCAAACCTTTAGGCGTTAGGTCAAGAATCAAAATGTCATCAGCATACATAAGACATACGATTGGGGAGCCCCCCAAATTCGGAACAATACATGTACTTGCGGAAAGAACCTGAGGTAGATCGGCTATATATAGGGAAAACAGCAAAGGAGTCAATAGGCAGCCTTGCTTTAACCCATTAGCTGTGGAGATAATTCTAGACAGTCCTCTTTCCCCACCCAACAACACTCTGCACCAGGTATCTGAATGCAAGGCACGGACTAATCTGATAAGAGTTGATGGCATCCCTAAATCGAATAACTTTCCCCACAGCAATGTTCTATCTACTTTGTCGAAAGCTGTGGAGAAATCGATGAAGGCGCCATAAACTCGCCCTCCACGAACCTTGACATATTTCTCTGTTATAACCTGGAGTGCAGTCAGATTATCTAGGGTACCGTGCCTTTGCCTAAAACCGGTTTGTTCATAGGGTAGAATTTCGGCCTAAGACACCCAATCGTTAATTAAATTAAGAAGACATTTTGCAAAGACCTTGCCAATAGCATCTAATAGAGCGATTTGGCGGTAGTTTTGAGGTAGGTTTCTAGCCCCTTTTTTAAAAAGAGGTACTAGTATGCTCCCTTTCCAAGATGGAGGAACTTTTCCACTAATAAAACAAAATCTAAACACTGGGTAAAGGATTTTACTCCATAATTCACTCTGATGAAATAGGGACCTCATCCGGACCCATTGCGCCAGAAGAGCGCATGCCCTTGATAGCTAATTCGATGTCCTTTTCGGACTGGGGATCACAGGGAAGATTGTCCTCGTAAAGAGAATCATTATCCTGTTGCGAGCCATTACTGCTATACAAATGCTTAATATATTGCACCCAGATCTGCTCATCAATAGAAATTGGCGTGGGTCTGGATCTAGAACCGCAACCTTTGCCAATTAATGACCAGAATGTCCTGGCTTGACCCTTATGAGAGGATTCCCGGAGTTTGATCCATAAAGAATCTTCCTTATCTCTTTTCAGTCTAGCCTTCAACCTTGTTCTCCTTCTTTTTAACAAGACTAATTTATGGTACCTTTCCTGGTTAAATAATAAATATTGATCCCTTATCAATTTGTTTATTTCAATATTCAATTGCCGAAGGGGTTTAGGGATTACTGTAGGTTTTTTTTAGCGGGAAGGGCTTTCTTTGCTATTGAGGTTACTAATTTAAAAAAATCAGAAAAACCTAGGAGTTCCCTCCCATCCCATTGAGACAAATTCCCCACAGTAGATACCAAGGTACTCAGCAGACTCTTGATAGCCCCGAAATTCCAGTAACATTTCCCTGACTTGGCTCCAAAATTCACCAAATCAGTATCAATGTACCAGGAATCCGACAGAGGGGGCTTGAGATCAACTGTAACAGTCAACACCTTGTGGTCACTTAGTTCCGAATTAACAACCAAAACATCCTTCAGGAAAGGGAAGAAGGAGCTATCTGCTACTACATAATCTATAATTGATTCTCCATTTTTTGATTTATGTGTAAAAGCTGCAGGGATGTCAGAGGGGAGCCTGCCATTTATTACTATGCAATCCACCTTAGATAGACCTTCCAAAAATTATTTCCCTCTTTTGTTGGACTTAATATTCGCCGGGAACTGAGCTTGCGGAATATGGAGAGATTCTTCCTTAAGCTTATTCCTGAACAAGTCGAGGCCACAATTAGAAATTTTGCAGTTGAAGTCCCCTAATAACAATATATGCGGAGGGGATGTAGCGTCCATAAGCTTAAGTATAAAGGAGAAAAGCGACTTTAGGGCAACATTAAAGCAAGTGTCAGGTGCAATGTAAGTGTTTATCAGGGCAAGCGATTTAGTTGGGCCGTCCTTAACCAAATTTTTCAGAGTTACTGCCTGGAACTATTTATTTGGCTCTAAAAAAATGGGAAAAATTCCAATTAATCTTATTGGAGAATAAACAAGCTAATCCACCCTTCGCATGGCCTCTCCTAGAGGGGAGTGCACTACCATCTAAAACATAATAATCTTTTTCCATCGTTAGTTTCCCCTCAACCCAGGTGTCCTCAAGGCAAATAACATCAGCTTCTAGGGATTGCAAGAATGACAATTTTTCCGTAACTATTCTTCAAACCCGCAATGTTCCAAGAAATAATTTTTAAATCAGTGTTAAAAATTTAAATGCGGTTTAAGGGTAGAGGAGGATTTGCTTGAGAGAACGCCAGGCAACCAACTCCATTTAGAAATGTCATCCATCAAAACTGGTTTAGAAGGAAGAGGATTTTTATAGATTACTTGTCGTTCGTTTTTTGATACACATATTTTTAAATCCTCAGTTTTAGCTGAGGACCAGTCTGTAGAAACTGGATTTACTCCGTGGACTGTTGACAAGTTAATGGATAATTTGTTACCCTGTTCCTCAATGAAGAAAGGGGAAACATCTATCCCTCTTATTTGTAATTCCTCTGCCCAGTGAAAGATATGATTTAATACCAGTTTAGAATGAAATTTAACCCTGGCTGTTTTCCCTATGGTGGAGTTCAGAAGTGATACCAAGTCTAAATCGGAAGATTGAATTAGTTTTAGACTTTCGATCTCTCAGAAACATTTGAGAAGTACCGATCTATTAAAGATAAGATCGGTATCAAAAAGAGGAATAAAATCCAAGAAGGTGGTATCTACACTTTCTTTCTCCTGGATAGGCAGAATGGGGACATGCTCAATTACAGGTAAATCCTGAAATGGCTTAGCCAGAGGATTAAGGGTTGGGAGTAAAGCATTTACGGGAAAAATCGATTCAACAGTTCGAGAATAGCTCGAGGGTCCTGCAGATTCAATAATAATATTCGCATGGTCCCCTTTGGATGCACCAGTTGTGTCATCAGGTAGGTTAGGTGACAACTCTTCAGGGCAGGATTTTTCTGGCAAGGCCTCTAAATTGCTTTCAAACTTAATTTTCCTCTGTCTTTTTTTATAGAATCTTCGGATGGGTTTCCTTTTTTTAGCTCTATTCTTTTTTTGCATTGAGGGTACTACCTTTTCATCATTATTTGGGGGATCAGCACGTGCCTCTTTTTCTTTTTTTATATGAGGGGTAAATATAGAAAATACAGGAGGCGTTTCCATGTTTTGCATGTCAACCAAGTCAATCAAGGGTTCTATCTCTTCATCAAGGATGGCGATACAATTGCCTCCAGCTGAAACTGCATTGTCGACTATGAGACTCGCCGGGATGGCCGCTTGCTTATTTCCAATCCGACCTTCGGAAACGAGATTCAGGTCCATTTGAACTGGGTCTAAAATTTCCATCTCCTTTGTTAACCTCTTGTCTTTACTGGTGTTCACCAATAAGTTGGCAGACTCAAGATGCGACCCGAAATCGGTCCCACCTTTATTATGTAATAGCACCATAAGAATTTGGGTTACCGTATCAAGGACACAATCTGAGCCTCCAACAAATTTTTGGATGATAACAAGTGGACAAGGATTTAGAAATTAAATTATCATTGCCAATAAGAGAACTAGGGAGAATGTTATTTATATTAGTTATATTAGTGCCAGGGCTAGAGGTGAGGTTTAGCTGAGAAAAATCTAATTTGTTAGAGGGAGTGCTGCTGTAGAGATGAAGCCTAGGGGTTAAAGGAACTTCTTGAGCATTTGTATTGACCAGAGCTTTAGCATGAGCAAGTTCTGAATACCTCTTTTGGGACTCTAAATCTATATCAGGTAATGTAAAATCACCCTCCGTGATTACGGGGGTATGAGGTGAGCCAGGAGAGACTTTTGATTCCTCCTTAATTGGATGTGTTGGGTTAAACGCGGCTAACTCAGATAATTTTAAAGAAATGTCATTAGAGGTTTTTAAATTGTTAAAACCAAAAGCCCCAAGGGGGTGATCCATTTGCCTCTGTAAATCTATCAAAACAAGAGGCGGACCCCCCACTATTTCAGAGGAGAGATTCCCAGGGTGGGGCATTAAGGGAACCTCGATCTGAATGATATTATCCTTAACAGGGAGAGAAACTGCCTCTGACTCTTTGCCCTTTAATTCATCAGAGTTTAGGGCATCAGACACAACTTTATCCTTTCCCCTTTCCCATAAACTGTACAGTTGGCATTGACCTTTCAATTGCAGGGTAGAATTAATTTTATTCCGCAGGGGATTAGATTTCGTTTTAGAACATGACCTCCCCACTAATACTCGGCCTGAACGAAGTTTTTTTGCCGTCATATTAAAAAAACAGAAGAGCACAACAGAAGGAGCAAAACAGTGATATATCACTCTTAAGCAGAAATAGGATAAGTTCAGTGAAGAAAGAAAAAGAAATAGGAAGACAAAATACAGTGACGGCTAAGAGTGCTGAAGTGCCTAGGGGATTTAAAATGCAAACAACTAAGTGTGGCAAATTAATAGAACAAGCCAAAAGGGACGGGGCCCAGCCCAGCCTACTTCAGCCTCTGACGGCCGCAGACGGTCCCGCCCTTGTCCCGGGCTTCTCCCGCGCGGCGGGGGGCTGGGCCTGATTATATAGGGAGGAAGAATAGGTAAGGGGGCGGGGGCGGGGCAGGCAGGTAGAGCAGCCCAGGTGGAAGCAATGGGCTCACAGGGAATCCTGGGATATGGGTCCCTGATACTAAGCTCGCAGCCCTGACTCAGCACACCCCGAGGACCTTTCGGGCAGCGCAGCCCCTCTGCAGCTTCAACTCCCGCTGAAGGATTCAGCGCTGCGGGACCCACGAAGCGGGTCCGGCGAGTTGTTGTAAGTGGAGGGGCAAAGAGCAGCGCCAGCAGTTAGTCCCGTGGCAAGGCAGCAACAACAGTTCCTCAGACAAGTGGAGAATATCCAGAATGAGTCACAGGTATCCGCTTTTACTCCGTCGGTAAGGGGGCGGGGCAGGCAGGGAGAGCAGCCCAGATGAAAGCAATGGCCTCACAGGGACTCCTGGGATATGGAGTCCCTGATACTATGCTCGCAGCCCTGACTCAGCACACCCCGAGGACCTTTCAGGCAGCGCAGCCCCTCTGCAGCTTCAACTCCCGCTGAAGGATTCAGCGCTGCGGGACCCGCGAAGCGGGTCCGGCGAGTTGTTGTAAGTGGAGGGGCAAAGAGCAGCAGCAGCAGTTAGTCCCGTGGCAAGGCAGCAACAACAGTTCCTCAGACAAGTGGAGAATATCCTAAGTGTGCAGAGAATCTGGTTAAGAACTGTATGGTGTGTTTGATGTACAATCCTGGTAAGGGATTTCCAACTCCAGCTGGTCATTTTGCTCCTCCAAAGTATCCGTTTGAGGCTTTGCAGCTAGATTTCATCCACATGGAGAGGTGCAACAACCTAAAGTATGTGTTAGTGGTTGTTTGCTCTTTTTCTAGATGGGTGGAAGCCTACCCTTTGAAGGACAATACTGCCTTGTCCACAGCGAAAGCCCTTATTAAGGAATTCTTCCCTAGGTTTGGATTGCCGAGAGTGATCTGGAGTGACAATGGGAGTGAGTTTGTGGGTCAAGTGATGAAGAGAGTATGTGATGGATTAGGCATTTGGCAGAAGTTTCACGCTGCAAATCACCCCCAATCAGCTGGTCTAGTCGAGCGCTACAATGGCACCCTTAAACTAAAGTTGGCCAAAATTCAAGCGAGCTCTGGTTTACAATGGCCAGATGCCTTGCCTCTAGCCCTTTTGTCCACTAGAATGACTGTGCATTCACGAATGGGTTTGAGTCCATATGAGATCGTTTTTGGTCGCCCGGCGAACATTTGGGGAGTGCCAAGGCCGACAAAATTTAGTGAAATAGAACATCCTGTGTTGCTTGACTACCTGTATGAATTGACGGCTAAATTGCGTGTTTTGCATCAACAGGTTCACGATTCATTACCACATGCTTCTGAAGATCCAGGGCACGCAATTGAACTTGGTGCATGGGTGCTCGTGAAGAATTTTCAGCAAACCATGAACGAGCAGCCCCGCTGGACGGGACCCTACATGGTGTTGTTATCTACCCGTTCTGCAGTTCGAGTGCACGGTAAAAAGAACTGGATCCACGGTGTACATTGCAAAAGGGCTCCTTTGCCTCATGCCGTATGACCGGTGGGTTCAGAAAGGACTTCCTGACTCTGAGACTGAGACCGTGCCTCGTTTTCTGCCTTTCAGCTGTGCCCGTTTGATTGGAACAAACACTGAGAAAGAAAGTGACGATCTTCTCCAAGAAGTTGTGCCTCTATTGAACCGTTTGAACACTTCTGAACCTGAACTCCTTTTCCGTGAACAGACATTGCCTGGCAAAGAACATTATAATTTGCGACCGAGAGTCGCGAGACAAATAAAAATATAAAGTTTTCTTTTTATGATTTTTGCAGGTTAACTCTCCTCCGAGGAACTACCTTGATTTTTGTTTTTCGAACCGCCATTTGGGTTTAGCTGTAGGGTCGCGGTTGCCGAAGTCTTTGGAGTGCAAGCCGAAGACATTAGGTCGACGGTTCTGGTTGGCCTAAGGGAGTTGCCCTGGGCTGACAGAAGCATTCCTTAGCATAGAACACCCTACCACCGCTAGCAGCAATTAGAAAGGATGGAGTTTTTCGAGATGGAGAGACCTGTTGATAAAATAAGCTTTAAGACCAAAATCTGTAAATTAATGATCCGAAAAAGATTTTTAATATTATGTTTATTTATGTTGCTTAGCTTAATGATGTTTTTAATTGGATATGTGACATTCTCTTTTCAAGTGACGTTCATGCCCACTACACAACCTATACCTCCTCCTACTATTTCTTCTCATTATTTTCACCCTCTGCCCGAACATGAAATCGTTAGAAGATTGGAATTCGCTAACAATTCCTTTGTTCAACTCCTGCACCAACACCAGCTAGTTATGAACACGACAAATTGTTGGGTTTGTGGCCTCATGCCCCATACGACCGATAAAGGTATTCGTTACCTAGTTTTGCCTTTCAGCTATAATGGTTCTATTTGGGCATATAGAACGATGTTCATTTATGCTCATAGTGTCTATCCCCAAGGTTCTGTGAAAGATAATCCGAAGACTAATGCTCTGGTCAAGGGTATAGTCGACATGATTAGAGGAATTAGTTCCTATGAGACTATCCCGAGAGATGAGACTCAAGAATACATTGGTTGGAACGTTACTGGATATGGAGTCAGTCTGAGTGTTAACCAGCGAGCAAAAAGTCTCCACCGATTTGGATAGTGCCCCATCAGGGTCATTAGTGTCTGCAAGGTAATGGCAAGAATCTGAGAGCTCAGTTAGGGAAGAGTGTCTGCACTGAGACTTATGTATTTGCGTCTCAGACTTCCCCAGCATTCCTAGCAGCTAAGGGTACCTATTTTATCTGTTACGATAAAGCTTACACATGGTTGCCCCCTGACTTCTCGGGCACATGTTTTGTTTCTTTCCTTTTGCCTCCCACTTTTACAGCTGCGGCAGATTACCATAAGACGAGAGTTGCTAGAGGTGTCTTCAGTAAGGAAGATACTGCAGGGCAAGAGTTGGGAGATTTCTTTAAGGGTTTTCTGCTGTTCTGGGGACATATGGCTAACAGCAGGAACATTCGCCAGTTGACGAGAGTGGTTGAGTCCACCGTAGTCGAAACTGCCGGTGCCCTTAGTAACTTGACTGCTGAGCTCCAGTCGGATCGACTTATGACACTTCAGAATAGAGTTGCTCTTGATGTCATACTTGCAGACAGAGGTGGAGTGTGTAAACTGATTCAATCGAGCTGCTGTGTTTTCATTCCAGACAACGCTCCGACAGTCTTCCAGGCCATTTCCAAGTTACATAAGATCTCCGAGTCTGTACATATAGACGAGGGAGATTGGTTGTTGATGGGATGGTTTTGGGGATTGATATCCACGTGGGGATGGAAGATTCTGATGGTCATTGGGATGATCTTAGCTATCCTTTTCCTGTTCTGTCTCTGTGTACAGTGTGCTCCTGCTATATGTGGCCTCTGTGCTACTTCGTGTGCAAGGAGACCTGTCCAGAGAGAGTTGCTAAGTACTAGGATGGTGCTACAGCAACATCTTGATGATCTGATGAATATAGACCTGGATTCAGACTGACATGGGTTTGGGTTTATTGCCTATGTAAGGGCAAAAGGAGGGTCTGTGGTTCTGTGGTACTGCGGTGCCGAGGGTTTGTGGTTCTGTAGATTCTGAACCCGTTCAATGAAGGTCGTCGGATATAGACGATTTTGGTATCAGCGGACCGCAAATGACGAGTGCGGTATGTACGAGTGTTTTTGTCGTAATCGATCAATGAGAACACTACGTATTTAGGGATTTCGTTTGAACCCTCGGGTTCCATTTTGTGTGCAGGAGCCATTTTGTGTGGTTGCCCTCACACAGGCCGATGACTATGGCCGATGAGTCTTTGGTACACGTACACCTTAGCTGACTTTTGTGTGACCTGGCCGAACTGACTCCCTTGCCCGAGGCTGACCTCACTGAGCCAGTTCCTTGTTAAGCAGCTGGTCAGATAAAGATCAAAGAGCAGGACATTGCTGAGTTTATGGTACATGCACACACCCTTCTATCTTGCTTCTCATCTGCTTCTGTTCCTTCCTTTATGGCTTAATCATTGATTTGGGTTAAGGTCTTTATGATGGGTCTATCCGGCCTGATCGAACAGGAATATTGGAATTTGCTTGGTCATTTCTGGTGGGCTGGACAACGGAAAGTGGGATTGTCATCATGCGATATGTTTGAAATGTCGTTTCTCCATTGGTCAGTTTGTATGTAATTGATGCTAGCCAGGAATGTGATTTTTTACATAAAAGACAATGCTTCCCTTTATGAATTTATGCAGTCTCTAGCGAACCACCCGTGTTGTGCTTCGTAGACCACTGTTCCTGGTTGCAGCCAATAAAATTTGGTCTTTGACGTCATCAAGAAGTGTCCCGTGTCTCTGTGTGCCGAGGCAGGGGAATCCGAAGACATCGGCGTTATCCCTGGCGCCGCTGGGTTCTAAAACCCGGTTCTTCAGTTTGAAACACTAATTTTATCACTGACATATTCACCTAATTATAATGTCACTTTAACCTTTGGTACTTCAGTTAATGTCTAAGGTTTTTTGCTTTTTTTATTAAAAAATAGATCTTTTTATCACACCTAATTATAATGTTACTTTAACCTTTGTTTTTTTCATTGAGTTTCTACTTTTTAAAATATAAAGAACTATTTAATTACTATATGTGAGAAGTTGGCCTGGTATATGTTGTCTACTAATTGAAGTAGGCCCCTTGTACCAGTCCAAACAACCCTTATTGATGATTAGGTTAAAGACAACCTTTATTGAAAGCTATCCTAGTGGTAGCTATGGAGAGCAGCCATCAGGCTAAGTCTCGAAAAAATGTAAAGCAGTTTGTTTTACCAGTCTGTAACCTCCTGAATGACCAAATGAAAGGAGAACCACACCAGGTATATATAAAATATATGCATTGATTATTAAACATTCTCTACTTGCCTCTTTATGAGATTAAAGAGCACTGCCCACAATATTACAGGACTAGAACAACAGTAAATAGCACAATACACAGCGGGCTCCAGGGGGAGACCGAACCATATACTAAGAAAGTGGTATAACAACCACAACTTGACTAGACATAGTGCCTAGAGCACGTAGAATCGCTGGGACCCCAAGGAACCACCCAAAGTAGTGACACAGGGGACCAACGGGGGAAGCGTGCAGTATGACAACACAGCCGCGAGCTCTGTATAATCCTACGGGAAAGTCGCAGTTGGAATTTTTTTAATTTAAGGACACTTAGAAGAGGACGTTGAGCAAACCCTTTCAGACTTAGAAGGTTCTAAGGCCAGCACCCATGTGAGCACTGGAATACTCATGTTACCTCACCCTGGGAAGCCGGGGGCATAGGTGTCAAATGGTGTCGGGAATCTTCGTAGTTTTCAATGTTGAGATGTTGCAAAGTGCTGCTGCCATGAAGAGGAAAAGTGTCTGGTCTGATCCAAGCCTGGATCAAAGCTGAGAAGAACCTGAAAGCAGAGGGAACAGAGTCTGGGTCACTTGCCAGCGACCAGGGGCTCGGTAGACGAATGCGCACCGATGTCGGGTGTTTCAGATGAGAAGAGGTGAAGCTTGACTCTGCAGCCACAGGGAAAAAGAAATGTCGATGATGACCGAAGTCCACAAGCGAGCTGTCCCACAAAGGATGTCGAGTGCGGGGGGGGGGGGGGGGGTTTGTCAGTGTTCGGTTTGAACACAAACAAGCCTTGGCAACTGCAACCCATGCCGTCAGTGAAAAGATGCTTTGGTGAGCACCAGCAAGTTCCTGGGGACTCCCCAAGTGATGGAAAGTCAGGGCACATCTGGCGCAACTAGGTAAGTCCATGGAAAGTTAAAGTTGCCTTCACAGGGACCCACAGGCCAACAGACCAGGGATCCCAAAGTGACCTCAAGAGGAATCACAAAATACCAGCCCACGGAACACCCGTGGAGTGTAGGACAGTAATCTTTGGTGGAATCACTGCACTGGGTCTGGACTACAAGTAGCCCAAAGCACAAATTAAGGGAATGCTGGAAAGCAGATGCTTCTGCAAATGGAGATGGTGCCCAGGGGTTCAGGTTGCACCGTCCCCACGAGGGATACGGGTCTCAGGTTTGCTGAGCACACTAGTTGACCTCAGGGACATTTGGAAACCCATGTCCTGTATTGCAAAAGTCCTCAGAGTCCTCAGGAGCTTTGGAGTTGCAACTTTGGTGCCTGCTTAGCAGGGGAGTAACTCCTTTACTCCAAGGGAGATTCTTCAGTCGTCCAGCATTGTGCAGATCGTCAAAGTACTTGGTTTCTGTAGCAGAGTTTAGTCCAGGTAAAATCTAAAGTTCTGTAGCCAGGAGTGCCTACATTATACCCAAGGAAGGGGTGGGACAAACTCTGGGGACCCACCGATGGGAGGGACAGGACAGAGGAGTGGCTACACCCATATCCTTTGTGCAGTTTCACACCAGAGCAGGGGCTGATAGCCCCTGCAACCTGTTTGAGCAGGACTATGCACAGGGACACCAAATGTGCCCCCAGTGCAGACATCAAAGCACCTCTAGAGTGCACCCACCCAGTCCCAATACACTAAAGCCTGTATGGGAGGTGGTTAAACCTCCCTGTGACAGGAAACCTATTGTCCAGCGTTCTCCTGCTGGAGTTTTGTCCAGCAGCAGGAGGGCAAACTCGTGTCTGTGGCTGGCAGCATCCATCTTGTGGTGCCAGGGTTGAGAAAACTGGTACCGGGTGTACCGGTGCTGTCATATTTCTCCCTCTAGGAGGGTGGAATCATACCTGTCACACCAGTTACCGGTGTGGAGGTATGATTCCTAGGTGTTTGACACCAAACACAACAGTTTTCTGTGTAGCTGTTTTAAAGTTAGCATTTACCGCAAGGTTATAATGCACTTAAGAGTATATGATTGGCTGCATCACAGAACAACCCCGGAGAATAGATTCTGAAGGCTGCAGAGGGGTACTCATGCATAGGCACCCTCTCACAGAAAACCCAGCACCCTACCTTCAGGATTGATAAGGCCTGCCGTAGGGGTGACTGATAGGTTTATATGTGCAGTGATAAGGTAGATATAGTGAACCTATATTTAAGTAAGGGGTGCATGCACCACCTTACACAGGTTGCAGAAGCAGACCTGTGGTGTCAATTTGAGTGGCCTTTCAGGGGTGGCATAATATATGCTGTAGCCCCTGGGAGGCCTCTGGGGTACCTATGCCCTTGGTATATAGTATACCATATACCAGGTACTTATAAGGGTAGCCCAGAATCCAATCTGGAGTGTACTTAATGTACATGCAATCAATTTAGGGAGAAAGCAGATAGACTGGGGTCCAGATTAGCAGGATCCCAGTCAAACTAAGTCGAAAACCAACCAAACACCTGGAAAAAAGTGAGGGTAACCATGCAGTCAGATTTCACCTTCCTGCACTACACATAAAGCTAGGCTCCTGCCACACATGGCCTGGCCTGTGGCAAACCCCCCCACAGGCAACTAACCCCACGCTGTGCACAGTCAGCTTTGGATCGTGGGCAGCGGGGGTTGGCCACAGGGCTTGGCCTTCCATCACCCTGTACCCAAAACCCAGCAGGCTTTCAACCCCATATTGCGCACAGCCTTTGGTGTGTACAGTGTAGGGTAGGGTTGAAATTTGGGCCATGGTGACCCTATTCTCTTGTGCCAAATCATACATATTAAGTGGAGTGCTGCATGCAGCTCTCCTCTCCTAGCCTTAATTGGCCCTGGGTAGCCCATCCCCCGAACCTGTTCCAATAAAAAAAAGAAGAGACTTCATCCCATAGGACCAAATACAATTAATAGGGGAGGAGGTGTATTGACCCCCCTACCTTGGGCCCCAAGGACCCTATTCTACAGGGTCAAAATCTAAGTGGAGGGGGGCATGCAGCCCCCCTCCCTGCGACTTAATAGGCCCCGGGGGCACAGTCACCCAAGGCCAAAAGCAATAAAAAGGGAAGGGATCCCACATGGCCTCCTCCTCAAGTGATTCTGGGCACCAGGGACCCATCAACAGGCCAAGTAGAATAAAAAAGGCGGCGCCAAAGTTATTTTCAAATGAAAAAATGCTTTTCCTAGGAAACTACATCCTAACTATAACTACCTACTGGTGACCACACCTCCTGGCGCATTGATGGTTGGGGGATAAAGTCCTCTTGGCCAGCAAGGCCTCTTGTTACCTTCAGTAAGACCCACACAGTGGGATTGCTGAGAGGTCTTCGCAGGTCATACCTCCTTTCTCCACCTCTCTGCAAATGAGACTCCTGGTGCACTGCTGGTTGGGAGATGAGCTTTCGATCGTGGGCAGAGGGGGTTGGCCACAGGCTTGGCCTTCCATTACCCTGTACCCAAAACCCAGCAGGCTGTCAACCCCATATTGCGCACAGCCTTTGGTGTGTACAGTGTAGGGTAGGGTTGACCTTTGGGCCATGGCAACCCTATTCTCTTGAGCCAAATCATACATATTAAGTGGAGTGCTGCATGCAGCTCTCCTCTCCTAGCCTTAATTGGCCCTGGGTACCCCATCCTCCGGACATGTTCCAATAAAAAAAGAAGAGACTTCATCCCGTAGGACCAAATACAATTAATAGGGGAGGAGGCGTATCGACCCCCCTACCTGGCAATTCTTGGGCCCCAAGGACTCTATTCTACAGGGTCAAAATCTAAGTGGAGGGGGGCATGCAGCCCCCCTCCCTGAGACTTAATAGGCCCTGGGGGCACAGTCACCCTAGGCCAAAAGCAATAAAAAGGGAAGGGGTCCCACATGGCCTCCTCCTCAAGTGATTCTGGGCACCAGGGACCCATCACCAGGCCAAGTAGAATAAAAAAGGGGGCATCAAAGTTATTTTCAAATGAAAAAATGCTTTTCCTTGGAAACTACATCCTAACTATACCTACCTACTGGTGACCACACCTCCTGGCGCATTGATGGTTGGGGGAAAAAGTCCTCTTGGCCAGCAAGGCCTCTTGTTACCTTCAGTAAGACCCACACAGTGGGATTGCAGAGAGGTCTTCGCAGGTCATACCTCCTTTCTCCACCTCTCTGGAAATGAGACTCCTGGTGCACTGCTGGTTGGGAGATGAGGTCCCCTTGACTCTAGCTTGTCTTTTGGGGCCAACAAGCCCTCCTGTTACCTCCAGTAAGTCCCACCCATCGGGATTGCTGAATGGCGTTCGGAGGCCATGCCAACTTTCGCCACCACTCAGCAAACATGCCTCTTGGCGCACTGCTGGTTGGGGGATGAAGTCCTCTTGGAAGATGAGGTTCTTGAGAACCAGAAGCCCTTGTGTGACCTCCAGTAAGTGTGACATAGCAGGACTCCTGAGAGCTGGTCGGTTTCCTCACCCCCTTTCCCTACCACTCTGCAAATGTTTAAAATGTAAGAAATGTACTTAAAAAAACAAAGATTACTTTTATGTTATAATTAGGAAATAGTATTAGAAACACCTTAAAAATTCACTTAAAATACCAAAGGTGACAGAGTTGTTATGATTAAGAAATGGAATTTAAAAAAAACCTTCGAAATTCACTGAAAAAAATAAACTTTACAGAGACATTATAGTTAGTATCAGATTTCATTCGTACAAAACCAGTGAAATCCAGCAGTTAAGTTTACCTGAGGTAACTATAATGTATACACATGGAGATAATGTACAGAGTGCTGAAACTTTTCAAACACTCACCCTCATCACAGACCTGGGTTGAATCCATCATCATTCTTTAGTTCACTTTGCCACCCCAGTTCAGACACAGCTATATGCAAATCAATCTTGATCCTGTGCCTCATGGGAACAGTCCAGCCCGAACTGCCAAGCCATGTCTTCCCTGGACCGTAAACAAGCATCCTGGGACCGGTTTCGGGCCTACAGGCCTCTTCAGCCCGGATAGCTTGAATCCAATGGCAAAGTGAGCAAGGGACCCATGTGTGGGCATACCCTGCAAACTTAGGGCGAACAAAGCAAACATAAGGAGATAATGGATGGAGTGCTGAAACTTTTCAAACACTCACCCCCAGTTACAAATCTGGATTGCATCCATCATCATTCTTTGGCTCACTTTACCAACCCAGTTCAAACACAGCTATATGCAAATCAGTCTTGATCCTGTGCCTCATAGGAACAGTCCGTGCCCGAACTGCCAATCCATGTCTTTCTTAGACCAGAACCAAGCATCCTGGGACCGGTTTTGGGCTAACAGCCCTCATCAGACAGGATAGCTTGAATCCAGTGGCAAAGTGAGCAAGAGACCCACGCCTGGGCATATCCTGCCAACTTAGTGCGAACAAAGCAAACACAAGGAGCTAATGGATGGAGTGCTGAAACTTTTCAGTCACAGACCTGGGCTGAATACATCATCATTCTTTAGCTAACTTTGCCACCCCAGTTTAGACACAGTTATAGGCAAATCAGTCTTGATCTTGTGACTCATGGGAACAGTCCAGCCCGAACTACCAAGCCATGTCTTCCCTGGACGGGAAACAAGCATCCCCGAACAAACAGTTCAGGCTGGACTGTTCCCATTGGGCACAGGGTCAAGACTGATTTGCATATGGCTGGGTTCAAACTGGAATGGCATGGGGAGCAGACAAATGATGTATGTAGGCCCAGATCTCTGTACTGGGGTGAATGTATGACATTGTTCTGCATTCTGTCAATCAACTGTTCTTTTTGCATTTGTCACCCGAGTGGGACGGGTATGCCCAGACGAGGGTCCCGTGCCACTTGAACTCAAGCTATCCTGGAGGATGAGGGTTGAAAACCCGAAACCGGTCCTAGGATGCTTGTTTCCAGTCCAGGGAGGACCTCGCCTGGCAGTTCGGGCTGGACTGTTTCCATTGGGCACAGGGTCAAGACTGATTTGCATATGGCTGGGTTCAAACTGGAATGGCATGGGGAGCAAAAAACGATGGAATTAGGCCCAGATCTTGTACTGTGGTGAATCTATGACATTCTTCTGCATTCTGTCCATCAACTGTTCTTTTTGCATTTGTAACTATAATGTATGCCACTGTAATTCACTGCTTATGACCTCACATTTTACGTTCATTCAAACAGACATGACACATATGCATATTTCCATGAAGTTACTATTCAGTTTTCTTTATTGACATATTGATCAAATTTATCTCTGTTGATCAGATGTAGAATTTTCTCAGGATCTTACACTCTAAATATGGATTGTTTTTGTAAACATTGCTTTATGGGGAATTATGTGGAAATGCTACTGTGAGAAATCGTTTCACCCGAGGAACTGCAAATATCGCCAATTTAAGCAGATCATCATTTTCCAAATATATTTTGGCATATATTTTAGATAAATACTGTAAAAACAGTGCAGTGCAGTGCAGTGGTGCCATACCACATGTTTTCCTTTTACCCTGATATTTCCATTCATTTTACATTTTGCTAACAGTTTGTAGGTCCCTGCTCCTATGGATCCCTTAAATGCATACAGGCACTCCTCAAGGTTAACCTTTGGGCTGCTTATTCTTAATCTGAAAAGATTCCTCAAATGAACCTATCTGAAAGTACTAGCATTTGAGACACACACAATAAATAGCTTTTAGGGTGCCCAGAGGTAACATGGTAGAATCCTACTGACCTTCCAAAGTATATAATTCCCAGAGGCCTGGAAAAGACAGAGATCCCTTCATATTTTTACTTAACTATAATATAATTTGTCACTGGATCTTGATTGGTAGTGTACATCTTTCCAACTACCCAACCTTGAGAAATTAGCAGTTCCTGCACTACAGCTCACTGAACAATGTTTGACCACATGGTATTGGTACTGAAGGTGCAATCCAGAATGTCGAGCCAGTATGCTGACCATTTCCTTCTTTCTAATGCTAAACCCATTGACCCTACCTAAGCACTGCCTAATCCTGTATTGGTGCTAAACATTCCCTGCATAGAAATCCCCTGTAAGTTCAAGGAGACTTAGAATAAGGAAATATCTGAGTCTGCAGTAATGTGCACCACAATGAAGGCTACAGAAGCATTGACCTGAATGACCTCAGAAGTTGGTGAGCATCCTCTGAGTCCCTTAGACCCCTCACCATAGATCGAGGTAGGCTGGTCAAGTGATTGGCCGCTGCAAAGAAGAGGTGAGAGGGTGGTAGAGCAGCCTAGTGAGTACACATCCTTTTTTACTGACTTTGTGATTTGTCATTTTCACAATTTCTCTCTTCATCAGCCAACTTTTACAATCGGCCGCTCCAATAATTAGCAAACAAGACAGACCCAGAGACGTTTGGAGTCTGTTTTGAACCTTGTGTAATCTTAGCCTTGATTCACTATATCTTCTCAGCACCCTGGTCTTCACAAATTGAACCACACAAACTTCTAAATATTACCCCATATCCTCACAGGTACCCTTGACTCAGTAGCTGCCACGGTCTTGTGCTTCATGTTGTATCATTTTAAATGTTCTTGTAAGAGCAATTAAGAACAAGTAATGCACAGAAGTTATACTACATCTGATATGTTTGGAGATTTTAGAATATTTAATTTCAATAAGGCAATACTAAATTAAATTAAATTCTGGGTTTGCCAGCACATTTAAAAACTTATAAATTTACAAAAATGTAAGATACTGCTGTATAATGAATTTCTGTAAATATTACATCCATTTAAGATCAAGCCGGTATTGATTTATAAAAAGCATGTCATGGCAAAAGCAGAAATAATCTAAATACAAAACTCGGAGGGATTAAGCAAATGGATAGCATCATAGATATTAGATTTTTTGCAGTCTAGGTTGAACAAATAGTTTTTAGAGTTTTCAAAATTCCACAAAAATTGTAGGCTGAGTTCTTACTTGTGCTTTTAAATCATTCCCAGTTTGAGAAGTTAAATTGCCTTTGAGCAAGCTTACACAAGGACTAAAAAATGTAAGTTATGATTGCATTTTACTTTCACAATAATTGCTTATGAGGTAACCTCTACTGTGCAGAACCTTGGCTGAATCAGTCCTTGTTAGACGATGAATCAATTCAAACAACCTGCTCTTAGCCCAAAAGGGCTCTTAATCAATATAATTTGTGTTCATATAATTGGGACAACATGTGTAAGGTGCTAAGTAACAACTTGTAATTTTGAAAATCTTGGACATTTATAGACATTTAGAAAAAGTCAATGGTCTAACTGCACATTTATCCTCAATGCTTAATTGAAATTCAAATTCTACAGGCCGCATTCATATTTTTCATTGATGTTTCAATCCATAGGGAAATCATTCATGAAGTCGGGTCTTCATCAGGCTAAAGTAAAAGGATGCATCTTAAAAATCTGAATCAAAGAGTCATACACTTGTAATGTGTGAATACTTAATAAAAAAAATCTACAGTAATGTAGTAGTAACATTGAAAATGCACTTAATCGCATATCCAACAAATGAAAATGTTGCTGTCACTAAAAAAAGTAAGAGAGACCTTATCAGTTGGCTGCAAGATTGCATAGTTATATTAAAGATGTTAACAACAGTAATCACCGGCTGCCTACCAGAGGATTGCTCGAAGTGCCATGACTGCACTTCTGAAACAAAAAATAAAGACCATTGGAAAGCTGGCCATTGAGTATGAGTGATTGGTGGCATGAACATTTGCTCATATACTTACTTTCTAAAACATATAGTCCTGGGTCAAACAATCCCCAAGACATCTGAAAAAAGGCACAGGGTAGGTAAATAAGTTCAAGAAACCAATAATTAATGGTCTCAGGAGTTAGGAAAACTCTCATCGACGCTTGATCACATCAGATGTAAAGCATGGAGCATGCATGCATGACTCATTTTAATAGACTCAACCTGGACGGCATGTTAGTGTACATGCTACTAGTGTCATTATCAGCACCAAGGGAAAAAGACCCTCTAAAAAAACAAATACATTTGAAAGAAGAGCCCATATACTACCTAATTTGGATGATATTAAAAAATGGAGAATATAAATTGTATCATTTGCTGAAGCTAAGGAAATCGTAAGCAAAATACTATGCTAACAATCAATAAGAGTATAATCTAATGATATAAAAACTGACCAAGTCAAAGATGGAAAAAATAATTTAACATGACCGAAGAGGCTCTGCTCTGTAACCATGTCCGCTTATATAAGAAGGTATATATGTTAATTTAGTCATTGGGAGTGGTGGCCAAAACACTCCCACTCTTCATACTTATTCAGTCCACCGGTAATGGAATCAAATATTTTCATACAGTTTCATTCTTGTACTTTCAATATTGTGGTTATATTCCTGATAGGTGGGTTATGCTATACCTTCTCATTAACTTCCCAGCTAAGGTCCTCTGTTGCATGATTTTATGACTTCAAATATTTCTGTGCTCCAGCCATCTGGCATCTGATTTTGCTGCAATGCTACGATATTCTTGCCTTCACCTTTTGCTTTGCTGGACTTATGTATAGCAATTTACAGGGGTGCTATTACAGTTAGTTAAGATCTCTTGCATACATGTTATGTCTTAGTGTTCAAACAATATAGATTCAATACATTTGTAATGGGCTAACACTGGAGGGAGATTTCGCTGGGAATTATTTGTGGGTCTCTTATATATCGATAACATTGGTCTAACTATGCATATACTAATGTTTCAACCTTAAAGACAAGAAAGGGTCTTTCAGTAACCCCAAGTTCATCCCATAGCACATTCTAGTGTCAAATGATCGCTTGTGGGGAGGTCACATGGCCAAATAAATAGAACAAAATGTATATACCTCTTCCAACTAGTCAGATTGAGTAAAGATTGTTCACATTGTATTTATAAAGATGTTCGTATACATCCATGTAGAGATTTGCCGGGCAAAAGAAGTGCAGTTTCATCTTGATTTTAAATTAATCTAGAAATCTAGTATATTAGTGTACAGAAAAAAAATTCCCTTACTTATTACTGTTGACTCTTTCCACGTGGGATTCCTGTGGCTAAAATTTTGCCCCCTTTCCCATTGCCCTTACCTCTGCCTTGACTTCTTTCTCGGTGTCTCCCTCTTCCTGCTACCCATTTGCCTCTCCCTAAAAAAGGAAGGTGCTGCCGACCCTCTGTACTTGGACATGGTTGGAAAGAGGGTGCATTATTCCCAGATTGGGAGTTGTTATCCATATCAGACCTATATCAAAATGATGAGTTTGAGAATGTAACAAACCTTTTCTGGTTGTACTGTCCTTTATTTAATAATGTCCTTTGTTGTTCTGTTAATAGTATTCTTTGGAAAAATGTGGGTATGTGTTCTCTTTATCATAGTTCTTCTTATACTTGGGTAATTTGTCTAGCTTTTTTGTAATGTAACTGTTTTGAAATCCTGTACTGTCCTTTCTAATCTGTTTAGAACTTCCCTGACATTGGTGAGGACTTGATCATTTAAAATTGTTTGTTTCAGTTCTTCTATTTCCTTTTCTTGCTTATGAATGTATTCTAAGCCAGTGTCTATAACTAACACCATCCAGTGGCACGTGCAATTATTTGCAAAATAGCTAAAGTTCTCTCTGAACTTAGAATTTTTCACAAATATTGCAGTGATGCACGCTGAACAAGAGTACCTTAATTCCTGGTTTGCTGAGCATTCCAAGGTCACGTGCTGAGGCCGTGTTGCACAACCAAGGAGGTGCGTAAGCTCCGCAGAGCTGTGATATGAGGAACTGCAATGTAATTAGGATCCCTTCAATGAGGGCTTACAATGGGAAATCTGGTGTTGAGGATGCGTCGCTAATTCGAGGCAATGCGTCTTGTCCGAGGAGCTGTGATATGAGGAGCTGTGCTATCACCAAGGCTGCCGATGTAAGGACCTACATTTGGAAAGCACTGCACAGGCAGAGGCTCCATTGTGGCTGCAAGGTTGATGCAGAGTCCTTTGCGTCTGCAGAACCCTCGCAGAATCTGGGTTGCACCATACAGCAGAGGAGATGTGAAAGTTCTGCTAGGTCCACAGATGGGCTGGCACAGCAGGCCCACTTTCCTGGTTCCAGTACTGGGAAGACACCACTGGGCAGGGTAGCTGCAGGATGGGGTATGGCACTTGAAAGGGAAAAATTGCATTCCTTTGGGTATTCTCCTGTGGTTGCCTCTTGTATACAGCAGTCCAGACAAGCACCCTCAATGATTTCCTGTTCTTCAAACTGGCACCATTTTCTGAAATATTGTTTTTGAGGTAATGATCATCAAGCCTCTAGGGAACCACTGAAGTACAACATATCTTATAAGGTATGGCTACCTGCTAGGTCTAACAGCATCCACCTTGCACTCACAATGGCCAGTCATTCAGGCTTTTAGAAGTCTAGAAAAATGTGATCTATTACACCTTTAGTAGCCAGGCCCCTAAGGAGTTTCTTTTTTAAAAGGTATGCTATTCGTTCCACTATTTGGCAATTTGGATTCAGCTGATTTTTAACTTTCTATCGTATAGGGTCTTATTTATTGTGACAATCTCTGTAGCTAGAAGAGTTGCTAAGCTGGAAGTGCTTTTCAGTTCAGTTCAGTCATTTTTTAAGATTCTTTCCAGATAGGATTATACTTTGTTCTGACCTGGATATTGATCCAAAATTCCTTTGTCAATGTATGCTCCTATGATTTGAGACACTGCACACTCTAGACATTAATAAGGCTTTAAAAGGTAATTGTCTAGAATAATTTTTATAAAAGTAGATTTTCTTTTTGTTACTTGGGCATTTCAGGGCAATGTTTATGACCCCAATCAGTAGATTGTTGAGGCAAGCTATCATAGTTGTTAATGAAATGCAAGGCAGGTTTCTCTCAGCCCAGATTCAGGGAGTATCTACCAGTGGGATTTCTACATATTGGACAGCATTTAAAAGGGCCTCAATGCCAGATATTTGCAAAGCTGCCATATGGTAGACCCCTCCTAGCATCATAAGGCACTATACACTTCAGCTGAGGGGGAATGTTTCATCGGGTCTTGTGGTTTGGATTCAGTTGAGAACACAGCGTTGGAAACTAAATCATAGTGTGTGAATTCATTCTGTGGAGTGTTATTTTTATTGCAGAAGCCTAAACCTTTGACTTGGGGTTAAGCTCACTGGGAAAGGACTGGAGTGAGGGACCTTGATAAGGAAGTAATTTCCCGTCTACTTATCAGTAATTTTCATTCCTTTGAGTCCTAATCTTCCTCGTCACAGTCCAGGTTTTCAATACCTACCATCTCAGTGCGGGTCGTTTACGCTTTGGTTTCATTTTGATCCTTTTTCAAGATTCAAACTATAGGAAGGGATGTGCTTTGGTTTCCTGTCTTATAGGATTACGGGAAATAGTTTGCCAGAAGGGGGAGCCATATTAGAGGGTGGGGAGATTTTAAATTTGCATTAGGTAGAAGAAATCTGTAGATGGGAAGAAAAGCATCCCAGGTAAGGACTCTGCTGAGGAAGAGCATAACTCACAATAAATAAAATCCCCAGTAAGTAACTAGGCCATTAACATAGTTGTTAGAAATGGGGGTCTCTATTTGGCAGAGGTAGGTATCTTTGTCTAAATAGGGAAACCTTGATAGTCAGGGTAAGGGGAATACAAACTTTAGATAACCCCTGCTCACGTCCTTGGTAGCTTGGCACAAGCAGACAGGCTTTGCCCAAAGGCAATGTGTAAAGTATTTCCCCTCAAAACACACAGTAACACAGTGAAACACCAAAAATGGACACCACCCCAGTTTTGAAAAAATAGAATATCATTATCTAAACTTAACAAGACCAAAACGCCAAAAATCCAACATACACAGTTAAAAATTTGACTTTCAAAAGGTTTCATAGGAAATATGGATGCATGTCTTTTACACAAAGTACCTGTAGTTGTGTCAAAATTCACAAGGTCAAACAGCCGTAGAGTCAGAAGCAAAGAGATGCGACAACTCCTGACACCTTGGGGAGATGATGTGACAGTCCCGCTGCACGCAGAAGAAGGGTGGGGTCGAATCCGGTCTGTATGGGGAGTGATGTGTCGATTCTTCGTGACGTTCCAGTCTGCAGGTGATGCATTGGGAAAGCTTGCCACACAAAGATGATGCTTGGAAATCCGGGATGCTTTGGTGATCGATGTGGCGGGGTCATGCAGCGCTGCATTGTTTTCTTCAGCCCTGATCCCTCAATGCGTTGGTTCTTGCAGCTGCGACAGGCGCTGCATCGGTTTTCGTAGCAGCACGGCAAAGCATGGAAATTCTTCTTGCGCCGTGGAGATGTGTCGGAAAAACAGCTGCAAGAAGAGCGGTGTGTCAATTTTTGCAATTCTTCAAGTTTCTTCTTTCCTTCAACTCCCAAACAGCAGCAATAACCCCCAGAGGTTCACAACTGGCACAGGCACCTCTTGGGAGGTCAGAACTTACAGCAGCAGAGTTCAGGGGAGCTGGAGGTGAAGTATTTGTGTCCCTGAGACTTCAGAATAGGAGGCCAGCATACACTGACCCTTGGAGATCTCCTTGGAGCAGGGAACACAGCACACTGCAAAGTCCTACTCCTTTCCTTGGCATGAACAACAACTACAGACCATCCCCACACAGAAAAGAGCCAGTACTTCTCCTCAGTCTCTCCTGCTCTTCTCATTGCGAAATGATTCTCTTGAATTCCAAGGCTGATCTAAAGTTCTGGGGTCTGGGCCCCTCTTTTTATGCAATAAACCTTTTTTTCTCTGAAAGCAGAGAGTGTCTGTACCCAGCCAAAACCAGTTCTATCCTCAGTGGTGCAGCTTCCTGGCAAGAGGTGTAGATAGCATTGTGGAGGTAGACCAGGCCCATTCAGGTGAAAGGAAATCTCCTCCCCCGACTCTAAATGCAGCCCCGGTCTATTCAGCCCAGCCCAGACTCATCCAGAGTCTCTGAAGCCACTGCACCTTCCCAGCCCCTGTCACTCCAAAACCAAACAGTCAATCCAGATCCTAGCACAGGCACAAAAGATGGGTAAGCAAGAAAATACCTAGGGCCTCATTTATGAGAAGTGACGCATCGCTGCATGAAAACAGCGATGCGTCACTTCTCAGTGCGCCCTCCTTGCGACATGATGGATGCGTCATATTTACTGTATGACTCATCATGTCTCAAGGAGTTACAGATACGTCAGTATTTCTGACGTATCTGTAGGCGCAAAAGTGCTGCATTGCTGGAGTGTGTCACAAAAGTGACGCAACTCCAGCAATGTGTCCTTTAACATGGGGCAAGCCCCATGTGAAAGGACCTGGGTCAGTCTTATGCCTGCTGTGAGGCAGGTGTAAGATATTGACGTATTTGCACTCTAGAAGTGGAACAGTGAAATCTCGTAGATTTCATTGGTCACTTCTACAAGGCATACTTACGTGGGAATGCCCATCCTGCATACATTTTACCTGCCGCAGGTATATATAGCGCAGGGGTTTACAAAGTGACGCACCTGCTTAGATGCGTCACTTTGTAAAAAGGGCGAATACAAGGGGCATGTTTTACGCCGCCGATGTGTCTCAAAATGTGACGCAACAGAAGCGCAAAACTGTTGCAAGGCCTCATAAATAAGCTCCTTACTTTCTAAAAGTGGTATTTTCAAACACAGAATGTAAATATCACCCTCACTAAAAGATGCATCTTAATATTCTGAGTTCAGGTATATCAAACTTTACTTTCCTATCTTGTTCCTATGAACAGTAATGCTCATAAGATGTTATGAGCAAACTCCTCATTCTATCCTATGGGGACAGATAGCCTTACAATAGTGAAAAACAAAATTGGCAATATTTCACTATCAGAGCATGCCACACACTTCAGGGCTTGTCCTACATTTCACCTACACTGCACCCTGCTCACAGGGGTACCTTGGGCCTACCCTAAGGTTGATTAACATGTAAGAAAAGGGAAGGTTAGGGCCTGGAAAATGCCCTTGCCAGGTCGACATGACAGTACTAGACTGCACACAGGCACTACAATGGCAGGCCTGAGTTACATTTACAAGCTGCTTATATGGGTGGCACAATCAGTGCTGCAGGCCCACTAGCAGCATTTGATTTACAGGTCCTGTCACTCTTCAGTGCACTTTACCAGGGGCGTACCAGTAAATCAAATATGCTAATCAGGGAGAACCAATTATACAATAGTTTACACAGGGAGCACTTGCACTTTGACAGTGATTAGCAGTGACAAAGTGCCCAAAGCATCTAAGCCCGAAAAAACGAAATCAGCAGAGCATCAAAAATACAGGTGATAGAGGCAAAAAGTCAGGGTAAACCACGCCAAGGATACCGGGTCTAACAATAGTACTTTAAAGTTGATGTAGGTCTTTCACACTTGGGCAGTGACTTAAATACAATTTAATTACCACTATGTCCTAACACTTATATACATTTCTAGATAGTTTTAGAACACACAAATTTCCCATATTTCACTGCTGATTTTTAAAATGGACTGTTTTAACTTCATCCGATGTACTTCAAATATCAAAATGTTTTGAAAATCTACTCTTCCATAAATAAAGTAAAATTACCACAATAGTTTCCAGAAAACAGCCACTTTGTTCTCCGCATGTGTTTTTTTCAAAACAAATAACAGCAGATTCAAACACAGTGTGATCTGTCTGACAAAGATCTCAATTGTAGTGAAAGAAAATGACTACCTATAATAATAATAATAATAATAATAATAATAATACAACATTTATAAAGCGCATGGCTGCACAACTGTGTATCCCCGCGCTGATTGCTGAAAAAAACCTCACAGAGAATCAAGAAGGGAACGGAAGGATATCATCAGGCTTATTGAGGAAAGAGATGGGTTTTCAGTTTGGCTCTGAAAAGAGTTTCTGACGGTTCCATTCTTAAGTGAATCGGTAGGGCATTCCAATGTTTCACTCCGAGGTAGCGAAAGGAACGGCCACCAATTTTGGCTCTGTGGACGCGAGGGAGTTTGAATAGCAACATTCCTGATGACCTAAGGTCTCTGGTAGGGCGGTGGATAGTCAGAAGGCCTCTTAGATAGGTGGGACCCTTGTTGTGGGCTTTCTTGTGGGCATAGCAGAGGCTCTTGAATTTTATTCTCTCCCTAACGGGGAGCCAGTGCAATTTGGACAGTGCCGCCTTGGCTGATGTTCTTTTGGGAAGGCCCAGTACCAAGCGGGCGGCCGCATTTTGTAAGCATTGAAGCTGGTGAAGATGTTTTTGGTTCAGACCTAGAAGGAGCACATTCCCATAGTCCAGATGGGGAGTAATAAGTGCATGAACAATAGTTTTCCTGGCTTCAGTAGGGATAAGGTCGATGATTTTTCTGAGAATTCTTAATGTGCCGATGCATTTGCCTATGATCTTATTTACATGGGATTTTCCTGATAGATCAGCGTCGATCATGATTCCTAGGTTTTTGATCTTCTCAACAGGGCGAGGGCAATCGCCTAGAGTTGTGGGCCACCACGCTTGAGACCATAGTGAGGTTTTGTTCCCTATCACTAGCACCTCTGTTTTGTCTCCATTCAGCCGGAGGCAGTTGCTGTCCATCCACTTGGCGACAGCAGCCATGCACTCTGAGAAGTTGGAAGCATACTTCTCGGTGTCAGGAGTGAGCTTAAACATAAGCTGAGTGTCATCGGCGTAGCTGACAATGCCCACCCCGAAGTTCTCTATGACCTGAGCCAGGGGTTCCATATAGATGTTGAACAATGTGGGGCTCAAACTAGAGCCCTGTGGAACCCCATAGCTCACGACACGGGAAGATGATTTAAAGGGCGGGCAATGTATCTGGAAGGATCTTTTAGTGAGAAAAGATTTAATCCACGCCAGTGCATGGTCTTTAACTCCGATGTCTGAGAGACGGGACAGCAGCGTGGCATGTAGCACAGTGTCAAAAGCTGCGCTTAAGTCGAGCATGACCAACGCTGCTGTCTCGCCCTCGTCCACCATCTTGCGGATGTATTCCGTGGAATATAAAACAGCTGTTTCCGTGGAATAGTTTGGTCTAAAGCCGGACTGAGTAGGGTGGAGAATGTTTTCTGATTCTAAAAACGCCATGAGTTGAATGTTGACTATTTTTTCAATTATCTTGGCGCATTGAGGTAATAGAGATATCGGCCTAAGATTTTGAAATTGGGTGACCGGAATGTTGGTTTTTTTTTTCAGAGGGATGACCTGAGCGTTTTTCCAGGCCTCCGGGACATAACATTCTTTGAAAGAGAGGGTAATCAATTGGCTTATTTGATCCATTAGAGTATGGTCCATGATGTCTTTGCACTTTTCTAACGGGCACACATCATTAGGGGAGCCAGAATGGATACTGTTAATGATGCTGGACAGTTTTTCTTTGTCGGGAGTGTAAAATTGAGTGAGAGTGGTTATTAGAGGAGGGGGTGTTTTCTTACCAGATGTGGGGGGAGAGGGAAAAGTGGCGTGAATTTTCTCTACTTTATTAAAAAGAAGTCCGCAATTTGTTCACATAGCTCGTTAGAGTATGTATCCTGCGTATCCAAGCACGACGTGTCTGTAAGTTCCTTATGAATCCGAAATAGTTCTTTAGATGGATTTATTGCCTCTTCAATTCTGTTTTGGTAAAATAGACTTTTTTCCTCTCTAATAAGTCTCTGATACGACTTCAGTTCTTGTTTGTAGGTCTCCTTAAGTTCCGTAGAATAGTTCTTTCTCCATTTTCTTTCAGTCGCTTTACATCGGGCTTTAGCTATTTTTAATTTTTCTGAAAACCACGGTTCAGATTTTGTTCTCCTGGCTGGGGGCTTGTATGTCCATGGCGCAATTTTTTCAAGTGCCTTACTCAACCATAGTTCATAATAGTTCCAGGTATCTTGTAAGGACTGACCTTGGGGGGAAGGGGGGCTTTTAGTTCGTCAATCAGACGTTCGGGTGTAATTTTTCCAATTACGCGGCTTAGAATACAAGGGTTTGTTGACAATATTCTTAGTCCTGGTCTTAGGTATGTTAAAAATGATCATATGGTGGTCTGACCAGATAATTGGGACAGGGGGTTGTATATCTATACCTTCCCAGGTTGCAAAGATAGGGTCAAGAAGATGGCCATGTTTGTGTGTGGGGGCAGTAGAAAGCAGTGTTATCCCCAAAGCGTGAAGGGCAGTCTTGAGTAGTTGGGCTTCCTTAGCATTAGAATCTTCAAAATGGAGATTTAGATCGCCTAGAATCATAAAATTGTTATATTTAATAGCTAATTGCGTCGCTGTTTCTATTAGCTGATTGCAGAAGGGGGTAGCGTTGCCAGGGGGCCGATAGATGAGAAGTCCCGTAATGGTCATACAAGGGGTAACTTTAATAGAGAAAGTACCGCTTTCACTGTTAGTGATGCCCTTATTGGTGAGGGTGCATTCCAGTTCTTTTTTAAAGATCATTGCAAGACCTCCACCACGCTGTATGGGCCTATCAATTCTCAATAAGCTGTAGTTTAGAGGGACTGTCTCAAGTATTTCGGGGGATGAGGAATCTTCTAGCCAGGTTTCGGTTAGAAACAGCACATCAAAGTCATTTTTCTGTAATAGATCATGAAGTTCCAATTTGTGTTTAACCATGGATCTACAGTTAAGCAACATTACTTTTAGATTAGGTGCATGGTGGTTAGAATTGGAACCGTTATAAAAACAATAATTGCATATAGTGCATTGTGATGGCAGCGCTATGGGGTCTACGGAATGCCAGCATGATTTAGTAGGAGTCTTACCTATTTCGAGTAAAGTCGCGCGTGTGTAGCGGATTTGCTGGTAATTGTGCACCATATTGGATGCCAGCTCGATGACATTAGGACCAGAGTTTCCTGCCCCGCGCCCCGTCTGGTCGCGGACGGGCGCAGACGGGCAGGACTCTGGCTTGACTCCGGCGCGCGATCGGCGCGCACGCAATGCGCGTCCGCTGCGCGGAGAAATGGACGTATGTTTTTAAGCGCTCGATAGCGCGACGTGCAGCGCGAGCCCTCACAAAGATGGCCGCTGCCTGACTCACAGCCTATCTATTGTCCCACCTGATGCCGGTCATGCAAATGACCGCTTCCCAGGGCAGGCAAGATGTAGATTTAAAGTACAAAATACAGCCCAAGTACAATTCCGCGTTCGGCGCTAATGTGGCAGGTAAATCTACACTCTTAGTTCAGTGCAGGGGGGAGGGAACGGACACACGGGAATAAAGTGTATAAATCAGAGCACAAGTTTTAAAAACAGCCTCCCGGCTCAAGCCTCAGGAGAAGATTAAAAGCAATCTTGTAAAGAAAATCAAATTGTTGCACACCATTAACATTGTACTGTGGGTATTTCAATTCACCATCTATCATCGACTTGGTAGTTACACCTACCCGCACTTGTTGTACAGGAAATGTGAGTATTTCCCCTGCTTCCACATGCCTCCTGCAAAACGCTCAGTACCTCCTGGATGCAGCCCCTACACATGCTACTTCTCCCTTCTGGTAGAAACAATTGCCTAGCTAAAACTCAAAAAGTTTTAACTCAGCGCAAATGACTTTGTTGCCTTACTCTGCCCTGGCTAAACATTCCATGGGTGTTGTTGAGGTGTCCCCATGCAACTCTTACGGATTTTGATGCATCCCCAGATTTACAAGAACTTGTAAACTTTCGTATGTGCCCAAAAATTACACCTTCCTAGGGTAGGTGTAACGAGGACAAATATTTCTATTTCTCCTCGTTTCTTCTTCTTTGTATGTGTGCTGCAGCACATGTAAAAAGAGGAATATGCCTCCCAGCATTTGTTTTGTGCAGGAAGGTGCGCCTTCCTGCACAAAAACAATCCTGCATGCAACACAGGCACCCTTGCACTATGGAGCAAGGCTGCCTGCATTGGCGCTAGGTTGCCAAAAGCGTGCTGTATTGACTTAAATACGGGGCATTCCTGCCCATTTCCTGTCACGTGGTGCAGTGCAGGAAGGAGACTTGCTGCACTGTACTGAGTGAAAAACTCATAAATGAGCCCCTAAATGTGTACAATCAGATTGTACACACAACAATATGCATTATGCTTCGACACATACTTTTCTTTCAGGTAATTCCTGCTAATGCTTCCAGTCATTGCTTACGTAAAATTCCTGGTGGCTTGCATAATGATTTCTGAACATATATTTTCATGTAAAACATGTGAAAGGTGCTCCTGGCCCCCAATTGTTCAGAGATTTCCCAACCCTTCAGTCCAAAGCCCACGAATGTCTGTAAGATATGGGAGACTCGGCAGCTTCTCATAACATTACCCAGGAAGGCCCCATCATTTTGTGTTAAGCCACTGAGTCCACGTTTTCAGGAGCTACGCGTGCCTAACCTAATGTCTGGTTTGAACTGTAGTATTGCCCAAGGTTCATCAGGAAATTCTTTGACCTTTGCACCTGTTCTCTACTCCAGAAGCATGTCACATATGAAAGATCCTACATGGGTGTGTTGAATTAGCGCCAACTGTAAAGTTACGAAACATTTAGCGGATGAAACCCAGGCTGCCCTGTGGAATCTAATATACAGTCCCATAGATACTTCAAGAATCTATCTATGGTGAGTGGCTCTTGGAACCACTCCTAGATATGGAGCCCTTCGTTCTTTCTAAGGCAAAGGTTTACAAGCGGTTTGGTGCAACCTCCTTGGGTTTGTGGCAGCATTCCCAGGGGGTAGCAAATACCTCAGCAAATATTTATAAATGAAAGAAGCCTGGAAGAACGTTCCCAGGCTGTCTTCATTCACAGCAGTTGAAGTGCATAAAACATCATGGGAGTAATGATCATGAGTGCCCTGAGGGCAAGGGTTAGTGAGGGTGGTAGCTGGGTCAAAGACATGACTAAAAAGAACAATATATTCTATAACTGTGTTGCTGTTCTTTCACTTTCAGGTTACTGCATATAAATTAACTGAAACAGCCTAAAAATGGGGAATTCACTCTTTTTTAAATGAAAACTCAGTTGGTTAATGTGATCACTGCAGATGTCTGTGTTTATGGCCACAGAGTTACAGGATTTGATCCTGGTTGGTGCATTTAGAAATAGTGACTTGTATATTTATAGTGCTAGGAAGTCCCAGACTGTGACGGAAAGTACTGTGAATATGCAAGTCATTATTTTAAAATTGGATAACTCACAATCTAAGATAGGCTTTTGAAAATTGATTTAGTGTTTAAGATAAAACAATTGCTTTCCAAGAATATATAGCACTAAGGGCCATATGTATCATCAAACTATTTTGCATTTCCTAAATAGCGAATTTTAAGGAATCACTATTTAGAAATTGCAAAATGGTATGTATGAAAAAATCGCTTTTTATTTGCGATTCCTTAAGCTTCCTTATTTGCGAATTCGCAATTTGCGAATTCGCAATTAAGGAATAATTTCCAATGCATTCCTATGGGCCAGGAGGCCCATAGGAATGAATGCGAAATAATTCTCAAATTGCGAATTCGCAATTTGCTAATCGCAATTTGAGAATTATTGCAAGGGTGCAGGGGTGTCTCAAAGACAACCTGCTGCACCCCTGTAAAGAACATGTGTGTGCATATGGCGCACATACATGCCCTATGGGCATGTGTGTTTCTCACATGCCACCTTTAAAAATGCCAAATTGTGCATTTCTGGAAGAATTCGCAAGTTACCATCAACTAAAAGTTGGTGGTAATTTGCGAATTCCTAAACAAAACTTGCAAGCCAAAATTGCTACATACATAGCATTTAAGGAATCGCAAAATTGCGATTCCCTAAATGCTATGGAAAAATAAAGAATCGCACAAGTTTGCAATTCCTTATTTTGGGAATGTTTCATACATTCCAAAACATGCAAAATGGCAGTTTGCGAGTCGCAAAGGCCGAAATTCTGCGAATTTCGGCCTTTGCGATTCAAAAACGGCTTGATACATATGGCCCTAAGTAATCAAACTGTATCTAGTGCAAACCAATTTTATGTTTATCAAAACGATATATTGTAGAACACAGCTGATAACCCCCATACATTAGCTCTCAAAATGAATAAATCGTTGTCACCATGAAGCTTCAAGTGAGTCCATCAAATAAAGTCCATACAAGCCCACAAATAACGTTTGCATTTGGTGATTAACCAATTGCACATATTTACGTTTCTTTCAGGTAGCAGGTACTCTGGTAAGAAGGCATGTTTCATTAGCTCTCTGTCCCTTTATCGAATTCACAGCACAGGAGACACAACATCCTCTTCATTTTCAGCTAGAGGCATCTCAAGGTCTCATTAGCTGTCTATGTATGGTTGTATTTAATTAAAAATCTCAGGATTCTGTAAAATGAAAAAAGCAGGGGCACCCACATCGACCTCTGTCTACATGCAGATGTCTTTTCAGGTGAGTCAAGGGTGTATCTGGAAGGAGGCCAGCAGGGTAATATTTAGAAGCAGATTCAGAAAAGGGGGTGGTGATGGACAGAGTATCTGAATTAAGCAGAACACTCCTACCCAGTCAAGAGATCAGGGCTTGATCCATCACCGTTTTTTAGCTCACTGCACCATCCCAGCTCAGAACCTGGCTACATGCAAATTAGTCTGTCCCTGGCCCAGTGCATCATGGGAACAGGGCAGACCAAACTACCAAGCCAATTCTTTTACTGGAAAGGAAACAAGCTTCCGGGGACCGGTTTCTGGCATTACAGCCGTCTTCGGCACGGCTTGCTTGAATCCTGATCAGGGCCGGACTGGGAACCAGAACCGGCCCTGGCAAAGTGCTCGGCCGGCCCCCCTTCCCCCTCCGGGAGGAGAGGGGAGGGGGGAGAGGTGCGACCGCGCTCTGTGACAGGGCCGGTTTTCGGCCGTTTTTGTTACAGGGCCGTTTTTGCAGCATAACGGCCCTGTAACAAAAACGGCCCCAGGGGCCCAAAACCAGCCCCCAAACATGCGGCCCACCGGGGAATTGCCCGGTGCCCTCAACGGCCAGTCCGGGCCTGATCCTGATGGTGCAGTGAGCAAGGGACTCACATCTGAGCATACCCTTCCACGCTTGTGGTGGACAAAACGAATCAGGAAAGGGGGTGGTGATGGACAGAGTATCTGAATTAAGCAGAACACTCCTACCCAGTCAACAGATCAGGGCTTGATCCATCACCGTTTTTTAGCTCACTGCACCATCCCAGCTCAGAACCTGGCTACATGCAAATTAGTCTGTCCCTGGCCCAGTGCATCATGGGAACAGGGCAGGCCAAACTACCAAGCCAATTCTTTTACTGGAAAGGAAACAAGCTGCCGGGGACCGGTTTCTGGCATTACAGCCGTCTTCGGCCCGGCTTGCTTGAATCCTGATGGTGCAGTGAGCAAGGGACTCATGTCTGAGCATACCCTTCCACGTTTGTGGTGGACAAAACGACTCAGAAAAGGGGGTGGTGATGGACAGAGTATCTGAATTAAGCAGAACACTCCTACCCAGTCAACAGATCAGGGCTTGATCCATCACCGTTTTTTAGCTCACTGCACCATCCCAGCTCAGAACCTGGCTACATGCAAATTAGTCTGTCCCTGGCCCAGTGCTTTTACTGGAAAGGAAACAAGCTTCTGGGTAGTAGTAGTCTGCTTAATTCAGATACTCTGTCCATCACCACCCCCTTTTCTGAATTGTTTTGTCCACCACAAGCGTGGAAGGGTATGCTCAGATGTGAGTCCCTTGCTCACTGCACCATCAGGATTCAAACAAGCCGGGCCGAAGACGGCTGTAATGGCAGAAACCGGTCCCCGGAAGCTTGTTTCCTTTCCAGTAAAAGAATTGGCTTGGTAGTTTGGTCTGCCCTGTTTCCATGATGCACTGGGCCAGGGACAGACTAATTTGCATGTAGCCAGGTTCTGAGCTGGGATGGTGCAGTGAGCTAAAAAACGGTGATGGATCAAGCCCTGATCTCTTGACTAGGTAGTAGTAGTCTGCTTAATTCAGATACTCTGTCCATCACCACCCCCTTTTCTGAATCGTTTTGTCCACCACAAGCGTGGAAGGGTATGCTCAGATGTGAGTCCCTTGCTCACTGCACCATCAGGATTCAAGCAAGCCGGGCCGAAGACGGCTGTAATGCCAGAAACCGGTCCCCGGAAGCTTGTTTCCTTTCCAGTAAAAGAAATGGCTTGGTAGTTTGGTCTGCACTGTTCCCATGATGCACTGGGCCAGGGACAGACTAATTCGCATGTAGCCAGGTTCTGAGCTGGGAGGGTGCAGTGAGCTAAAAAACGATGATGGATCAAGCCCTGATCTCTTGACTGGGTAGTAGTAGTCTGCTTAATTCAGATACTCTGTCCATCACCACCCCCTTTTCTGAATCATTTTGTCCACCACAAGCGTGGAAGGGTATGCTCAGATGTGAGTCCCTTGCTCACTGCACCATCAGGATTCAAGCAAGCCGGGCCGAAGACGGCTGTAATGCCAGAAACCGGTACCCGGAAGCTTGTTTCCTTTCCAGTAAAAGAATTGGCTTGGTAGTTTGGTCTGCCCTGTTCCCATGATGCACTGGGCCAGGGACAGACTAATTTGCATGTAGCCAGGTTCGGAGCTGGGATGGTGCAGTGAGCTAAAAAACGGTGATGGATCAAGCCCTGATCTCTTGACTGGGTAGTAGTAGTCTGCTTAATTCAGATACTCTGTCCATCACCACCCCCTTTTCTGAATCGTTTTGTCCACCACAAGCGTGGAAGGGTATGCTCAGATGTGAGTCCCTTGCTCACTGCACCATCAGGATTCAAGCAAGCCGGGCCGAAGACGGCTGTAATGCCAGAAACCGGTCCCCGGAAGCTTGTTTCCTTTCCAGTAAAAGAATTGGCTTGGTAGTTTGGTCTGCACTGTTCCCATGATGCACTGGGCCAGGGACAGACTAATTTGCATGTAGCCAGGTTCTGAGCTGGGAGGGTGCAGTGAGCTAAAAAACCATGATGGATCAAGCCCTGATCTCTTGACTGGGTAGTAGTAGTCTGCTTAATTCAGATACTCTGTCCATCACCACCCCCTTTTCTGAATCGTTTGTCCACCACAAGCGTGGAAGGGTATGCTCAGATGTGAGTCCCTTGCTCACTGCACCATCAGGATTCAAGCAAGCCGGGCCGAAGATGGCTGTAATGCCAGAAACCGGTACCCGGAAGCTTGTTTCCTTTCCAGTAAAAGAATTGGCTTGGTAGTTTGGTCTGCCCTGTTCCCATGATGCACTGGGCCAGGGACAGACTAATTTGCATGTAGCCAGGTTCTGAGCTGGGATGGTGCAGTGAGCTAAAAAACGGTGATGGATCAAGCCCTGATCTCTTGACTGGGTAGTAGTAGTCTGCTTAATTCAGATACTCTGTCCATCACCACCACCCTTTTCTGAAATATTTAGAAGCAGAGCACTGAAAGTCCTGATACATGAGACCTCAAAGGACTGGTGCAGGAGAAAGAGGAAAGGAGTGACATCCATGGATACAGTCAAGGAGATGGTGCAAAGTTGGGGGCACAAAGTGTGGGCTATTTGTTTAATTTACAAATGGACAAAGATTGCTTCCTCAGAAAGAAGACTTAAGGACAAGGGTGAGATTTGCAGGCTAGTTTTTTTTAAAGGGCTATTATTACTGTTAGTGCAGAAGAAGGTACAGTGGCACTAGGGCCAGAAGCGTGAGTGTTTCGCTAATAAAAAGGGAAAATGGGTCCCTCTTCCTTGCTAGTATTAGGACACAGGTCACCTATGCTGTAAAGGGAACAGGGCCCAAGCAACATGGATGAGATGTGGGGCTTTATCCGCTGTTATTATTTACTCAAGGGCAGATAACTTGCTTTGAGCCTCAGGCCTAGGAGAGTCCAGTGGTGTGGACAGAGAAGACAGGGATGAAGGTATAATTTAGTTTTTCGGTCAGTCACACCGTGGACCACAGCCAACACAGTCCCACCTTTACTTAGGTCACTTTATTGTGCATTTCAAACACTCCCCTGATAGGATCAATATTATGTAAAGGAATTTTTACCGCAGAGGGTGAATCTTTCGTCTAGCCTCACTCGCCTGTTCCCTAAAAAATCTACGATCACAATGGATGTGCCTGATACATGCCGGAGGTACTGTGCTTGCAATTTTATAAATACTTTACACAAGCAGCCTAGTAGACATTCTGCTCTTTCTTGGTAAAGGGAAAAAGGCAGGACCAATCGTAATGGATTTTAAAAGGATGTGCTATCACCACCACTCAATGACCACGTTCCAGGGACACAGCTGGCGGTCTTGTGTCAGTTAATGGGTATGCTTTTGATGTTTTCCATTTGACTTCAGATCCAGGCTCCAGATATTATTGTCAATGTTCAGCCTAGGACTCAGCATTCACACAGGAGTTTGCTGGTGCTTGGTAAAAAGAAAGGCAGGATAACATATTCACTCAATGTTTAGCTAACCGAAGGCAGGGATGCATGTCCTTCTACCATGCAAAATACTTTTCCATCCCAAAGCTAACCAATCCGAAATCGTTTGAATACTAGGTTGCCTATTGGGTGTGTGTCACTAAATTGATTGTACAGTGTAGTCTGTCCATTAGTGGATAGTGGATTTCTGTGTAGATCAGGTGTGTAGAGGCTGCAGTCATGAGTGAATGTAACAAGTGAGATGTCATAAGTAGTTTTTTTCATCTAATCAACTTTTTCCACTTATAGGGGTCGATTCCGATTCAGGAAAAATCGCTCCGATTAGCTGCACGGAGCGTTTTTCCCGCACGATTCGTACACCTACAACGTCCCCGTACGTACGATCAAGTACGATCCTAACCCAAAGCGCCACTCCATACGACTCGTACCAAACACCGTACAACTAGAAAGTACATACGGATTGTATCCGGGTGACGTGATACGCTACGTCCGAACGTAAATTGACCGCTCTTTCCGAACCAGGAAGTACGATCCGTGTTGACGACACTCCATACGGCCTTTTTGCTACGGGAGCTGAAAACAGCCGTAAAAGCAGAGTCCGGCCCGAACCGCACCCCGGTACGTGACAAACACGACATGAACCCCATCGTCCATGTCATCCCAGTCCTGTACGCCTACGACCTCGTACATCGAAACCGACGACGGCGCAGACGGTGAGTAAAGAGTACCGCAACAACCAAAGTATACCTGTACGGTGCGCCACACGCCCACATCACCCTTGCAATAGTGAAACGTGCCGCACATACAACATTAATGTCAGGGTACGGTGCAACACATGCTAGCGCATATGACCATTGCAATAGTGATACGTGCAGCACATACGCCATTAATGTCGGGGTACGGTGAAACACACGCTAGAGTATATGACCATTGCAATAGTGATAAGTGCTGCACACACATCTGTAATGTATGTGTACGGTGCATCACATCTGAGTGGTGGGTGCACAGGACTCCCAGCAGTGTCCAGACAGTATGGGGAAGGGTGCAGAGGACTCCCAGTAGTGCCAGACATAGGAGGGGTGGCTGGATAGGACTCCCAGCTGTGCCCAGACAGTATAGGGGTGGGTGCACATGATTCCCAGCAGTGCCCAGACATAGGAGGGGTGGGTGCACAGGACTCCCAGCAGTGCCCAGACAGTATGGGGGTGGGTGCAGAGGACTCCTAGCAGTGCCCAGACAGTATGGGGGTGGGTATCTTATGCCGACGATACCCAACTCCTCATCTCCCTATCCCAGGCACCCACCTTGGCTGCTGCTAATTTCAAAACGTGCATGCAGGAGCTTGCAGGCTGGATGAACCAGCACAGCCTGAAGCTCAATGGCTCAAAAACTGAGGTGCTTGTGATAGGGGGTAACTCGGCTAGTTGGACCTTGGACTGGTGGCCTCCTTGTTTAGGTCCTATGCCTTCTCCGTGCAAGGAGGCAAAGAACCTGGGTGTATGGGTTGATCCCAGACTCTCCTTTGACAGCCACGTCCAGAAGCTTGCAGGGAAATGCTTTGGTGTATTGAAGACCCTAAATCGCACCCTGGACCTCCTTCCTTTAGAGGCCAGACGCACGATGACCCAAGCTTTAGTCACCTCCCGTATCGATTACGGTAATGTTCTACTCCTAGGGACTACTGAGAAGAACATTAAAAAACTACAGGTTCTCCAGAACACGGCGGCCCGATTGGTCCTTAGGCTTCCCAGAAGAGCTGCCTCCAAGCCTACACTGGAGGCCCTTCACTGGCTCCCTATAAAAAAGAGGATTTTGTTTAAAGCGCTCCTTATATGCTACAGGATTACCTCTCAGGTAGCCCCTGAATATCTGAAGGATCTTGCGATCCCTTACATGCCCAACAGAGAATTGCGCTCCAAGGGTACCGGGCTTCTGAGTGCCCCCCGGATAAAAAAAGCCAGAATGGGAGGGCGCTCCTTTCGTGCGCTGGCGGCCAAAAATTGGAACCTTCTTCCTCTGCACATTAGATTGGCAGAGACAGAGACCTCATTTAGGAGACTTTTAAAAACCCACCTCTTTACCCTTTAGGTCGCTCACTTTCTCCTGCTACTCTCTCCACAGCGCGGGGACACGCCGAGATGGCGTCACCAGGCGCTTTTATAAAATCCTTTATTATTATTATTATTATTTGGACAGGACTCCCATCAGTGCCCAGACATAGGAGGGGTGGCTGGATAGGACTCCCACCAGTGCCCAGACAGTATGGAGGTGGGTGCACTGGACTCCCAGCAGTGCCCAGACATAGGAGGGGTGGGTGCAGAGGACTCCCAGCAGTACCAAAACAGTATGGGGGTGGGTGCAGAGGACTCCCAGCAGTGCCACCATGTGGGTGCAGAGGACTCCCAGCAGTGACCCGACAGTATGGGGGTGGGTGCAGAGGACTTCCAGCAGTGCCCAGACATAGGAGGGGGGTGTGTACAGGACTCCCAGCAGTGCTCAGACATAGGAGGGTGTGTAGATTGGACTCCCAGCAGTGCCTAGACATAGGAGGGGGGTGTAGATAGGACTCCCAGCAGTGCCCAGACATAGGATGAGGGTGTGCGTAGGACTCCCACTAGTGCCCAGACATAGGAAGGGTGGCTGCATATGACTCCCAGCAGTGCCCAGACATAGGAGGGGGGTGTAGATAGGACTCCCAGCAGTGCCCAGACATTGGAGGAGGGTGTGCGTAGGACTCCCAGCAGTGCCCAGACATAGGAGGGGTGGCTGGATATAACTCCCTGAAAAGGAATTATTTCCGGTTCATGGACACGTTCTACGTGCAGGTGAAGGGGACCGCCATGGGGTGTCCTTACGCCCCAGAAATGGCGGTTCTCTTCATGTCCCTGTATGAGGAACGCTTCATTTACCAAAATAACCCATTCCTACAAAACATAACAACATGGTATCGTTACATTGATGATATCTGGTGTCAATGGAAAGGGTCTGAAGAAATGCTGACCGAATTTCACCAATGGTTGAACACCAGACACCCAGACATCAAGTTCACGATCACATATAGTAGAACATCTCTCACCTTCTTAGATGTAGTGGTTTTCCCTTACCAAAATCAATTGTCAACTACCTTACATCGCAAAAATACAGACAAAAACACAATATTGCATTTTGCAAGCCATCATCCCAAAAGTCTAAAAACAAACCTGCCATATGGCCAAATGTTGAGAATCCGACGTAACTGTTCAAGGAAGGAAGACTTTTTAACTCACTCTCAAATTCTCAGTGATCAACTCGAACATAGAGGTTACCCACGGAAATTGTTAAAACATTCAGCCACACGGGCATGGCATACCCCGCGTGAAGAATTACTGAGAAAAAAAGACAGTAAACCCCTTGACAGACCAGTGTGCGTCACGACATTCGGACCATACACAAATAAATTTAAGTCCATCATTCTAAAGAACTGGCACTTGATAACGAATTCAGAAATTCCAATTGAAAAGCCACTGTTTGCCCTAAAGAAAAACAGAAGCATCTCCCAATACATCGTGAGAGCTGACCTAGGGGTCAGCCAGGCTAAAACTGACCTACGCACATTGTGGAAATTACCACCTGTATCAGGCCACCACAAATGTGGCACATGTGCCTCCTGCCCCAGTACAATCGAAGGGGAGGAATTCCAATTTAATACAACAAAATGGACACATAAGGGATTCTCAAATTGCAAAACACACAACGTAATATATGCCATTACGTGCCCATGCCCCAAGTTGTACATTGGGAAAACCACCCAAAAAGTGAACCAACGAATGGTCCAACATAGGTCCAGAATCAGACACAAAGTGCTGTCCGCACCCATGGTGCAGCACTTCGTGGACCACCAACATACTGAGACCGACTTCAAATGGACGGTGTTACAAGCCATGAAAGCCCCCTCGAGGGGAGGGAACATTGATACCATGCTACTCAAAAAAGAAGCATATTTAATCCTTAGGTTTAATTGCGTGATGGATGGACTGAATGAAATATCTGAATTGCAAAGATCAAGTTATTGAGTCCTCTGTTTACCCACCCTCAGCACCAAAAATTGCATCCATGGATATGTAATTAATTGTGCCATTCACTTACTCACTACTTGCACCCCAAACATAGTAACACTTTAAAGCAAATGCCAGAAAGGCGGCATGAAGGGGAAGACTACTATTCCCACAATGCCTAGCACCATTTATTAACAGGAAACAGAACTCCGCTTCGTGTTGGAAATCGGAGCTTTCCTAGCAGCGGTATGAGTGAGCGTCACGCGGCCCCTCGGAGGCTCTAAACGCCGATTTGAACAGACGGAGGTAAGAGAACCATGTGTGCACCACCGCAAACGCGGTTACTGCCAGCGTAACTAAAACATATAAAACTGAAGCAGAATGTATGCCGAATAACGGGCATTCTAAACTCTGTTCACAGAACAGCTGATTGAGTCTACAACAACGTTTTAGACCTGCACAATACACAGCAATACCGGGGTCCGCCTGAGGCATCTGAAATCAAGTAAGCTCGATTGCACATTAGCGCTTTTAAAATGTAACACTCGCTGCAGAAATCAGGTGGTAAATTCGATTTCTACTTCATATCCAAACAGAATCCCAACACAGCGGAACCATTATTAGACTTTCACAAACGGTCCTTTCACCTCCACGAGGGAACAGGAATATAAGAAGTAAGTGATAGGATGGCAACTAAAACAGAGAAAACATGTCGATGAGTGTGATAAATTTGGCAACTTACAAACCCACCGAATCCTTTAACCCCACTCAGGTAATGAAAGATATGGATAACATGATGCTCCGTGCTTGAATAACACAGCCCCCAACAACAAAAGGTAAAAATCTTTGAGGTTTTCCCTTTGTAACAAAGATTGTTAACAGTAGAGAATAGGAGATACTGAAATGTCCCTCATTTTTACACCATAGGCACAGCTTAGCCCTGAAGAAGAACCCCACAGAAAAAAGAAGGGTTTGGAAACGCGTCGGCTACAAGGCTGTATAAAAGTTGACGGAACCCAAATGTTAGGGGTTGACACATAAACATAGGGTGACATAATTAAAGTCAGGTTGCCCAGAATGTCGATTGGTTGAAAAATTAGTTGTAAAAAAACCAGTCTAGGTGTACATGATTTAGAGCTAACCGTGATTTGAATTGTAATTATACTTGAATGCTTTATTTGTTTTGTTTAAAAGTTTGTAATGTTTTGAAACATTGTACTTTTTGTTTTCTCAACGAAAGGAAATGTTTTATCCTCTGAAGTGTCATAAAATGTAAATATGTATTGAAATATTTAACAAAATTGAAATATTTGAAGAAATACCTTCTTTAAGTCACTCAAAGAGGGTACACATCAGCTGAATAAACAAGCTGCTGTGATTTGAATTCGAGTCCTGGCATTCCCTTTCTTGATATAATGGATATAACTCCCAGCAGTGCCCAGACATAGGAGGGGGGTGTAGATAGGACTTCCAGCAGTGCCCAAACGTAGGAGGAGGGTGTGCATAGGACTCACAGCAGTGGCAAGACATAGGAGGAGGGTGTGCGTAGGACTCCCAGCAGTGCCCAGACATAGAATGGCTGGCTGGATAGGACTCCCAGCAGCGCCCAAACATAGGAGGGCTGGCTGGATAGGACTCCCAGCAGTGCTCAGTCATAGGGGTGTGCATTTCCAACATCATAAAACAACTACATGCCGGTATGTGTACATCCCTAACCTGGAACACTCATGGTAGTTGCATATCAACACATCACTCACAGCTGTGACCTACTCCACGTAGAATGGTATCCTGTCACACACTCGGTGATACACCACATGGGGTTGTTTTGTCAGATCTTACATGCATATCCACCTATGTAGTTTGCTGGCACACCCTCCCCCCCTTCATCATGACTCAATAGTGTGTAGTCATGTAACAGACCACCAAACAAATGAAGCACAAATGGACTAATAAAGTGTCATGTATATGCCGGACATGATGTGAATGTCCAGGTGGTGAAACATGTACTCCCTCATGGAAGGCTACAAGGCACCCAAATGTGTTTTGTGTGCAAACATTTCTAAGTTTACAATCTGAATCATGAGGTCAAGGCGGTTAACATTGTCATGCATAGTGTGATAAATTATGATAGACCCCCTGAAGGCAGTACTACACACTACAAACCCAAGCACAGTGAGTAGTATGGATGGCACTGACCAATTATCTGATTACATTTGTGAGCAGGCATGGCCATTGCCGAAGGGAATGTATAAACCTATGGGAAATCCATACAAAAGTCACCACAACAATTGTGCAACTGTCTGTAGTGAAGATCTCGTGTGACACTGAGGAAGGGACACTCTTTCGGATAATGTCTGTATGCAAACTGCACACACACCAATCTAGATAATTTGTTGCAACATTGGGATAGCACAGAGATACCATGGTCCACCTCATTCCCATCAGAAAAATAGACATCTTTCACAATACCAAAACATTAACATTACACCACCTTGTAGGGACACAGAAGCTAAAGCAATTCCCTGAAATGCATAGTTCAGAATGAACAAGAAAATGCTTTATTCAGCGCCATAATGTAAATGAATAAATACACGAGTCAAGGCTCACAGAAGGCCAATGGCCAGTCCAAAATACTGTCCATAACAGTGGTGACTTTGTGGAGGTTGTCACCCCCAAACTTGCCTGCACATGGTGGATTTAGAGGTCTGTGGACACATGGGGGGCATCATCGGAGTCAGTATCCGGCACCGCAGGGACAGGAGAGGGAAGGGTATGTGTAGTGGGTACAGGTGGGGAGGATTCCTCCACAGTGGCAGGTGCAGCACAAAAGGATAAAACATATTCAGTGCTGCACACTGCTGCCAGTTCTGAACCCGGGGACACAATGGGAGTGGAGGTAAAGGGCTGTGAGTCAGGTGTAGTGTGCCTGTGGGTGGGTGGGTGATGTCTGTCCCCTGTCCCTGCGGGTGTGCGTACATCCCCCTGAGATTGGGTGCCTGGAGGTCTGCGAGTATGGTGGACAGGTATGGGAGAGGGGGTTGTGGAAGGGTCCGAAGGAGTGGGTGTTGGACTCCTGCCCAACCCACACACTGCAGGAACGAGGATTCATCCAATCCACTTCCCCAACTCACCAGCCACTCACTGACTGACACACATGAGTAAGCTGCTGACTCAGAAAAGGGGGTGGAAAATCATAAGGCAACCACACCTTCCACCCTTGTAACGTGTCGCAAAAAGGAACACCCGCCTCCTTCTTCTGCTCCTGCATAAAAGGGAAACAAAAAATACACCGTACAGTAATATCTCAGTCCCCAGTCTTACCTCTGAGCCATATATCCATATCCAATAAATATCATCACACATACACTTACCAGAAGCGTGAGCAGGCTTAGCTTCAAGGAGTTGTCAATCAATTGGAACATTTAACCCAAGATATCATCTCTTGGGTGAATTAGGTACTGGACTTTACGTTTTGTATGGGTGTTTTGGTGTGGGCGAATAAGGGGATTACAGGGTAAAAAAAAACACACCAACCTTATTGGCATGTACAAAAAACCCCTGTTAGCGTGGTCTGGGGAAAAGGGACTAGAATAACCCCAAGGAACGTGAGCCTCTTCCGCGTTGTTGTTTTCGAGAGAGTAAGGAAAAAACCCAGCCGGGTTTCTCTCGCGGATCGGCCCAAAACGTCACTTCCACCTATAACGAGGTGGACGGGTTGCGCAACAACAGCAAGGGATCGCGCATCGGCGCGAGTAACACCGTTTCAATCACCGCGTCTCCGTGACAGGAGAGCGGCGCGAACCGGCACTCCGCAAACAGGAGCCCCTGAATGCAGGCAAAGAATCCCAAATGCGCTTCACAAAAAATAAATAACGGGGGCGGGACAAATAACTAACAGGAATCTAACTACCTTCTAACTACAGGGGACCCAAACAACGGAAGGAGGTGGACAAAAACAGGTACTGACCAAAAACGAAGCACCAGGACAAGGAATTGAACCAAGATAAGGGACAAAAAAGGTAAAAAGGGAAATGGGGAATTCTCCAAGTCTTTCCACGAGCCCGTGAAAAGACAGCAACAACCAACAGGAAACTCCGGAGCCAGGATGCAGGAACCCACAGGTTAGCAATAACAAGCATTGACATAAGGGTAGGACTCCTTTTTATGCTCCTGATGTGTCATGTGATGGTTTTGAACATGGTCAGCAAAAGGGGACTGGGGACCAGATCCTAACAGTACCCCCCCCAATAATCCTCCCCACAGGTCTTGGCTTACGGGGATGCTGTCTATGGAATTCTCTCACCAGCCGAGGCGCATGTACCCCCCCAGCTGGCTCCCATGTCCTATCCTCCGGGGCATACCCCTTCCAATCCATCAGGTAATACAACCTACCCCTCCTCCGTCTTGAATCAAGAATGGCCTGAACCTCAAACTCCTCCTCGCCATCCACTAACACTGGGGCAGGAGGGGGCAGGACCTGATCTGACGGAACGAAGGGCTTCAGCAATGAGGTGTGGAATAATAGCTTCATTGCCACAGGGTTGATCACCTGACTCACTGGAAAGGGGCCTACATACCGGGGCTGTAGTTTGCGTGATCCCTGTAGTTTCAGATTACGTGAAACCAACCATACTTGATCGCCCACCTTATAATCAGGGGCCGGAAGTCTATGGCGATCTGCCTGTACTTTCATTGCCGCCTTGGCTTCCTGTAAACTGCCCCTAGCCACCTCCCAGATCTCCCCCAATCGTTTACCTACTTCATCAATGGCTGGCACGTGCCCAGTGGGTTGGATGGCTAGGGCTCTGGGATGATATCCCATAGAGCAAAAGAAAGGTGTCATGCCCAAGGCTGTGTGTACACTGTTATCATAAGCGAATTCCGCTATGGGCAATGCCTTCACCCAATCACACGAGAGGGACGTAGTCAAGCACCTCAGGAACTGTTCCATTGTCTGGTTGGTGCGTTCTGTCTGCCCGTCTGACTGGGGATGGTATGCAGACGATAAACGTATGTCCATCTTAAGCACCAGACAGAGCTCCTTCCAGAAATGAGACACAAACTGCGCCCCCCTGTCTGAGATGACTGCTGTGGGTAACCCGTGCAATCGCACAATTGAAACCATGAACTCCCAAGCCATCTCCTTCGCTGTAGGAATGTTATGGAGTGGTATAAAGTGAGCCATTTTGGTAAACAAATCTACGACCACAAAAATAGCAGTGAAGCCGGAAACCAAAGGAAGGTCCGTGACAAAATCCATACTGATAGTATGCCAAGGGGAAGGGGGTACCGCCAACGGCTGCAAAAGACCCGAGGGCTTACTATGTGAGGGTTTATTGATGGCACAAACAGGGCAGGCTGACACATATTTCTGGATATCCTGTGCCACTGAATCCCACCAAAACCACCTCAGGCACAACTCCTTTGTCTTCCCAATTCCTGGGTGCGCAACTAAAGAGGATGAATGACACCATTCTACCACCTTTTGTCTCAACTCGGGTGGAACGAACAACTGATCACCATGATATAACAGCCCCTCTCTAACCACCACCGGAGACAGTTGTAACCAAGGAGCTAAATCCATGTTACGCAACAGTTCTTTTACCCTAGAAGAGAATTCTTCCACGGAAGCTACTCCCACAATCCTTCTACTATCAAGCATCGGTCTATTTTCCCTCCCTGATTTCACTTCCTCCGGGTCAACATGTATCCGGGACAGTGCGTCTGATTTAATCTGCTGCGCGGCAGGTCTGTAGGTGACAGATAGTGACGCCATTCTTCAAAAGACAATTTCACTGCCAGTAGTTCGCGCTCTGCTACCGTATAGTTACGTTCGGCCGGTAACAATGTCTTTGAAAAATATGCGATAGGGTGCATATCTCCCGTGCCCTCCTCCTTCTGCGACAAAACACCACCTACTGCACTCGCGGAAGCATCTGTTTCCACAAAAAAGGGGAAAGCCGGATCAAGATGGGCCAATACCGGAGCGGACGTAAAGGTCTCCAACAGTAACTGAAAAGCCCCCTGAGCCTCCTGAGACCACTCAAAGGAAACACCCTTTCTTAACAGGCGGGTCATTGGAGCCACGATATCCGAAAAGTGAGAGATAAAGCGCCGGTAGAAATTGGCGAACCCCAAAAGTACCTGTATGTGCTTCACCGTAGTTGGCACCGGCCAGGAAATAATAGCCTGTATCTTTTTAGGGTCCATATTTATCCCTTCAGCGGATATGAGGAATCCCAAAAACTCCACTTCCTTCGCATCAAACTGGCACTTTTCAATTTTTGCATAAAGCCGATGTTCCCGCAGCTTCTGCAGCACTTGTTGCACATGAGTATGATGATCTATTCGGGTCTCTGAGAAGATAAGGATGTCATCCAAATAAACTATTACTGTCTTATCCAGATACTCGCTCAGGACCTCATTAATGAAATACTGGAACGCCGCCGGCGCGTTACACAAGCCGAACGGCATCACACAGTATTCAAACAACCCATATTTGGTTTTAAAAGCCGTCTTCCACTCATCTCCGGGCCGCATTCTGATCAGATGGTACGCTCCACGCAAGTCCAGTTTAGTAAACACCGTGGCCTTGCGGAGTTGATCCAGCAACACGGGGATGAGAGGAAGAGGGTACCTGTTCTTAATAGTGGCCTTATTTAATGTCCGGTAGTCCACACACACCCTCAGAGTGCCTTCCTTCTTTGGGATAAAGAAGATCGCCGAAGAGACAGGCGATGAAGACGGACGGATAAACCCTAGTTCCAACATCTCGTCCAGATATTCTTTGAGATGTTTTTCCTCCGGTTCAGACAGGGCATACACTCTACTACAGGGCAAAGGAACCCCCTCCACTAGGTCGATCCTACAGTCAAAAGACCGGTGTGGTGGCAAGCTCTGAGCACATCCCTTATCGAACACATCGGCGTATTCCACATACTGTCCCGGAACACCGCTTTCTTCCATAGCAGCACAATACAATGAGGGAACCTTCTCACAGGCCTCGTTATAGCAATGTTTCAAGCAATAATGCGAATCTAGTGTGACCAGCCGTTGCACCCAATCTATCCTGGGGTTGTGTTCTTGGAGCCAGGGCACCCCTAACACCAAGCCAAAGGAAGGTGCGTCTATCAGATCGAACACCACGCACTCTGAGTGACCATTGTCACACACTAAGCGTAGTGGCATCGTTTGCCTAGTGATACACCCTGACGACAACTCAGTTCCGGCAATCGCACGTACCGGCTCTGGCTGTTTCTTATACTGACAAGGCACCCCTAGTTTCTCTGCCAGGGAGATATCAATAAAATTGCCAGTAGCCCCCGAATCCAATAACACAGAAACAGGCACCCTTTCTTGCGCTGCCAATAGAAGCTGAGCCGAAATCACAAAATGTCTGGGCGTCAAGTCCACTGCCCCTAACACCTCATATTGACTTTTTCTGAGCACCGTCAGGGGCTGCCTTTCCACCTGTACGTATGCCACTTTTTTGCCATAACCTGCCCCTGAAGGTTTTACGGGACACTCTCTTGCAAAATGACCTCCCTGTCCGCAATAGAGACATAAGTTCTTATCTCTGCGTCTCTTTCTTTCTTCAGGAGTAAGGGGCCCCCTAACCCCTCCTATTTCCATTGGTTCAGGCTTTGCTTCACCAGGTTGCTGTTTCACTTCGGTCTTTATGAAGTTCCCTCGGGAAACCTGAAAACGGCCACGGTCACCGCGTTGCTCTGATAGCCTATGATTCAATTTAACCACTAAATCTATAAAAGCGGCACACTCCTCCGGGGGTTCTACTACTTGTGACACCACGTCCTTCAAATCGTCATTAAGACCCTGGTAAAACAAGGACGTCCGCTTATCAGCTGGCCAATGTGTCTCTGCAATCAGACGATTAAAAGACGCTATATATGTCAGAAGATCCTGTCGACCCTGTCGCAGTTTCAGTAATTCTGAATCACTAGCTTGCATGAAAGCATGTTTAGCAAACAACCCCCTCATCAGTTCTTTGAAAGCATTGTAATCCCTCAACACCTGATCATTCCCTTCCACTAAGGGGATAGCCCACTGGGCAGCCGTACCAGCCAGATATGAAAGAGTAAAGGCTACCTTCGCGGCATCATCAGGAAATGCACCAGGTCTACACATAAAGTGTAACTGACACTGGTTCATAAACATCCCATACTTCCCACTGTCCCCATAGAACCGTTCAGGCTGAGCCAGGGGAACAGGAACAGGGGAGTTTACAGTAATAGCTACAGGGGTACTTCCTCCAGGGTTGCTCTGTCCTGCCCCCCCATACTGGAAAGTAGCCGGATGTATCACAGGATTTTGGGCTCTAGGTTGGGCCTGTGCCTGTGCTCTTACTGCAACCAGTTCTTGTCTCAAGCCTACATTCTCCTGTCTCAATTCCTGTACTTGGGCCTGTAAGGCAGCAAGGGCACCCATTATATCATTCATGGAGGGGGCTTCAGCCCCAGCCATGGCCCCTCCTCCTTCTACGACCATCCAAGTTCAGGCAGTGTATTTTAACGTGGGCTTGTTATTCTGTTGGACTCCTGCCCAACCCACACACTGCAGGAACGAGGATTCGTCCAATCCACTTCCCCGACTCACCAGCCACTCACTGACTGACACACATGAGTAAGCTGCTGACTCAGAAAAGGGGGTGGAAAATCATAAGGCAACCACACCTTCCACCCTTGTAACGTGTCGCAAAAAGGAACACCCGCCTCCTTCTTCTGCTCCTGCATAAAAGGGAAACAAAAAATACACCCTACAGTAATATCTCAGTCCCCAGTCTTACCTTTGAGCCATATATCCATATCCAATAAATATCATCACACATACACTTACCAGAAGCGTGAGCAGGCTTAGCTTCAAGGAGTTGTCAATCAATTGGAACATTTAACCCAAGATATCATCTCTTGGGTGAATTAGGTACTGGACTTTACGTTTTGTATGGGTGTTTTGGTGTGGGCGAATAAGGGGATTACAGGGTAAAAAAAAACACACCAACCTTATTGGCATGTACAAAAAACCCCTGTTAGCGTGGTCTGGGGAAAAGGGACTAGTATAACCCCAAGGAACGTGAGCCTCTTCCGCGTTGTTGTTTTCGAGAGAGTAAGGAAAAAACCCAGCCGGGTTTCTCTCGCGGATCGGCCCAAAACGTCACTTCCACCTATAACGAGGTGGACGGGTTGCGCAACAACAGCAAGGGATCGCGCATCGGCGCGAGTAACACCGTTTCAATCACCGCGTCTCCGTGACAGGAGAGCGGCGCGAACCGGCACTCCGCAAACAGGAGCCCCTGAATGCAGGCAAAGAATCCCAAATGCGCTTCACAAAAAATAAATAACGGGGGCGGGACAAATAACTAACAGGAATCTAACTACCTTCTAACTACAGGGGACCCAAACAACGGAAGGAGGTGGACAAAAACAGGTACTGACCAAAAACGAAGCACCAGGACAAGGAATTGAACCAAGATAAGGGACAAAAAAGGTAAAAAGGGAAATGGGGAATTCTCCAAGTCTTTCCACGAGCCCGTGAAAAGACAGCAACAACCAACAGGAAACTCCGGAGCCAGGATGCAGGAACCCACAGGTTAGCAATAACAAGCATTGACATAAGGGTAGGACTCCTTTTTATGCTCCTGATGTGTCATGTGATGGTTTTGAACATGGTCAGCAAAAGGGGACTGGGGACCAGATCCTAACAGTGGGGGGGTTGATGCTGCAGGATGGCAAGTGCTGCCGTCAGTGTTGAGTCTATGGACGACAAACTCCGACGTTGATCAGACATGTCAGATGACATGCCCTCCATGAATGACAACAACTGTGTCATGATTTTTGTTTGGCCATGGAGGACAATCAGCACTGACGCCTGACCAACTTGAATCTGCCGGAGTAGGTCCACAGACTCAGCACTGAGGGCAGCAGGGGAGATAGGGGTAGGGGCTGCGGTGTCGGGGACGAAGGAGACACGGGGCAGCACGGACCAAAGGGGCCCTAGCAACTGGGAGGGTAAAGATGGGTCTGGAGGAGGAGGGGACAGACATAGTGGGTGCAGATGCCGTTGCTGCATATTCCCCCTCCTCCTGGGAGTCCGAAGCCGAGCCGTCCGCATGGTATGTGTCTTGCTCATGAGGTCCGGCCGCCTCACTCCCTTCATCCTCTGTGCCACTGCCTCCCTCCGACACCGTAAAGCTGGTGGCACTGTGGCTGGGTCCCTCTGCCTGGTCCATGCTTGTGTCTCCTCCACTTTCGGGTGATGATGCTGTTGGCAAGGAGAAAGAAAAAATATATATCAGTCACCTGTACACATCAGACATATGATCAACAAATCATTTGGGGACATTTCTAATCATGGCATGCATCATGAGTCACATGCCACATAACTCAGCACATATTTAAGTCCAGTACTGCGCAATTGTAATAGACACAACGCTCCTTGTATACAAAGATACAAGTAACAGACCAGGCCACAACTTGAATGAGAGTCACAATGATGAGCCACTGTATGTCAACAGGTCAGGTGTTGATCCATCACTGTTCTGTTGCCCACTCTGCCACCCCAATCCAGACATGGTCATGTTCAAATCTGTCTGACCCTGTGCCACATGTTAACAGTCCTGCCCAAACTGCCATGTAATGCCATCCCTGGACCTGAAACAAGCTTTCTATCACCTCTCACTGGCATCACAGCCGTCTACAGCCAGGCTTGCGTGAAACACAGATGTGTATACAAACAAGCATGGCTGAAGACGGCTGTTATGCCAGAAAGTGGTCCCAGGAACCTTGTTTCCAGTCCAGGGAAGCCATGGCTTGACATTTTTGGCTGGACTGTTCCCATGAAGCACATAGACAGAGAGATATGCACATAACCACGCTTGAACTTGGGGGGCAGAGTGTGCAACAGAAAGGTGATGGATAAAACCCTGACCTGTTGACTGGTGTGAGTATATGATTGGTACAGAGGCTCCCGCCATCACCACACACTATTGTGACACTCCTCACAGAGGCATCTATCACCAGATCATACAGTTGCTAGCACATAACACACACTTGCTGTCAAGTGAAGTGGGCCACATGTCCAAAATCCTAAAAATGCCTACGCTAATGTGGCTGGAATTGTGAATATTAAAAACATTGCTGCATTGTTGACACACCCTCAACCACATGGGAAAAGTTAATACAGTAGTGTGCACACCAATACAAAACTGCGTTGCACCACCAATACATACATGTTGCACAAATCTATGTAGAACAATCATCTCTGTGAGCCAACAACATAGCCTCTAAATCCAACAATGACAGCATTGTCCAGCATCACAGGGTAAGTGCATAGTGATGAATTCACATCAGAAATGACATACACAGCTCACCACTGACAAGGCTAAACAGGCAGGCCCATCACACCTCCCCTGCACAACACCCTCATCACCCCGTCAATGTGAGTGATACAGCTCAAGTAGTGAAAACTCAGAGTCAGGGTATCAATAACTGTGCAGCCATTTAAATTAACCCAAGGTCACCTCGTGTGGCTGCCCATTTATATTAGTCACAAACAACCAGCAACATATTTGTGTGAGTATGCATAAGCCAAACATTGTATACATGGACAGTGTGCACATGTATTAACACATGAGAAATACAAAGTATACCAGGGACAAAGGCCACTGAGGCAGACCCGTGCTGAACTCTATGTTGAGACTCATGTTCAGTGCCAAAAAATCATGAAGGGCAAACACAGTGCACAGGTCGTGGAACAGGTAGGTACCAACACATGTCACAGACCTCTCTCCAACTTGATGATGTGCTAAGCAATATCAATACTAATACACTTCACCCTAGGAGTACATGCGCAAAAGTGAAATACCCAAAGCAGGGGACACATGTGGAGGAGGGGAAGGGATGTAAAAGAGCATCAGCTGAATATGGGGCATGGAAATGACAATGCATAAATTGCCTGTCTGACCAGACCACCCCAACTGTTGGAGTGTTACCAGGCTTCTGAGCACTGCAGGTAGCATGTGACACACATGACAACAACCAGACATGTACCTACCCCCTCCTTGCTGCTGTCCCTCCTGCAACTGCCTACGGAGGTCAGGAAAAACAACTTCCAGGACCCGGAGCATGTGGGGGGTGAGGTGACGGGTGCCGCCATGCCGGCGTGGAGCTTCAAGCTTCAGCTCGACCCGGGCGATACGGTGGCCCCAGCACCATATGTCCTGCCACCTTTTTTGGATGTTCCAGATCTTCTGGCGAGGGCCCCCCACAGACCTGACAGCCCTGGCTATGTCCAGCCAGATCTCTCCCTTCTCATAGGCAGTTACCTGTGAGGAAGACAAAGTGAAACAACATCAGTACACCTGCTCCATGTCCCAAAGACAAACACTTGCACCACATTGACGATGACAACAGGGCATAGGATGCTGACGGGACTTGCATCATTGTCCATGTGAATGTGGCCTGTAAGCAAACACCAATGCACTACATGCCTTTGAAAGGAAACAGATGCCATAAGGGGTGCAAACCACTCACTGAGCATGGCACACACTGAACAAGATATGCAACTTCAGGGTGGTGGACAGCCCGTGACATGCTGTCACATATCACACTACACCTAAGGACCCTCAGCAGACCACACATGCACACCCTGGCACCGACCATTTGCTTGTCATTGTGAACAGTGTACACAACCTCACTTTGCACATGTCACACTTTACAAAGATGTGACACAGGCGTCATGCTGACTGTCCAAGTCATGCACACAGCACTGCATACTTGTCACATCAGATGAGTACAGCTGTGGCATATGCCATGCATCAGTGTTGCCAAACATCACATACACAAATAGCCAGGTGACAAAGAACATTCACACTCTTCAATGTCCATGACTTCAAAGCATGCATGTGTCCAACTTCCACACAGGTCACGAAAAACAATTAACAACAGTGAGTACATTCATCTGTCACTCTGGGGGGAACACTTTTACACCCCAGTAACTCATGGCTAAAACACATGCAAAGTGTGGCACCGCAGAAAGTGTGATTCACATTGCATTGAATGTCACAGTTAGCACAATGCAGGTAAGCAGTAAACACTATTTAACTACATCATTCACTGCATTGGAAATACCACAATGTACACACCCGGCACTCACTCCAAACAACATGGCATCTCTGTTCCATAAATACACAATGGCTGTAGTAACACTCACACATTCATCACTCACATGATCCCCTGGTTTCCCATACAGCTTGCTGAAGTTTGGTAGGAGGGGATCCAGCAGGGCCTGGTTCTCCTCCTCACTGAATGCAGGTGCCCTCTCCATGGTCAGGAAAATCAGAGTCCAGGGAATTCAGAGACAGCAGCAGTGTTGTCCACTCCAATGTTGTGCAGGCAAGTGCCCTCTCACAGCCACATGCAGCCTTAAATCAGTGCTGCTGAGGGGCTGTCAGTCCAAGGAGTACAGTGTGATAGGCCAGATTACTTTGCATCCCATGTTTCATCCAATCCCATTACATATAAGGCCATGACACACATTTGCATGGTTTAAAAATTGAGCTTGAGCTCCACAACAAATTTTGCAACATTGTATAGTTTTGGCCAACTGAATTTTTCAGAACACCTATAGTACACACTCAAATCTCTGTTTCCTTGACTACTAGCCTGCACTCTGGGCATTCTACTCGTCCCCTAGATGTTCCCTATGTATTTTCTGGGATCCCCACACAAGTACGGTGCATTTTCCGTCGCGAATGCAACTTTTTCAATAGTGAAACATCCCGCACACACACAAGCAATGGCGGGGTACAGTCCTCTCACGTATGGTTCTAATGTAATAGTGAAACGACCCGTAAACACGCACGTACTATTGGGGTAATGTCCGCTCACGTATGGCTCGAATGTAATAGTGAAACGACACATACACACGCACATACTATTGGGGTAGGGTCCGCTCGCGTATGGCTCTAATGTAATAGTGAAACGACCGCTACACATGCACGTACTATTGGGGTAGGGTCCGCTCGCGTTTGGCTCGAATGTATTAGTGAAACGACTCCTACACACGCACGTACTATTGGGGTAAGGTCCACTCGCGTATGGCTCAAATGTAATAGTGAAATGACCCGTACACACACACGTACTATTGGGGTAGGGTCCGCTCGCGTATGGCTCGAATGTAATAGTGAAACGATGCATACACACGCACGTACTATTGGGGGAGGGTCAGCTTGCGTATGGCTCGAATGTAATAGTGAAAGGACCCGTACACATGCACGGTCCAAACGCGCATGGCTGGAATGTAATAGTGAAACGCTCCTTACACATTCACGGTCCAAACGCGTATGGCTCGAATGTAATAGTGAAACGACCCGTACACACGCACGTACTATTGGGGTACGGTCCGCTTGCGTATGGCTCTAATGTAATAGTGAAACAACCCATACACACGCACGTACTATTGGGTACTGGGCATTTGACACGCTCTAGTGAATGCATGTGTACGGTGCGTTTTACAAGCTCACGCATGGCACCATTACAATAGTGATACCAGGAAAACACATGGCAGGGATGTAGGTGTAAGGTCATAATGAGGATGTCGATGTTTATTTTGGCATGGCTTCCTTACATCAGCAGGCCCTAGGTGTGGCAGACAGTGAAATAGCACAGGGCATGTGATCATGTGGCACAGTTAATGTGTGCTGAGCTGTTGAGACATGTCATTTGTGATCGGGCAGTATGTGGTTCACATAACCTTTACACTTGTCACATAAGTAACATCATAAACATGTTGTGATGCACATCAACACTGGGATAGCACACTATTCAGTACGGGCATCTGTCAGATGATGCCAGGGACAGGGTCACTGTCTCACTTGTGAAATTGACACCCAGCATGACCCTGTGTGACAATGTCAGTTGTGTGCCATGTGAAAGATTAGGCATGCTGTTTGTATCCCGTAAACGTAATCTGCTGTAGGTGCATCTATGATGGGTCTGTGCCGTGATTGCAAGGGTTTCCCATGTACGCACACCATGCCACAGGGGCATTTCAACTACTCATGTGTGTGATGGCATCATAGATCTTTTGTCCCCAAACATACAGGTCTGCATTCTGAGAATGGCTGTGGTGTAGTTTAGTCAAATGCACACCTCATTCACAATATTACAGATATGTGCAATCGATAGCACATGTAACGTGGTGTGTGCCTTACAGTCAGCTGTCTGGATGTGTTGACAACCTTCTCATGCAAGTCACGTGATGTGTGTCACTGACGTGATACATTGTTCCGCTCACTCAGACCAGCCCAGCAGATCATTTGTGTGCATGTCATGTCCATTTCACAGACAACAGGTGTATCAGTTCTAATAGAGGAGTGCTAGCTAGCTGGCGTATGTGTCCGTGATATACAGCCCATGCCAGACTCAATGGTGATTTGATGTGTTGAAGCAGTGTTGCTTGTGCTATGTTCATTGTAATTGTCATTGGCTGACAGTTGTATACCTTTTCCCCCAAATATGTCGTGCAGGGCACCCCCTTTGCCAAGGCCGTTGCCAGACTTGGATGCCATGAGGGAATGTGATTGTATCCGCCATTACAGATTCACTCAACAGTTGATTCAGGACTTGACGGACAGGCTGGAACCACATCTCCTACCACGACACAGGTATACAACTGTGCTAACACCCAAGGTAAAGGTAATGACAGCCCTATATTTCTTTGCCACAGGTACATTCCAATTTACCATAGCTGATGTGGGGGAGATGTCACAGACCATGTTCAGCCGTGTCCTACGTGATGTGTTGGCTGCTATGTTGAGGCACATTGATGAGTTCATCAAATTCCCTACTCCAGACGAGTTGACAGGTATCAAGGGTGATTTCTATGCCCTGGGTGGGATGCCACATGTAATTGGGTCCATTGATGGAACACATGTTTCTTTGGTGCCACCACAAGCTCAGGAGCAGGCCTACCGCAATAGGAAATATTACCACTCTATAAATGCCCTGGTGGTGTGTCTTGCTAACATGCTGATTTTACATGTTTGTGCACGTTTTCCAGGAACGTGCCACGATGCATTCATCATGAGGCGTAGCAGGGTACCAAAGATAATGCTGCAGCTGCGCAACCATCGGGCATGTCTTGTTGGTGGGTAAACTCTGTTTCTCATGTATGTCTTAATTTTATGTATTTCTCTGACGGCATCACATTACACACTCATTGCCATGATGTCAATTTGTAGGAGACGCAGGATATCCAAACATGCTGTGACTCATGACTCTGCTCCGCAACCCCAGAACAGCTGCAGACCAGCGGTACTACAATGCACACGGGCAGACCAGGCGAGTGATAGAGCGAACGTTTGGACTCTTGAAGAGCCGGTTCAGGTGCCTCGACAAGACTGGCGGATCCCTACCATACGCCCCGCTCAAGGTGTGTAACATCTTCATTGTGTGCTACATGCTGCACAACATGACAGTTGATAAGGCTGTGCCACTCATCCTGGATCCTGATGAGCTGGAACATCCACCCGTTGAGGATGAAGGCCTTGGCCAGGATGCAAGAGATGAGGAAGAGGAGGATGATATCCGGAGTCAGCTCATACGCAACTTCTTCTCATAATGGTGAGTCCTAGGAAAATATTGTGCAAGCTTGTACCATAGAGTGGCATGTGTAGCATACTGTGTGTCCAGCTGACTGTATGCAATGTCACTTTGATGTTTGTTGCGCATTGTCACACAAGTGCTGTTGTAATGCCACACTCATACGTGCAATGTGTGAACATGGAATCTGCAAGTGTACTACATTCTTAGTGTATTATACATGACCATGTCTGAATGAAATTATTCTGAACGTGACCTCTTGTGTGCCTGTCATTCCCAGGTCGCCCTGCCTGTTGTCCGTTGGTGTCATCTTAGTCCTCCTGCTATTCCTCATGAAGATAGCAATGTCAGCCGAATCAGCGGTACATGCACGGACATGTTGAAATGTCAGTTTGGGTAAGGATTCCAAACAGGCTGTTTTGTGTTGGTATGGTTTCAATTGTGTGGTAAATGTTCATGCGCATGTTGTCGGACCATACATACATGTCACATTACCATGTCTCAAATTTAATTTTGCCCCACTCCCATGACAGGACAGTCACCCTTCTTGACAGTCATCTGTAGTTGAGTTTTGACTCTGGTGAATACATAAATGTGTGTAAACCTTGACCCTGACACATTGCAGATGCCACGGTTTGACATTGTGTGGGACATCACAACCACGGCCTCTGTGGGGAATTGAAGCCTCACTGTATGCAGCAGGATGTGTCTGGATCATCCCCTCAACCTTGTGGGCCAGTACAGTTTGATTTCCCAAAAACCATGTTGTGTAGGTGTGGCCCAGTGTATGTCCCACATGTTCATTCAACTGTCCTGTGAGTTTGTTTGCATGGATGCATTGCCCCTTGTGCCAGTATGTCATGTCGTTATCTCAGTGCCGGTGGAGAACACTGCTTCGCTAGCCTTCTCTGTGAGTTGATGTTAACTTTCCATTCCCATGATGCCAGGTATGATGCGCTGATGTCATCACAACGTTGGGCTGTAGCAAATGTTAAATCTCTGTGGCACCAGTCGAGTGAGGTTATTCACAGGATTATCTTGTGCTGTGCAGCATCTCATGGTCACGATAGGGTTTTTTTGTGGCTTTGTTCCTCATTACTCGCTGTTGAGTTTGGTTCCACCTGCTTGTCATGTTTAGCATAGTGGGGCACAGTTGCAAGATCCATTGACTTGCTCCTGCGAGGCTTCCTTGTGTTTAGGTCATTCCCTTCCTCATTGGAGGAGCTGCTTACAGCTCTTGCGGGTGATGTCTACTTTCCTGTCATTTCCCTTACGGAGTCACAGGGCTAAATACGGATTGTTGGCTTTGTGTCAGTAGCACTGCTATACATTACATTTTCAGAGATTAGGACCCTCAATCATACACTGTGACTTGGTTGATGGCCACATGGATTTAATTGCATATAGTATCCTTGTGAGCGTTACACATGCTTCGTTTAGGTGACAAACTGTGCTACCTTTTATGTGTCCGTGTTCAAGCATCTGATCTTGTCTCATTGCAAAATCTGTGATCACACATAGGGTACAGTGGCAGTGGTTACACTTCACAGGTGTGACTGGTACAGTGTAGGTCTGGAGGTATTCTGTGAGTCTGTTAAAAAAGTACGGAATCCTTATGCTTGTTTTCCTTTGTTTCAGATCTCCCTCCCTGCAGTTCCCATCCTCTCCTTCCCTCGCCTTATCTCCCTTTTGTGTCTGTCATTTGTACTCAGACCAAGGGGCTATTTGGAGATGGAGCCCTTTCAGCATCGCACCACTCTGATGATCAAAGGTACGGACAGTCCCTGGCAGTCGTGTGGAGAATCTTTCACCAGCATTACAGGTAACATCATTGCATGACTGTTATTGTCTTCAGAGCAATGCCACTGGGCATGTACATTGGCTAATGCAGCATGGCCTCACAAACAACTTTATCCTATTGTGTAGGAAGTGTGTTTCACACAGTACATTGTGCCTCATTGCTGCCAACGCACATCTCTTGCCAGTCTGGATGCTTTCAATATGGCATTGTTCACGATGATTGTTCATATGTGTTTACGTGTACAGTGACAACATGCATGCTGTTGGTAATGGCAAATGTACCATATTGACGTACATGGTTGTGTATGTGCTATTTGGCTTGCTACACACAACGTGTAGGCTACACCTGCTGACGCTGTGTGTCCTGTGCCCCGCTTGGCCTTAGGCTGCCTTATCCTGTGCCCATGACCTTTGGCGATTGTTCACCCATTTTGCTCGCAGTGACCCATGGGTAACCAGACACTCCTGCCTTCACATACACATGTCACTTTGTGCCCTGCAAGAATCCTTGCGTTTGTGTGCTTTTTTAGCATGTTGTCTCACCCCTTCTGCTGTCATGTGTTCACTCATTCCTGCTGCTGCATCCCCAGCCACAATGCAGCACCAAGTGGCCAGATCCTGCACCACACACGCCTACAACATACTCCTCCATCCATCTATTCTTAAAGCATGCCACAGCTTGTCTGTGCCACTGTTGCACACCCTCCATGACAACGGCAGGTCTGTCAGCACCTGCAACAAGCACACTGCAAGACACTCAGCTCATTTCATGACTCATGTGACACAACAGACTCATGCTCCAGCCGCCCTCCACACAGTGAACACCAGACAATCATCCACCTGGTATCACGCTACCTCAAACACACCCATGACAGCTTCTCAGTCTGTGTGTGCAACTCATACTGGCAACACGATGCAGCCCCACATAACAGTGCATCTACGTACAACCAGGTTATGTGCCTCGTACAGTACACACACAACTTCCAGCAGTACCACATTGTACTGTGTTACCTCGTCAACACAACAGTACCACACATCGCCTTCATTACTGTAACGTGGTAGTATGCAACATCAGCACACCACTCCTACATAGCCATCACAGGCGGATAGTCCAAAACCCACAGGGACCACACACCAAAACCAGGATTATGATTGGTCTAACTTAACGAGGTACCCTCAGAGTCACATCCAGCACCAAGGACACACTCTGCATTGTCAAACATCTGCACATCCGGTATCACACCAACAGCCTGACCACCCTCATTGTAACTACCATCTACACCTCTCCAATCCTACACACACAATTTGGCTAAGCCATCTATCAATCAATCAATCAATCAATCAATTAATTTGTTGAGCGGCCTACCCTCCCGTACGGGTCTCAATGCGCTGGGGGGGCTGCTACAGATCGAAAATACAGGTCTTGAGAAGTCTTCTGAAGGCCAGCAGGTCCGGGGTCTGTTGTAGCCTTGTAGGGAGGGTGTTCCAGGTCTTTGAGGCAAGGTAGGAGAAGAATCTGACACTGACGGTGGTTTTCCGGATGTGAGGGACTGTGGCAAGTGCGACGTTTGTAGAGCAGAGGCTGCGGGTGGGTGTGTAGAAGCTGAGTCGGTCTTTGTGGTATGCTGGTCCGGCATGGTTAGGAGCTTTGTGTGCGTGGATGAGGAGTTTGAACGTGATCTAGTTGTTGACAGGGAGCCAGTGCAGGCCTCTCAGGTGTAGTGTGATGTGGCCGTGTTGGGGAAATCGACGATCATACGTGGCGAGGCGTTCTGGATGCTTTGCAGCCGTCTCAGGAGTTTGGTTGTTGTAGCTGCATAGGGGGCGTTCCCGTAATCCAGTGAGTTCATGGAGAGTGCTCAGATGACTGTTTTTCACGTGTTTGAGGTGATCCATTTGAAGATCCTGTGGGGCATTCAGAGACAGCGTTGTCCTGCTTGGTCATGGAGAGGGAGGATTTGAGGATGACCCACAGGTTGCGTGCATGGTTGGTGGGTTCTGGGGCTGTTCCTAGCAATCTTGGCCACCAGGAGTCGTCATAGGCTGAGATGGTGGGGTCGGGGATGAGGACCTCCGTTTAGTCAGAATTGTGCTTCAGCCTGCTGACCTTCATCCATTTGGCAACGGCCTTCATTCCTCTGTGGAGGTTTCCTTTGGCAGTCTGTGGTTCTTCGATGACGGATATGATCAGTTTGCAATTGGCGTACGAGAGGATGTTAAGGCTATGTTGTAGTGCCATGTGGGTATTGATCAACGTCGGGCTGAGGGATGATCCCTGTGGGACGCTGTGGATGGTCTCAGTGGTCTTGGAATGGAAGTGTGGGAGGCAGACGCTCTGGGCTCTGCAGGAGAGGAAGGATGTGGCCCAGGCCAGGGCAATCTCTTGGATGCTTGCTGTTATTGTGTCTTTGCAGACCGTGTGGAAGGCTGGTATAGGTCCAGAAGGATGAGGGTGGCAGTTTCCCCTTTGTCCATGAGGATGCTGATGTCGTTGTTGGCGTTGATGAGGGCGGTGTCCATGCTGTGGTTGCTGCAGAATCCAGACTGGGATGGTCCCATGATGTTGTTGTCTTCGAGGTAGTGGGTCAGCAGTCTGTTGACGATCTTCTACGTGACCTTTTCTGTGAAGGGGAGATGGCCCTGAAGTTCTTGAGGTATTTGGGGTCCACCTTTTGTTTATTCACTAAGGCGTTGATCTCAGCATTCTCCCAGCTCCCACTGAAGGTAGCTGTCTCGAAGGCGATGGTTGTTTTTTGGAGAAGGGGTGCGCTGGCTTAAGCTGGATTTGTTGAAAATGTTGAGAAGCCATGTGGGGATCCGGAGTGGAAGGAGTCCATGGTCCTGATGGTGTCTTCGTCGCTGACGTTGTACCAGGCAGTCAGGTTATTTTTGTGGGGGTTGGTCTAAGGGGGGTGGACTCGTTTGTGTGTGTGGGGGTAGCGGAGTGGAAGCTGCTGTGGCTGTCGATGATCTTATGGTGTAAGAAGGTGGGCAGTGAGTCACACAGGTCTTGTGATAGTGGTATGTCATTGGTGTTGTAGGTGGGAGTTGTGAGTTCAATCACGATGTTGATGTGCTGTTTGCTGTTGTGTGCGTTTCTGTCTAGGCTGTCCGTTGGCGGTCCTGATGAGTTGGTGGTGTCTGCGTGTGGCGCTCTTGTGTGAGGTGTATCTGTCTGGTGTTTGGTTGCGGTGCCAGCTCCTCTACAGCTTCCGACAGGTGCACTTGGAGGTCCTGAGGTCTTCGGTGAACCATGCGGCTATCTTGTTGTTGTGATAGGTGGCAGAGGTCTTGAGTGTGGCGAGGGTGTCGGTGCAGTCTTTGATCCACTGTTTGAGGTTGATGGCAGCGGAGTCAGGGTAGGTGTGGTTGGGGGATGGTCCCAGGGTTAGGGTGGCAGTCAGTTAGTCCACGTGGCCTTGCACCAGCAGCGGCGTGGCATGTGCTGTGTGGGGGGTGGTGTGGTGGGTTTACTGAAGATGAAGTGGAGGCATCTGTGGTCTGTCCAGTGGTGTTCGGTGGTGTGGTTGAAGGAGACGTGTGGAGTTGCGTAGAAGATGGGGTCCTGTGCATTTAGCGGTGTGGGTGGGTGTTGTCACGAGTAGTTTAAATCCTAGCTTGACGAGGTTGTTGATCATGGCAGTGGAGTTTGCATCGTTGTTGTTCTCAAGCTGGAAGTTCTTGTCCCCAAGGAGGATGTAATCCGTGTAGCTGAGGGCCTGCGTGCTGATGAGGTCAGCGATGGAGTTGATGGATTGTGGTCGGGGTCCAGGTGGTCTGTCGATGAGTGTTCCGCTGAGGGTGTTGTTGGCGTCAGTGTGGATCTGTAAGTGCGTGTACTAGGGGGTGGGGAGGGTGTCGTTGGTGTTGGTAGTGACTCTGGTAGTGTTCATGTGGATGATGACGATTCCTCCTCCCGCCTCTGTTGGTGCGGTATCTGCGGGAGATCTTATAGCCTTCTGGGATGGCTATGGCAATGTCTGTTGATGATGTGGTGTTCAGCCTGGTCGCCGTTAACGACACCAATCAGCCCAACTACAGCAACAACCTTTACACAGGTACAAGAACCAGACTCCAGGACTACTTGTGTAAATCCAGGGTGCATGCACACACCTCATCCTCAATATCCCCTGCTACTGCCACATGACCGTCCACCTGAGATACCTACAATAGTCCCACAGTCAACTGCAGGTTCACCTTCATACTCCTCAGCCACACTCAGTAGGCACTCCACAGGCCCAGGCCAATAAACTTATATGGACGTCTACCATCCAACACCCTGTTGCCCACAGTCTATCCTGCCACCCTTGGCCTGGGCACCATTCATCACATCCACAGTACAACTGCATGCGGCTGATAGTTCCCATACCTCCGAACAGAGATCCTGGTACTCCCTCCGTAGACACCTACATATTACCCATGATCTGTACACCTCAAAGTGACTCTTCTGTACCTATCTTTAATTGCAGTATTGTAAGCCAACCCCCCCTTCAGCATTTTGTAACCATCACGGGTGTGTATTGCCATCCATGTATGTAGTTGTTGGAATATTGTGACCTATGTCACACTCTTCTCTATTTCTCTAAAACCCACCAAACGCCCCTCCACTACCCCCTCTGAATCTTTTAGGAGAAATTGGAAAAATTTAAACTTAGATGATCTCAATAATGCATTGAACAAAGATCACCCATGCCTTGATGGAGACATGGAAAGCATATCTGAGGCCACACAGACATGGCTAAATGACGCAGTGAACGCCTGTCTGCCCTTATCCCGCTGCAAAGGGAAAGTACATCGTCCCCCGGCCCCTTGGTATACAGAGGCCCTCAAGAAAGAAAAATCTACCTGTAAGAACTTGGAGAGACAGTGGCGTAAGAACTACGAACTGCACCAAAAAGAGATCTACCGTAAGGCCAGAAACAGCTATCACTCGGCATGCATGAAAGCCAAAGCATGCTATGTTACTACTACCATAAATACAGCTGTTAATAAATCTCAGACTCTTTTCAACACTGTGAAGGAATTGGCTGGAGAAAACTCTAGAGCGGAGGCTGCCCCTCTCAACACTCAGCAGTTTCAGGATTTGGCGTCCTTTTTCACTGAAAAGATTGAGAAGATCGTCTCTAATATCAATAAAAATAGCATTACCACTCATAACCAAGAGGACACCTCCCAAATCTCTAAAGGAAACTGTCACCTCGAAGCCTGGCCTCCCATTACATTAGATCAACTGAGGAAACTTCTAAAATCTATCAAATCGGGTTCCCACCGCGACCCCATTCCCATCAGTATCATGAGCCAACTGGAAGACTCTACCCTGACGCCCATTACAGAGATACTTAATGCCTCCATAGAACAGGCTTCAGTTCCTGCTTTATGGAAACATGCCATAGTCAGCTCTCTGATAAAAAAGCCGGCCGCCGATCCTACGATATTGGCCAATTACCGACCAATATCGTTACTCCCTGCTCTTTCCAAAATGTTGGAAAGGCATATTCATGAGGCTCTTTCCACATATGTGGAAAACAATGAACTACTTCACCCGTCTCAGTCCGGCTTTGGGAGTGGATACTCCACCGAGACTGCCCTGCTCGGGATCACGGAAAAGATCAGAGAGCTCAGAGATGATGGCCAAACGGTGGCACTGGTCCTGTTGGACCTAAGTGCGGCCTTCGACACCATCTCTCACTCCAGACTGCTTGTCAGGTTGGAGGAGAGTGGAGTCGAGGGCAGGGCGTTAGAATGGATCAAATCATACTTATCTCTACGCACCTTCCAGATCACCTCTTCTGAGGCTTGTTCGGATGTTTTCTACTCTCCCCATGGTGTACCACAAGGATCTATCCTGAGTCCCCTGTTGTTTAATTTGTACCTTCGTCCATTAGCCAACCTTGCAGAGAATTTCGGTCTTGTTTTAATGACTTATGCAGACGATTCTCAGATTTTGTTTTCCCTCTCCAAATCTGACACGTCTGCTCCTTCTGCACTTAGAATAGGCCTTCACGAAATATTAAATGGGGAGAAAACAGAGATCCTCCTCTTAGGGAACAGTAAAGATCTTTGGAGCGATCCCCACTGGCCGACGTCACTGGGCAAGCTTCCGCCCCCAGCCACTCAGGTCAGAAATCTCGGGGTCATCATAGATGACAGTCTATCCATGACACAGCAAGCCAACAAAGTGGCTGGCATATGTTTCACTATTCTCAGATGGCTACGTAAAATTGTCTGGATGTTGCCACCTACCACCCAGAAGACCGTAGTCAATGCCTTAGTAACTTCTCGGCTTGACTACGGTAACATCTTGTACCTGGGTGCAAACAAAGCAGTAATAAGACGTTTGCAACTGGTACAAAACGCTGCGGCCAGACTGCTTTGCAGAATCCCCAGATACGCCAGGATCACTAAACATCTTAGGGATCTGCACTGGCTCAGGGTCGAAAACCGGATTCGCTTTAAAACCCTGAGCTATCTGTTTAAAATCAAAGCTGGGACTGCTCCCAAGTATCTTCAAGATCTTGCCAAGCCTTACCTTCCCAATCGCAATCTTCGTTCAGCTACATCAGCGAACTTTGCGGTACCTAGGTACAAACGGGCTAGAATGGGCGGGAGATCCTTTTCATATCTGGGTCCAACTCTTTGGAACACACTGCCCACTCAAATACGCAAAGAAGAAAATTACAGGAGCTTCAGGAAAAGCGTAAAAACCTGGTTGTTCAACAAATAATTGCCTTCGGATCTGTTCTCTCTCTAGCTGTGCCCTGTGTTTTTGCTAATTCGGCGCCGGGAAACCCTTTGTGGGTAGCTGTGCGCCTTATAAATGCTATAAAATAAATAAATAAATAAATAAATATGTGTGTCCTCAACCGGACTCAGATCCCAGTGTGTGGATGGCTGCAGTTTTTTCAACACTCTGGCATTTTATACATGTCCCCACGCATATGTTTTTGACTCTGGGTACAAAACGTCTCCACCAATGCGTATTCTGTTATTTAGATTTATTTTCTGATCATGTGCGTGAAACGTGAGTAGGTGCTGTACAAAAAGGGGAGGAATCCAAAGTTCACAGCTGGAGATGTGATGCCTTACAGTTTGAGTCAACAGAGTCCAGGCCACAGTGCTTGGCATCATTGGGCACACTGCAACCAGCAAGTCCATGTGGGAGAGTCAATAAGGTGATGCTGGTGCACACAAAGGCAAGATGCCAGACCAGGTGACCTGGGAGTTGTGCATAACCCACTGCCTTTCAACGTCTTAGCCGTGGACGACCCACCTTCCTTGTGGGACCCTCACGTTCAGGCCTTGACGATGCCTGGGACAATTCCTTCTCCTTCTCCCTCCTTGCGGCTGGTGTTGGTCTTTGCCTTGATGTTTCGGGCCTGGTGACACAGGGAGGGTGCTGCATGTTAACAGCAATCTGACGGAGTGATTGGCTTATTTCCCTATGCACCGTCAAGAGCTCATCCAGTCTTGCCTCCATCCGTCCCTGGTGTCGTTGATGACTGGCATGTTGTTCGACCTGATGATTTTTCATTTCGTTGTGGGCCTCCACTACCTGGCTGAACTCCCTGGTGTCCCGCCGGTATGGCTTCATGATGTTTCAGAGTTTAGACATACCGGCCCTGCAGTTTGCTGGCCAGGTTCTCGCCTCCGCCTTGCGCCACTCCCACCACCCCTGTCAAAACGAGCCTGGCCTGCGCTTGTGGGCACATCGGATCGACGGGACCCATGAGTGATGGCAGTGGTGGTGTTGTCGGCCACCTCCTGGGTGCCCGGCGAACCTTGTCCCTCATTGTCAGACTGGCTCTGTTGTGGATTATGGGCAGGGCTCCGAGCTGACTGCTGGGATGTGGCGGAATGGGTGTGGGGGTTGGCACAGATGTATCTGTTCCAGCTGCTGCACGGGTTTGGGATCCAGAGGGGCCAGGTTGATTGGGGTCATTCACGGTGTGTTGAGAGGCGTCGCTGTCAGTGGGGTCAGGGCCCTGCTGAGCCTGGGACTGGGATCTCCCCCCCCCCCCCGGTTGGGGGTAGTTTCCACACGTTGCCCTGTGGGTATGAGCGACAGACACTGTTAATGCACTATCATGCAACATCCAATTTTGATATCCATTGTCGTTAGCACTGTTCCTCCTGCTTTGGAGTGTTGTCATTGTTCACTTGTGTTTGGGTATGTTGTGGGATCAGATTGACATGTGCTCAGGGGTCATTGATATGTTCGGTACTGTTTACGATGACTGGCTCAGCCATTGCTGTGGCTTGTGTCGCCAGAACAACACAGATCCAGCTGTGCTCTATGTGCCCCAATCTGCACAATGCAGCATCAATCCATATGCCTGGTTCAAGCATGCGCAGGGTTTAAATGCAGCATGTTTATGATAGAGACTGAGGAGAATTTTTCTGATTTCAGTCAGCAACTTTTGTGAGGTGTTGCTGTGCTGTGACGGCCACCCACTACCAATCCCCCTGGACCAGTACACCTACTTCTGGCACAGGGCTTTGGAACGTGGCACTTCTCCAAGATGTATCACCATGTCAATGCCCAGGTCCATGGTGCTACTTAAGTGCATCCACAGCGTCCAAAAGCTGTGGCTACCGCATTGTGTGAGAGGCACAATGGACTTGTGATTCAGCACTGTGCATTTTTTGCTTGGATGCGTCATCAGATCAGTATTTGTTTTGTTGTGTTACATGACGAATATGACAGTGGTGCACTCCAATGCCTGTCCCCAGAGGCTCTGTTTCTGTAAGGGGTGTGTGTGACTGGCCATGCTAGTAGTTTGAGTGTGATTTGCAAGTGGACGTCCCTCGTGGTGTGTCTGTCCCCCATGAAGCATGCTGCCATGACGGTGGTTGTGAGTTCCTGTGCAGGATATCTGACCTTGTCCTGGTGTTAGTGTTTGCACTGGCCCCAGGAGGGCCTTGTGCTGCCTACACCAGGGCCCAGTGTCAGCTATCTTGTCAGTACTTTCACACTCCCTGTGCATTGGCATGGTGCATGGGTGTGTACCTGGGCCATATGGGATGAGTGCAGCCTCCTACTCTACACCTTGCACCCTCTCACCCTCCCCCTTCCAGTCTTCTGGCAATCCCCTTGCACCCACCCCCATACTGTTAGGCACTGCTGATAGTCCCCTGCACCCACCCGCATACCACCCCAATACTGTTAGGCACTGCTGGTAGTCCTCTGCACCCACCCACATACCACCCCCATACTGTTAGGCACTGCTGAGAGTCATGGCCACCCACCCACATACTGTTAGGCACTGCTGGGAGTCATAGCCACCCATCCTCATACTGTTAGAACTGCTGGAAGTCATAGCCAACCACCCCCATACTGTTGGGCACTGTTGGGAGTCATAGCCAGCCACCCACCCACATACTGTTAGGCACTGCTGGGAGTCATGGCCACCCACCCACATAATACCCCCATACTGTTAGACACTGCTGAGAGTCATAGCCACCAATCCCCATACTGTTAGGCACTGCTGGGAGTCATAGCCATACACCCCCATACTGTTAGGCACTGCTGGGAGTCCTCTGCACCACCCACATACCACCCCAATACTGTTAGGCACTGCTGGTAGTCCCCCCATGTTACATGAGTTGTTTGTATACTCACCAGGCTCCACGGCTCCTTCGATTCTGTGAACTCTCACCGGTGGTAGCAGGGCCATGACTTTCTCCTCCCAGGGATGATATTGTGCAGGTCTGCGGGGACCACCACCTCCAGTGTGGTGTGCATGGGCGTAGTCTTCGTCCATCTTCCTCTTGACCATCCTCCGCAGATCGTACCACCTGGCCTGGCAATCCCTCCTGGTGCCCCTGATGGGTGCAACAGCATTGACCTTATCGACGATCCTCTCCCACAGGTGGGTTTTGTTTACAATGCTGGTCTGTCTGACCAATGCACCAAACACCTGTGGCTCAACTCTGATGACTTCATCTGTAAGGATCTCCATCTCTGGGTTAGTGAACTTTGGATTCTTTGGTGTGGTCATGGTATGGGGTGTATGTGATTGGGGGGTGATGGTGTGTATGGATGAGGGTGTGTGGGTCTGATTGTTAAGGGGTGGTGTGAGTGTGAATGAGATAGGGTGTATGTGTGAAGGTGTATGGGTGCAGTTGTTGGTGTCCTGTCAGTGTCTTTGTGCAAATAGGTATGTTGCAATGGATGATGGGTTGTATCTGCTGGCCCTTTTATTGGTCCATTTGTGGGTGTGGCTCATTTTAAATTTTTGGTGGGTGTGTTATAAGGAGTGGGTGTGACTTGGGCCCTCTGTTTGGCTGTTTGGATGTGGCCAGGACATTGTTTTCCAATGGTGTACACACAGGAGACATGTATTGTGGTGTTGTGCGACTCATTTGCACCCTCCTTGTGCTGGTTTCGGGGTTCGCGTGTGCTTTATTAGTGGGGGTGTGCGGTTTGTATTTGTTGGTGCTGCTGGCTCATACGGGCTGTTTTTGGGGTGTTTGCGTATGCTTTATTGAGTGGTGTGCGGTTCGTATTTGTTGGTGCGGCTGACTGATACGGGCCTTTTTTGGGGTGGGGTTCGCGTACGCTTTATTGAGTGGTGTGCGGTTTGTATTTGTTGGTGCGGCTGACTGATACGGGCCGTTTTCGGGGTGGGGGTTTGCGTACGCTTTATTGAGTGGTGTGCGATTCGTATTTGTTGGTGCGGCTGGCTTATACAGGCCATTTTTGTGGTTGGGGGTTCGCGTACGCTTTATTGAGTTGTGTGCGGGTCGTATTTGTTGGTGCAGTTGACTGATACGGGCCGTTTTCGGGGTGGGGGTTCGCGTACGCTTTATTGAGTGGTGTACGGTTCATATTTGTTGGTGCGGCTGGCTGATACGGGCCGTTTTCGGGTTGGGGGTTCACGTACGCTTTATTGAGTGGTGTGCGGTTCATATTTGTTGGTGCGGCTGACTGATACTGGCCGTTTTCGGGGTGGGGGTTCGCGTACGCTTTATTGAGTGGTGTGCGGCTCTTATTTGTTGGTGCGGCTGGCTGATACAGGCCATTTGGGGGTGGGGGTATTCGTGTATGCTTTATTGATGGGTGGGTGGTTCATATTTGTTGGTGAGGCTCGCGCATACTCAATGTTTTCCATATGAATCATGCTTCAGGCGCGACTACGTTTGCCCGTACAAATCGCGTGCTCGGTCCCCGGTAAGGGTCGTACTTGTTTGGTCATACGGCATGTTTACAAATCGTACGGTTTGAGTTCCGACGCTATTTCGTATGGGTCTTCAATTGTGGTTCGTACGGTTCGCTGAAATTCAGACGTATTTTCGGGATACGTATCGTACTACGCAGTTCGGACGGTCTGTTTTCATTCGTACGGAGACGGCTACGAATACGATTCGTACAACGTTTTTTTCTCCCGAATCGGAATCGACTACTTAGTGTCACTGTGTCTAGCAGGTGAGTGTTGGAATTAGATGAGTACTTGCTATCACAATCTCATGAATAATATGCAGTAAAAACAAAAAAGATCACAAAATGTTAATAAGTGCAGTGCTGGAATGCTTAGGGGCACAAAAACTGGGAAGATAACCTCAGCATTAAATCAGTAGTTTTGCACAAAGCACTGTACAGAAGCACAGTACAGAAGCAAAATGCAGTACAAAGTACAATTAAAATAAAAGTTGTCAAAGATTATGCATCAGCCAAGATGGATGATTCTATTAAAGTGAAAGTATTGCGCTGTTGTATGGCGTTATAGATTCCGAATGGAACTTCCCTATTCATGCCCTTATATAGGTACAATTCATATTGTCCTTATATAGGCATAGAAATCAAGCCCTTATTTAGGCATAGCCCATGCAACCCAAATACCAGCATGGCTACTTCCATCTGTTCACCAAACAGCACAACGATTTCTTGGAAAAACCAGCTTAAGCCGTTAGGGACTTCCCCTTGCTTGAATATTGATTTCTCCAGGAACTCAGTTAGTTTTACAATGAACAACTATTCCTTAGGGGTTCATTCATGACGTTCATATGCCGACTTTACGTCAAACATGGCATTCCTAAACACCTTCAAGGTATAAATATACCTACACTTGCTATAGCAAAGTCCGGTGGTTCGGAGCAGTTCGACGACCTACTTGCTCGACGCTGCTCGCTACAGCAAGGGCCGAAGGAAGCAGACTCTCCAGTTGACGCACTGATCAGTAATCTGCCCTCCTCTGCTGAGAAATTCAGCTCTAGTTTCTGACTCTTTCTTGAGACGTGTTAGGAAATCGAATCCCGAGACAGAGATACCAGACCTCCTTCATTCTAAGGTATGGAGCTGATAAGAACCTAGAGAGACTTTTGGTATATTCTTGGCAAAAACTAAACCTATGCTAAAGACCCTACTTGCTTCTTCGTACTAGACCTAGGTTAGGTACATTGGGGTAGGCGTATTTTAGAAGCACCAGTTGAGTATTTTAGCCTATATTATTTATGTATATATTTTTATATGGCTTAGAAACCATAGAATGCTATTACAGTAATATTTCATAATACTATTCTCACTGTACGCATTATACTTTGCATTCTGTCTAACGATTGTAGCAGTTCACCTCTCTTGCATGAGAAAGAAGACTGTTCAATAAACCTTTTATTGAAAACGCCCGTCTCAATATTTCTCTGTAAACTCTGTAGATACAAAGCATGCACGATTGACTGAGTCAAATACTTATCTATTGTTTCTATGACTCTGAAGATAGTTATTCCAGTCCTAGGGAAACAAAGTTGTCATGTTTATGCAGTTGTCAGAAACTGATCCCTTCTTGTGAATTCGAGAAAGTTTCTAGTGACCTCTGAGCTAGCTGGCACTCACAATTCAGTTTAGTATATTCGATAGAGACCTACTGACCTAAGTCCTACGTCAAATCTATAGGATATATTATTCCAATGTGCAGAGCCTATTGGGAATATAGGAACTACACCACAGCGCAACTGTGGGAAGTTTAGAATTTTGGCGATCGGATCACTTTTTCAGGTCTGCATAGACAGAGGTATAAGTATCCTCTAGAGCTATTGCAGCTGCAAGAATGATCCATGGACACTGCTTCTCACTAAGGGCCTAATTACCAGTCTGTTGCTCTGAGGACCGCCGCACTCGCTGTAGCGTGGCCATGGCAGTCTTGCGACCACCACATTACGACCCTAGTGGTTGTGCTGGCAAGGGACTGCCAGGGAGCCGCAGTCAAGAGGCATCTATAAGCTTTGCGGGACCCCCATGCTCCATCAAGCATTTATGACTTTCATCTCAACCACTAATTTCATGGACGCCTTTCCTCCATGAAAAAAGTGGTAGAAATGATAGAAAGGGGGCCCCTTGTGTCTCCCGCATTGTGGATGCTCACAGGGAGGCACAACATGTGGCCCCCTGTATGCATGCACAGACGTTTCAGCACTGCAAGGACTTTCTAGCCCATACCATGCAGGAACTTCCATTGTCGTTTCCCATTGCGATGCCTATTTTCTAGGCACCGCTGTGGGAGCATCAAAGGAATTGCCGCCAATGACAAAAAAAGTCATTATTTGGTGGGCGGTTCTTACACGGTTTTGGCGGTGCAGCGGCAGGGCGGGTCCATGGCCGCACTGTCAAACTCATAATCTGGCCCTTAGTGTACCATATTTTCATTGGGCAATTGCAGGTTGGTTTTCTAATTAGTGGGATTGTCTTTTACACTGTATATGCTTCTTTGAACAGAAGTAGACCATATCATTTTCAAAGGGTAAGTCCATTTTCAGATTATCCCAAACGTATGACCCCAAAAAGTCACGGGACTATACAGAGTATAACTTGGCAGTTTATTCCATCCTTTGTCCATAATGGAGGTACATTAGAGGCTCCCATGACTAGGCTAGATTTTCTGGCCTTCTTAATAGGTCTGACAACCAGTAAAAGCAAATGGGGGCTGTTCACAATAGAAAACTACATACAAAAACAAAGGGGAAGTGAAGAGGTAGAGAAAACAAGAGTCGTAAAGTTAAACATGAGCCTGTTCACAGGAGGGGAGGAACGCCTGTAGTCACACAGTCGTCAAGGTCACTCACTCGCTTGAGGTACTGCCTCGCCTTGGCTCCGCTGAACACTGGTTCTCTCCAGTGATGCTCCTCCCCTCGCGTGAACAGGCTCATGGGGCATAATTTGGATATTAGTAATACCATAATAAAGAATCATACTTAATAGGCTATAGTATCTAGTGCATGTTATTTTGTATGCACCATATTCCGCTAGATTGTTTAGTAATAAGAGTGGTATAGGGATCCTTAAAGGTCCTGATGAGAAGCCATGGGGATGGCTTCAAAACATGCCAACTAAGGAGGTATTAGCCCATTGTAGCATAGAACCTCAGTTTCCCCACTTTTAACAATACTGACTAGAAGGAACATTAAAATGTATTCTTCCACATAGTCAGGTATTTTTTTATCTACTTCACCAATGCTCCCCGGTCTTCTTTGGTCATAGCACGCCCTGTCCTGCAGTGGGTCGGGAAGAACCCGGTAATGAAGCATGCCACCAAGGGCCCTTTTGGTGGGTGAGGGTTATTTTAACAAAGCTGTGAGCGTCCCCAGACAACAGTAGGGACACACAACTTACACTCTGAAAGGACACCTTAATTTCACTCAATCAAGGGTGTATTCATTTTGTGTACTTCACAATAGAAAATTGACATGTCAGTAAATCTAAACATGTAAATGTACTTGCACATTTTGTAGTAAATGTACTAGTTTGAGATATTCACTATTTACTAGTGTAAATTTACTACAATGTGTAGACATTTGTCTCCACGGGTGGAAACTAATTTGAAAGTGTATTACTACTAGTAACTTTTCACATATAAACTGAGGTCTCAGCCACTGGAGTGGAGAGCTTCCTATGGTAAGGTATAGGAAAAACGTAAAAAGTTTATTAAACATTTGTATATAAATTAATTGTATATATTTATTTTTAAATTTAAGACAAAATAAAACTAAATTATCAATCACTATTAATGTAATTTTGCAATAAATAGTTATTTAGTTTAAGACAAAATAAAACTAAATTAAAATAATTTTTCTAAAAAATAACAAAAAAAATACCCATCGAAGTAAAATGTTTGTTTATATTATTTATTATGCATTATATGATGTCAAGAGTCAAGTATAGAAATCATTTAAATAAATGTATATTTAAAAAATAAAGTTGCAAATATTTTCAAATAAAATATGCAGTAAAATATTTTCAAATAAAAATATGTAATTATAATTGACAGATAATTTTTAAACATTGAGGGCCCGATTCTGATGTGGGTTGGAAAGCTTCTCGACCAAATCGGTTTGGAAATGGTTTCCAACCCGCTGGGATCGGGAGAGTCCGACCGACCGAGTATGATGCATCCGGGTGTTTCCAGATAGGATTTGGTTGGACTCCCATTGACACATTCCCGATCTGATTTGGAAGGAGCAAATGCAATTAGGAGGCCTTCCTAACCGCATCGGATTCAGGCCCTAGGTGGGAATGCTTTCCTAACCACGTCAGAATCAGGCCCTTAATGTAATATTTATATAGTTTTAAAAAGTGAAAATAAATGAATTTATGTTAACAATATTTCCTATAGAGTCCAATATTAAGTTGTATGAGAAGGTTTGCAGTAACAGTGGTTGGTCATGTGTGGAGCTGGACTTACTCCAGGTCTGAGCTGGAGAACATTTACAACTGTGTTGGTTCCTTTTTGGATATAGTAGTAATAGGAGTGCCGTTTGTAGCTAGCAATGGACTTAGGGCCCGATGTAGGTGCATTAATACCGGTCGGAAACGGCCGAATTCGGCCGTTTCCAACCGGTATTACGCTTTCCAGATGTAGGGCATGCATTTACAGAATCTGTATTTTACCGATTCTGTATTTACTGATTCGTAACATTACCGAATCGGTAAATACAGACTCAGTAAAATACCGATTCTGTAAATGCAGATGTAGCTGGCACATGTCAGAGTGCCACAGGACTTTAAGAATCGGTATTTTACCACCCAATCCTATTGGGTGGTAAAATACCGAATACAGGTGTGCATGCACACCAGTGCCATGTGACACACAGACATGCCCTTAGGGCATGTCTGTGTGCCACATGGCACACGTGCCTGAATTCAGGGTGCTAGAGGGTGTCAAAGTGACACCCCCTGCACACTTGCAAAAATCGGTATTTACCGAATCGGTAAATACCGATTCGGTAATGACCATTGATTCCTATGGGCTGCAATGCCCATAGGAATCAATGGGCTTTACCGATTCGGTATTTACAGAATCGGTAAATACCGAATCTTAACGATTCGGTATTTACTGATTCTGAAATACCTACATTTCCCCCCTTCTAATTTACCACTTCTTAAATACCGAATCGGTATGATTCGGTATTTTAGTAGTGGTAATTTAGAATTACCTACATCGGGCCCTTAATCTTTTGTGGGAGAGTGCATGTGCCTCTGTCATTTACCCTCCCTAAACACCTCTTTGCATCTCTCTTAATCCCTCCCATTGTGTAGTTAGAATTTCCAATTTTCCACTCCCCACTGTCCCTCCCACATTTACTCTGTAGTCATACATGTGTGGAGAGCTACATAGTTGGCAAGATCTCTACATAGAAAAGATAGGTGACCTGGAGACCTCGGCACATAGGTTGGTGAATAGCATTTTGTAGTACATGAGTAGTAATGATGTAGTACTACTAAAAGTACTGCAAAATGCAATTTATGACTAGGCCACATTTTGTATAAGTTCTAAAAGGAGCAATAAGTAACTGAAGAGGGGAATACGAGTGATTAATAAAACATTTTCAGTATACACAAATTAAATAAACCCTTTGTTAGCAAAAGCCAAGCAGGAACACATGCATTATTTTCGTCAATTTTACAATCACCGAGCATTTTATAGTAAAAAATCACATGATAAAACATAAGGTAACATATTTTACACTTCTATTAACATTTAACAAATATTCGAGAATAACTATATTCATAGCAAAAGTAGGAAATTAATATGTTTGCACTCTTTCTCATAATTGTGCTATGAAAGCAGAATATCTATGTATGCAGTATGGGAAAACATCACATATAAGAAGGCTATTTTTCCATTCCACAAATGCAAGGATAGTATTTTTTTTAAATTGATTTGCTGTCTGATGTGGCCCTGTCATTCCCAAGTGACTTATAAAAGAAACAAAAAGATTCAGCGCTCCTCTGCAGGGACCTATCCTCTATGCAAAGCTTACTGAAAACTAGGAATAAAGCCTTCCAGTAGGCTCTGCAGCCTTGTCAATGAAATTTGAAAAAAAAATAATAATAATTGGCAAAGCAAACATTACTCACATGTGACATATATTGGATCTGCCAATACTTGTTCTCTTTTCCCAGTTCACCACTGTGTGCAAATCAAGGCAGAGAGGACATTTGGCAATTATTGTCATAAAGACAATAGAAAATCTATTCGAAGGTGGCTACAGCACATGTGTACTGTGTGCAGTGGTCATCTGGGAACCATATTTTTTAAACATTAGGAAAAATCATTCCAAGATAGTCACCATGTTGTCCCTCGTTGAATAACTTTTCTGAAAGCATTAGAAAAATCATTTCAAGATTGCTGCTGTGCATGCATGCATTGTTGCCATCTTGAAATGATTTCTAATAAATGAACACTTAATTTGCTGTTCCATGATGGAAGATACCAATTTTGGTGAATGTAAAGATAGCATTTGCGTGAAATGAAATGCACGTTGATACAAAAACTACCTGGTAGCATTGACAAAATATTAAAAATATTAAAAATAAAAAACAATAACAAGACAGGGAAGAGATCTAGGAAAGAGATTGTAGGGAATCTGCCTTTTCTGCATGGTCACCCCATAAATTTCACCTCTTACTGGACCATATATTTTTTACTGGCTTTAAAATTCTGTGCACTTTACCCCCTCTAACCAGCAAAAAAAGTGCATTTGCTCCTCCTTTCAACATGGTGACATCGGTATGCACCTAATTTGTATATTTAACTTAATAATAAGTCTCTAGTGCATGGTACAGAATGTGCCCTGGGCCTCGAGGTTAAATTTCACTAGTGGACTGAAGCAAATAATGTACCACCAACTACAGATGCAGTGCAAAACATTACTTTAGGCCTGGCTTTCTACCCTGACTGTCGCAGTTTAAACACTGCAATTGAACCAGTCAAAATAATCCCTTTAGGCAAACAAAAATAATTTTAAACATCAATAAGTCACCCCATATAGGCCTTATAGTTCACAATGCAGGGTGTATTGCATTTAGAAGAAAAGCATGCAGACATATCATGCTAACAAGTCCTTACAGTGATTAGGGCCAGATAGCTATTTTTCACTGTGGGAGGCCAAGCTGGCCTGTGTAGAAAACCAGTGTATAGGTTAAAATTCTAATGCTGTATATTGAGAATGGAACTAGCTAGAAAAATATTTTAATAATTATGTTAATACTTATTATAAACCCAACTCAATGGTGTAGTCAGATGTATACTATTTTAATAAATATTGAGGAAAAATAACTTTGAGAAAGTTACCTTTTCCCTTTCTGAAGTTCCTGGAGGATACATTTCTATCACACTTCTGCGAGCCAGTAATTAGCATTTGAATAGATGTGAAAAGTGTGAAAAGCAAACAATAGGCTGGCCTTAATGGACAGAGATGACTCTTCTGAACCTCCCAAAATATGCAGGATGATAGGTGTGCAATCCTTTTTTGACATTACAGTGTCATATCCTGCTTGACAGGTCTGGAGGGTTTTTAAATGAAACACAGGGACGCAGTTGAAAGGACGGAAAACAGGTTGCTAACACAATGCTTGTGTATCTACTGTCTGGTTGCTGGTGTTAGATGTGGAAGGACCACATGATTACCATAGTACACTCAGCACACATGTTTAGTGCCACTGAAGGCTTTTGCCATCTTGAAAATGCCCAAAGGTGGTAAAGTAGCCCCCATGATTAAGCGAGGGCATGGCCTGTAGTCATTCCCACCCACTATCTTTTGTAAAATCTTCAGGCACCCACTTCAGAACAATCTCTGTAGCTGCAGAATACCAGGAGAGGAATGTGTCTGCTGTCTGTGACCTTGGAGGAGTCCCCAAGGTCTGAACCTGCTCCCTCTGATACCCTGGAAGACAAGTGGACTCCAAGGTTTAGCTGGCTGACCTTCTGTGTGGCTACAGTGAGATAACAAGCTGCAAGAGGCCTTTTACTGGGACTAACCAGCTGATCAGTGGCAAATGGATCAAGATTCGACCCTACTGCTTGCCTCTGCCAGACAGCCTATGATTCTCTAAGTATCTCCCCTGGGGTCCTGGGGAGCTTTTGAAGTGTACTTCTGTAGTGGATTGGGACTTAAAGAACTGAATTCAGAAGGTAAAGTCTTTGACCAGAACAAACCTTTTGATGTGTCCGACCTGCCCTCCATTGCGGTCAGCATCAAATTGAACCTAGGTCTCAGTCTACTGTGACCATTGACTATCATTGTCAATGTATGCTTCTTGGAGCTATTCCTACTTAAAACATTTTGAGAATTCATATTTCTGGTTCCCGTTATTCAATTTTGGTCATTTTGATGTCATTGTGTTTTCTACATTTACCTCTATTTTACTAATTTGGTCTGGAGTTTTTATTATTTTGAATTCTGACGTTATTACTATTTTAATACTGCATAAATGCCCTACACATTGCCCTAAATAAAGCCTGTGTGCTCTGTGCCATAGCTATCAGGGGGTTGAACTCATATTAAAATAGTGACTTTAAGAGTCACCTTAACATGGGTTGTAATTATTCCTTGAGGTGGGTAGCTATCCGGCCCAATTAACAATCCGATTTCTAACAGAGATTCACTTACAAAGAGTACTGAAATGTAAATTAAAAATAGTAGTCCTGTCATCATATCAGCAGATGATTTAAAGAAAAAATGATCCAGGGGTGCAACAAACACAAGAATAATGAAGAAAGCCATTAAATAAATGTCAGTGTTCTATAATAGACAACAAATAGGCAGTTTAGGAGCAAGTCCTTGAGCCAAAGAAAAAGGACATGGGCTCAAGGAGATAACTCTACGATTACAGTATATTTAACTGCATTCCTTAGCTATCATAATAGGCTATATCTGGCTCTGACTCCTGAGGTCTTGATTTTCTCAGTTGGAACTGGGATTTGTGGGACAGCCATGTGTTGATACTGGCCATAATGCAGGTCATTGACTTGTAAATTAACCTCATTTTGGTGGGTGCTGCTAATGATCTGTGACCATCCACGCCACCTGCAGCTTATCACCACCCTCTTTCACCATCCTCTGCTACATTTTAATTATTTCCATGGTAGTTCCTCTGAGCAGCCGTTGATCTGCCTGCCTTGGCAAGTCAAGTCAAGTTTTTTATTTATGATTTTGGAACTCAGATGAGATCCACATAAAAGAATAACAAAAGGAGTATACATATTCATACAATCATAATAAAAAATACGTAGCTGAAATCAATCAATTTTATTTTATTATGTTTTGGCTCTCATCGAGGGCCACATAAAATTCACAGTTTAAATACAGAGCAAGTACATACCAAAAAGTAACATTCAATAACAAGAAAGGGTGGAGGGGGCAGGGGAGGAGGGGTCCGGGGAGGAGGGAAGGGCCAGAGGGACTTGATGGGAGTGGTCTCATGCGCATCGACAGGAGAGACCTAAAAAATACAAAAAGAGAAAACATTTTATGAACCTCTAATATATATCTAAAAAGCTTTTGAAAAAGTTAAAACTTTTATGACAAAACAGTTCATTGAGTGGATTATAAATGGCGTCTATAAATGCATTGGCAAGTATTACTCTTCCTTTGGAAACATTTACAAACTGCTAAACTGTGTGGATGTGTAAGGATTCCTTGCCCCTCATACAAACAGAGGACCAGATTTACTGAGGGCTTGCTATGCCAATGCGTCACACAAGGCAATGCAAGTCTGCAAAAGCCCTTAAATGGGATTTGCTAAGCCATGCAAAACCACCTTGCATGGCCTTAAGTGGTTTAGTAAATGCAAGGTAATGCAAGGTAGTGCATTTCGCCACCTTGCGAAGCATTGCAGCTGGGAGGCATTACATGCATTCACTCATGGATTTTGGCACATTCCCATATTTACAAAGAGTTGTAAACCTGGGAATGCGCCAAAATGGTATAGACCCAGGTGTAAGAAGGAGAAATATCTTTTCTGCATATCATATAGAAAAAGCTAAATCTAAGGATCTTTTTGCGGAAAGGTGTCCCTTCCTGCATATAAACATTCTGCTCATAAAGTAGGAACCCTTGTACCATAGCGCAAGGATGACTGCTTTGGAACAATGCAGCACACAGTGCACCAGAACAAAGATGCATCAGAAATGTGCCATATGTTTCTACAAATTCAGCATTCTGATGTCTCCCTTTCACGCAAGGCAGTACAGCTAGTTGCTTTGCTATGCTGAATGTGTTGCGCAAAATGTTAGTAAAACAGCCACTCAGTTTAGTAGACCATTAAGGATCCTAGAACTTTTGATCTGGAAGAAATTCAACACTTTTTATTAGATTCAGAAGGCTTTCTATGAAATTATACAAGTTTTAAGTATTCATTAGAAGACACAAACGGACAGTGATAAACAAAGCAAACAGCAATATCTAGGTGGTGCCAGATATGGATTCCTTGCACCTCATATAAGCTGAGTTTAGTAGGCCATTCACGATCCAAGAACTGCTCATTCACAAAAAAAAGCATACCATTGATAACTTCTGACCTGGAAGTCATTTGGAACTTTTGTATTAGTTGCCTTGCTGTGCTCCATAGCAGGAAATGTTAGTAAAAACGCCCCTCAATTTAGTAGACAATTCAAGGTCCAAGAACTTTTGACCTGGAAATCATTTGAAACTTTTTATTAGATTCAGAATGCTATGCATTTGTTTCTGCAATACGTTGTGAGTATCCATCAGAACACACAAAAGAAAGGTGCTCAATAAAGCAAACAGCAATATCAAGGTGATCACAAATATTAAAATTTTATATTATCTCCTTCACTCTACAGTCAATAAAACTCTGGTCTTAATTTAGATCTTGGTGGAGGGGAATACTCTGTCACAAATGTGGCAGAGATCTTGTCCACTGTATTTAGATCCCATTGTATCCTACAGAGATCCTAATACGGGGAGGGATATCCATCATCCGTCATGTTTGTGATGGAGTATTCCATTCACCGAGACCTAAATATGGTCCTCTGTCTCTAAAAATACATTCAGCATTGAAAACTGCTAAAATGTGCAGAACCTGGAGACTGTCATAGAATTTAATAGAAACACCTACGATATGGCTAAAATATCGGCCCAGACACCAGTGATAGTCCTCGGATGAAAAATAAATTGTTCTGCAGCAGTTGTCTTTCGGATCCTTTGCATATTCTTGTAACATGTCAGAACAAATTCTAATTCATACCGTAATATGCAGAAGAAAATTACAAATGTACTTCATCTACAAAATACACAGCCACCGCCTCAGAACTCACTTCCTCCTATACAACTAGGAATAATCTTCGCAATGCAAGCAGTTGTGTAGTACCTCCAGAGTTGTTGTCCTTTTAAGTCATAAATAGGTCACAACTGATTTTGTTAACACGTCTAAAACACTATTTTTAAATTGAAAGGAATTCATTAGTATCAAGACAGAATCAGTATCAATAAAAAGTGAAATTCTTGTTTGGCAACATAACTCCATCTATTTAACACAATTAAATATAAAATATTACATACGTGTAGATAAATATAGCGCTACGTTCCTAATACACAGTGCTTTTGAACCCTTCCTTGATGTATTAAGCCCTCAATTATGCAGCATGCAAGGAAAGCACGGCATTCATTTTAAAACTGAACTATGCTTTTCTCCTTATAACCATCTCCTAACTCAAATATATTTCAGGTCGTTAGAATTGATACGAAATAGTTTTAAGATTGGACTAACTACTTGCATTTTTGCAAGCAGTTTTAGATCAACTACCCATTTTTGTAAAATGAAAGGAAAGAATCTGTGAACTCTGGGGTGCCCTTTTTTTGAACAAAGGTTGACATTTAACATTTGGAATGCCATCTTACATAATGAGCCCTGTTGACTTTGTCGCAAATGACCTCGTTAATACTTCATAACCAATATTGATGACAGATTTCGACCTTGCTTGCACCTCAGCCCTCTTTAAGGTATTTGACTATAAGAGCCTAGGTCGCCCTGACTAGTGTGCAACATTAGCTAGAGGTCAGAGTATCACAGCTGTGAAAAAACAGAAACTCAAAGTGTCATGAATGAGGGCTTGAGTCCTGTCTGCTGTTGTTATTAGAAAGCTCTGAATAAAGAGAGCTCTCATTATACATATAGGCCTTCCCATTCCTCCACAACCATCCTTACTTTTTCATCTCCAAAAAGATTTTCTGTGTTTGTGGTCAGCTATGGAAACGTAGGTGGTCCTCTGCTATGCATTTGCGTTATGTGGTGGCATGGAAGTATTTCTGATTAATCGGAAAGGCGCACACGCTCTGTTGTCTTGATTTATGAACTATGACATTAAACCCTGCCCATTAATGAATCTACTGCAGTCTCCTTTCATATTAAAGCTCCAGGAGGGCAGCTATGTCAATGGAAGTTAATCTTAAGGAAAAAGCTAATGCATCAAACCTATCATATTTGTGAATATTCCGAGGTTTTTTTTCCCCTCAAAATGTAGCCTGGATGTTATGAAGCTGCTTGTCTGTGTTGCTTTGAATGAGTCACGGAGGAGAAAAGGCAATAATCTTATAGGCCTGATTCATTAATGTGAGACAAATAGTCAGACATCTGCACCGATATAATTCGCCTGCATTTGGAGCAAATTTCTGCCTTCACAGAGAACGTATGCTGAAAAACAGCAAAAGCTGTATTTTTCTAGCACATCTGTAAAAATACCACATTTCGATTATGTATAAGCATCACTCAAGCGTCTGTAAACCAGAATGTACCAACAGCTATGTTTGTAGCGACAGCAAGACCCGTATTGCCTTCGTCTTTGTCTGACTCTGTACTGTGAATGTAAAAAATTTCTTTCTAATAAAATCTTTTGAAATGAAAAAAAAAAGATTTTCCCCGGGGTGTGAAGGACCATACAGTTAAATGTCAAATGCTGATATTAATTTCTACATTTCACTTTGTGTTTTTTATAATCTCCTCAAAGAAAATAGATTTTTATATGTAGTACCCTCCTCCTCTGCTTCACACTAGAAATAGTTTCCACGATGGAAAGCTAGGTGCAAGAGGTGCATGACTACATTAGACATTACACAAGCATGTGAGTATACCACGCACAATATACCACTGTGTGGCTGTTCAAGTAGGACAATTGGGGAACTTTAACAAACCTCAGTCTACACTGTAGACTGAGGTTTGTTGAAGTTCCCTTATACTCAAAGGGCTACACTACAGCCTGCTCCCCCAGACCCCACCCCGCCAACCACTCTCCCCCCTCCCCCAGCTCGTGTGTGTGAGCCCGGCTGAAACCGTTTCAGGGACACACACACAGCCACACCTGAGTACTTGACAGGTCTTTAAAAGACCTTCTACTTGTTAATGAGCTTTTGATGTTTTTCACACATCGGTGTAAATTAGGCCTCCTCCATGAGCACCCTCGATCAGCCCAACGCCAGGAATTGCATGCCCCTGACAGAATCTGCGACCCCCTTCCAAGGACTCCACAACCCCCCTGGGGGTCGCGCCCCACAGATTGAAGACTTTTGGTCTACAGTATGAGCAATTTCCACAAGTTTGGCACAATTTGCACATTCTCAGATTCCATTTCCTCGAGTTCAATTCCTGCAACTTAGATTTTACCCATACAAACATCGTACATCTGTACACCTAGGATGGACTGGGGCTTATTCTCAATAGTAATACAATATTTAGTAAATTGCTGCTGAATAGCGAGTGACCAGCATATCAGATAATAAGTGTTGTGCCATTGATGTCGAAAAAGGGAGAGAACCATTATCGAGAAGTAATCCTTTCTATCGTGAATTTTTTATATTAGTGCTGGATGCCTCTAACCATTAAGATGGGTTTTCACTGGGTGCACCTGACAGATTCTGCAGTCACAATCCGAAATCTGTCAGAATCCTGACCAAGTGTATGATTAGAAATTAAATACAAATAGGTACCCAAGGCATGAGAGCAGCACCTGAAAAGCAGCTATCACTCTGAGCCTGTTGACACTGAGGGTGGGCATAGCAGGTGTAGTGCCTCTAGGCACATTTCCTTGGAGTTTGAAAAAACTGTGGAAATACGCTACGCTACACTCCCCTCCCCCCCAAATTAATAAGAAAATTTTAAAAAAGGCACTTACCTGCGTGGCTGCCTTTTTCTCTGCCTGGCCGCTCCTCACCATCCTTCTCCTATGAAAAAACACTACATGTGCGTCTTGCACGTGCGACAGATGCACAACGTAGGGTTTTTTCATAGGAGAAGGAGGACGGTAAGGACGGCGAGTAGGCAAAAATTTAGCAAACTCCGTTGACGGAGCAGAGTTACCCGCCCGGGGTTAGTTGACATAGTGTCCAGCCACGGCCGGCAGTGTGAGTACCTGCAGGGCGGTGACGTGGGGAGGGGCAGGGCGGGAGGTAGTAATGTATGGGTTACGGAGTTTTTCAGGTAAGTAAACATTTAAATAAATAAAACAAATTTCGTTGCGCGCACTGCATCGCATTTGGGGATGCAGTGCACTCAAAGAAATTTGTTTTATTTATTTAAATGTTTACTTACCTGGGAAGCTCCGTAATCCATATATTACTATCCCCCACCCTGCCCCTCCCCATGTCACCGCCCTGCAGGTACTCCCACTGCCGGCCACGGCTGATCGTGTCTGAAAGCAGAGCTATGTCTTTGGCCCGGGAAACAGAAACAAAACGGATATTAGTGCTATCCCCAGTGACCAGAGCAACAGGTGATCCCCTTTGCAAAGACAAAGGCAAAACAGAAATAATTCCATAATTTTACTGAGAACTTGCAAGTCCTGTGACATCAGAGTACCATACAAATAACCATTACTCTGGGACTTGTAATCTTGTTTACTACACTGTAGAACAGGACCACATTTCCCAGGATTTCAAGGATAAAACCTGGACTGGAGTAGCGCATCACGCATGGACTGGGAAACTTACTTGGAAGCTAGGATCTTTCATCAGAGAAGCTCGTTGGTTTACTTTATGGGGGTGAGATATCAATTTGGTCCCATCTGTAGATAAAGTCAAAGAGCCTTACATGCAGGATCAAGAGAGGACCTTGGGGTGGGGCTGAATTAAATGCTCTTTTTTCCAGTTTTCTCCTTTCATGTGCTGGATTTTACAGACACAAACATGTCTTTCACACTCACACACATACATATATGCAGGCATGCACGCAGTAAATGCACTGCTGATAGCACAGCTCAGAAACAGTGAGCAGCTACTTCACCTCCATGTTTCTGAGCAATGAAATCAGCAGCAAAAATATCAACTCAGTGAAGTTTAGAGTTAAATGTATGTGTTTTAGAAAGCACAAATAGCTTTGCCTTTTGACCCCTCCTGTGCTCATGACGAGGTCAGCTCGACATGAGCCACGGCGCTCCGGTGCTCATGACGAGCTTAGCCTGTCATGACCACGCCCGTTAAATGGAACGCTCGCATGCTGGGCTGATTCCCCTGCTGTGCTGAGCGTTCCATTGGAACGGGCGTGGTCATGTCGAGCTCAGCTCGTCATGAGCACCGGAGCGCTGTGGCTCATGACAAGCTGACTTCGTCATGAGCACCGGGGCGCTGTGCGCGCCCCCACCCCCTAGCACAGCGGGGGGAAACAGCCCCGCAGTGAAGGGGTTAATGATGTTGGAACTAGGATGGTGAGAAATTCATGAAATTACTGCTAGCATAATTATGCTGAATTACCAAACAATTATAGAACATTGGAGCCCATTGTGATGTCGTTAGGAAGGGCTCTGGGTGGGATTCGGTATTGTCGAATCCGATTCAAAACCCTTGTTCCCTACGGAATTGTACTGTATTACAAACAACCGATTAGGATGCCCAAAAACCGTTCGAGCAGAACAAATCGGTTCCAAAAGGAACCCAGACAGCTCAAGTCTTTCAGAGCCAAATCGTACAGCTCTATGGACACGGTTTCCAGACAGGTGATTATGATGACCGATTCGGACAGCTGTTATGTTTCCGTTTGCCGGAGACAAAACAGCTGCCGGAAACTGTCTTTGGAAGCCAGTTGGAGGCCCCCCTCCCCCTGGAGGTGTCAGAATGTGGCCCGTGGGTGTTCCCAAGGAACCCCTCTTGCCAACCATGCACATTGTGGCAGGCACCATGGGTTGCCCGCCACAGGATGCAAGGTTTTCCCCACGCACCTCTTTTTCAATGGAAGCCTGTGTTCTCATTCAGAATAAAGACTCCCATTATAGTCAATGCCGGTGATGTTAGGAGGTATCGTAATCGGTCGTCCAGACTCATGGGACCTGATTCATTTGGAAACTAGTCTGGAACTGATTCGTTCGGGACAGTTTCCAAATGGCATCGCAATCAGCCCCTTAGTGTGGTTCTTTACATCTCGCATAAAAACAGGATGTGAAAATTAATTTCTTATAAAAAAAATGCAAAGTAGCATGGCATGCAATGCACTCACAAAGCCATTTTAGTCAAGAAGTGGCACTCTGACTCTAGCCTGTTCCTTCCTTCCTAGCTGTGTTCCATTTCGTCTCCTTCCTTTGAAATTTTTTCTCCTTTCTCCTTTTAGTGCCATTATACTTTTATTTTTCATTTTTTCTCTGCCTGTTCCACTTGTTATTTTTAGAGCCTCTCACTCCCCCAGTTATGGCAAAGGCAGATAGTGTGCCACAAGAGAAGGTAGCTGAACCCAAACAGCATCAGCATGAGGGTGCCATGGCCACCACACGCAAACTTTTTTCAGAGGAAGAGAGGCTGTTCTGATGTTTTTACCACAATGCCACCTCCCCCTTATGGCAGCTGGTGACAGACCTGCCAAGGGATACTATGGCTGAGATACCCGCCACCCCCTCTCAACACAATCCCCAAAGGAGGGAAACCGGAAACAGTTCTTGAAGTTTTTGGAAGAGGGAGGGAGTGACCCTCCCGGCCGTATTTATTAAAACAAAAACATTAAATCAACATTTTCATATTATGTACAATTTCATTACCACATTGCGATGTTGGCTAACCTTAACAGATGCTCTAATACAGAGGTTCTCCTAGCCGAACTAACATCCTACAAACATTTACTTGAAATTATGAAATTGTACATCCTAACGTTTAAGGGCCAACGGCAAGGTCGTAACCGGTGTCAAGATCCCTAACCACAAATACCCCCCCCACTTGTGAGGGGCGACAGCACTGAGGCGTACCTCAATTGCAACTACCAATTTCCCTTTGACTTGACGGGGGCACCAATAAAACTCGACGCCACTTAAGGGTCGTTCGAGGACTCGTGTGAGGTATCTAGAAGGTAGCGTAGACCCCCCCCCAAACCCCGCACAACTTACCACATCTGCCGTCGCAGACGTCACTGGCCCCGGGAAATTCCCCAGGAGGGGGCTGTAACCCCTCCTACACAGGAAGGGGCCTTGACCGCCTTTCCTTTTCTTTCGGCGACCCATCCTTAGATGGGACCGCCTCCCCGTTGAGGGGCCAATGGCCACCTCTCCCAAGCGCTCCCATCCGTGTTGGGTGACGCCCACTCATAGGGATCTTCCAATTAGTGCTCACCGATCATGACCTTACCGCCCGACCAAAATAAATACGACAATGCTAACTAAATGACTAAATTAAAACAGTAGCAACTACACTTTTATTAAAAAGCATGCTTACCAATAAACACTACAGCAGAATTACTTTATTAGCGAAACTTAACACAAATCAACCATTCTTTATTACATACTCCAAATCATCACAATAGTACCGCAACCTGTAAACGAAAATCAGAGTTATTCATCAACTTTATTAAAAAACCACTTGCTGTCCTCAGGGGCTGGTGGGTGGGTCAAAATTGGCTCTTCGTTCCGTCTCGAGCTCACGTACAGCGAGGAGGTGCAGCTTCAGAGCACAGGAACAAGAGGATGACTTCGGATCTTGCTTCCCCTTTTATCCGTCTTCAGGGCGGGCGTAAACCCGCCCCTACCTGCCCCGAGGGCGTGGCCAGCTGCGTCAGTGTCTAGGCCAGCCCACTCTAGGGCGGGAAAAGGCGCGCCCCGGCTACGCCGCTTCGGGCATACCAGCCGAGACACGCCTCCCGCCCAAGATGGCTTCCCGGGGGGATCGTGGTACTCTGCCATACGTGCGGGGGGACCGAGTGGTCGCCCCTTTCCATATGGCTGAGATACCCGCCACCCCCTCTCAACACAATCCCCAAAGGAGGGAAACCGGAAACAGTTCTTGAAGTTTTTGGAAGAGGGAGGGAGTGACCCTCCCGGCCGTATTTATTAAAACAAAAACATTAAATCAACATTTTCATATTATGTACAATTTCATTACCACATTGCGATGTTGGCTAACCTTAACAGATTCTCTAATACAGAGGTTCTCCTAGCCGAACTAACATCCTACAAACATTTACTTGAAATTATGAAATTGTACATCCTAACGTTTAAGGGCCAACGGCAAGGTCGTAACCGGTGTCAAGATCCCTAACCACAAATACCCCCCCCACTTGTGAGGGGCGACAGCACTGAGGCGTACCTCAATTGCAACTACCAATTTCCCTTTGACTTGACGGGGGCACCAATAAAACTCGACGCCACTTAAGGGTCGTTCGAGGACTCGTGTGAGGTATCTAGAAGGTAGCGTAGACCCCCCCCCAAACCCCGCACAACTTACCACATCTGCCGTCGCAGACGTCACTGGCCCCGGGAAATTCCCCAGGAGGGGGCTGTAACCCCTCCTACACAGGAAGGGGCCTTGACCGCCTTTCCTTTTCTTTCGGCGACCCATCCTTAGATGGGACCGCCTCCCCGTTGAGGGGCCAATGGCCACCTCTCCCGAGCGCTCCCATCCGTGTTGGGTGACGCCCACTCATAGGGATCTTCCAATTAGTGCTCACCGATCATGACCTTACCGCCACAGGCCGGATAGTTGACCGGCTATCCGGACCCCCCACAAAGCTCCTACCTAAAGGTCATGTTTTAACGTTTTTAACCATGCTACGAAGTCTCCTATGAGTAACTCATTCCCCACCCGAGACAAATGCACACCATCCCCCAAATACATACTGTCATCATTAATACAGCCATGCGAAATAGAATGCAATGCCCTGGAACGGAACAACCTACTCACTTTGTTATTAAGCTTTCTCACAGAGTGATTCAAAGCAGGAACAGAAATAGCCCCCCGCCACACTTTTCGTGGGATCATATGTGACCACGCAATTGTACACCCCGGAACTCTCCTCGCCAACCAACTTACTGTGGAAAGCATGGCCTCCAGGAGAAGTCGTCTACCGGTGGTGACCAAATCATTGCCCCCTAGATGCACTATGACTATAGACGGCGGTGACCTCGTCCGCCCTAACAAACCCTCGAAAAAATCTTGAAACTGGTCAATACAGAGGCCGCCTCTTCCGTAGAAGGACACCCTGTACCCGTATTCCCCAGCTACGTGAATCATGTCACCTGCTTTGAATACGTCCGCGGCACGCCTCACGTATGAGTGGCCCACGACCCACACCTCCTTCTTCACAGCCGGTGATGTCTGACCGCTGGCCCGGTGTTGGGTCGACTGCATAGTTCGCCCCGCCTCGTAGGCTTGCGTAACTGAAAACCAAACAAAGACAAGAAGCGTGAGTACATCATTACAGCTTCACAACATGTGCAACCGCACGTACCTCTTATAACACTTGGAGGACCAACGCCCCACACGTTTCACCTGTTCAACATTAAGACCCCTAGCTGTAGCTTCAGTAGCAGCCCCTATCCGAAAGGAATGGGTCCCAAACTCGCCCGGGTTCAAGCCCGCAGCGGCAATTGACATCGCAAGCACCCGTTGAAACTGAAATTTCGTCAGTGGGGTGGCGTCCGCGTGTCTTAACAAGGTCCCCCCCCATGATGCCACCCTTCGTGCTAGGTAGTCTTCCAAACACTTTACTGGACACATGGAGGACCCGGGAATCCTGCGTATGAGTACACAGTCACCCATCCCGTCTTGATCGGTCTTGGACCTGACAAAGGAGACAGTCATTGTCTCACCTCTGATCTGAACGTGTTCCTGGCACAAACCCCCTGTCGCATCCCGTTTGTTCCTTGCCACCAGTTCGCTTACCCGCATTGCTCCATGAAATGCCAGCGTAAAAGCGGCTCGGAACAACACCGTCTCAAACTGAGATGAACATGTGGCAGGGAGTGCGGCCAACAACTGGGCCAACCTATCCAAACCTATCGGGCGCCTCTCATCTACTCTGCGACCCTCAAGGCGTTGCCACCCACGCAGCGCTTTCTGTACAATGAAAGAAGCTGTCGGGTCCTGGATACCATGAGCCCTGGCAACAAAGGAAATGGCAGCACGATGCCTCTGGGCCGTAGCCACCGATTTCCCAGCCCTACGTAAGGACATCAGAAAATTCACTACCCATTCCTCGTGGCCCCAAAGCCCCTCTCTATGAGTCCCCAAAAAGGCTAAATAGGACCGAAACGCCCCTTCATATGTCTTCCTTGTCCTCGGTGCTAGACTCTCTCCCACGAGGTGACGAAGTTCGGGGCACCGAGAGACCAGAGAGCTTCGGGAAAGGGTGCCGGCTCTGGGTCCGCTGTGGGAAGGAAACCCGAGAAAGCCTGCATATGAAAACGAGACAGAGCATCAGCCGCCTGATTCATCACCCCCGGGACATGTTTTGCTCTGAATAGCACATTCAGTCGCATACACAGTAAAACAATTTCTTTGAGCAGTCGTAAAAGCAGTTTACATCGTGCTGCCTGGCTATTGATGCACTCGACCACGGTCATATTGTCAGACCAAAATACCACGGAGTGATCTTTGAACCCTTCGGGCCAGGTTCTCAGGGCCACCAAAATGGGAAAAAGTTCCAGAAAAGCAATATTACTTGTTAGCCCATTGTCATGCCACCATGCCGGCCATCTTTGTGCCGACCATTTCGTACCGAAGATGGCACCAAAACCTATGCTACCTGCCGAATCTGTCCATAGCCCCAGCTCCTCAGAGGACACGGCCGGTTTGTTCCAGACGACTCGACCATTGAAATCCGCCAGAAATGCTAACCAAATGCGCATGTCCTGGCGGACCTCAGCCGATAGTCTCGTCCGATGATGACCCTCCTTTAGGCCGACCATAGCTTGGGCAATAGAACGGGAAAAGGGGCGGGCCATCGGTATAACCCTCAGGGCAAAATTCAACTGTCCCACCAACTGCTGTAATTGATGCAGCGTAACTTTAGATCCATTTATGCACATTTGCAGGGCTGCCCTGAACCTCCCCACTTTGTCAGCTGGCAAACGAAAACAACCCTCACTGGAGTCTAACTCGATCCCCAGGAACTCGAGGCAAGTCGCAGGACCCACCGTCTTACCTGGTGCCAATGGCACACCAAACTGCTTCATTAACACACAAAATTCGGCCAAGGCCTGGCCACATTCGAGATCCCCGGCTGCCCCAAGGAACAGAAAATCATCAAGGTAATGCATTACATGTTGGAAACCCGTCTTCCTTGTGAAGACCCATTGTAGAAAACTACTGAATTTCTCGAAATAGGCACAAGATATAGAGCACCCCATCGGCATACACCTATCCATGTAATAATGACCCTGAAACATGAAACCTGGGAGACGCTGGTCGTCTGGGTGTACCGGGAGCAGTCGGAACGCTGACTCGATATCTGACTTCGCCATCAGCGCCCCGGGCCCCAGGCGATTCAAAATGGCTACGGCCTCATCGAAGGATGCATACCGCACCGTACACACTTCTGGATCTATTGCATCGTTCACAGAAAGACCACGTGGAGCTGATAAATTATGAATCAGTCGAAACTCACCCGGGTCCTTCTTGGGGACCACCCCTAAAGGAGAACAAACAAAATTCTGAACCGGGGGTATAGTAAACGGGCCGGCAACCCGACCTCGATTCACTTCTTTCCGGATCTTATCCCGTACCACGGTCGTATGCTGCAGGACCGAAAGTTGATTTTTACACTTCTCCACACCCTGAAAGTCCCCTACTGGGATGCGGAAACCATACGAAAACCCGTTCCGCAGCACCCCAGCAGAAGTACGATCCGGGTATTCACTGAGCCAAGGAATCATCGCCAAGGTATCAATCGGGGTAGGTAAAGGCGCCCCTCGGACTATGTTAGACCTGTTTGGCGCCTCCTCTACCGCCGTTATCACCCGTTTTGGCTCTGCACGAGGACTCAGGATGGGACGACCCGCACCCACTACATTCGTGTTTAAATTTACACGATCCCTGGGGCCTAGTACATTTACCTCTGTTGAAATTCCAGCAGAACCCCCTTTTACCTGTATTGTTGGCCGGTCTCGAGTAATCGTCGGTACCCGTACCTGATCGAAAGGGCGTCCCCGCATATTGGCGGGAGGATTCGCCAACATTACTCCCTACCAATGGCATTTTCAACATACCTGTCTCCTTCATTTTATCCCATGTCAAAGAATCGTAACAGTCCCAGGTCAAGCTTTTATTGTGCTCTTTAGCCTTTCTAAAAAGATTATCGTAGCAGAACCAATGGTTACCCTGGTGCGACGTCGAGTACCCCATGATTCGCGACTGATAGGTCGGTAACTCGGAAAGCAATTCAGGCCTACGTTCCCCTAAGATCGACGTAAAAATCCCCCATGCTTTGCCCCAATTGCCAATACTCTCATTCACTTTAAAGGCGGCCATTTTTGCGCGCCAAACACTCGGATGCATGAGGTCTTTCTGGCCCTTAACATGCTCCACCTCATAATGATCAACAAGCAACGAGAAGATGTTCACATATTCCCCCGCCCAAATCTTCTCCTTAATCGCCAAAGGTACATGTTGACCCAACTGTTCTCTACGAGAGGGTGCTGACTCATCCCTCGCAATCGGCAATGGCCGCTTACCTGCACCGGACGCTGCCTCTGCGGTCGTACTCGTCCCTTGTGTCTTGTCAATTACTGCAGCCGGCGCGGACACCTTGGCTGCCTCCCGTTTCTCACGCAGTTGCTTCACCAGCGCCTGCGCGTCGACAGCCGTGGCGCCCTCGTAACCTTTACCCAACCACGCTGCTAATTGAGCTGCCAGCTCGGGCGGCATATCTTCCTCGGACACGGGGGTGACCACCACGGGAATCGGATTCCCCTCCTCCGGTACGGGAGTTGGTGCCTCAAGCGGGGCACTGGGACCCGGGATGTCTTCTCCCGCTGCTCCCCTCCTGGGCCTCTTGTTTTTCCCTCCCGGGGCGGCTCCCGCCAAAGGACGTTTTGGTCCCCCTTCCTCGTTCTTATCCACTCGCCTCTTTAATTCGGCCATCTCCTTCATGAGAACACGCAGCATCTGTTCAGTAGTCATGCGCTTTCCCGCCTTCTTCGGCATTCTCCAACAGAGTATCTGCAAAACAAACAAGAACGATTACAACGCTCAAAATTGGCTCTTCGTTCCGTCTCGAGCTCACGTGCAGCGAGGAGGTGCAGCTTCAGAGCACAGGAACAAGAGGATGACTTCGGATCTTGCTTCCCCTTTTATCCGTCTTCAGGGCGGGCGTAAACCCGCCCCTACCTGCCCCGAGGGCGTGGCCAGCTGCGTCAGTGTCTAGGCCAGCCCACTCTAGGGCGGGAAAAGGCGCGCCCCGGCTACGCCGCTTCGGGCATACCAGCCGAGACACGCCTCCCGCCCAAGATGGCTTCCCGGGGGGATCGTGGTACTCTGCCATACGTGCGGGGGGACCGAGTGGTCGCCCCTTTCCAAGACTATCGGCGCAGACACTGTGCTGCTGTAGAGTGACTTAGTTTTATATTTATTACTTTGCCGGAGGCATTATTCACATCACAATTACGTTTATGCGATTATATACATATTTGTGTGCGTCTATAAATATATATATGTGTGTGTGTGTGTGTGTGTGTGAGTGTGTGTGTGTGCACGTATGAAGGCAGATGAACGTGCACATATGCAAATCTTTGGAGAGAATATAAGTCCATGATATTAGGGCATCATCCCAGCTTTTATGGATCAATTGTGGATAGATAAATGAGTAACAGGAATTTTACAGACAGCCATATTATATGCTTTAGGTAATTTCCAAGGTATGTTAGGAAACTATCTTTAGGAATTAAAGAGGAAGCCCTTATACTTGCTTAGATGAACTTAGCAAGGAGTGGCAAAAGAGTAGTGCTATGCAAACAGTCATAATAAATGCTAAGGGGAATCCAGAGTAGTAACAGTAGAGCATCAAATCGGACTCATCATTCGAATCAAACATGATGTTCTGAGGGGGCCACTCATGAGCAGAAGGAAAGCAACTCATAGACATCCGACAGCCAAATAAGCTACGGCATCTACGTAGTCCCTCAGAAGTGACTAAGAAACACCAGGGACACAATACAAACAGCAATGCTATGTGGTTCTAGGCCTAGGTGCCCAAACTGGTGGGGCTACAGAGCGTTTCACATTGTAAGAGACATCCTCTTTTGCTGGCCATAATTGCTGACCATTGAACTCTACTACCTGGGATGCTGCTGGCCAGTCTCCAGTATCAGTGCTCTGACAATTGAACCATGGTAAAATTGGCGCCTCTCCAACTGGCATGGATAACTTTCCACTAAGCTCTTAGAATATGTTGCAGGAAATACACCAACGGCAAGGAGGTTAAATCTAACCTGAGGACTGTCACACACATTGTACTGTTTGCTAAGCTGACAAGGAAAACATGGCTTCAGGCCTACATGTGTAGCCTGACTGCTGCAACTTTTAAAACCTGCAGACAAACCTTTCAAAATAACCCTTTTTAACGGAAGGAAGCCTACTTTCAAATATTATTTTATTGTTCAAATAATTTTAGTTTTTTCCAAAACAAGAACAGTAATAGAACAAAAAGACAAAGAATAAGAAACTATAATGAATATGATAGACTAATTACAAATAAAATGAAAGTATAAAAGGTTCCCCGTTATGTTTGCAAAACATATGAGTACAGCGTGAAGGACATAGTTTTGTTTAACATATGGGTTGGGACTACAAACATCAGTTAATGTAAATATCATAACATCCTACAGAGTATTATGTTATACGTAGGAGTATATTGCATATATATTCTATGTATCATCTTAGCATACACAATTAACATATTTCACCCATATCCCAACATTATTACGGCTTGAGTAGTAGTTTGAAGACGTTGCGGAGGGAACCTGAGATATGTCAAATTTGATACAACCTCTGTGTGATGGAACAAAGGAAAGGAAGCATTTTCGTAGTATAAGCCTAAAGGAAGAAATGTCAAATATTAAGTAAGTTATCCCTATATAGGCCTTGTATCCCACACAGCAGGTTGCCAAATTGAGACACATTGATACAACAGTGTGGGTATAGCAGTTAAAAGTAGTTCATAGAATCACTTCTAATATATAGCTCTTCCACAGTAACGTAAGACCAGCATATCAGAATGCAAAGATGCAAGTGTAAGAACACCATCACTACAGCTAATTCCGTATATAAAAATTGCAGTATGTTACACCCTTGAGACAACCACCAGGGAATGGTTCCTGAATATTGACTCCAAAATATCACAATATTGTGATCAAAATCTAGTAACTGCAAAAATAAAAATAGTACAGCAAAATAAAACTTGGAACATTTAAGAAATTACTGTTGGCATGGTCCTACAATGACTGGCCCCAACAAGCTATTCTCACTATAGAGCTGTACTGCTTCTATGAGAAAATCTAGAGTACAATTAAAATATTATTTTTGGTGACTTTGGTTTAGAAAAAACTACAGAATCAATTGAACCACTGTTTTTAATATTTAGTAAAAACCCTATTCATTTGTGAAGTTAGATTTGTGATAAATATGAAGAAAAAGTTACTTTTCAAAGTTAGACCTTGTCTGCCTGACACTCCAGTAGGCATATTATTATTAGCTTGCCTGCTGCTGTCCTCTCTGTCTGTGTCTCTCCATTGATGAGGTGTTAAAACTTCTCCCAGAGTGATAATAATGACTGGGCCTTTTCACGGGAAGACCTGGGTGTAAGGTAGGTGACTCATCTTTTCTTTGGAATGGCAATTGTAGAACCTCCCAATTCTGAGTTAAGGAGAAAGTGAGACCTGGGGAAGATGGGACCTTTAATTCCCCGGCCAACTCTAGCCAGCCTGGCTCTATCACGGGAGGGGTTGGCCCCAGTTCCAGCTTTGTGGGGTTGGGGAGGAGGGGACTGCACATTTACCTAGAAATACTCTTGGGTGGGCCACCAAGGTAGAAAGGTTCTGACATCTTGATTTTCCCTAAGATAGTTCACTGCAGGATGTTTGGAATAGGGTAAACATGATGTGTTTTCCTGGGCAACTGTGTCCTATCAGTAAGGAAGTGGCCAGAAGTCACCGCAACCCACTGGCAAATGAAATGTATAAATGTGACACCCCACTCCCAGCTCCTCAGAACACCTCTGAGACTGAAGAACAAAAGAGAACTGAAATGGCTGTTGGCAGACTTTATTACCTTTCTCTCACTTCGACCTAGGCCTACGACGTGGGATCAGAGGGTAAATTTGCTGACATCCTATGTGGATACCTGGTCATCAAGTGCTGCAAAATGACACTGTTGTGACCAGTTGAAAAGTGAAAAGTGGACATGGACTGGACTCTGGTGGTGGTTTTTGCTGTGGTGGCTCCGGTAATCTAGGTACTGTCACAAGGTCCTGAGAGCCTTAGAATTGTCAAAAAGGAACAAGTTCAAAAAGTAGGAAAAGGATGGATCTCAGAAAAATGTTCAACTTCCATACCGCCGGAGGACTGTGCCCAACCACTCAAGCAGGGAACTCAGTGGACAAGAAATCAGGTTGGTATCCCGTGGAACGTTTTGTCACCCAAAAAAGAAATGCAGCAGATTCTCTAAGATAAGCTATCAAGCTTTGCTGTGACATGCAGACTACAACTTTTAGGCTTTTCCCACTGGAGGTTGTAGAGGTGCAAAAACACCTGACTAAGCCCCAATGTAGAACTACCTTAGGTGAAGGTGCAAAAAGTATCCTGCCAAAAAGAGGACTTTAATGAACGTTATATTAAAATTTTACCATGCAGTGCTTTCACACTGAATCCAATGGCTTCAGTTAGATATTGGCCAATGGGTACCTAATTTCAAGTGGACCTCATTGGATACAGCCTTCCACCTTCCCAAGCTGCAGAATACCAGAAGCACATCATTTTGACCTAGATGACCTGCTTGGTGTATCCCGCCACTGCTCCATCACTATCAGGCATGTGTACAGGGTGAATACGGATCACCGACATAATATCGAAAGTCAAAATATCGACTGTCAAAAATATCAAAGTAAAAATATAGAATGCCAGAATATCGACTTCCTATCTACAAACAGGTAAGTACAAAAATATCGACTCCAAAATATCGATAGGAAAAAATATAGACAGTCAAAATATCAAACTTTTTAAATATCTTACAATAATTTAAAAGTAATATAATAATAGATATAATTAATTTAAACATACTTAAAATACTTAAATAAACTTAAAATTAATAAATAATTATTGTAAATTAAAAAAAATTATAATTAATTTTAAAACATATAAATATATATATATATCCTTATCCCGACGGCGTTCCTTAACGAGCACTCGGGCGTCGGAGGTACAAACCACAATCCACGTGCAAGTCCAATAAAGTTGAATTTATTTACTCCATAAATCAACGTGACGCGTTTCGCGCTCCACAGAGCGCTTGATCACACAAGTTGCTGTTGCCAATACACATCTTTTATGTTTACATGATCGTCAAAATCAAAAACGGACTGCCTGTATGGGTGCAGCCCTGTCGGGTTGTTATGGTGCCGCCATATTGGAACAGTATACATCTCATATCTTGATATGGTAATGCTCATTTCATTTTATGTTCATGACAATAGTGCTAGAGCTCAAATAATATTATTTTGTTTATCAAGTATATGTTCCCATTGGGCATTGAGATTCGCATGATTATAAATACATCGCAAAGATGTTTGTTTGCATTGGAATAATACATAGTATCGAATCATAAGTGTCCTTAAAACCGATCTGTAAGGTTACAGTTTAAAACCAGCATATATTCTGCTAGTGGTTAACTAGGGTTCAGACTGGAGAGACAATGTCAACACGCGTAGTCATGGTAATCGGGTCATCTGAGACGCGTGAAGTACTCCGCATGAGGAAGTAAGAAATCTCACAGTGCGGACAGGTTCTATATGGAGACCTGGTTTTCAGGTTCAGGGAGGGAGGTTCAAGTCCCGGGATTGAACTTGAAGTTTATCGCAAATTAGTGCGATAAAAAGTGAACGATTTATCATATCCTGGTTAGTGGATTAGTTATCCTATACGTGAAAGGAAACAAGGCACATCGTTGGTTTTAACTCCTTAGGTTTCGGTTAAGGACGCTTAAACAGGTATATGTTTATATATTCCTTCATCTGAGAATAGATATTATGTATATGATTCTTATGATGCTATACATTCCGATTACTTGCCGTGGAGGCAACACATGCAACTTATTAATTCATTGTGAAATAAAGTGAAAAAAGTTCAAAACCAAATATTTTCGTCCAGATGGAGGAAGACCACAGTGAAACGTTTAGGGTAATTGTGTCGTGATCTCTAGACACATCCCTCCCTTTATGTCTGTGGGAAAGAAGGAGAAAGAGACAGAAGTCAGGAGAATCAATATACATTTAACTAATATACAAATTTAAGGTACATGGTGTTTCACACATATTATATACATCATTCTTTCAAATGTACATTATATTCCTCATCAATATTATGGCCTTTTGGGTAATGGGTACATAGACTTATAATATATCTGGATTCTTTTTGTCTTAATTTCATGAGACGATTCCTACCTCTAGGGCCTACATTCACTTGCTCTAGTACATAATAGGCTAGTTTTTTGGGGTCTGAGAAATGGTGACTTTCGAAGTGGCATGCTATGGGATATTGCTGATCCAGATTACTTATAGCACGAGTATGTTCAAGTACTCTCTTTTTGGCCATGTGTGTTGTGCTGCCGATGTAAATTAGTTTGCATAGACATGTTAATGCATAGATAACAAAGGAGGTGGTGCAAGTTAGAAATTGTTTATTCTGTTGCATCATTTTGCTACTAGGGTTCCAGTATTCTTTTGCCATGTGGCTATTCGCACAAGCCTTGCAATGGCCACACGGATAGAAGCCCTGTAGGTTGATTCCTCTAGGACAGGGTTCTTCAAACTGTGGGGCGCGCCCCCCTGGGGGGGCGCGGCACCATCCCAGGGGGGGGCACGAGCTCCACTCTGATCTTCCCTTTGTGCCCATTCCTTTGTCTGGGTGATTCTCCCAGGAGGGGGCCAATTCATTGAGTCGACAGCTTCGGCTCCAGTGCAGGCAAGGAGTCTCCTCTGCTAAAAATGAAAGCAAACAAACAGACACGCTTTCAGCTTTAGCAGAGGAGACCCTTTGCCTCCCACTGTAGCTGAAGCTGTCGACTCCGTGAATTGGCCACCTCCTGGGAGAGTTAACTCTTCCCAGAATGGAGAGAAGGTTTCCGGAGAGGGTTTGAGGCAGGGCGGTGGGCTCTGGCCCAGGGCCCCAGCCTTTCAAGAGGGGTGGGAGTGAGGGGGAGGGGGCGTACCCGGAGTCCTTCAGTTATTTTGGGAAGGGAGGGAGAGGTTGCAATCCGGGTTTGGTCCATGAATCGGGACGGTGGGCTCTGGTCTGGGGTCATCAACTCATGAGGATCTTTGTGTGGGGCACCGAAGTGTCTGTGTTCAGGGATGTTGGTCTGCAGTGAAATGGTGGATGGATCAATGGGGGGTGGATGGTGGAAGAGTCGGTGGGTGGATGGATGAGAGAGGTGATGGATGGATTGATGTATTGATGGGTGAAGGGATGAATGAATGAATGAATGAATGGATGAGTGAAGGGCTGGATGTGGGGATGGATGGGTGATTGAGGAGGGTGGATGGACGGGGGATGGATGGAGGAGTGAAGGGGTGGGTGAGAGGTCAATGGATGGATTCATGAGTGGATGAGTGGATGAATGAGTGGGTGGATGGGTGAAAGGTGGATGGAGGGATGGGTGGCTGGGTGAGGGGGGAATGGAGAGAGAGGGGGAGGATGGATGGATGGATGAGTGAGGACATGGATAAATGATTGGCAGAGTGGATGGGCAGGTGTGTGCATGGATGGGTGAGGAGAGGAGCATGGAGATGGATGGGTCAGAGAGTGCATGCATGAGTGGGGCGAGGGTGGAGGGCGGGAGGGATGGATGGCTGGGTGGATGGATGAGTGGGGGGTTGAGTGGGTGGACGGGTGAGTGACTGGTTGGATGGATGAGTGGGTGGGGGGATGGCTGGATGGGTGAGAGGGTGGGTGGTTGGATGGATGAGTGAGTGGATGGATGGGTGGAGGAGTGGCTGGATGGGTGGCAGAGTGGATGGATGAATGGAGGAGTGGATGGATGAGTGGGAGGATAGGTTGGGTGAAGGGGTGAGTGGTTGGATGGATGAGTGGGTGGATGGATGGGTGGAAGAGTGGATGGATTGGTGAGGGGATGGATTGGGTGAAGGGATGGATGGATGATGGATGGATGGATGGGTGAGGGGGTGGATGGAGGGATGGATGGGTGAGATGATGGATGGAGGGATGGATGGTGGATGGGTTTGCAAGTGGTTGAAGGGGTTTGAATGTGGATGGGGCACAGATGGAGGGACGGAATGAATGGTGGGGGAGTTGGTGGATGACAAGCTGTACATGATGGATGGGGAGGGTTGTGATGACTTCCTTTGCCTTGGAGGATTGCGTTTTGAGCTGTGTGGTACGCCTCCGTCGTTTCACCACACCCACTCACAGGCCTGCAGTTTGCTAGGCACTCTTGTTGTGTTGAGCATTGTTTGCCGGATATGGCCCGTGGTGTGCGCGTTGCAGTCGATCATGTGGTGTACCGGATTCCCGAGGTTTCGGTCGGGTGGTGGGGGGGCCCAACATTTAGGGGAATTCAGCTGGGGGGGTTCAACCTGGAAAAGTTTGAATACCTCTGCTCTAGGAGTTACATTTGTGCTTATGTCATTATGCACAAGTAAATCCCTAAGGGTTCGCCCTCTTTTGTAGGTTATACTAGGTCGACTGGGTAAAGTATCCCCAATGATGGGATCATTTGTTAGTAAATTCCAATTCTTAACCAAGCTTTTCTTGATTTGTTTGGAATTTCCATTGTAAGTTAAAATGACTCTAGTAGTGCCTTCCTCATCCTCATCTTTGTGATCTTTCTCTCTGACAGATAGTAAATCTTCTCTTTTCATTTCTGTTTCTTTTTTGCTTGCTTTTTTAATCACCCACATAGGGTGTCCTCTGTTGAGAAACCTTTGTGTCATCACTTTTTCTTCAACAAGGTAATTTTGGTTATTGCTGCAATTTCGTTTGGCCCTTAGTAGCTCCCCATAGGGGATGCTCCACTTGAGGTTTTCGGGATGATTACTCTCTGCATGCAGCAGAGAGTTGCCAGCTGTACTTTTTCTGAAGAGTACTGTTTGGATGGTATTTTGTCTAATTTGGACTTTAGTGTCTAAATACTCTACCTCTTTGTCGCTGATGTTGCTTGTGAGGGTGATGTTCCTAGTATTTTTATTCAATCTCTTTATGAATTCGGCGGCCTGTGTTTTCCCACCTTTCCAAATGACAAAAATATCGTCTATGTACCGTAGCAATAATTGGACTTTGTCAAAGTCCTCTTTGAATTGTACATCATTTCTGATATCAGCCTCCCATGCTCCCATGAAGAGGTTTGCCAGGCTCGGTGCAAAAGAAGTACCCATCGCAGTACCATGGGCTTGTACAAAGATATTGCCATTGAATGTGAAGAAATTATTCTCTAGACAGTGTTTGATCATGTCAAGTAACATGGTAGTATGTCCCAAAAATCTGATATCTCTCCCTTTAAGGAATCTAGCACATGCTTCCATCCCCTGTTTGTGTTCAATTATAGTGTAAAGGGCATTTACATCCATGGTTATTAAAAGACACTCTTTGCCAATGACCACTTTATTAATTTTGTCCAAGAAATCCTTCGTGTCTCTCACATACGTCGGAAGTCCAATGACAACATCTCTTAAAAAGTGATCTATGTATCGTGAGATGTTCTCCAATACACATCCTCTAGAGGAAATAATGGGTCTCCCAGAAGGGGTTCTGTATACATTTGTGGACCTTAGGGAGAAGGTATAGAAGAGGTAGGCTAGGATGGTCTTTTTTGAGATAGCAAAATTCCTCCCATTCAAGCCAACCCTTGTCTCTCCATTCACTTAATTTCTCCCATATTTCTTTAATACTACAATTTTACTCATTACGATTAGACAATTTGTAAGTTTTTCCATCATATAATTGTCTTTCTGCCTCTGAGATGTACATTTCCCTAGGCATTATGACGATATTCCCGCCTTTGTCCGCGGGTCTAATGAGTATGCTGTCATCATTGGCAAGATCTAACATAGCATTCTTCTGTGTCACAGTCATGTTATACTTCACTTTTTTCTTAGTTTTTGTCCAGTTCTGACTGCGTAATTCTAATAGGTCTTTGCCCATCTATTCTTGGAAGGTATCTATGCTATCATGGTTCATTTTAAGAGTGAAAGTAGATTTTGGTTTAAAGGTAGTACCTGCCGCTTGGTCATGTTGAATTTCTAACGCATCCAGAATTCTTCTAGCCTCACTACTGAGGTTCAGTTCATCTTGTTCATTAGTTAGTTCATCAATGGCAACCAAATTATCAATGTCTCCTATAATCATGTTGTCATTCTCTATCGTTGAGTCTTTTTCCACTGTCTTTAATTTTTATTCGGTTTCAGTTTGTGCCATTTTTTCAATTTTAATTTTCTGCAAAATTTAAAAATGTCAATCTTTTCTTCAACGTAATTCATGGTTACTGTAGGGCAAAAGGATAGGCCTAAACAAATCGTTCACTTTTTATCGCACTAATTTGCGATAAACTTCAAGTTCAATCCCGGGACTTGAACCTCCCTCCCTGAACCTGAAAACCAGGTCTCCATATAGAACCTGTCCGCACTGTGAGATTTCTTACTTCCTCATGCGCAGTACTTCACGCGTCTCAGATGACCCGATTACCATGACTACGCGTGTTGACATTGTATATCCGATCGGAACCCTAGTTAACCACTAGCAGAATATATGCTGGTTTTAAACTTTAACCTTACAGATCGGTTTTAAGGACACTTATGATTCGATAATATGTATTATTCCAATGCAAACAAACATATTTGCGATGTATTTATAATCATGCGAATCTCAATGCCCAATGGGAACATATACTTGATAAACTAAATAATATTATTTGAGCTCTAGCACTATTGTCATGAACATAAAATGAAATGAGCATTACCATATCAAGATATGAGATGTATACTGTTCCATGTCATGAGTGATGTAATATTTGACGTCATCAGCAGTGCATTACACGCGCAAGTTATAGTGAGTCCAACTAACTATAACGTGGAATTTCAATGGTTTTAAGCCAGTAAAATTTCCAGCTAACTATAACTGGTGTGAAACCTATGTTTTTTTCAGTGAATTTAATAGGTTTTTTAAATGCTAATTCCTAACAATGGGCCTCATTAGGATCGCGGACGGACTTGCGTCCGTCCGCGACCCCAGAGGATGAGGAAACGTCCGCATGGGCTGCGGCGTTCCCTCATGTGCGATTAGGATGTGACCGCCACCCTGGCGGTCACATCCTGGATATTTAACATTGCGGCGGGTGCTACATCAAGAGGTGTAACTCATCAGGCTGTAGGGCTACATAAATATCGAGATTGTGAAAAAAAAGGAGCGGTGGAGAAGGGACCCCGTCCGCGTGTGGATTTGAGGCGGTAAACGCCGGGAAGCTGCTGGGAAATCAGGTGGGTGAGCTTGAGGCGATAAACGCCAGGGAGCTTCTAGGAAATCAGGCAAGGGTTACAGGGCCGATGGCGTCCTGAATGACGTAAACTGCCTGTAGCAGGGCAAGAGCGCACGCGATAAGTGCGTCTGGAGTGTGGTAGCAGATCCACCACCCGGATGCCGTTTTTCTCCCAGACGCACTTATCGTGTGCGCTCTTGCCCTGCTACAGGCAGTTTACGTAATTCAGGACGCCAGAATCTCAGTCATGATAGAGAGTCGAAACGCCATCGACAATTTATAAAGGATAGTCCAAAGAACCCTAGAATACTCTCTAGAACACATGATTTATTCTGAAGGATTCCAATAATCAAGCCCTTGTTTTAAAAACTGTCACTTTAGCCTCATTCATTTGTTGGTTATGGTCACTCCACTGGGGTTACATGAAACCCAATTTTTTCCTAATGCACGTGTAAATAGTGTTAATACACAGCAAAAGTTTATTATGTATAATTCTTTATTTTCCATACACTGTGGTTGCAAATAAAAAGCGCTCGCTTCTGCTGAAGTGAATGCTAAATAACAAATTCTGTTGGGCTGTTTTTCTCCAGTCATATGTGGTTCTCTGAAGTCATAAACTAAATGGGACTTTAAAGAGGCATATAAGTGTTGAACTTATTGACTGTAATAATTGCTTACTTTGCTTAAATCACTGTAAAATATTAGGAACTTGCTGAAAACAATATTTTTCAATTTAAATGAGTTCCTTGTGAACAATTGTACTTGAGCTGACAAGCTTTACCCAGTTCACAGGGACATATGGGTTACTCTTGTTTTTTTGTTGAAGGGATGTATTCCTCGCAGCCATACGTACACTCAGCACATGCATTAATTCCACTTGTACTGCACAGTATTTTTCTGTCCCTGTACTGTACCCTTCCCAGACACACATACATCCAGTACAGAGTCACTAGTCCTGTGCTGCGCAGCACTCCACGTCCATCTAATGTATGCCAAGGGTAGGTTAAACACACAGAAAAGTACTGTTAAAGGGGTGAGTGAACCTGTAGGCCTCACTCCATTGACACAGGCCAAAAAGTATCTGTTTACTACTACTGATCACTACACAGTATGCTGCCACCACCACACTTGTGCTGCTTAACTCTTAGTGAAGGTGGTAGCCTTCCACTACTATGAGGGTATCGCTTGGGGCTCCCTCCCAGTCCAAGAAGACCGCAATTCATGAGACAGGCCTATTTCATGGTGCACATGCATGATCCATGTTCGCCAACGACAATAAATCAGCATTTGGGCACTCAGGGCAGGTGTACATGTCTTTAACCATACAGAGGGCTTTTCCAACCCAACATATGCTTACATGTGAAAAGCTACAAGTAGTAAATCTGGAGAGATAAGTATACACTTTGAAATAAATTTACAATTGGAAATGGTGAATAGCCAAAAACAGTAAATTCCCTGCAAAGTAGTAAACTTAGTCCAAAGTGTAAAAGTAAATGCAGATTTACTCAAGTGTAAATGTACCTTTGTGAATAGGCCCCTATGTGTTTAACATGAAAGGATTGTGGGCTTATTAGTTGGGAAGTACTCTTTCTCCACAACTAATGACCAGTTTTCTTACACACAATAATTGCCACTATTAAACAAACCATGTTATGAGGCTAAGGAGTTCCAGCAGAAGGGACACAGAAGCAACCCATAGGCATAGGAAGAGTTCCCCCAGGAAAGGCAGAAATAAATTAATTGAAAGGATTATTACATAGGCAGCTATTTATATGCTCTGAGGAGTGTACCAGGAGTGGAAGAAGAGCATCCTAAAAACAGACACAACACACATGCTTTCTAGTGACCGTCGTGATGAACTGATAGGAGAACCAATTAAAGTGGGTGATACTGAGGACATTAGAAAGGGGGTCAATCAGTGATTATATGAAATAAATTCATTTTAATTACAGTGGAAGACAGGTGAGGTGAAAGACAGGGTCATGGTTCAGGAAAAGCCTATTGGGGGAAGTGGTTTAGGCACTGGCACAAGGCCCTTCCATGTCCTAACAAGTCCAAATACAAAAGAATCCCCTGGAACAATACCATTATCCTCTGTGGACTACACCTAGACAACCAAGTTCGATTCCCTGGGCAGATCACATACTAATTGTAGATCTGGCGAGCAAAAGGCTACAGACTAGCAAACCAATCTGGAGTGGAAAGAGGAGGTAGATACCAAGAAAGGGTCCCAAAGTTACCAAAGGCGATGGTGCTTGGTCTTCACACGTATCATTCATGTTCAAATAGAAAGCAAATAACACAACTCTCCAAATATGCAAAATATAAGGAAGCAATTTTAAGCTTTGCAGTATAGATAAGTAATCACCGCTTGAGAAACAGCCGCAGGATTGCATCCTCGTGGGGCATACACCAGCAACTGGACACTAGCACAAGATGTAAACAGCACTCATGTCTCTTGCCCTAAGTATTTAGTAAATATGATTTATTTTTTAAAGCAGAATCTCTTCCATTACACCTTTCTATTGTGGTGTAGTAAAACGTAGGCACTATTATGTTTGTACCAAACATTCTCCTTTTTGTGCGAAATATTCAAAGGTACACTTCTTACATGATAGACTAATGTAGGTGCATATTTCGATCATCCTCCATCCCAAAGCCTATACTCTCAGCTCTTGGCACTACGTAGTGTCAGATGAATACAAATGTTTAGGCAGTCTTCTGCAACTACTGTGTCACAGAGAGAGAAGTACACATTTCTTAGCAATTGTTACTTCTCCAGTTTCGACTAGTGGTTTGCACCAATTTGTTTATGGAGTGAATAATGTGTCTCATTGCCTATCCCGAGTTAATAAATTACCAAACGTTTACATATCTTTAATTTGAAATGTACGTTGTTTATATAGAGAATTGATGCATAGGGCACAAGTGATGCAAATCCTATTCTTAACATGGCCATAACTATCTTTCCACATGTACGGCACACACAGTTTTTTTATTATCATCTTAAGCCCTTAATGCACAGTTTTAAAACAATTGTATCACCAGTAAACATTTTTTTTCTCTCTGGATGAAATCCAGAGGGTGGTACCTGGCACCGCAAATGTTGGGAAATAACGTCATATTTTAATTTTGAGTTTATCCACGCTCCAGTTTGGCTACACTATACAGAACTTAACTATGAAGGTTCTCTTTTGCCAGGGTGTACTTTATTTTTAAACGCTGTTCCACTTCTATTGTTCTCCAGTACCTGCTCTGTATACGCAATTGGGGACATGAGGGGGTAAATCCACAAAGCTTCCGTAAACCATACGTTGTACTTATGTGTAAGAAAAGTCCTAATACAGTTATGTGAAAATTACCTTTAGTGTGCAAAAGTTTCTTTAGTTTTCAGAGGTGTCATTCATGTTTGTAACCCACGAAAGACGTGTATATAGACACAGAAACACAAAAACACCCGCAAACACACAATAGGAAAAAAGTGACCACCTATGAAGTAAACAAAAACCTAAGGCCGATTACAATGATAGGTTGACTTCAGTCAGCCCGCCATTGTAGTGGGGATTGGGACCCCCCACCGGTCATGCGGCAGTCCCACACTCCAAATTAGGATAAAAACCTCTATCATTGCCATGGCATCTTGCACTTTAACATTGCAGCGGGTGCATGTTGTGCATTTACTGCAATACTTGGCAGGCACCATGCGGTGCCTGCCACTTACTGCAGTGAAATGTGGTGGGGTACCATGGGCACCCCCCCCAGTGCACCAACACCCTCCCCAACAAGAAGGGTGCCCACAACAGACCCCCAAACCAATACCCGGCAGCCTTTCCACTGGGGTTTTGCCGCCATGGAATGGCTGGCTACAGGCGGCATCGAAATTTGGCAGACAGTGCCTGCTAGGCACTGCCACCATTTTAAGTATTATGACCGCTCCGCCGGATCCGTGGCGGGCGCTCTTTGAAAAGCAATATCAAAAGTATTACATAAAACAATATACAAGACCAAATCATTCTCTAAAATCATAACACAATATATACAACATAAATTTATCAGATAAAATTACATGGATTCCTCTAATTTCAGGGAAATTAACATTGTGGTGAATGCCTACGTATTGGGTCAGATTTACTAGTCAAACATCAGTTTAATTAAAATTGGTGATCAAATTGGGGCATCTGATTTAGTATTCCAACTGCAATCCAACTAATAGTAGAGAAAGTGCATATATATATATTTGGAGTGAGATTTACTATTAATAGACCACTCAAACTAAATTGGAAAGTGTATATATTTAGGGGGTAAGATGAAAGCAACAATTTTCTCTAAAGCTTGGCGGCTGGAGCCAGATATTCTAGCCTTAGAGGAGGCACATCTTAATAAGTTTGAAACCTTGATTAGTTATATATATTGCTGTTGCAAAGGTTCTATTATGCCAAGAATTTATGACATAACTAGTGCAACATATATATCAGGACTGAGAAGAGTCTGCATAACAATTTTTAACAACGCATTTAAAATGATGGATTTTAGGAAAGGTTCTGCTGCCCAATGGGTATCAGGGTAGAAAGCCAACCAAGAAGATAGTGGCTGGTTTATTCTAGCTAATGTATATGCACCCAACTATGAGAACATGCAATTCTTAACTACATTAATGTTGGGGCTGAGTAGCTTTACCTTACATGTTGTTGTCATGGGCGACTTTAATTTCATGCTAAATCCTTCTATTGATGCCACTAATGTATCTACCGGGCGGATTAAAAGATCCAGACTCAGCATCATTAATGCAAGTTCTAAAATTAGTGGATGCTTGGAGGAGCACAAATCCTAACACAGAGGAGTATACTTTTTTCTCAAAGCTGCATAGGCAATACTCCTGCATAGACTTGTTTTAGCCAATGCATTAAATTCAAATTTAGTATCTCTTACATTCTGAGCACTCCACATAGGGTTAACATGGGAACCAAGAGGTGCTTCCAACACCAACCATGTTAATGTTATTTCCCAAATATATACTTGAAAAGACTGACTATATTAAATATTTGCAAACACAAATTCAGGAATTTATTTTAATAATCAGGATACCACTCTTTCATTCAATGTATGGGATACTATCAAAACCTTTGTTAGAGGCATTACATAATTTTTAATGCTCAGAGGCAAAGAGCAGATAGGGAAGAAGAAGAATTACTATGAAGACAACAGAGTAGATTATTCAGGAACATATAGCTTAGATTATCTCTCGTTCTGATATAGCTCAGGACACATATTTACAAATAGAAGACTTAAAGGGGCCCATTGCTGCATTTTTAACAGCCAGATTTAATAAAAGAGCCTTTCATTCTTGAGACAAATCTAGCAAATTAGGTGAGAAATTGAGAAAATGATCATCAGTAGGCCCTAATTACTCAAATCAAAGATGTATTAGGCGAGATATGAAATTAACTTTTAGGAATTCTTTCATTTTTTGAAAGACAGTACTCAGAAATGTATCTGGAATACAGTAATAATATTGCTATTTATGACTATTTTAGAAATATCAATTTGCCCCTACAGGACCATATTGGCAATTATATGGTCAATGCCGAGTTGACATTAGAGGAGATTTTAACCACTAATCTTAACGTCACACCTGGAAAGGTCTTTGGCGCCAACTACATTCCTGCAGAAATATATAGGATACTAGCTGATATCTTTTCTTCACTATTTTTGCATGTACTCAAGGAAATTCAAACTACCAAATATTTCCTGCTTTCTTGGCATCAAGCTTTTATAAGTACATTTGTTTAAAAGGAGTGAGATCCTTTGGAATGTATCTCCTACCACCTCATATCATTCCTTAATGCAGATTTGAAGATATACACCCAATGACCAATAGGATTAATAGGATAATTAGTAGGCCGATATCAGATGAACAGCATGGCTTTATTCCTGGTAAAGATACAACCTGCCACACCAACTTTATTACTGCAATAATCAATAGAGGAGACACCTTAGGAGAACCACTTAACGTTATCTTATTTGATCCTGTGAAAGTATTTGACATGGTCACCTTGCAATTCCCAATGGGAAAAGTTTAAAATTAGCCCTCAATTTGGCAACCTGATCCGGGTGATATACCAAACACCTAAAGCCAAAATACAAGAATTTGCTTCTTTTACCTCAATTACCCACGCTATCCAACAAGGCTGCTCACTGTTGCCATCCTTGCATGTTCCATACCTGGAACCGTATATTCTGAATTTACCAAAGAATATACTGATTAGTTCAATATAACTCTAATATCTCCTTTAACTGTTCATGCCAACAACGTACTGGTGTTTTCACACTTCATTAATGCTACTCTTAATGTTATTGAACTCAAATTGTTCTAGCCGACAGGGCCACCAGCTGTGATCCATGCATTACTATAAAGGCTAGGCATTTGGGTATCACTATTGCACCTACACTAGTACTTTGCTTTAAACACAGACTAAGGCACTACAATTCAAATGTATCTATTTGCCAATCTCGCTAGTAGAGCAAATCAAACTAGTTAAAATGAACATAAAATGTTCTATTATTTCTGGACTTTAACACTATATATCTCTGATAAGTATTTTAAACAACTCGATTCAATAGTATCTAAATTTATTTGGAAAGGGGAGAAATAATTGTGAGCGATTAGATTCTTAAAACTCCCTATTATTAGAGGCAGATGGCCCCTTCACCATTGGTAACTGTATTATTGGATGAGTATTGGCAATCACATTGAGCTAATATACAAATGTAACCCAACTAATTTGCTACATATAATATTGATGAGTAATAACTCAGGTGACTGCGTGGTAAGTTCGACAATTCATTTTTTTAAGAAGGCCAGGCTGAAATTTATTGGAGTCTTGAATAATAACTGGCTTAATATTACAATAATTCTGAAAATTCTATTCTACTTGATAATCCCGAACTTTCAGAATGTTTTATAGCCGTTAATATTGTAACCTGGCACAGGATCACTTATTTAGTGGAACTGTTTGACAGGGACAGCCTAACATCTTTTTCAAATATACAGAAGGAGTTCATCATATGTTGAAATTAATTTGAAAAATATTTGCCGATAAGACGTTTTTACTCAGTAGTATGATTATTGTAACTACATCATTTACTCAACATGATTTTGCCAAAATGATTTTCAACTCCAATCACTTCACTATCTCAGATCTATATTTTTCTGTAATGTAACATGATAAGGACGATCTAGTATCATGAGTGAGTATATGTTAGCAACTTTAGGGGAGATGACTACGGAACAAGAACTGGCAAATAGACTTGCCTGCTTCTGCAAAATCAAAAAGACAACTATACAACATGGCCAAGTATATTGTACGTTATTTGATTTTCACATTATTGTCTTTAATCTCTGCAGATGGATCAAAACATCTTATCTATGTCCATGATATTTAACCGAAGCTGCTGACAACATGCCCAGACTTAATGAGTTCTGAAGCTTGATATCAAAGAAAATAACACTTATACTACTCAGTTCAGTTCGTAAACTTTATTCGGTTGCAGAAAAAAACACAAACATAAAAGTCCATAGCTAGAACACTTATGAATGAATAAATACAAAAGATGAAATCCATACCCCTTCATCAAATCTCTTGGTTATTTAGTAGGAAAACATAGTGAATACAATCAAATATCCAGCCCCGGTTCTAGTCTAGCGATATTGTATAAAAGGGGTATAGTTAAAACACGTCTAAAAATAATATGTACAGTTAGTTTTACAGTTCGATACTACAAATCAGTAAAGTAAATATAAATATAGTAAAGTATATATATCAACGTCCGGTAGATCGGAGAACAATAAAATTAACGATACTCAATCCATTAGCTGCTGTGATAAGCTTTCCTAGTTTTATAGCATTCGTTATGAATAATGCAACATTGTAGCACACATGGGAGCCAACTAGTGACACCAAAATGTTCAGTGCAGTTTTATGGGTTTGAATATTCTGGACAAGAAACATAGGTTTCAAATAACGGAGCCTCAAATTCTGGTACAGTTTACGGAACAATACAAAGTGCATGGTGTTTTGTTTGCAATGACCATCACAAGGACACAGAATTGCTTCAGAGTGGCAGGACCAAGATGGTTAGCCCCCTCTTCCTTATCCAAGGACTTATAGAATATTACTAGCTATATTTTCCCCTCGTCCAACTCACGTTTGTCCAGTCTGGCTTGGAATCTTTTTTTTTAATCCTATTGATGGTAAATTATATAAACTGAGCGATATTAGAACAGACAGACAGATTGATCGATTTACCAAGAAGAGAGTTAATGTATAATATTCAAGGTATATTTACGGCTTTATCCAAGGTTATACAGTCACGGATAATTTTTCTAGAAGAACTAGTTTCTTCCTTGTCCGAAATTATATCGATAATAACAAGGGTCTCACCAAAAGGTGATCCTCTAAAAATTGCAAATCAACCTCATTGTGACCCATGGTGTTTGCTGCACACAGTGGCAAATATAGAAACCTTTTTAGAAATGTATTTTTCTCAATTTGCAGGGCATGGCCATTGGCATAGCCCCAGAATTAAGCCCCATAAGTTCCCATTGTCCCGCCATTAGCTTTGTTTATAGCTATCATTTCCTTAATGGGTCGACTAACCAGTTCTGAGGCAAACTTAATAATCCCCTGAGAGACCTTTCCCATTTTAACCCAGGTATTTAATACAAGCCCTTTTTCCCCCAAAAACTAAAGTAGTTTACTGAGACAATTGTGCACTATCAATAAAAAAGGTTCTGCAGGGTTTCGTGTTTGGCCACAGACCATGATGAATGTTTTGGGTTTGTTGATAACCCTTTTTATAGAAGCCATATATTCACCAAATGCATTAATCAGTTTCTGCAGATCCCCCAGTGTTCTAGCAAGGAGTACTGCGCTGTCTGCATAAAGCAGCACTGGTATTGGATATCCTACAGCCTTAGGGGCATCAGTCTGCAGAGACCTAAGATGGCTATCCACCCCATTACTAAAAAGTGAGAAAAGTAATGGTGCCAATACACACCCATGACAGATACCACACCCTAATTAAAATGTTGGCGTGCATCCCCCTTTGAGGGCCGAAACGTACTTGACTAGATAGCTTTTCATGGAGGCATGACAGCAACCCCCCTATTGGTCTGGGTGCGCCTAGGGAGATCAGCAATACCCATAATAGGTTCTGATCAACTAAGTCAAAAGCGCTGCTCAGACCTTTAAAACATAGATATAAAGTACCCATCTTGGCCCTGTTATATTTTCCGATCAAGACCTCAAGGTTAATGCATGGTGCAACCGTGCCCATCTGCTTCCTAAAACCACACTGAACCGGGGACAGGATCGATTGTTAACGTGTCCATTCCCCCAACCTTACCAGGAGTCTAAAAGTGAAATTGGGTGATAGATTTGGGGTCTGCTTTGTCCCCCTTCTTGTAAATTGATATGATAATCAATGTCTACCCGGAGGATGGAATACTATCCGTTGATGCTGCATTAATGACCCTGGTCAAGATAGGCCCCCAAAGGTCAAGAGCAGAGTTAAATACAACTAACATCCAGTCTGGACCAGGAGCCGGTCCCCCTGCACTAGTTTTAATTGCCAGTTTAACTTCTTTAGGGGCGATTTTTAGGTTTGCTGATCCCCCTTCCCCTCCCTTACTACATCCTCAGTGTTCTCTTTAAAGATATTGGTGAAATGTGCCACCCAACTACCACAGGAGAAAAACTAATTGAACTTAGGAGAATGGTGCGTTCACTGTGTCCCAGAATAACTAAGTGGTTTTATTCTCTGCATCAATGGTGATATTATCCCATGCTTCACTCTGGAGTGTTTTTATCCTTTTATCCCAGGCTTGTTTGCAGTGGCGGCTGGTGACATTTGAAAGTGGTGGGGCGTAGCGCGCGCGTGATACCCTTTTGAGAAAGAACCTACAAGGTACCCTATATCACATTCACGAATGTAACAAGACGTACATCCAGGCTTTCTTCTGTAGACATTTTAATCTTTAAAAATGTCTTAAACTTGCTCTCTAGACTCGAGCGTTTACATATGTATAAATTATTATTGTGAAGCCACTTTGTCTAATTACAATGTGCACTGCGTTTTTGCAGACAATTTTGTCATTTTAGCTACAAGGAGGATTTTTTTCATCTCAACCTCCGTGTCATTGCCCCAAAAGAATTTGGTCATAAAACTGGCTGTCATGGCCCAGGGTGAATAACGTGCACGTAACGTTTGTTCATAGTATTTAAACCCTGTATTTAGCAAGAGCACGGTTTTAGCTTCACCGGCCCTGCCAGCAGCACAGCGGTATGTCTCCCATTTGGCTGCAGCGAGGCCTCCCTGCATGTCATGGTTTTAATTTTTAGGGAAGTGATTTATTTTTGCTGTCGAGGAAAGAAAGTTCCCCACTCTGCCTAGTGTTTTTTCATTCGGTCTCTCCTCCATATTCACTGTAAATGCACCTCGACACTCCCAATTTAAACAAAAATTATCGGAGCTGGAACGAAAATCCGGACAGACCTTTACTACTAGCATGTCAGTCATAAGTCATGAGTGGGGCTGGGATGTAGCCTAATGTAGCCGCTGGTGATCCGGAGAGATGACAGGGGGTAGGGAAGGGAGGGCATACAGGGCCTGAGTCCTTGTTGTCGACGACCAGCTTTGGGCTCAGGGCCGAGACGGGAAGGGCGGCCAGGCGTGAAAGTTGTAAAAAAAAAATCTCGCCGGGCACCGTGTTTAATAAGGAAAACAGGGCTCGTGCCTCCTGCTGTGGGCTGAGATGGCGCAGTGTGCGGAGGCAGAAAGCATCAATTAAAATAAAAAGTGTTCTCCCACAATCGTTAGTGGGGGTGGGTTGTAGCCTAATGCAGCCGCTTGTGATTCGGAGAGATGACACGGGATAGGGAAGGGAGGGTGGGCAGGCTCGGAGCCGAGATGGGATAGGGAAGCGATACCCGACGTGAGAGTTATTAAGACCTGTGCTCATGTTAAAAATGTCGTTGGTCGCCGTGTTCATTAAAGAAAACAGGGCTCGTGCCTCCTGCTGTGGGCTGAGATGGCACAGCTTGCGGCAGCAGAAAGCATCAATTAAAACAAATGTCGTGTCACTCGCGCAATTACCAGCCTCTTCTTTTTCAAGCGCAATGCACAAAAAAAAACAGCTACAAGAGGCTGCGTTCTAAACTAGTTGTTAATGGCCACATTTAAAAGACTAACAGAATTGTGGCGAGTTGTGGCACGAATGAGCCCAGTTTGGTTCCGTGAGAGCACAATTTCCTTTCCCCCGTCAGGCGATGTAAGGTCAATACACAGTGAACACCATTGTGCGTTGTGGATCAGTTGTAGGCTGTCCCTAAGCCTCATATTATTTCTGGCTTACCAAGATAAACGCTCATACTGCTAAGTTGCAGTCACGGCTCGCTCACAGTGGGGGCCAGGGGGTGGGGATAAATAAAATAAAAAACTTACCTCGTCTTCGTTTGACCGGGTCCGCACCATCTCTGCTCTGGGGTCCCGTTGGCGCCTAGACTGATGGCTGCAAACTTGCCGAGACACAGTAGTAGCCAATCCTGATGCTGCTCTCTTTAGAGGAGAGCTGCTCTCTAAAGAGAGTAGCATCAGGATTGGGCTGAGCATTGAAAAAACGTCGTTCGTTTTTTCAGCAATGGGGTACGTTGCATTAGGCAGGCAAACCCCTAATCGGTGGTTTTTTTTAAAACCACATAGTTATCTAGTTAAAAAAGCCCTGCCGGGCAAACACCACATGCGCAGTGAGTGCGCACTGTGCCGGCACAGAGTCAGTCCAGCGCCACCCAGTGTCAGACAGTGCATACTGTCCATGTCCATGACGGCAATAATTACCGGGCAATTTATTCGAGCGGCGCGTTAATTTATAAAACTTTTACTAACGCGCCGCTCGAATAAATTGCCTGATAATTATAGGTGGGGCAACGCCCAAACGCCCTAATGGTAAAACCGCCGCTGCTTGTTTGTATTGGATGCACAGGGTCTTGATAGTCAAGTTATCCTTCGGTGAGCTACTAAAGGCAGGCTTCAGCGACTGTAGTGCTTTAGTGCAAGCAGTGTCAAACCATCCTCTTTTCTTAATCCCTGCTCTAGAGGGATGGAGTGTAGGTAGGATTTTAATGGAGCTACTGATTTGTCTAAAAATTGTAACTATTAAATCAGGTACAATATCCTCCTGAAGACAATAACCATTTTCCATTATGTCTTTCTCTACTATTATTTGCAGCATAATAGTGAGGTTGAAACCTTCCCATTTAATTCTTACACTGTTAGGCCTACTTACAGTGATGTTATGTACTACAGGGAATTCCAAAATTAGAATAGCATTGTAATCTGATTGTGGTCAATTGGGGCTGCCGTTACTATGGTGGGTGTGCCACACAAAATATTTGCTGATATCAGTAAATGGTCAATGATAGACATCAAAATCCTACCAGTAAATGTTGGAACTAGCTCACCATTGGTATCACAGTCACACCCCAAGAGCTCAAGATCATATTTGCCAATAATGAAGTTCAAAGCTTCACCATACTCGTTATGACAGGAATGGTAATTTCCTATCGCGTCCTGGTTAGTACAGCCAAATGACCATGTATCATCTAAAGCACAGACTTGGATGTTAAAAACTCCTGCCCATATTAAAGTATAATTTGTATGTATAACGCTTAGGAAGGATTCCAAACGATGATCTAATGCCATTGCCACCCTACTGCGTGTTAGATCAAAAACATTGTTATAATAGTTTTTTATAACCAAGTCTTTCTCCCCACTTTTCTTCAGCCACAATAGTTGAAAGGGTGGGTCTGGGTTCAGGATCTTCTTGACTTTAACAGAAAATGTATTGGAAATAAGGGTCAAAAGCTCCTCTTTTGCCCGCCCTGCATGTGATGCTATTGCTTCTAGGGAGTATGAAGAGTACCCATTGCCATATCTAGGTTTCAAACACCATGTTTCTTGCAAACAAATTATGTCATATTTACAAATAAAATTATGCCAGTCAGGGTTTCCCATGTTATTCATAAAACCGTTCACATTCCATGTAGCAAAACAGTATTTTCCAAACATGTATCCGTTAATTGGATTCATGGTTGTAGTTACAGTTGCTGCTATACTAAGGGTGATACTATCGGCATGATTCCTTTTTTGGGCTTAGCAGCGCCCTTCTATGCCTAATGGCCATATCATTTGAAGGACTGGGTTATTCTAAGACCCAGCGGTGCCAGGGATAACACCTGAAACCTTCGTGGGTTACCTGTTCTGGCGTACAAATGACAGAGACACGGGACACTTCCTTCGGCATCAAAGATTCGAGGTTTAATACTGCAGGGAACACAGAAGTCACAAGAAGTACAACACGTGTAAGTTCTGGGAGACTGCTTCAAATTGTATCTGTGGATCGCTCTTTTTATGCAGTTTCCCCTCATAGGTTAACACGCAAAAGATTACAACCTGGTTCCCACAGTAAATATCATAGGGGGTCGCTTTCATGTATTCAGAGCCCGGAACATAATTACAGTAGCATTGGGCAGTTCCCAACTGTAAAAGTACATCTTCCCACCATTAGTGCATTCCGTTCGGCTGTAAACGAATCAAGGAAGAGACAGAAACAGGTGCAGAGGAAGACGAGGATAGCGAACAGATCGAAGAGAGTGTAAAGGGGGCGGTATCAGGAAACACGATTGCAGGGATCAAAAGGATGTGCCTAATGAAATGCACAACTAAGACAATAGACCGGCACGGCAAGATGAGCCTCGAGCGGGGCCATCTGCCTTGCAGTGTCATCCCCCTCATCATAAAGACACCCTCAAAGGAACACGTGTCTTCCGTTAGAGTTTGGGAAGCCCACGGTCGCGAAGCGGACAGCGTCCGTTCGCTGGCTACTTGAGGGCAAGAAACAAAGAGGATGCCGTATCTAAGATGGAACCCGTGGGTTCAGATGAAGAAACCCACGAAACAAACGAACGGTTTAGGCTAGTACAGCGAAAATGCGTACACCCACTAAACTCGTCATTTGCGGTTCATAGATACCAGACTCGACCATATTCGTGCGAGTCGAAAACACCACTTACAATTGTCACGGAACCTCAGACGCTCCTTTTGCCCTCATGTAGGCAAGCACTAGTCGAAGTCAGAATCAATCTCGATATTCATCAGATCATCCAGATGTTGCTGCAACATAATTCTATCCATTAGTGCTTCCTTGGTAACAGGCGGCTGCCTTATACACGTCGTAGCACAGAGGCCACATAAGGCAGGACCACACTGCACACAAAGACAACACGTGAACAGAAATGCTACAACAACCCCGATGATCATCAGAATCTTCCAACCCCAGGTCGACATCAGGCCCCAAGTCGACATCAGGCCCCAAAACCATCCAAGTAGTGTCCAATCCCCTACGTCCACGTGTATGGACTCAGAGATCTTATGCAACTTCGAGATGGCTTGATAGACAGTCGGAGCGTTGTCAGGAATGAAAATGCAACAGCTCGAATGGATCACCTTACATACTCCACCTCTATCTGCTAAGACGACGTCTAAAACCATATGATTTTGTAATGTCATAAGCCTATCCGCCTGAAGCTCTGCTGTGATATTGCCAAGGGCACTCGCAGTGATATTAGCGGTTGATTCCACCACTCGAGTCAACTGTCTCAGGTTCCTACTATTAATCATAGGTCCCCAAAACGGCAAGAAACCCTTGAAGAAGTCTCCTGCTTCTTGACCGGCAGTGTCCTCTTTGCTAATCACGCCTCTCACAACTCTGGTCTTGTGATAATCTGAGGCAACCGTAAAAGTTGGTGGCAACAAATTTGCAATATAACAGGTGCCCAAAAAGTCAAGGGGCAACCATGTATATGCACGGTCGTAACAAACAAAGTACGTACCCTTGGCAGTCAGGAGAACAGGGGAAGAGAGCATTGGTAAAACATACGTTTCAGTGCAAGCACTCTCCCCAAGGTGAGCTCTCGGGCTTCGGCCACGACCCTTTAAACAGAAATTACCAAGGTGGGGTACGATCCATATTGGAGATGAACTTTTGAGCTGCCTATCACCCACTAGCACGCTATACTCAGCCTCACTCAGATCCCTGTAGGCTCGCACCTCTTCCTCTTCATTCTGTGTAGCAATAGTCAATCCCCAGGAGTTCCTAGGAACCGACGGTCTCCAACCTAGTGTCAGGACCTACTAACCAGAAGGAAGTACCCGCACGGCCCTACGGTCCACCCGGATGTAAGGTACTTTAATTAAACAATATATACAAAATCTCCTAGCTGTGGAAACAAATACACATATGCAGAAAAACTCAGAATTCACGAAAATTGCAGTTATTCAAAAATGTTCAAAGTGAAGAGTGGTAATGGGGTAACGTAAATATCAGGGGAGAAAACAAAAATATTTTTATTTGTCCTTAGTGTTGGAGCGGAGAAAGTATCTGCTTCTCCCAGGACGATTCTGATCTTCAAACAGTTGGTCAGATGATGAAACAGAATCCTGTCGACCAGACAATTGTTCAGATCTTGAGTCCTTCGATGACAAATGTTCAACAGTATCATCCTGCTGCACTGAGGTATCTCCGACAAGCTGAGCGTCGCTGAATGGAACAAAGTTCGGTACACCCTCAACTTCAGACGAAGCGATGCCCTTCCTCACCCACGAGTCCGCTGGCAAAGGTATGGGTACCTTCTTGGTGTGGGTGGCATGCACCCAGTGCTTGCGACCCTCCAAACGAACAGCAGTCCTCGTGGCAAGGAGCACCTGGTAAGGTCCGGTGAACCTTGGCTCAAGATTTCGTTTTCGGCCAAAATTCCTCGTGACCACCCAGTCTCCAGGCTGGAGCTGGTGGCCTGGACCCTCCGTCTGCGTCGGCAGTGCTTCAAAGACCCGTTGGTGAATTAACCTCAGTTTAGCAGTCAGATCATGAAGATAATCAATCAACATTGGGTACTCAAGATCAGAAAACACACTGGGTCTAGGGACCCCCCAAACATTGGCAGGACGACCGAACACAATCTCATATGGGCTAAGCCCTACTCGAGAGTGCACAGTCGCTCTAGTTGACAGAAGAGCTAAAGGCAAAGCGTCAAGCCATGAGAGACCAGTCGTGGCCTGAATCTTCGCGAGTTTAAGTTTGAGAGTTCCGTTGTATCCCTCAACTAAACCTGCTGACTGGGGATGATTGGCGCTGTGGAATTTTTGTGTAATTCCAAGGCCCTTACACACATTCTTCATCACGCTCCCCACAAACTCACTTCCGTTATCAGACCATACAATCCGTGGCATTCCATACCAAGGAAAGTACTCCTTCAGTAGGACTTTCGCAGTGGACAGGGCAGTATTGTCTTTAAGAGGATAGGCTTCGATCCATCGGGAGAATGCGCAAACCACAACTAAAACGTATTTCAGGTTATTGCATCTCTCCATATGGATGAAGTCTAACTGGATCACTTCAAAGGGACATGAAGGGGGAGCAAAGTGGCCAGGGGGTGTAGGAGTTCCCTTACCAGGATTGTACATCATACATATCATACAATTCCTAACCAATCTCTCAGCACACTTAGCGATACCATCATTCTTCCATACAGGGGACAACAACTTACAGATACCTTTCGCACTAATATGTGACAAGCCGTGTGCCATCGTCACAACAGCTAGCACATATGCATCCGGCAACATCCACCTCTTATTCTCGGATAAATCAATCCAACAGCCACTTGCATCTAGCTTTCCAGTACTTTCTTTCCACTTGGTCTTTTCAGTCTCGGTGGCCTCGTTCTGAATCGCTTTCACACTCTCAATAGTGTCTTCGCACATACCAGCTTCTGCAGGCCACCTTACCGAACTCGTCACATACATCCTAGTTGTAAGATTCCGTGCAGTCTCCTTAACAATCTCATCAGCAAACGCATTACCACGACCAACATCATCCGTCACCTTACGATGCGCACTACATTTAATAATTGCCACCTGCTTGGGTAATGTAAGTGCATCCAAAAGATCATTCACAAGCTGTCCATGCTGGATCTTCGTACCATGCGATGTCATAAAACCTCTCTCTCTCCACAAACGTCCAAAACTATGCGCAACACCAAACGCATACTGGCTGTCTGTAAACACATTCACCCGTTTCCCTTTCGACAAAACACACGCTCTGGTCAAGGCAATCAGCTCTGCCGCCTGTGCAGAATTCTGATTTAATCTCGCAGTCTCCACAACCGTACTCAATGTTACCACAGCATACGCAGTCGTCACATCACCATTCGGCAACTTAAAACACGAACCATCCACATACAGGGTACCATCAGGGTCTTCCAAAGGAGTGTTTTTTAGGTCCACACGACCTTTTGTTTCCTCCTCAGTTCGTAAGTAGCAGTCGTGTGCAACTACCTCATCTGATTCCATGTTGGTTGGCAACAAAGTCGCCGGGTTTAGGACATTGCAGCGCTTTATTTGAATGTGACTTGCCAAAAGCGTCAACTCATAACCAGACAACCTTGCGCTCGTCAGATGTTGGGTTTTCGTACGATTTAAGAGAGTGTCAACTGCGTGCGGAACCATCACCGTAAGCATATTATCCATGACCAATCCTGCAGATTGCCGGATGGACACCGCAGCTGCCGCTGTTGCTCTCAAACAACTCGGCAATGCTCTAGCTACCGGGTCCAAGGTCGAGGAAAAATATGCACATGGACGCTGCTTACCACCAAATTGTTGCGTCAAAACACTCAACCTTCCCTCTCGTGAACGTATAGTGTAAACGGCTTACTGTAGTCAGGAGTACCTAACACAGGGGCCGAACACAACGCATCACGTAGTTCAGAAAAACTTTTCTGACACTTTTCCGTCCATGGCAAAGGAGTTGGAACATCCTTGCACGTAAGAGCTACCAATGGTTTCGCTAGCAATGAAAAATTTGGAATCCATTGCCTGCAGTATGACGTGATACCTAAAAAGGCACGCACATCTCTCTGAGTTGTTGGCACAGTCATCCGAGCGATCGCTGCAATTCTCTCTGGGGTCAACCTTCTTCCCTCCTTTGACAATAAGTGACCTAGATAGGTTACTTCTTGACAACAATATTGTAGTTTAGAAGGTGACACCTTGTGATGTAAGTCACAGAGATGCTGCAACAACGACACCGTAGCAATTTTGCAAATGTCCTGAGTGTCCGCAGCCACCAATAAGTCATCGACGTATTGAATCAAGGCCGCACCAGCCGGCAATACAAATGCATCAAGTTGGCTTTTCAAGGCTTGACTGTATATCGATGGACTCTCACAGTAGCCCTGAGGAGCGCGTTTAAACCTAAAGCTGCGGCCACCTAGAGAGAAACCGAAAAGGTCCCTACTCTCCTCAGCAATCGGAATGCTAAAGAAAGCATTCTTCTAATCGATCACCGAAAACCAGGACGCAGATGCTGGAATCAGAGTCAGTAGAGCCGTGATGTCAGGCACCACAGGGAACTGAGGAATCACAATTTTATTCACTTCCCGTAAATCGATAACAAAACGATAAACAGGAGGCTTAGATGGATCAGTGCGTTTCAAGATGGGCAGCACAGGGCTATTACACACGTTTCCCCGAGTCTCCTCGATCACATCTTTTTCAATCAAATCGTAGATAATTGCTAACAACGCTCGCTCACCATCAAGGGAGATACGATACTGGGGAATACGTGGTAAACGCACATTAGATTTCAAATGAACAACATAAGGGGAGATGTCAAGCAGGCCCACGTCATTAGGGCCCGTTGCCCACAAAGATGCAGGAAGAGAACTCAATTCCGGTGGAAGCTTATCGAGAGACAGGTACATAGGAGAGATAACTCTCTCACCCAAAGTAAGCTTCACTCCCACAGGAGAACAATACAAAGTCGCATATAATCGTTTCAGCAAATCCAAGCCCAAAAGATTTTCACCACAACCAGTAGTCAAAATCAAAGGAGCTTTCAGCTCACGTGGCCCAATTGTAAGGGGCAAAGGACGAGAAACCGGATTGCTAACGGGGGCGCCAGAGAATCCAACGGAAACATTTGTTAAGCCAGACAAAGGTGCGCCAGGGAGATTCGAATGCATGATGGAACTTTTCGCTGCACCAGTGTCCAACAGAAAAAGCTCAACTATGCCCGAGGTGGCAACTGCGACGTAAGGCCCTCTCTGATCAACCGGAACTGATACTACTCCCTCTCCTTGTCTATGGCTGTCCTAGTAATTACCGTCGTCAGTACCCTGATCGACGTAATAATCCTCCACATTGTACTGTGCGGATCAGCCTTGCGACGATGATCCTCGCTGATCGAAACAATTGTTAGAATCAGAGGAATCATTAGAACGATCATTTTGGTTCTGATTAACACCACAACCTCTACCTCGTGAAGCCTGTTGAGGACCACTACAACCTCCTCTAGATTAATTACCACTATTTCGATCACGCAAAACTGGACAATCGAATTTCAAATGACCCTCACCCCTACAATAGGCACACGGATTGTACCCAAGCATAGATCGCTGTGAAGAGTCATTCCGAGATTGTGACCTATTGGACTGCGACTGCGATCGGTTCCGCTGCTGCGAATCATTCTGATTCGAACGCGGAGGATACGCTTGTTGCAACAACACATTCGTTTTGAGCTCTTTCGTCTTTTTATCTGCACGATCTATTTCTTCTTTCTCTCTATTTTCATAATATTGAGCCGTAGCCAATATCTGGGCCGAAGTAGAAACAGCCCACGCACTCTCAGAATTTCTCAATTTGTTGCTTAGATCCGGCAACAGGTTCGACACAAATTTGTCCACGAACAATCTCTGACCTCCCTCAGTGCCCATATCCTGACCACTATGATCGATGAATGCCTCCTCAAATCTCGTAAAGAAATTGGAGACACTTTTGTCCTTCTTTTGCTTGCAAGCGGACAATTTGTCCCATGGAATGAACTACCACATCATATTTGCTCGATAGACAACCTATCTGCTTTCCGGAAAGCAGTGAAAACTTTTCTATTCCCTTGTCTGTAAACCTTCCTCTGTCCATGGACTTTCCACGCTCAGGATCTGATCTGGGTTCCAGCGCCGGGACGCCTCATTGCCGGGGCAGCTGTAGCGCTTTACCAAAACAATAAGATAAGATAAGATAAGTTGACTTTCATAGCTGGCATAAGCGTTTTCATAAGGGTGATTATTCTCTGAGGAAGATCGGTAATGAGCTGCTCAGGCTTAGCCCCACCAACTTGTAAAGCATCAGCGGCACCAAGTGCAGCCCAGTCACCACCCAATTCTGCTGCATGATCTTGCTGACGAATCTTCGCCCATACCGGTTGCGGGACATCATTACCAAACAGCATATCGATGTCGGCAAGATTCATGGAAAGGGGCGACCACTCGGTCCCCCCGAACGTATGGTGGAGTACCCCGATCCCCCCGGGAAGCCATCTTTGGCGGGAGGCGAGTCTCGGCTGGTATTCCCAAAGCGGCGTAGCCGGGGCGCGCTTTTTTCCCGCCCAAGAGTGGGTTGTCCTAGACACTGAAGCCGCCAGCCACGCCCCCGGAGGCGGGCGGAGGCGGGTTTACGCCCGCCTGAAGAAGGATAAAAGGAGCGACAAGCCAAGGAAGCATCCTCTTGTTCCTGTGCTCTGAAGCTGCACCTCCCCGCTGCACGTGAGCTCGAGACGGAACGAAGAGCCAATTTTGAGCGTTTTAATTCTTGTCTTTATTCTTTCAGAGAATCATCGTTGGACAATGCCGGGCAAGAAGGCCGGAAAGCGGGTCGGAACCGATCAGATGCTCCGCATGCTCGTAAAAGACATGGCCGAGATGAAGAAACAGATGGCGGCAATGAACGGTGTAGGGGGCCCTAAGCGAGTCGTCGGACCAGCATTGCCGGGAGTAGTCCCTAACGGGAGAGGTAGAAGGGCCAGGAAGGGAGCAACTGGGGAAGAGGCCCCGGTTCCCGAGGCGCCGCCGGCGCACCCTGATACACCGACTGAGGCGCCGATCCCGGTCCCGAAGGAGGGGCAACCAATTCCCGTTGTAGTCACCCCTGTGAACGGGGAGGATATGCCTCCCGAGTTGGCTGCACAGCTGGCAGCGTGGTTGGGGAAAGAGAGTGAGGGGGCTACGGCAGATGACGCCAGGGCAGTAAAGAGGCAGTTGCGGCAATCAAGAGGCTGCAAAGGCTCCATGTCCTTTTGTTCCCCCGCAAGCTCCAGTGGGTCAACCCGCAGCGGGCATGAGTTCGGCAGCGACTACGGTTACAGCTTCTGGTTCAGGTAAGCAGCTACTGCCAATTGCGGGGGAGGGGTCAGTACCCTCGAGAAGGGAGAAAGTGGCTCAGCATATTCCGATGGAAATCAAAGAGAGGATATGGGCTGAGAAATATGTAAACATGTTTTCTTTACTAACTGATCATTACGAGATTGAGCACGTGAAAGTTCAAAAAGAGTTTATGCACCCGAGTGTTTGGCGCGCCAAGATGGCCGCTTTTAGAGTCGATGAGACGATAGGTAATTGGGGCAGAGCATTTGGCATATTCACTTCAATTATGGGGGAACGGAGGCCTGAACTGTTGGCCGAGTTACCTGTGTACCAGACACGTATTATGGAGTTTTCTCAGACATATGAGGGCAATCAGTGGTTTTGTTATGATAATATTTTTCGTAAGGCCAAGGAGTTCGACACATCTCTGACGTGGGATTGTTACGACTCCATTTCCTGGCAAAAAATGGAGAAATCAGGCATGACAAAGGCGCCATTGTTGGGTGGAAACGGGGGCGAGTTTTCCCGCCATTCATCTGGGGCGCCCTTTCGGGCGGGTTCAAGTAACGAGCATCACTCAAGGTCGAATGGCAATACAGGTAAAAAAGGGGTCTGCTGGAATTTTAACAGGGGAAAGTGTACAAGGCCCCAGGGGTCATGCAAGTTTAGGCACGACTGTGGGGGGTGTGGACAGTCCTCGCATCCCGAGACCATGTGCAGAGCCAAAACGGGTGATAACGGAAGTAGGGGAAGCGCCAAACAGGTCTGAAATAGTCCGAGGGGCGCCTTTACCTACCCTGGTTGATACCATGGCAATGATTCCTTGGCTCAATGAATACCCGGATCATGTCTCCGCTGGGGTGTTGCGAGACGGTTTTTCGTATGGTTTCCGCATCCCAGTGGGGAATTTTCAGGGTAAAGCACATTGTAGGAACCAACTGTCGGTCCTGCAGAATACGGCGGTGGTACAAGCGAAGATTGGGAAGGAGGTGACCCGGGGTCGGGTTGCCGGACCATTCGACATGCCACCAGTTGCTAATTTTGTTTGTTCACCCTTGGGAGTGGTCCCCAAGAAGGACCCGGGTGAGTTTAGATTGATACATAACTTGTCAGCCCCGAGAGGTCTTTCGGTGAACGATGCGATAGACCCGGAGGTGTGTTCGGTGCGGTACGCATCTTTCGATGATGCCGTCGCCATGTTGAATCGCCTGGGGCCCGGAGCGCTGATGGCCAAATCAGACATCGAGTCAGCGTTCCGGTTGCTCCCGGTACACCCAGACGATCAGCGTCTCCTTGGTTTTATGTTTCAGGGGCGATATTACATGGATAAATGTATGGCAATGGGATGCTCCATATCTTGTGCTTATTTTGAGAAATTCAGTTGTTTTCTGCAATGGGCATTCACAAGGATGACGGGGTTTCAGCATGTTATGCATTATCTTGACGATTTTCTGTTCCTGGGGGCAGCCGGGGACCCAGAATGTGCACAGGCTTTAAAAGAATTTTGTGGTCTGATGAGTCAGTTTGGTGTGCCATTGGCGCCAGGTAAGACTGTGGGGCCATCAACTTCGCTCGAGTTTCTTGGAATAGAGCTCGATTCCGAAGAGGGTTGCTTCCGGTTGCCCAAAGAAAAGGTGAGGAAATTCAGGGTCTCGCTTGAAACATGTATTAGGGAGACTAAGGTGAATTTGCATCAATTGCAGCAGACTGTGGGTCAGTTGAATTTTGCCCTTAGAGTAATGCCAATGGCCCGCCCTTTTTCCCGCTCGATTGCACAAGCCATGGTCGGTCTTAAAGAGGGGCACCACCGCACGAGGCTCTCGGCAGAGATTCGCCAGGACATGCGCATTTGGTTGGCATTCCTGGCGGATTTCAATGGTCGGGTTGTCTGGAACAAGCCGGCGGTGTCCTCCGAGGAGTTGACCGAGTGGTCGCCCCTTTCCATATGGCTGAGATACCCGCCACCCCCTCTCAACACAATCCCCAAGAATGGGAATACGGAAACATTTCTGAACTTTGATGTCGGCAAGATTCGTCAAGATTCATTATAGTAGCATCTACTAACTGAGATAATTCTTTGTAATACCCTGCAGGATTTTTGCGAGGGTCAGGCAAGGATTGCTTCACCTGCAAGACTTCCGATCGTTTCCACGGAAGATGTATCCACACTCTCTGGAAATGTGGCAAGACAGCAGGATTACTACCAGGATTACCTGGCATCCATACTGGTGGAACTTCACGCATGGGAAACTGACCAGGCGTAGCCATCCATTCCTCAGTTTCATCTTTGAACAATTCTCGAGGTATGATAGTGGGACGAAAAGACAGCAGATGCTCGACAGCATGCCGAACATTGCTTCCCACAAGTATACCACTTGAAAACTGAAGCTGAAGTTCAGTTACCTCAATCGGTACCTCGTTTGCTTCATCATTGGATATCGCTTCACGTAAAAATTTACACATTTCATCAAACACAAACCTCTGTGTTGGCTCATTGAATTGAGAGAACGTCTCAAAAACTACACGTGGGGAATTTTTAACGGGGTACCTAATCCAATTACGCGCCATCCTAATTAACGTGTCACGCTCCCTAGCATCAGGAAGCTGACTTCGTCTTTGGGGAGCATCAGAACCAGCGGACCCAAGAACTGGTCCGAGAGAAGTGAAAAAGTTAGCAGCAACAGAGGGAACGCGACGTCGAGCAGACGGGGTAGAAGAGTAAAGCAAAGGGGTAACAAGAGAAGTGGCAGAAACAGAAGGAACAGCAGGAGTAACCACAATAGTAGAAGTAGCGGGAGCAGGAGTATGAGAAGGTATAGACGGAGGAGCAGTAGGAACAGGAGCAGGTGGAGGAACAGGAACAGGTTGAGGAACAGGAGCAGGTTGAGGAGGGACCACAGGAACTGCGGTATCCTGTGCATACGGAGGTGGCGACTTCAATAGATAAGACAACAAAGGGTCCTCTACTGCTTCCTCTCCCTTCTTATCCGTACCCGTGGGTAAAACAGGATAACACTTATCCACTGACATGTGCTGCAATCTATCAAAAAATTCCTTTTCCTTCTCCTCCTTATCTCGCTGAAATTGCTCTGCATTTCTCATCGTTGTAACGATACCTTCTCTCTTATTACGTTTAAGCTGCCTGATTTCTTTCTGCTTGGCTTCTTTACGCCACAACCGAAAGGAATCAAACATGGCCGGCCTTGCTTTTCTTTGGAACAATTTAGCTTCAAGATTATCTAAAATCGGGGCCTCAAAACTACCATGAGGTGGCCAACTAAGGACACCATCCTTTTTGGTGTAACAAACCCAACACTCATTGAACGTGATCGGAGCCAAACCATGTCGACTGTATAACTCGTAAGTTGGAGTTCCAACCGGAGGTATCGGACACGAGTCCTCCAGTCGGGAATCCGTACCACAACCTTTAAAGCAACTGAACAAAGTACTACGGCCAGGCATCGTGCACACTAACTGAGTTTCACAAACGTCAAGGGTTATAGGAGTACAATGTCCCTGCAAAAGAGCAAAAACCCTCGGTTTTTGGTGACTGCAGACGTCAAATAGTACAACTAAGAACAAAATACCAAGAACCACAAATGCAATGGAACCATGCAACAACTAAGCACCCACAACAACAAAGGACTCTGGGAGCGACCCACAAATACTTAACTCAAAGATCAATGGCGTCACCAGGAAGGCCCGTCAATCGTCTCGCTGTACCAAGGTCTACGCCAGGCGCCAAAACAGGTCTACAGTCAGGGCAGCAGTCCGTCGCAGCCGTCAAGAGGCGGGAATCTTCGCGGGAAAAGTCGTCGGGCCACTTGTTTCGACAACAGGATCGATGAAGCGGGGTGCACCTCCCCTCGGAGATTTCACACAAAGTTCCTCACGATCGCCGGGCTTTGGACCGGTACCACTGATGCAGCCCACGTTGGGCGCCAACTGAAGGACTGGGTTATTCTAAGACCCAGCGGTGCCAGGGATAACACCTGAAATCTTCGTGGGTTACCTGTTCCGGCGTACAAATGACAGAGACACGGGACACTTCCTTTGGCGTCAAAGATTCGAGGTTTATTACTACAGGGAACACAGAAGTCACAAGAAGTACAACACGTGTAAGTTCTGGGAGACTGCTTCAAATTGTATCTGTGGATCGCTCTTTTTATGCAGTTTCCCCTCATAGGTTAACACGATAAACAAAAGATTACAACCTGGTTCCCACAGTAAATATCATAGGGGGTCGCTTTCATGTATTCAGAGCCCGGAACATAATTACAGTAGCATTTGGCAGTTCCCAACTGTAAAAGTACATCTTCCCACCATTAGTGCATTCCGTTCGGCTGTAAACGAATCAAGGAAGAGACAGAAACAGGTGCAGAGGAAGACGAGGATAGCGAACAGATCGAAGAGAGTGTAAAGGGGGCGGTATCAGGAAACACGATTGCAGGGATCAAAAGGATGTGCCTAATGAAATGCACAACTAAGACAATAGACCGGCACGGCAAGATGAGCCTCGAGCGGGGCCATCTGCCTTGCAGTGTCATCCCCCTCATCATAAAGACACCCTCAAAGGAACACGTGTCTTCCGCTAGAGTTTGGGAAACCCAGGGTCGCGAAGCGGGCAGCGTCCGTTCGCTGGCTACTTGAGGGCAAGAAACAAAATGCATGCTGTATCTAAGATGGAACCCGTGGGTTCAGATGAAGAAACCCACGAAACAAACAAACGGTTTAGGCTAGTACAGCGAAAATGCGTACACCCACTAAACTCGTCATTGCGGTTCATAGATACCAGACTCGACCATATTCGTGCGAGTCGAAAACACCACTTACAATTGTCACGGAACCTCACATTGTCACAATTGTTAGCGTTGGGGGCACTTTACACTCCTGTACTTTAACAACCTGCTCACTACGATACATTACTGTGTCGTCTACCCCATTTTCATCGCAATTGAGCCAAACATTGTGTTCCATGGTACTTAATGGTTGAAATCTATTTGAAAAAAGGTAGAACTTGGGAACATGGATAAGCTGACCATAGTGCCTATACACTTTAAAGATAAGCAAGGAGGTGGTCATGATTTATCAGATGATGGTAGAAAAACCCTAGTGATAAAACAACTATACCACAACCAGCCGGAGGTAATAATGCTGCCTTTACATGGATGTCACCGGCTATGCTTGGATTTAGAAAATTAATGATAATGCAATCCCTCCTCAAAGCTTTTCGTCTGTGGGCCAATCCACCTTACGCTTTGTGTGAATAGAATCTGTTCTGCGTTAGTTGGTGAGAACCAGCATTTAGTACTAGGCCAGTAAACCACTTTATTCTTTAGGCCTTCTGCGATTTCTATGATATTATTTTTTAATGGGGTATTTACCAAAACGTAGACATATGGGCAGCAGACTGGGGGAAAGCTAATAGTTAATTGCTCTTTGGAGGACTTGTAGGGGTAATTACGGTTATTGGGTGTATAATTTACATTTCGGGCTAAATGACTTTGAGTATCTATAGAAGTCTGGGTAGGGATTGTATTAATTGGCCCTATCTCTTGGTTTGCCATAGGGTATGTCCGGGACTGACTAGGGGCTGAACACGTGGCAGGTTGATCACCAGTCCCCGCTGTTGAATAGACATTGGTTGTTTTAGGGATTTTAGGTCGCATTTCCTTATCCCCTAGAGACTGTATAAGCTAAATACAGGGAAGGTTATTACAGAAGGTGATAACACTTTCCTGTCCTCCCTCCAGTGTATCCATTTTCTTTTTAAGTGGATCTAGCAACTCATTTACAGTAGCTGTTAATTTTTCCCAGAACAGTTTCCAGGTGGGACTGTCCGGGTCGTTAAGGTGATTATTCAAATCCTGGACCTTTATCGAGTCTGGAAAGGCTCATTTGAATGTATAGTATTCTTCGACTTTCTTTTATGTTTTGCTTCAGGCAGAGTGGTTGGCAACGGCGTTGCCAAGTTTATTTCCAGCAAATGCTATACACCCGCTGCTGATTAAACTGTGGCTGAATGGCAGTAGAAACCTCCCGGTACTCTACAGGTTTATCACTCTGACATTCATTGTCTTTTGGTGTCCCTCAGAGCTTGGTCCGCTATAGGTACCATCACGTCGCCTTCCTCCATCAAACCAGGTGCACTCAGTGATAAGCGCCGGTCGGCCTAGTCTATCTCCTTGGTTAGAGCACCCACCACTTGCGCCAAAAAGGAGTATATGGTTCTCCGCTTGTTCCGCTTGGTATCAGCCCTTGGCTCGGCAGAGGCTTAATAGCACCAGCCTTGCATTTAACAATTTCCAACCCAGAGCCACCAGCACCTAGGACCGAGACTGGGTCATCAGCAATATCAAATACTTGAATGTAGGATTGCTACTCCACTGTCAGCGACCCTTAGCTCCTCAGTCGAATTTAAAACCAAGAGGGCAGGCCCAGCCCAGCCTCTTCCTGCTGCTGACGTGCACAGACGGGCCCATTCTTGGCCCCGGTGTGTCCCGCACTGCGGGAGCCCTGTTCCAGTTTTAAAAGCACCGCCGGGCACAAGAATGCCCGCATTGCAAAGTGGGGCTTGTGGTCTGCCCCAATGTTGTCAGTAAAGGACACCCACCCCAGTAAAGGACGCCCGCCTTATACTACTTTCATTGGGCAAACTTACTAATAAAAGGATTTCACTAGGGGTTGGGAGAGAAGATTCGGCGTTTTGTGTTTTAATTATTGACAGGCTGACGATTGCTAAAAAATGGAAATCCGAGATTGCGTCCACACACGAAGAATGGGTAAGTGAAACTACTCAGGCACACCAACTAACTCGAGCTTTAGAGAGCTATAGAGTACCAACTGCCAACCTTAAACAAATTTGGTGGAAACATTGGGGCAGATTTACAAGGCCCTTGCACCACTTTTGCGTCATTTTTAACATGGAAAAAGTGACACAAAAGTGGCGCAAGGGCCTTGTAAATAAGCCCCATTGTGTTTATTTAATGAAATGAAGGATTACTCTTTTGAATTGAAAATGAATTGTTTCCGTTTTATATTGCATTCCCCCCTTTCCACTTACATTTTCTTGGTATTCTATGTTCTTTTGTGTTGTGGCCTCTTTTATATTTTATTGTGTATGCTTCTAATAAAAAATGATATCCATGCCCTCAATATTCTATTGTTTGAAATTTTTGTACTCACCAACTTTTGACCTCGATTTTAAAAACCATCAATCTTCTGGGGTTGACATCCCGGATCTGCACCATTAATAGATAGGTGCTGTAACACAACACCATAAGAGCAAAAAGTTAGTCATCATGCACACCAGCAAAACTCTACCCTTATACTCCAAGGGGCAGATTTATGTTAACTGGCGCATCCCCAGGGATGCGCCAGTTAACATGCGTCGCAAGCGCAACGCAGCTCCAGCAAGGCTCGGGGGTGCCCCATCTTCACAATGCTGCGTCAAGACCTACGCCTGCTTCAAGCAGGCGCAGGGTTTTGACGCAGCATTGGCCTGAAAGTGACTGAGTGAAATCTTATAGATTTCACTCAGCCACTTTTAGGAGGCGTTCCTGCGCAGGAACGCCCCCCCCCGCGCAGGAACGCCTCCTTATGGCGCAGGGCTTTACAACGTGATGCGCCTCCTAGATGCGTCACATTGTAAATAGGGCGCATTTTTTGCGCCTCCATTGCATCAAATAAAGTGACGCAATTGCGGCGCAAAGAGGCGCAAGGGCCTCATAAATCTGCCCCATAATGCGTACCATCAATATACCTGGCACTTCCATGAAGTAGCTTGCTACTCGTCCACTAATGCGCTTTGCCACTTCCTTAGGGAAATGACGGGCTACATAAAAGCACAGTACTTTATAATACATCTCTATGAACCATACACACATACTTGAAACGGCTGGGTGATTAAGTACTCTAAATGTCAGTTAGATAATGTAAACAGTGTCCTGGGATATGGGATATTTTTGATCCTTCAGACACTTTGGAAAGTCAGTGACAGATAAATTAAGCCTCGTGGTTAAGTGGCATACGCTAACGTTTGATCTTACAAATTATGCTCGACATGGGCATGAAATTTATAATGCATGTTGTGTGGCGCTTGGCCACAAAGATAAATGGGTAATGGCTATGAAATCCTAATGATTGCAGAATTGCTCTGCATAGCTTTGAACACGGCTTGCATTGTGTAACTCTGCCTCTTTGCAGTCTCTGAGAGCTAACATCATGATATCATTATTCTCATATTTGTTTTCTTTTTATTCTCCGTAAGTCTGGCAGAAGCTAAAAAAGATCACAGGGCATTGCTGACCTCATGTACATTATTGCCAGCTCGGATTGGTCCATGGAGCTCTTTCGGCTAACTCCACACTGCTTTCATAAAGCCCAGTTAAAAGTCCAGACCTTAACTTTTGATAAAATGATTACTGCATGTAGTTCTCTCCGCCTTTTGAGTTGCCTTTAACCGAAACGACGTGTTTAGCACAGTGGAATACGAGACCAGGCACAAACATGTTTGCTCTGAAGGAAAGCAGTGTTTTTTCTTGTACAGCAAAATATTTACAATGAAATGGCACTTGGATATCTGTTTTCACTTTTAAATATTATCCAAAGTGAACGTTTCAACATGGTACTTGATTGACAAGCACTGATTTAATTAGTGCAAAACGTGTATATTTGAGTTATAATAAGGAATTATTTATTTCATAAAACGTGCGATATCACAAAACACTTTTGACAGGCGCTGTGTCATGTCCTTGGTAGTAGGCTAAGGCAGTGCTTGGTGCACAAACGTTTTACCACTGTATTAGGAAAGCATGTTTCTGGGGTTGGTAATGTGTGTCAAAAATGTTTGTGCATATTTATTGTGTGTCATCTTTCTATTGTGGTGATGTGTTCTATTTTGTTTGTGCTGCTCTGTTTTGAGGGGCATTATGGCATTGCGTTGTACTTTGCTCGCTGTGTTGAGTTCTGTTATGATACTCATATTGTGGTGTCCCCTGTTATATTTTAATGTTGTTGTTATATTGCTTTGTGTATGTTATTGTGTTACGCTCCCTTATTTGCTTATTTACGTTACATATGTCAACAAGTGCTGCTACATTGTCAGCCAAAAGCTGAGCATCGTTAGCGTTCCCGTGATAAGGAACCATTTACTACTATTTGATAAAAAAAGTGCTGCTTCAGCTCTTCAACTATTTAGGGCACTAGTTGACCCAAAACTTGTCATAAATCAGTACTTGTGGTGTCTACTTTATGATAAATGGCGCAAATGGTGGTAACTGATGAAAAATGTAACATGCACATTTTCATTGATCACAACAATGTTTATTACTGATGATCGGGGGCTGTATCACATAAATAGTCATAGCACATAAAGTGATCACTGGGATCTCTGTGGCAAGACACAATCTCTGTGACATGTTTGGGCTGACTGATTTATTAAGTGACAGAAAACTGAATCAGTGCTTTTTTACATCCTTAGACAGTGGTAGTTGATTCCTTGCCAAAGGAACTTTCAAGACGTGCTACTTTTGGCTCGGAATGTGCCAGCATTTGTTGGCATATCTAAACAGCAAAATACAACACAACATAGAGAAATGTAGCATGACACAATTACAATTTACCATGCCACATCCCAACAAAATATTTAAACCAGAGTGCAAAACAATCAGATTACAATAATGCAAAGCAGAAAACAAAGCTGCACAAAAACAACAAAACACAATACGATAACAAAATATCGCACAATTGTACACACATACTCTTGTGACATATTGCCACCTCCGGAAGGCTGTTTTCTTAATAGGGTGGTAGAAGGTGTACTGCCTGAAATTAACAGCAAGGGCATGAATTAGCACCAGTCATAAATATTTTGTGATCCGTTTTTGGGAGCGCTAATTTAAGGCTCCGATTCTGTCACAGTATTGGGCTGAAAGTTGTTTTTTATTTTTGAAGAACAGAACCAACTCTATTTACCACTTTAGACAGTGGTTAATGGTTGCTTGCAATAGGAACTTCAAAAGCATGCACTGCTTTTTTGCGGAAATGTAGAAGCTTTTCTTGATTTATTTAAAGTGAGTAGCATAGCATGACACAATAAAATATACAACGTAGCCTAACTCCACAATTAAAACCTTAAAGGGCACAACACAAAAAAACTGTCAGAGCAAAAGACAAAACCACAACCACAATACAACACTCATGAATCTAATTGCAATAATGCAGCACGAATACACAGCAGCACAAAAGAAATGCACATCTTCACAACAAAAAATGCAGAACAACAACTATTAACAAATATTACTGTCACACATTACCACCTCCAGTCGTAAATTGTGTTTGTCTCAAGCACTGCCTTAACTTATCACGAAGGACATGAAATAGCACTAGTGAAATGCATTTTCTGTTCCAGCCCTGGGAGTATAAATCACTAACTACAAATGAGCATATGGAAACACAAACATGTACACAAAGCCGTTTGTACTGGCACACATGATATCGCCCTTGCATAGATTATTGTTTTGTCAGTCCATGGCCTAACAATTGGTTACAGCACATCCCTTACCCATGCTTTGCAAGAAACATTCGAAAAAATGCGTCATATAGTAGAAAATAAAAAGAAGAACTGAGCTCCAGCTCATGTCATAACTTATCCCTGGAGATGAGGCCTTGACAAGGTTCACACACATATGGCTTTGACATGTTGACTGGCCTCGATTCTTCAAATGGTCTGAAGCTTTGATCCAGAAATGAGATTTGCCTGCTAGGGGTAGAGGGGTGGAAAATATGAACTGAATACTGAAATGCTAACTTGTGCTGACTCTAGAGTCATGCGTGAATTCTCAAATAAACATATTCCTCTTTGACCGCACGTCAGTCTTCTGTTATTTTTTCATCCTTCTACACATGTGATTGGCGCGTCTAAAGTAGTTTCTTCAAACCTGACAAGGAAGCAAGGAAAATAAAATAAAAACACAGTGTGGACAAGGGAGAAGAAAGAAAGGGGAACCAGAAAATATAATCTTCTAGACAAGGAACAGACTTGTGCTTTAAATTCACAAAAGTACTTGCTTACAAAGTGGCAAATTCACAAAGAAATTCTGAATATCCTTATTTCCTGAAGGCCTTCAATTGCGCCTTTTCACGTGCCTGCGATACCCAAATATAGAAATAAACAAGTAAATATTCTGTAGCATCCTCAGATCGTGTAATGCTCTTCACTTAATTATATATAAAAAAAAAGACAAGCACAGAATGAGTGAAGAATGTAAGTCATGACAGATGTATATGATTATTGTGCAATGCGCAGTTAATAGTGTGCTCGTGCAGCACTTATATGAAGAAACATTGGGGCATATTATCAAGCCTGTGCGCTAAAATTATCGCCGCTTTATCGGCCGAAAACGGCCGATAAAGCGGCGATAATGGGCTTGATAATATGCTCTATGGAATTCCAATCGAAGCACATGTTAGATGTGAAGACATCTAACATGGGCTTCGATTGGAATTCCACAGAGCATATTATCAAGCCCATTATCGCCGCTTTATCGGCCGTTTTCGGCCGATAAAGCGGCGATAATTTTAGCGCACAGGCTTGATAATATGCCCCAAAGTGCGTGTTCAATGTCACACATGTGGAGAACCGCTCATATCTGTGTCATCATACATGCTTGCACGCATTCCGAATCACAGTAATCAATCATGACGTTTAATGATCAGTGTGAAGGGGTATCATGATCAGTATGACCCTGAACCAATTTTTTCTTGAACAGAAGTGCAGGTAATAGGAAACCACATGGATTAGTTCATTCATGTTCCTGTTGTAATATTTGTGCATGCCTACAACATACAACCCAAGCCTACTGCTTCCATGAGCTTCCTCATTACTGGAGTCCCCCCAAAAATACTCACTTTCACTCACTTCTGCACATCCATTCAAAATCAAGCTCTCCCACAAGCCCACCATGAACATACCCTCCTGCTTGCAGCATCATTTCACTCACTTACCACTCAAAATGGCCAAGAATAAATGTAAATGTAAATTGATACTTGTATAGCGCACTACTCACCCGCAAGGGTCTCAAGGCGCTTTTATGAATACCGCTGTTGAACCCATCCTGGCTTTCCCTGTGAGGCATCCACTCCTGGGCACCCCCAAGGTGGAAGCCAGGCATCCTTAGCGTTGTGGGGGCCGTTGTGGAGATTAAGCAAGCTATTGCCCAGAGTTGCAGAGTGGGACTCCATGATTGGAATAGGCGCTGATGCGAGAATTATCAGGTCCATGGAATTATTATCAGGTCCATGGAATTTTGAGCCTAAGACCCGCTGAGGCGGGGAATTGAACCCTGGTCCCGGGCTAGACCTCTGCATCAGGGTCTGCCGCTCTAATCATTGAGCCACACTTCTCCACTCATGGAATAAGGGTTCAGTCTCAATAACAAGGCTTTGCTAATGTTGAACCATGCCAGGATATATTGAAAGTCATTGTGTACCAGCATGGTTTGGATCTCATAGTTAAGCACATTTAGCTGTGGCACTTTTAATTCAGTTCACAACAATGACACATGGCCCATATGGGCAGAGTAGTCTTCACTAAGTGAGCATGAGCATGCTGTAGCCTGTCTGCTGCTTTGCACACATTACTGCATGTCTTTATTTTTTGAAACAATTTTTATAGCTATTTTCACATGGGAACTCATCTCTGTGTTCCCTCTCTGCATGTTCTTGAGATTTTGGCTGAACATTATGAGGAAGGTCGGACATTGTCATTTTGCTCTGGCCAGGCCTTAGCCCTTAGACAAAACATACCAATGCAGCTGTTTTTTGGGACAACGTACTTTGGTTTTATTGGGATAAACAAATAGGGAGCACATACTTGGAGAAGGACCTTTCCAGGGAGAAGAACAAGACAGCATCTATGATGTAGATCTACCATCTATAGGCTAAGGTATGGGGTCTGCTGACAGAGCCCAGAGATCTTCTAATATATAGTAATGCTGCTTCTTAGTGAGGGGAGGGAGTGTAGGCTCTATTGTCTTTTCATGATGGCATCTTCCTTCATGATTTATCAATCAATCAATCAATCAATCAATCAATCAATCAGAGTACTTGTAAAGCTCGCTACTTACCCGTGAGGGTCCCAAGTCGCTGAGGGGGGTCGTGGGGGGGGAATGTGTGCTGCTACTGCTCAGGTCTTGAGGAGTCTTCTGAAGGCGGGTGGGTCTTGGATCTGCCTATGTGGGTAGGGAGGGTATTCCAGGTCTTGGCGGCGGGGTAGGAGAAGGATCTGCCGCCGGAGGTCGTTCGTTGGATGCAGGGGACAGAGGCGAGGGCAAGGCTGGCGGAGCTGAGCTGGCGGGTGGGGGTGTGGAATCTGAATCTGCTGTTCAGGTAGGCTGGTCCGGCGTTGTGGAGTGCTTTGTGTGCATGGGTGAGGAGCTTGAAGGTGATCCTCTTGTCAACGGGGAGCCAGTGTAGGTCTCTCGGGTGGGGGTGATGTGGCTGCGGCGGGGGACGTTGACAATCAGTCGGGTGGAGGCGTTTTAGATGCGTTGTAGTCGTTGTAGGTGTTTGGCTGGGATTCCTGCGTAGAGTGCGTTACCGTAGTCCAGTCTGCTGCTGACGAGGGCCTGTGTCCCTGTTCTTCTTGTTTTGGTCGGGATTCACTTGTAGATCCTGCGGAGCATGCCGAGGGTGTTGTAGCAGGAGGAGGAGGAGTTGGCATTGACCTGCTTAGACATGGAGAGGGAGGAGTCAAGGATGAATCCTAGATTGCGTGCATGGTCGGTGGGTGTTGGTGCTGTTCCTAGTGTGGTCGGCCACCAGGAGTTGTCCCAGGCTTAGCGGGCGGTTTCGAGGATGAGGACCTCCGCTTGTCCGAGTTCAGCTTCAGACGGCTGCTCCTCATCCAATCGGCGATGGCCTTCGTATCCCTAATAGGAGGTAGGTTTTGGCAGTGTGCGGGTCCTTGGTGAGGGAGGGAGAGGATGAGCTGGGTGTCGTCAGCGTAGGAGATGATGTTGAGGTCGTGATGGCAGGCCACTTGTGCGAGGGAGCCCTGGGGGACGCCACAGATGATGTCGGTCGCATGGGATCGGAAGGGTGGGAGGCAGACAATCTGGGTTCTGCCGGAGAGGAAGGGGGTGGTCCAGTCAAGAGCCTTCTCTTGGATTCTGGCTTCTAATAGGCGTGCCTTTAGAGTGCGATGGCAGACTGTGTCGAAGATGGCTGACAGGTCCAGGAGGATGAGGGCTGATGTTTCGCCGTTGTCTAGTTGGTGCCTGATATCGTCTGTGGCGGCAATGAGGGCTGTCTTGGTGCTGTTGTTTCGTCTGAATCCGGACTGGGACGTATCCAAGATGTTTTTGCCTTCGAGGTGGCGGGCCAGTTGCATGTTGACGATTTTCTCGATGACCTTTGCCGGGAACGGGAGCAGGGAGATGGGCCGGAAGTTCTTGAGGTCTGCTTTGGGCTTCTTTAGGAAGGCGTTGATTTTGGCATGCTTCCAGCTTTCCGGGAATGTCGCATTTTCGAAGGAGATGTTGATGAGGTGCGATGGCTGTGTCTGCTTTGTTGAACACGTGGTGTGGGCACGGGTCAGACGGAGATACTGAGTGAATGGAGTTCATGACCTCGCGTGTCTCATCGTCGTTGACGTTGGACCAGGAGGTCAGGCGGTTGGCGCTGGTGGTGTTCACAGGGGAGGTAGAATCTGTCGTAGTAGAGCGGTCGTTGTGTTGAAGCTGTCAAGGATGTCAGCGATCTTGCGGTGGAAGAAGATGGTTAGTGAGTCGGACAGTTCTTGTGGGGGCGGGATGGCGTTGGCGTTGGCGCTGGGGTTGGAGAATTCCTTTACAATGCTAAAGAGCTCTTTGCTGTTGTGTGCGTTGTTATCCAAGCGATCTTTGAAGGAGGATCTCTTGGCTAATCTGATGAGGTGGTGGTGTCTGTGGGTGTCGTCCTTGTGGGCTGCGTGGTTGTCCGGTGTGCATTCGTGGAGACATGTCTTCTCCAGTTTCCGGCATGCGCGTTTAGAGGTCTGGAGCTCGTAGGTGAAACAGGTGGCTCTCTTGTTGGCGTGGCTGTTAGACGGTTTCTTGAGCGGGGCGAGGGTGTTGGCACAGTCATCGATCCACTGTCTGAGGTTTTGGGCTGTGGCGTCTGGGTTGGTGGGGTCGGTGGGTGGGTTCTTGGCAAGGGAGGTGATCAGCTGGTCTTTGGTGACTTTGCTCCAGCAGCGGCGAGGCATCGGTTGGGTGCGGTGGTGCATGCTTGGTTTCTTGAAGGTGAAATGGATGCAGCAGTGGTCGGTCCAGTGGAGCTCGGTGGTGTGGTCGAAGGCGACGTGGGAGCCTGTGGAGAAGACGGGATCCAGCGTGTGGCCGGCAGCGTGGGTGGGTGCGGTGACGAGTTTCTGAGGCCCAGGTTGGCGAGGTTGGCGAACAGGGTGCCAGAGTTGGCATCGTTGTTGTTCTCGAGGTGGAAGTTCAGGTCCCCGAGGAGGATGTAGTCTGTGGAGGCGAGTGCGTGGGTGCTGGCAAGGTCGGCGATGGAGTTGCTGAAATGAGCCCAGGGTCCGGGGGGTCTGTAGATGAGTGTTTTACTCTTAGGGTGGTGTTGGCGTCGGTGTGGACCCGGAAGTGCAGGTGTTCGGGGGTGTTGAGGGTGTTGTCTGCGTGGTGTCGACCTTGAGGGTGGACTTGTGGACGATGGGTATTGCTCCTACGATTCCGTTGGAGCAATCCCTGCGGGTGATCTTGTAGCCATCTGGGATGGCTATGGCGATGTCGGACGCCGAGGAGTTTTCCACCAGGTCTCGGTCAAGAAGGCCACATCTGAGGCGGAGGTGTCGAGCAGATCCCAGAGCTCGATGGCGTGTTTGCGTGCGGAGCGGGTGTTGAGGAGTATGAAGCGGAAGTGGTTGGGTCCAGTCCTTGGAGGTGTGAATGGAGGGTGCTGGCATCATAGTGGATTCTGCTGTCGTGGCGTTCGCGGGGTCCAGGGATTCTGGCGCTGGGCGTGGTCCAGGCGCGGATGGGTTGCAGTGCGCCAGCGGCGCACCCACTGCGCGCTGCTTCTCGGCCTGCATATGAGGTGACTTGGGAGGGAGAAGCAGCTGGGAGGCGGGAGCGGGGAGGCAAATGAATGTGCAGGGGGGCGGGGCCGCAGGGATACAGCAGCGGGAAAGGGTCAGATCTGGAGTGGCGGGGGGCCGAGGGGAACTGGATATGCTGCTATGCTGACTGTATTTGTACTATGCATTTTCCTGCTTGTTGTGGCACATATGCTGCATGTTATGGCACGTTAGTTCAAAAAAATATTTCAAACTGTTTTGTGTTTCTGTCATATCTTATTGTGGTTAAGTACACGAGTGCTATCAAAAGGGTGAGTTTCGTTTTGCGATTCCTCAGAGATCTGGGAGTGTTGGGTTCTGGGGTGTCTAATCATTTTTCTCTGTAAATGAGTAGGAGAGCAAGTGAGGCACTATAGCTAGTCAGTCCTGGGCTCATAGGTACTAAGGTAGTAGGAAGACTCAGTCCCTATACACCAAGGTCCTATAAGCGTGCGCATAGTTCTGTTTTTTGGCAGAATCCCTGCAACAACACATCTACTATCAGTTGGTGCTTGGGTAGCCAAGATGTAGAAGAATTCTTTGCAGCAGCACAAGCTTCTCACGCAAAGGGAAAGAGTACCTTATTTCACATTAAGGGCAATTCCCTTTAAAAAAAAACAATACAGCAAGCTTGATGTGAAAATTTGAATTGGATTCCTACCCAACACAAAAGTTAGCGCTGGAAACTACAAATTTGAAAAACTCTTGACTACCCTATGCACAAAACTACAATCTAGTGGTCACTTCTATCGATGCAATGTCCAATAGCCTTGAAGAAACAATCTTTTAAGGGTTGTACTGTGACAGAAAATAGATCTAGGGCACCAAATTAAAGCAGCCCCAATTAGCACATCCAATATCTAATAAAGTGGTCAACAGTTGCAAATAGGGACAGTTTTATATTAGTAAAAACAAGCTGTATGGGTGTTTTGCAAAGTATGAGAGGCTGTATGCATTTGTTCTGGATTAAGGCAGTGTTTGTGGTTGAGATGATATGAGGGACATCAGCAGTAAAAACAGGCCTACGAGACCATAAAACCAGCCATCCAAGAGCCAAAGATCCAGCTTATACACTGATCTGTCAAACCAGCCCTCCCAGCACTGCCATATTGTCATATTGCCCTATGGACCAGTCCGACTTTGCTCTTTTTGCACCACCTTGCCACATCTCAAGTATGGGCCAAGTTTTGAGAAGATGGAGCATGATCTGAGAGCAGAAATGGTTCAAACATCCAGTTACAGAACAAGAATTCCTCAACATTGCTGAGAGGTCCTTGTTTCTGGATGTTTGCTAAACCAGTAGTTGGACAGAGATTCATTTTGAATCTTCCTTTACATAGGTATAGATACGAAATCTTGGAAGTGACTGTTCATCAGTGCAAAAGACTTTCAATCTTTTACAGCATTTAAGAGAATTTGATTAGGTAGCACCTTTATAGTATCCATGCAGGCTAGCAATCCCACTGTTTCCATAGTGTTTTGCCCATGCTGCTCAGTTCATATAAACGTTTGCAATTCTCTAGGAATTTTATTTCTGATTAAATGTACACACAAATTATTTTGCTAGTTCCAGACTGTGCTACAGCTCTGATTCACAAATCCACTACATCGTTTCAAACTTGACAACGTGTACTTTTACTTCTTGCTCTTATCAGCAACAAAGGAGTCCTTTGTAGGCTTAATGCCGAGTCTGAGACCGAGTCTCACAAACCCGGAGAACCCACGGATTTATTCCCTTCCCCGTAACAGGGCATTAAGCCTACAAACAAGGGGGGTTGAACCCATGCAGTCGCGGGGACTTGGGCTTTATATGGTATGTGTATAGAGGGTCCCCGCAAGGGAAAAGTGTTATGTACACCATACACTACAAACAAAACTTATTTTTACTTTTATGGCTCTATAGGCAATAATCAAAACTACAGAATGACGGTATTGATATTTATTTTTCAATACCCAGTATCAAACATTTAACAATACATTCATAAATCATTTCAGAAAGCCCCAAAGTCGGGGGAGAAGAGGGGAGGAAAGTGAAGGAGGGGGTGTGCTCAGGGCAGGGTAAAGTCAAAAGGAGTACACATAATGTAAGTTTGGTTCCGTATCACTTTTACCCACTAACGTGATCTAAATACCAGCCGGCTTTCTAAATGGACACTTCTCTACTTCTCTATTTTTCCGCATAGGCTATAGGCGTTTACATTGCCTAACCTGACTGGAAGCTTGATTTATTTCGAACTACGAGTGGTTCTTGATATCATTATGTGAGTGACAGACCATCTCTAATGGTACGTAAAATGGGTACGTTTGCCTGCTAGTGTGGTTTCACATCATGCATTGTAGTGATGTAGCCCTTTGCCATTTTATTTCTTCTCCATAGCAGCAATTTCCTCTTTTCAAAGCTTGAAGAAGAAGCAAGCTTCCCAGATATAGACCCACGGTGACACCAATGGTCGCCCCCTTTCTTCTTTTTAAGTAAGTTCATATGTCCTAATGGGTATTCACTGAGGTCATTCTCATATACCTATCACCAACCTTCAACTTTCTAATTGCAGTTCGTGGAAACTGCTTGGTATCCTAAGCCCCCGTGTGGGTCGACAACAAAAAAATATCTCACCAATCGGCTGATTGGTAGATAACTTATGTGAGTTTTTAATACTCTTGATTTTATGTGACAATTCGTTAGCGTTCCCCTCTGTGTATGTGTGATTTTACATCACTTGTGGTTGTACCAGACCCTTAGCTGGTTTCACTTTAATATCCAATATGTGAATTTATATTACCTGTGTGTGAACCTTGACCCTTGGCTGGTTTCACTCTAATATCCCTAATACTTAGAGGCCCATAAGGCCCTAAGCCCATGGTAAATTGATGCTATTTATTCTTTCTAAATGGATGATGGCTTCAAAAACAGTGATCTGATCAATTGTTTTAATTTTACAGATAATATTGCCCCTCCCCACCTTGCCCTTCTTGTCCTGATGAAGACCCCATTAAAGGACCTAACTTAGCCTACGGCCAGGGGTCGAAACGTCAACGGCTTTTCTTTCTAATACAGACCTCCGGCACTTGTCCTTGAAATAGCCCTAATACTTTATGTGTGATCGTTGAAGGTCTCCTTTGTATTATATTTACATTGAATGCGCTAATTTTTCAGGCGTTTTGTATCAAATTTGTTTTGATTCAGGTGTTTATCAATTTTGATTGTGTTCATTGTGATTATGTGTACTCCTTTTGACTTTACCCTGCCCTGAGCACACCCCCTCCTTCACTTTCCTCCCCTCTTCTCCCCCGACTTTGGGGCTTTCTGAAATGATTTATGAATATATTGTTAAATGTTTGATACTGGGTATTGAAAAATAAATATCAATACCGTCATTCTGTAGTTTTGATTATTGCCTATAGAGCCATAAAAGTAAAAATAAGTTTTGTTTGTAGTGTATGGTGTACATAACACTTTTCCCTTGCGGGGACCCTCTATACACATACCATACAAACAAGGACAAGCGGATTGGCTTGCCTTCTAAGACCGACCGCGTACCCGGCGGCGGACCTTGCTACCTTGAACAGTTTTTTTTTACACTTTGAAAGCACTCCCTTCTCGCGTCTTTCAATACTTACACCCGATCAGGACCGGGTTGGAATTATCACTGGTCCCACGATATAGCCCTCAGCCTTACTTCACAGCCCTGAAGAGTCACGGGTCTACCCCGTTATTGACGAAACACGTGTCGGCTGGTTTTTTGTGAAACAAATACTCACCAGACAAATAAAAAAACGAACAAGAAAGTTGGAGTTTGATCTTATCCTTTCATTAAATGATACAAAACCTAACCTAGGAACTAACTAAGGTTGTGTGTGCTTGACTTTGCTTTCTTAGTCTCCTTGCCCCTAACAAAAAAGAATGTGTCCTCATGTAATGCAACCAGCCATGGCCCGTAGAGGGAGTTTTGGTGGGGCGGAGAGGCGGAGTGGGGGAAGGGCAGGGTAGGGGGTGCTAAAAACCGGAGTATGGATAATTGAAGGTAAGTAAACAATGTAATTAATAAAACAAATTTCGTAGCACGCCCTGCATCGCAAAATGTGATGCAGGGCGCGCTACCAAATTCATTTTATTTAATAAATTGTTTACTTACTTTCAATTATCCATACTCCGGTTTTAAGCACCCCCCCCCACCCTGCCCCTCCCCCGCCCCGCCTCTCCGCCCCACCAAAACTCCCTCCACGCGCCGTGGGTGAATGCAACTGGTGCTATGTAAAGCACTCTGATACCCGATTTGGGTCAAGTTTGCGCTATATAAAATCTCTGTGAAAAAAAACACATAACTAGTGCTCAGAGTTGTTCTTTCTTGTTGTAAAATCGTCTCCAAATCAAATTAGCCATTATGAGGTGGAGGACCACGAGGGACAGTGCAGGTTCAGCTACAGTACAAGTTGTGGAGGTAAATTAATGATGTCCTGTTGAGATGGAGAGCATCTCACACAGGGCCCAGGAAAGCATGCACCATTGCCCTGAGTTTCTCATAATGGGGTTTTGGGTAATTTTTTTGTTTTTGGCCTCAGTGCATGTCAAGACTGCATAAATTCTAAATGTATTCATTGACACAGAATACGAAGGAAAGCAAGCCTGGAGGGGTACACCACATGACTGTCCTGCTTCATACATATGAGATATAATGCTGACCAGAGAGCACTCTGCCGGGGACTTACTTGTTTTGCCTGACATCTAACAGCTCGCGGAACCCGCTCCGCGGGTCCCGCATCGCGCTGTGTGACCCTCTGCAGCACGGAGATAGGAGGATCAGCTGGGGGAGTTTGCTGTCGGGGCTGCGAGCGGCGAGCGCTTAGGAGGGACTTCAACTCCCAGGAGCGCCTGCCTGCCCGGAGGACCAACACCTGGGCCGCTCTCCCCGACCCCTCCCACCCTTCCACCGACCATTTTTAAGCAGCATTTCCCTGTGAGCGAGTGGGACGCTTTGCTGACCAGAGAGCACTCTGCCGGGGACTTACTTGTTTTGCCTGACATCTAACAGCTCGCGGAACCCGCTCCGCGGGTCCCGCATCGCGCTGTGTGACCCTCTGCAGCACGGAGATAGGAGGATCAGCTGGGGGAGTTTGCTGTCGGGGCTGCGAGCGGCGAGCGCTTAGGAGGGACTTCAACTCCCAGGAGCGCCTGCCTGCCCGGAGGACCAACACCTGGGCCGCTCTCCCCGACCCCTCCCACCCCTTCCACCTCTTGCTACATTAATCCAATACTACTCCCGCAGCGCGGGAGAAGCCCGGGACAAGGGCGGGACCGTCTGTGGCCGTCCGGAGCCGCAGGAGGCCGGGCTGGGCCACCCATCTAACATTTATTCTTTCCTAAACTGTGTTTTTTATCTGGTTTTAATATTGGGTATTTTTCTTAATCCTGAGGTATATATCATGTATATTCATTAATTGTCTATTGAGACCCGTGTAATTTTAGATTTCTGTAAACTTTCTTTACAAACATGCCCCTAAGGTCGGGTAAAGAGAGACAGGTTCAGGTTTCCACTTCCAATGGCACTTTCACCGGGACTATTGATCAATTCTTCACACGTTCTACTGCCGTTTTGGAAAAGGAGATAGCCTTGGTTGAAAAGCGACTTTCGCTTGACATTATTACGGGTAAACGTTCCTCACTTGGTAAGATCAGTGCGGACGTCCCCCCAGTCCCACTTACACTGCTGACTACAAATAGTAACGATATTAATGCGGAGTCGTTATTGTTAACTGCTTCCGATAACTATTCTGTGGAGGTAGTGGGGACAAACCAAGAAAGTGTCTATAACACTGCACAAGGCAACCAATCGAATGGTGGGACTACTGTTTTAGACCTGGCTAGTGAGAAATCGGGCCTTTCGGACTCGCCCAATCTTAATGTCAGTACTGAACATATGGATTCCACTTTCAGCTCACAACATATATCTCCCCATAACCGTGGGAAGCGTAAAAGGGTAGATTCTCCTAACATTGATGTACAAACTGAGGGTGCGGAAAACTTTATATCATCTCCCCCGCAGCCACCTAATACTAATCTGATTGTCCATCCTGAGGAACGTAATCCTACAATTAGTATCTCTGAAGAAATCTTCCTGGCCAAGACTGAGTTACTACTTAAATCACTTCTTTTACCACTTTTCGAAAGGACCAGATTGTTAAATGATAAAATGGATGCCTTAGACAAACTGGTTAAAGATAATATAGTGTCATCGAATAAAATCCTTGTTGGCTTAGTACCAAAAGGATTAAATCCTCTTGTCCCTCCCACTAATATGCCTAATACTTTGGCCAATAATAATATAGAGACCAATAGTAATCATGGTAATAACAGCAAAAATACCTCCAAAGCGGGGTCATCTATTTCCAAATCAGCACAAAATAAAACAGCACCAGTTCCCAAAAAAGTAACCATGGTGAATCCAACTGGGTTAAAGTCTGCTGTAAACTCGCAGAATCAGAGAAACTCAACCCCTACACAGAATAAAGCCTCAAGTCATTACCCCAAATTTATCCCAAGGAAGCAGTGTGTGAATCTCCCTCCGGAATCAGTGCCGTATACCATTATTTTAACTGGTGTGGCTCCCCTTAGTAATGGCACGAGAGAAACACACAAGGATCTTTACAATAAGGTCATATTTTGGCTTAACAAAAACCGTCCGCTTTCCCCTGATTTAAAACCTGAAATCCTTAATGTAAGGAGGGTGGACTGGGTAGGCTATGAGAAAAAAGACCTTGAGGGTGATTGTGTGGTTATTAGTTTTAGAGAACCATGGGTTGCTGATTTAATCGGTAGGGAAGCAAGATTTGGACGAGTTGGAGATGTGCAAACACTATCACTGCATTATTTTTATCCTACCTTATATGCTTCTAGACCTCAATCTCCAATCCACTACAATAGAAGGGATAGGTTTAGAGGCAGATTTCAACCTGAAACTCCGATCTACCCAATGTTTTATCCTCGCCTTGCAAATCGGTTTGCACCATTGTCTGGGCTAGAAGGTGTAGATTGACAAAATGCAGAATCTGAATCTTTAGATAGTGAGGTTGTAGTAACCCAGTCCCCAAATAATTTGAAAATCCCTGGAATGGAGATTGCTTTAGGATCTATTAACGTAACACAGAAGGAGGTAGAAAGGGATATACACCCTAACTGTACACCTAGCTCTTTGAATATAGTAGAAACTATGAGTCCAATGGTACCCATGGGAGAGCAACCACCTAATATTTTGAAAGTCTTATCATGGAATGTAGCGGGATTGAGGGGGAAATTGTCAGAGGCTGAGTGGTGTTCCTTTATAGATTTACACGATATAATTGTTCTACAGGAAAGCTGGTCTATAGAGCCTATTTATCGAGCTGGCTATCTTAACTATTATAAACCAGCCTGCAAAGGACTGAAGGGGCGTCCATCGGGTGGCTTGGTCATCTGGTTAAAACAATCTTTAGCCTTTGCAATAACAGACCTCCCTACTGTGAGTAACGATGTTCTGGTTTTGAAATTATGTGGTGCAAACAAACAGGTTTTTTTCCTTATTAATATTTATGCAAGAGGGTTACCAGGAGGGAAGCCCGCGAGTGTGATAGCTGAACTGGATTCTGTATTAAACAGTATTAGTAGAGATAAATGTGTTATGGTGGCAGGTGATTTTAATTGTTCTTTTGAACCCTTTCCTAGCCTTGTCGATGGGGGTTATGGGGAGATTGACCAGTTATGGAACATACCTCATCTAACTATTCCACCAGTTAAAAAAGTCACTGAGGCTGCTATGCAGTGGTTAGGTTTGTGCCTTGATTGGAATTTGCGTGCCGCAAATGGTAGGACCAAATCAGATACAATGGGAATGGTCACATTTGATAACTCCCTGCACTCTAGTCGCATCGACTACTTTCTGTTAAGATTAGAATATTGGAAATTATTGGAGGATATGGCGGTGGTCACGAGACCTGAAAGCGACCACAATCCCCTGGTCGTTAAGCTATTATCGCAGGAGGGTTTGTTCTTGGATCCTGCAACTAATATCTATACAGCAGAGGCTGGTCTTACGAATGATTGTAGAAGGGTAAGATGGGCCAGGTTACTAGATAACCCCTCTATTATTAATAAGGTTGCCGATGAGGTTAGAACTGCAACAAATCTGATAGAACCCTTACTTGAAGAAGGAATCTCACCCGATCAAATTGGGGTGATTCACGAGTCTCTTTTTAATAAAATTAAATCTTTTTTTATTGAACCGGTTAAAGGAAGGATAATAGTGCAATCCAAGTCTAAGTGGTACGACAAGTCTTGTCGTGCCGCCCATAGCTCTTTGTTATCCGCTATTAAATCTAAAATAGCTAGGGATATAAGGTTGGCTAGGGCAAACTACAGGAAAGTACTTAAAGAGGCGAAAACGAGATGGGATGACCAGCGTTGGTTGGATCTATACCAGGCAAGCACCTCATCCAACCAATTAAAATTCTGGGAGGTTGTTAAATGGGGTGGGACGGGTGATATGCATGTTCCTGTTAATTATGTTCCAGCTGAGCAATGGGTCAAACATTTTGAGGCACAGTTTAGTGTCGCGGTACGGATCTCCCTTAATAATAGGGAAGATGCCAGCGTACAGGTTTCTGTGCCATCTCATGATCACATTGTTTTTACCAAATCAGAAGCTATCACCGCCCTTAATCAAGTGCAGAACGGTAAAGCCCCAGGTATGGACTGTATTCCTGCGGACCTTTTTAAGTATGATCAATTGTATTGGGTCCCGTATATAACTCTTCTGGCAAATGCAATAGCTAGAGGGACTGAGATTCCCATCTCATGGAAAGGGGCAGAGATCCTGCCCGTGTATAAAAAAGGGGACAGAACAGATGCAGGGAACTATAGACCCATCAGTCTTATAGATGCCCTTCAAAAGGTTGTAGCTCGAATGCTGTTAGGGAAAATTCACACTTGGATGTCTGAAGCTGACATTCTGTCTCCTATGCAAGCGGGTTTTAGGGAATATACTAGCACCGTTGACCAGATATTAAGATTTGTTATGATTTTCTGGAAAACTGTATTCCTGAGAGGTGGCACGATATATGCTGCATTTGTGGACCTCAAATCAGCATTTGATTTGGTCCCAAGAGCAAAGATGTGGTCAGCCCTGAGAAGGATGGGTGTGCCTGCCGCACTCCTTGATCTCACAATCAGGATGCATGAGGGAAACTTTGCCAGGGTTAGATGGGGGCGGCAGGGTCAGGTCACAGACACCTTCCCCGTGACACGTGGAGTGAGGCAGGGCTGTGTCCTGGCTCCTACCCTGTTTATACTCTTTATTAACCAGGTGGTGAAGTTTCTCACAGACACTCCGACTGACGCCCCTTCCTTAGGTGGGACTAAATTTCCTCTTCTAATATTTGCTGACGACACACTTATATTGGCCAAAACTCAGAAGGGCCTGCAAGTGGCTATAGATAAATTTGTGGACTTCTGCAATGAGAATGACCTGGAAATCAACATCAATAAAACTAAGTTCATGGTCTTGACAAAAAATAAACCGAAGAGGGGGTATGTTACCATGAATGGGTCTAGTTTGGAGCAGGTTGAGGCTATGACATACCTTGGGGTTTCAATAGATTACAGATTAAGATGGAAAGAACAAGTGGCTGCGCTCAGTTTGAAATTTGCTCGCTTGTCCGGTTGTTTAGTGAAGGAGCAGCGATGCTCGCTCACTAAAAGAGTTTTACCGGCTCTTAAAATCTATAGCGCCAAAATTAGCTCAGCTATTTTATATGGGGCTGATATTTGGGGCTATGTGGACCTGTCTGTTTTAGATAGGATTCAGAGCAAATTCCTTCGTAACCTTGTTAGCCTCCCCCCTTCAACGCCAGTCCTACTATTATTAATGGATATGGGCTTGTACTCCATCAAACTCAAAGCCCTCTACAGGATGGTAGCTCTGTGGAGGCGCATATGGTCTACCCCAGAACTTGCCATGTTTGCCCGAGAAATACATGATGTGAGAATGCAGCAGGGGGCCGGTGACATACCGTGGTTTAAGCAAATTAAGACTACTTTGATCAAAATGGGTCTTCCTTTGCTCTGGTCTGAGCCGGGCTCTAATACTTTCCCTACAAAAAAAGACTTCAAGCTACTTTTCTGGTCAACGGTTAAAGCAGAACATGTTGTTTTAACGGAGAAACAGAACTTGACAGGTCAGTTTTTGCTACATAAAATAGTCCCTCACACAGAGAACTACTGGGATGTTATTCCTAAAACATTGGACAGAAAATTATACCATCAGTTTCGTGTAGGAACACTCCCTTTGAGGGCCTTTACTAATGGTTGGCAGAAGACAGAACCATCCCTTTGCCCCTGTTGTTATGTTTGCAGAGAAACATTGGGTCACTTTTTATTTGTATGTGCAGCTTACAGTGACCCACGATGTAAATGGTTGAAACCAGTATGTTCCAGACTTAATACCCGAGTAAGTAGCGAAGCTTTGCACATTCTGAGAACAAATACTGCTGAATGGCTATCCATTGGAATGGCTAAATTTCTTGGATGGGCTTGGCTAATCAGGATCAAGTCAGTTCGAAATTTATCGTCTTGAATAATTTTGATTAGTATGCTTCTGCAATATACTATGGTCTGTCCAGAATTGACGTCCAGTTTTCTTTCATATATAAATGTATACATGTAAGCTTTTCCTTGTATATTTTTAGTAATTCTTTAAATATTTTGACGTCTATTAATGTATGTTTATCTGGGTATTTTAATCTAAATAATTACTGTTATTCTTTATTTGCTTGTTAGTACTGTTTTGATATTTTTAGATTTTTGTCAATTTAATTTGTATTGATTGTTTTGTATGTGTGTCTTTTATGAATAACAATTCGCAATAAAGACGTTAAAAACTGAAAACTGTAAAAACTGATATAATGGATATGAGTGGCGCCTGAGATGGAGATTGGAAGTAGCCTGCCAGACAGCCCTTTTAAGCTACAGGGACATCCATTATACCCTTCTGTCTTCATTCTTTCCCAGTGTCAACCCTAACAGGCTGAGAAGTATATAAGTTTGGAAGTCTCTCATTTTATTTTGAGTCTTCCCTGAAAGAAAGATCCCAGACCCTCTTTTCCTTCCTGCTGTCACTAGAGGACAACCACTTACATTAAGCAGTCTGTGGGGAATACAGAAAGGCCAGGAACTGTCAGACACTAGTCGCTGAGCTGCAGCTGGGAAATAGACAATCTTTATCTGCAAACTAGATACAACTATGGAGCAGAACCTCTTTCATTGTGCCAGGACTTCTCATTGACCAATGCTGGTGGCTTTGCAAAAGTGGAGATCAGGAAAGATTACCGTGTACCTCGGTTGGGGTTGCTGCTGCTAGCTTCCCTTTGCCAGGATCAGAAGCAGCAACCTTAGGTTCTACATTCTGTCATGAAGACCTGCTTTGATATCATCTGGATGGAATGGGTTTAATCGCTACTGAGGAGAGGTACTGGAAGCACCCGGGCACAAAGGACAGGTTGTTTATAAGAGGACATTATCACACTGTACCACAGGGAGGATCTGAACCGCCTGGCCAGGTGGTGAGGCCTTGTGAATCTGGTCTATATCTAACTTGCTCCAGAGTGACATGACTTGAGCCACAATTTTGTGCTTATAATTGGGCACCAGGATCTCTATCCCCACCTTTATTGGAAGACAGTGAATCCGCTTCCTTTATTGAAAGTTGGCCAGCCATGTCAAGAGGAGAAATACTGAAAGCAAGAAGCTCAAGTGATGGCTTCGAGCTTTCAGTAGTTATCTGGCTATTATTATCAGATGAGATAGCACTGGAGGTAGCTTGGTGCTCAAAGAAATCAAAATCATGATAGAAAGTTGCTCATTCTACAATTGTTTGGGTTAGGGCCTGAGTTCCGCCCTGAGGAAGATCCAGAAAAGAGAATTATTTCTTTCTCTTAAGTGCGTGTGACTAAGTGCGCCCTCTATAAAGCTGTTTTTTCACAGCCCCTTCTCAGATGGTGCACTTGAGCATACCCACAACATTGAAGTTTGTCCCAAAAGCTAGGCCGAGTCATGTTTACTGATCCCCAGAGCGTGTGTGTGAGTACAAACACCAGCTGGAATGGCGTCTCCTTTCAGCCAAACATGTTGCAGTAGACTGTAGAGTGACACCCTTTTGCATCTTTTAAGGTACTGTGTACACCCAAGGTTCCTGGGGACAATACCTTTTTTAGACAAAGGTGCAGTTGCACAGATCACGTAACAACATTGAACCCTTACCAATCCGGTAAATGACACAGCAATAGCCTTAAGTCCTCGTTGCGATCTTTGTCTCCCCTTTTAAAGTCTGATACCATGGGGATCGAATTTAAAAGGTTTCACAAATATTTCAGTTAATGTGTGGTTACGTAATCTGGTCTGTCAAGTAAGCCTATGATCGTGGCTGTTCAGCTAACCATTCAGCCCATGTTGGGTGATCCTTACCTATTTCGGGCGGAGTTAGTGGTGGGAGAGAACCTCCCAGAATGCTAGGAAGACCTGGGGGCATATTATCAAGGGGGTTTATCTCTGCTTTTTTGGCTTTAAAAGCCAAGAAAGCGGAGATAAAATTATCTCCCTATTACCTAGCTGTCGCTAACACCAGTTATCAGATCCAGATAGCGACCATCTTGGGCCCCACTTTACATGTCAATGATATTTATCACTAATGACATGCAAAGTGGGCGTGCCAAGATGTTAGAGACTGAAAACAGTCGCTAACATCGCTATCTCCTATTACCAACTTTTGGAGATATTCGCGCTAAGCGCGAATATCTCCAAAAGCTAACACCTGCCCTGAGCAGTTCTTAGCCATGTTATCCAACGGGAGGTGGATAACATGACTAAGAGCATTAGCTCGGTAATGCATGAATATCGCTGACTTTTCAGCGATATTCATGCATTGCGGCGATTTTTATCGCATTTGCGATAAACCTTGGTAATACCAAGGTTTATTTGCGGTAAAAATCGCCGCAGCTCAGCGGTAAATATTTGTCTCTAACCAAGCAATAGCGATAATTATCGCTATTGCTTGGTAATATGCCCCAAGATTTGTTAGCTCTGAAATGTGGCTGATCTTTGGGTGTTCATTCGGAGTCTCCACATTAACAGATGGAAATTCCACTGGCTTTTCTTTCATGTGCACTCACAGAATTTCCACCAAGTGCTTTTACCCAAAATTAAAAAAAGACTGAAAAAACAACAGTAAAATGTTTGCCAGTATGTCAGATTTCCCACTACATTTGGACTAGGTTTGCAGATGATCAGGGTGTCCTCACTTCAGCAAGATTTGAGATGGCAGTCAGGAAATGAGAGGCTTCGCCGCCTGGTGTCAGTGCACAGAGTTATCATGCAGATGTTGACCAGCTCAAGCTGTAATACACGCTTTGATTTTCATCATCTTCTGGGAATGTGAATGGAAAACGCATAAGGCTAGATGCAATAGTCATCATCAATATTTCATATTACAAAATTATTTACACATTACAAGGATTATATAACAGTTTGTGGTGTCCCAAGAAAAAGGAAAGTCATAAAAGGATAACGTGATACAGTAAGTAGTATGTGTCGCTGCTGGCCAGTTTTTCATGCATATAAGATCAAAATCAAATTCATGTGGGCTTTCGCTTTTCCATGTGTGAGTCTCCTTTATTTTATCGATATTGTATAAATTAAGCAGAAAACATGACATTTATTTTCATGCAATTTTAGCAGAAATGGAGACCACCTGTAGGTTGGTGATGGAGTATTTTGTTCTAAGAATAGTTGAAAGCTTTTGGTGAGCATAGGTCCTTATCCCAATTTTACACTTACCAATTTTAAACACCAACAACAGGCTAGAAAAGCTATTATTTTTCTAATTAAACAAATATTGGTTAGGATTTCTCTTTCTCTAAGCAAATTGCATAACCAAAGGAGATCTGCTTTACTATAAAATGCTTACACACACACATCTGATTTGTCAATTTCCCTGTCTGGTGTTGCACCATTATTATTTTGTGGTTTTATATAGTCCACGCATAGCTTGTTGGCGTGAGAGATACTTGTTGGTCTGCCACTGTGTTATTATTATTACTATTAAATTACTCCCCGTTCATGCCCCCCAGGAATTTTGAATTCTATTAGGGCTACTCACAAAGGAGAATTGTATTTGTGAGAAATTTACATGTGTAATATACGCTACACTTTTAGATACAATAAATACTTTTGGCTATTCCACCAAATCTGACTATAAAGTTACTCACTTTGTAATCTTACAGGAGGGGGGTCAAGCCAAACTTATGAATGTGCATTACTACCTTCAAAAAAGAAACAATAGTAAGTCCAGCACCACGCATGGCCAACCACTTGTACTGCAACACCCTCCCATAGAAAATGGTGGCGGTAGGGAATCAAAATAAAACCCCAAAGAAAATGATGTGAAAACAAATTGAATCATTTAAAATAATTAAAAATATAAATAAATATAATGTAATATTAAAAGCATAAAACTAGTATGTATTATTTAATTACAAAATATGTTAATTCACTATTTAAATTTAAACAATAATGATTGTATTCAAATATAATTAAATTACCTTTAAATAATTCTACACATCTCTTTTGAACATTATTAATGCCTAATAAAAATATATTTTTTACTTTCAGGTGGGAATTATTATTTTTTATTCTGACTAATTGTAATTTACTTTAATATATTAACATTATTTTAAGATTTATATCAAGATTAAGTTAATAGTGCTTTGGTATTGTTTTCTTTTGTTTTATATTTAAAATAAAGGAATCACCAATGCTGACCTATTGTCAGTATACCAAGATCTCAAAATTAGCATAAAGCCCATTCATTGCTTCCCATTTATTGGTTTTATTAACACTTTCATTTGGTTGCTTCTTATTCAATGGCATGCATTATTCACCTTGTGTTGTCTCTTTGTCTGGGTCTCTGTCAAGGATTGGTGACAGAGTAGAGAAAGTAAACAAAATATTGGATACAGAGCTGCCCTTAATGGCACGGGGAGTCAGAAAAGAAAAGGAATCCATGGCACTTAAATTTTTTTTGTGAGACTGGAAAAAAGTGCAGTGATTGAAACTCACAACTTGTTGGTGAACTCTTTGCTTAAAAGACAAAGGTTTACCTCATTACTCTATTGCATTCTTTACAAACTCGTTTTACAGATGGGAGAGGAGTCTAAGGCAGATCCCATAAAAAATACATACGTTCTTATATATGCCATCCCACTTCCATCAATTTTTATCCATAGTATATAAAAGTATGTGTTCAAATAAAAAGCGGAGAAGTAAAATAATGACAAACAAAGGTTAAAGAATAGAAGTCTTCCACAGAAATCAGCAGTGTGACCCACATCTGCACTTACTTATGAGCACAGGGGTCCAGGCTAACCGAAGGTGGGAGGCTGCTGGTAAAGAGCGAACGGCTGTGGCTCTTGCGTTTTTAAAATGTATTTGCTGCTGTGGTTTTTACTTTTGGGGCATTTCTGTCAACTTGCCTGACCTTTTAAAAAAATATACATTGAATTTATACAATTTGTCTCTGCACTTACTTGTGAGCACAGGGGGTCCGGGCTAAGCGCGTCTTCCTCCTCCTGCTCTCCTGACTTGGGGGTCTGTCCGTGCGGGTAGCCCACCATCTTGGGAGTAGCGGAGTGGCGGTCTAGTCTCCCAGGACTCACGGACACAAAAGCGGACACTGGCGCGAGTGCGCCAACGGCGCGCCAAAGGCAAACCCGTTGTCGCCCGTCCGCACCAAGGACGCGCCCAGCTCCAGTTACGCTGCCCCTTCTGGGATGGGACCGGGGCCAGTTGTTGGGGGTGATTCTAGATCTTTCACCAGTAAAGAACTAAACATCATCGGTGAGTGGGGTTGTGATAGAGGGACCCTTATGCTGTCTAACACTGCTTTTCCTGTGTCGGATTTCTTGAGGAGTGACACTATTGCCGGTGGGCTTTTGAATGTGAGATCTCTCCCTAAACACAGTGTTGAGATACAACTGGTGTTGGAGGCTCGCGAGCTGGACTTTTTGTGTAGGACCAAAACATGGACTGCACCTGAGTGCGGGGTTGATGCTGGGAATGCTTGTCCGCCAGGGTTTAAAATCCGTCACAGGCCTGGAACTAGTGGGGGAAGGTGATTTTTAGAGAGACACGATGGACCTGAACTTCATCAAAATTGATGCGTGTAACAGCTGTGAACTATTTGCATTTTATCTTAAGAATGCACTGAGGCACTTCTTAACGGGCATTATCTGTTATAGACCCCCTGGGGTCTTTACTTTAGCCCAGCAGCAGTTGTTTTTAGAACTGCTCACCAATATGGCTGCTACTCACAGCCAATTGGTGATTCTTGGAGATTTTAATTTGTGGTTGAATGGCACTATAAACACAGGCTTTCTTAATATGATTCACTCATGTGAGGCCCTTGGCCTCTCTCAGCGAGTCTCTCAGGCCACCCACACAGGGGGTCATCGGTTGGACCTGATTTTCCCTGAGACCAACCTTCTTACTGTTGGGGACGTTTTACCTATGGCCTGGACTGACCATTCCTTGATACATTTTTTGTGAAGTCAGGCACACTTACTGCAGGGACATCTAGTCAAGTGAGGGAGTATGTTAGCAGGGATTGGAAGTCTCTCGATCGGGCAAAAAAGGTGCCTCACCCATGTTCGTGGTTGAGGAGTGCTTCGCCCCTGACATGCAGATAGAGGTGAATTATGCCGCCCTTTGCTCGAAGATTACTTCGGGTTTGGATACCTCTGCTCCTCTAAAACATCACACGAGTAGGGGGAGACCCTCAGCTCCCTGGTTTACGGACAGCCTCAAAAATTTGAGGCTGGAATGTAAACAAGCGGAGAGGAGGTGGAGGCATGCATACTTGGATAGGGACAGGCTTGCTTGGAAAGCTAAGCGGGTGAATTATAAGAAGGAGATCCATAGAGTTAAGGCAGCGCACTTCTCTAGGGTGATTCTCAATGCCCTGAATAGCTCCTGCAGCATTTTTAATATTTTGAATAGCCTTATTAGTCCACACTGTGCCAAGAATGAGTTTCCCCCCTCCCAGGAACTCTGTGAGAACCTAGCCAGGGTCTTCCAGGATAAAATCAAACTGATCATTGACGATCTGGGGGTGGAGCAGCAACAAACTTTAGCAGTGGCTGATTGTAGCAGCCCGCTGACTCTTGGGGCCGTTCATAAACAGGGAGGAGATAAGTCCCTCGTGGAATTCGCCCAGCTGTCTGCAGAGGAATTCAGGGGAGTGGCCTTTGGTACTACATCTGGGTCTCCACTTGACCCGATTCCACAAAAAATCTGGAAGGACTTTAAGGCTGAAATCTTCCCCACGCTTTGGCTGGTCTGCAACCAGTCGCTTACTACTGGAGTGGTTCCACCTCAGTGGAAACAAGCAGTGGTGACCCCTTTATTGAAAAAGCCCACCCTTGATCCTGAGTGCCTCAAGAACTTTAGGTCCATCTCGCTTCTACCTTATCCAGCAAAAATTGTAGAGTGGGTGGTGGCAGGCACTCTCTCTAGACACCTAGAGCAGCATAAGCTCCTAGAGGAAGCCCAGTTTGGCTTTTGGCCAGCCCATGGCACCGAGACGGCCTTGGTGACCGTGCTGGATGAGCTTCGTTGGCGGGCAGACAGGGGACCGTCAGGGGTTTTGATCCTGCTTGACCTGTCTGCCGCTTTCGACACGGTAAACCATGGAATTCTGTTGGGCAGGCTGAGAGAGGTGGGGGTTGCAGGTAGTCCCCTTGGGTGGTTTGAGTCCTTTTTTCAGGACAGAGAACAAGCTGTGTCCCTCCCTCCCTTCCAATCCGCCTTTTCCACCATCTCGCATGGCGTTCCACAAGGATCTGCAGTTAGTATGATATTTTTTAACATCTACATGAAGCCTTTAATTGCGGTCATCAAACAATATAATAATTAAATTGTTAACTACGCTGATGATGCGCAGCTGAGTCTCTCCTTGGAGGGAGATGAGTAACCTCCTTGGAAGTATTTCACAACTGCCTGCGAGATACAGTGGGCTGGTTGAAGGCCAATTCCTTGCAATTCAACACAGGAAAGATGGAGGTGTTATACTGCCCAAGGCCTAGGGTACAATCTCTTCTACTCAGCAACTTCTGCCTGCGGATTTCACTCCACTGGGGCAGCTAGTGAAGGTAGTGCAGAACATGGGTGTGATGTTTAACAGCGACCTTACCCTGGAGGCGCAGGTTTCAAAGATAGTAGCTGGCTGTTTGGCCATTATCCGCCTCCTGAGGAAAATCCTTCCTCGGTTACCGCCCCTTGCCCGGGAAGAGGTGGTGCGGTGTACCGTGCTCAGTAGGTTAGACTACTGTAACTCCCTGTAGTTGGGGTCTCCAAGCTATCTTATGGATAGACTCCAGAGAATTCAGTCTGCAGCGGCAAAATTAGCCCTGGGGTGGCCAACAAGATCTTCTTCTTCAAGGGCTTTGGCTCAGCTGCACTGGCTCCCAGTGAGACAGAGGGTGCAATTCAAGTCTCTCTGGCCTTTAAAGCTCTCCACGGGTTGGGCCCTGTTCGTTTACAAAGGAAGTTCTCGTGGCATGCGCCGGCCCGCAATCTGCGTTCCTCCTCAGCCAGGTTGGTGACCATACCTAGGTTTAAGAAATCTAAAGCAGGAGGTAGATCGTTCGGCGTGGCCACGGTGAAACTATGGAACGCCCTTCCGGTTGAACTTAGGCATGCCTCTGACCTCCTCGCATTTAGGAGGCACTTGAAAACCTGGTTTTACCCGAACCCCTAGCTTGCTATCAGTAGTCCCCCCTCCGATATGAGTCTGTCAGCGCCAGGATGCCTTTTTTAGGTGATAGTGCACTTTAGAAGTGAAGTAAATAAATAAATAAAGTAGCTTCAAAAGATTGAGAGGCCAGTGGACAAGATTTTTAATTCTCCATACTACAGTGATTGGTACCATCCACTAGAGGTTGTTGGGACACCTTTGGGGCAAATGGTAAATGGTACAGTTAAATAACAACAATCAGCCTTTCCAGCTAAGAACATGTTCTATGTGCAGCCATCCAAGGAACTACAGCATCAGCCCCAGCAACAGCTCTGCTCATCCGCTTCAGCTCCCAGAGTAGTACTGCACTAAAGATTAGGAAAACATTCTGCCATAGCAGCAATTCCATTCCTGTCCATTTTGTCAAAAACAGCCCTTACTAGCCTTTTGGGCCAGCCTTTCTGGCCTTGATTTATTGTCTATTAAGCCTCCCAAAGATGGCCGTCCACGTTCCTCTCAAAGTCTGAACTGTATCATAATGGGTATTGCTGGCACAGTGCAGAGGCAGCACCTGTTTTGTGTGCTTGCAGTGCATAAAGTGAATTCATTTAACCTGATATTTCTCTGAGTTAGTGCTTTGTTATTAGAGGTAAACCTTGCTCACTCTTTCCAAGCTGTACTGTCTGAAAATAAACCACAGCTCAGAAAAATATCAGATTCAATTAATTAATTTCATGCACTGCCGGCACATAAATCAGGGGCTTGACTCTGCACCAGGAAAGCCCATTGCGATACAACTCCTGCTGCACTTTTAAAAACATTTTTCCTTATTATGTGTACAAGGGCGGAATGTGTCCTATTGGGAAACTTATTCTTTGGAAAACAGTTTTACTCCCTTTGAGTTGTCAGTAGCTTTTCATGGATTTACAACCACAAATGTGATACATGCCACTGAAAATCATACAGGATTCTGCACAAAGTAGCAACTCAGTAAATCTGACCTTTGATGTGTAATTTGAATTCTTGGTGTGACACTGATTTAAGGACTCCAACCTTAAATGAGAGCGGTGTAATAATGAAAAGAGGTAAGGGCGTACTCCAGGAATCCTTATTGGAGCTTTGGTTATCTTAGTGTGAAAGAGAAGAATCATATCCAAAATAGAAAGATAAAACAAAGAAGGTAACAAGAGCTACTCTATGTCAAGCAAGTAAACTAAATATTCCCTACAACATAACACTATCAGGTTCCCTTGCTCCTAGAATACTAGTGAAGCTACACATCCTTCACAGTTCCAAACTTAAAAAAAGATGAATCCGATTCTTTGTATCTATAAGCAGCAAGAGGCTTGCAAGGGGAAACCAAGATTTAACAGAAGAAAGAAAGAAAGGGGAGGAACAAGAATGTAAGAATAGGAAACAGCAAGTAGAAGAAAAAACTGAAGCAGGACCATGGTAGGGAAGACTTCCGATTTCATCAAGTGAAAACTGTTGTGAAGTGTGGAGAAATAGATGTAATTCATTTTATAGGTCAGAGATCACTTGCCACGTCACCTGACAGGCAGCTGTAGATGGCAGATCTCTGGCATCAATTTGTTTATTCTGCTGGTGTGATACATATGTGACTATAGGGGCCTGATTCACAAAGTGCACTTTGTATTACAGTTGTACTACAAATCTTGCAACGAGCTAATCAGAAACTGCAGTTTTGTGCTAACTTACACTTTTAAGTAAGTTTACCACTTTTTAGCATACACAAATTGCATTTTTGTAGTAACTTACATTTTTGTAGTAAGTCTCTATGTTCATTATTTCTATGGGAGTTGATGCAGTACCAGCGGTTAGCTATATGTAGTACTGGATGTACAAAAAGAGTGTAAATTACTCAAAAAGTGTCAGTTACTACATAGGCACAGTTTGAGAATACTGAAATGTAGTAAACTTACCCAAAAGTGTATACTTAATTAAAAGTTTAAGTAACCTTTGAGAATCACACCCTTGGAGTTGAGATTGCAGTAAAAGAAGGACAGTGCAGGGACAAAGCCCCGTTGCAGTGAGAGCTGTGCATGCTGCACTAACAAAGTGCCGGCATCCTCCATTGATCTGCTGTCACCCTACCTGGTCAGTAGAGCCCCAGCAGGATGAGTCAAAAGGATCTTGTGATGCCGCAAAGGTGAGGCCTTGGGAAAGGCTTTGTCCTTGGGGCCGATGTTCGCACTTTTGTCAAGGAATGGCTGTGATACCCCCTGCCAGTCTCCCTGCAATCCCCTCTGTGCCAGCACTGTTTGATGCTTTACAGGGGTGGCTGGTAATGTGCCCACACACACACACACACACACACCTATACACCTCACTCACACACACTCATTCACACACACCCATTCACAACACTCATAACGAATACACATAAATTCATACAGACACGCACCAAACCACAAAAAAGCATAAAACATATCTCAACAGCAGCTCTCCGACAGGGAAGACTAGGAGGACCCAGGAAGAATTGAGGCTGCTGACTTCCTAAATTGGCTGGCCAATGTTGTCACAGAGTGGGAGGGGCTCATTGAGACTGCTGACCACATCCAACTCTGTGATGAGGTGTCACTGATTGACACTTGACCCTGGGCACTTCAGGGCTTCAAACTGAAGTGCTCAGGTCCAAGGCAATCAGTGGCACTGTCATTCATCATGAGGGAGATGGCCTCGAGGTAGGGCTCTTAAATCCTCAGCCTGGCAAAGATCAGCTCAGATAGCCAGGAGCCTGCACATTTAGCATATGTTTAGATCCTGACTTCTTGACCTGAACCAGAAGACTGTATGTCAGGCTAACCTTTGTTCATTCTGACAGACACTCTTCTTGCCTGGAAAAAGGTGAAGGCGTGGCCCCCCAGCCTGTTTGGACGGGCCACTGCTAATGATTTACACCCCTCTCTGAGGCTGACTCTGAGGCTGACTGGAAATGCCCCATTTATATACCTATTTCTCCTTCTCTGTTCCCTCTCCATGTGCGTCTGCACCCCCCTGGCCACATGCATTGATTGCTTCTCTCTTGTAAAGTGCTCACTTGCTTTGTAGCCAGGGCTGCTCTATTTAAGTCTCATGCACACATATATTCACATTTAGAAATATTTGGAATAGATACCTGCTTGCCAGAACTGGATGCATTAAGGAGAGAAACATTTCCATAATTCATTATGGATTGAGAACTAAGAGGCTGATTACTATGTCAGGCGGAGTTGACTCTGCCCGCCATCGTCTCAGTTATGGGACCGAGCGATACCCGGTCGGCAAGCCAGACTGGCCCATTCAGTCGCATTCCTACATTTTACAATGGGAGCATGCTTTCAGGCCATTAACCGGCCAGAATGCATTTCTCCCATTGTAAAATGGGAGGGGCAGTTCATCCCTGCACCCCGTGGCAGCCACCCCAATGTGCCTGCCACAGGATGCAGGGATCAACAGGGGGGCACCCTAGGTGCCCATTTGGCTTCCAACCAGAGGATGTGCACCCAAGGGGCCCTACCAGGGTCCTCCAAATGTGAGTTCCGACAGTCTTTCTGTGTCAGAAAGGCCATCACAGAAAGGCTGCCGAAACCCATTATCATAATCTCAAGGGCAGAAAGCCACCCTTGGCATTACAGGCTGCATTCCGACTGGATGACGGACTCTGAGAGCCTGTCGGAAGCAAAACGGAGTGACCGGTTGGATTCCTTTCCAACTGCCTCCATTGTAATGAGGCGGTCGGGAAGGAATCCAACCTGCATATTATGATGGAGCCTTTTACGATCGTAATCGGCCCCTTAGACTTATAGAAGGGGGAACCAAGATCTCTTGTTCTCATCAAAATCGTGACCAGTTAAAATAATGTGAAGTGTATATAGTTAACTATAGGTTTATTATACTTAGCTTCCCATATATATATATACTTGAAGACATAAATGTGTTTGTGCAGTGTCTATTGTGCTATTTATTACCATTGTTGAGTGGAAGGATGAGCCCTGACTCATGCGTGCCTCACCGCTGTTTTCCACTGGATGGCCCAAGCCTCTCTCAAATGTAATGAGGGTAAATCGGAGGTCCTCCTATTCGGCCAGTTCCCTGCTGATTTTAGACACCGCCTGTGGCCGCCCAACCACCCTAGGCCACAGTCCGAGGCCGGGCCTGCGCAATAACTGAGGAACTGGTTCAGTGTGGACCTTCGGTTTAATGATCATGTAAAGAAACTGTCTGGTTATTTGTTTCGGTACCCTCAAAACACTCAGTAAAATGTTCCCTTTTCTCCCGCAAGTAGCCAAAGAGACGATTACCCGTGCCCTGATCTTGTCCAAGCTGGACTACGCCAACGCTCTGTATAATGGCCTGCCTGACAATGACAAGGGTGTTCCGCAGGGGTCCATATTGAGCCTGACCCTTTTTAATTTATATGTCTCCCCCCTTGCGAAGGTCATCAGAGCACATGGTTTTGGAACCGTGTCTTATGCCAATGATACCCAAATCCTCATCACCATCAATCAGAACCCTGACGACACAAAAAGGAGGTTCAAAAACTGTATGGTCGACATACATGAATGGATGACTAGGAACTACCTGCTCTCCCTTCTGCTCTTCAACTTATTAATGAGTTCCAACCCTTTAAAAAACACTTAAAAACACATCTGTTCGGCAAGTCCAACTAGTATGACTCTCGCCCTAACACAGCTCTCTATCGCGCCAGGACACTCTTGAGTAACAATGCGCGCTACAAATTCAGTATAACATAACATATAACATAACATGAAACTTTGGAAGGGTCTTGAAGCCTTTCACCTAGGTCAACAATATTAATGAACAGCATGTTGAATTCTGCACATCCTTATATATGTAGTTTATGCTATCGTATTTTTTCATTTTTCTTTTAAGAAGATACATTTATGAATAAACCAGTTTGCAAGGGGATACATTTGTGCAGCAAGGTACAATAACATTTAGGATGTCACCTGACTATTAGGAGAGTTATTTCCATGCTTAAAAATGTATAATATGCAATCTTTGAGGCACTAAATAGTTTATTTCTTTAAAAATGTAACTCTTAATCAATAAACAATGTATGACATTGCAGCTTCACCAAAAGATTGTATCTCTAACAGACAGAGACATTTTGCTATGCTGACGCATCGCGGTTATTTCCCCTATTTGGATTGCTCACCCGTCTTGAATAGAAGTGACTGCTCGTTTTTTTCCACAGTCCACCCAAATTCCAGCATGCCAGTAGCGACTTGCCCTTAGCAGCGCTGCAGTTTCCTACATTGGTTAGTGATTAAATATGAGTGCATATTACTTTATAGATACACCGTGCCCTTCAGGATGCAAGTGCAGCTTCAACGACCTGCATTATGCTTACTAGACTTCATATATGGTGACAGTTTTATTTTAGCACACATCTTCCGGCTTCTGGTATTTTGGAACAGAAATCAAGTGGTCACTACATATTATTTTCAGGGCTGTACATTCCTACACCAAGATCCAGTCTGTACACTTCTGTTAATTGGATTCAATGACCATTCGCCTCTCGGCCTTCCTATCCAGTCACAGGGCTAATGATAAACAGCTTATTACCAGGGGTCGATGCATAGTCAACATTTTCCATATGAATTACATTTGATTTGCCTAATGCCTGTTATATAATTTGCAATTTATTAAAATCCAAATTAAGATTTTGTTGTTCAGTTGTATTGACTTGCTTCACATTGTATTTTTATTAAGTTTGGCATTAGCCAATACCTTTTGATTTTTAAACAAATATATGTACAATATATTTATTTAAAGGGTCTGTCAGCCAGCATTCTTCATCCGTTGGTCTGTTTGTGTGTCATTCACATTTTGCTCTCACCCACTACAGGAAAAAGCATGGGGGAGGGGTTCAGTCCACTCCAGCCATTGGATAACTTCACATTGAGTGCCTGTATTTTTCTTTTTCAGAAGGAGCACATCCACACACAAGCTATTTCCTTTCTGTGCCTATGTTATTGTTTCTAATGTATTACTTTGATGTGCCTTTTGTGTTTAAAGTCTGATATGATAGCAGCACACTTTATGCGAGTGAGTCACGTGATGACACAGGCCACATTCAACACTTTATGAGTTCCTGTTTCTTGCCAGTGCTGTTGTAATTTCCTTTTGGAGTATCCTTTATTGATATGACTGCTGGTATTTCACAGCATAAAATATTGTGTCCATTTGAAACTGTTCTTTATTACACTGTTTAACGCTTTTCAGTGTTATACATGTGAATCCATAACCAGACAAGACTTCAGAACAGATTTATTCTGGGCTAAATTTAGCTAAAGGATCTTTAATAAACTTCGCCCAAGGAGAAGACCAGCACATATATTAATTTGCAGCACGCTTTTTTATTTACTTCTTTCCTTCCTTTCTTTCTTCCTTTCTTCCTTCTGTCCTTTCTATCTTTCTTTCTTTCCTTTTTCTTTCATTCTTTCATTCCTATTTTCTTTCATCTCTTCTTTCCTGATTTCCTTTTTCCTTCTTGTTCTTTGTTTATTCTTATTTCTTCCTTGTTTCTTTGTTTCTTTCATTGTTTGTTTCTTTTTCTTTCTTTCTTTTTTCTTTCTTTCTTTCTTTTTTCTTTTTCTTTCAATCCTTCATTTCTTATTTCTTGCTGTACCTTTTTCCTTTATTCTCTCCCTCTTTCCTTTTTTCTTGTTTTCTTTCTGTCTTGACTTTTCTCTTTTTCCCTTTCCTTCTTTGTGCCTTCATGCCTATTTCTTTGTTTCTTTCATTGTTTGTTTCTTTTTCTTTCTTTCTTTTTTCTTTCTTTCTTTCTTTTTTCTTTTTCTTTCAATCCTTCATTTCTTATTTCTTGCTGTACCTTTTTCCTTTATTCTCTCCCTCTTTCCTTTTTTCTTGTTTTCTTTCTGTCTTGACTTTTCTCTTTTTCCCTTTCCTTCTTTGTGCCTTCATGCCTATTTTCCCTCTTTCTTTCTTGCTTTCATTTCTTTTATCTTGCTCTCATTCATTCTTCTTTCCATTCGTCTCTTGTGCCTCCCTTCATTCCTTATTTATTTTCCCCTTTCTTTTTCCTTTCATTTCCTTTCTCTTTCTTTCTTTCTTTCTTTCTTTCTTTCTTTCTTTCTTTCTTTCTTTCTTTCTTTCTTTCTTTCTTTCTTTCTTTCTTTCTTTCTTTCCTTTCTTTCTTTCATTCCTTTCTTCTTTCCTTCCATCTGTCTTTGTGTCATTTGTTCTTCTTTCTTGACTTCTTTCGTTCATTATTTGTAGTCTTCTGCTTTATTTCCATTTGTCTTGCCTGTCTAGTTGCTTCCCTTCTTTCTTAGTTCTGTCTTGTTACTGTCTGTCCTTGCCTCATTCTTTGTTTCCTTCTCTCTTTTACCGCTGCGGGTCCAACTGCTGTATGCTGAGTTTGGCGGTACCAAAACATGTCTGAACTGTGGCAATTGCAACAGCATAATCAGGGGTAACACAATCAATCACCCCATGAAGGGACACACCATCAAATTAAGAGTCAACGCCACATGCGATACAAGTAACTTAATATATGCAATAAGATGTCCATGTGGAAAAATGTACGTGGGAAAAACGGAACGACGCATAAAAGTTCGACTAACAGAACATAAATCTAACATCCGACTGAAGAACACCAAATCATCTTTATCAGCTCACTTTGTGGAACAACAACATAACATTTCCCAAATCAAATTTGTTATTCTTGAAACGGTACAGAAAATTGAGGGAAGAGACAATACAAAATATCCTTTGAGAAAAGAGAACTTTTGGATTCAAAAACTGTCCACGCAAAAGCCAGCTGGCTTAAACGACAGAATAGAATTGTCATGTTACCTTTAATAATTGCTCCACAGACTATACCTTGTAAATACTGTGATTGTTCGCACAGATACACCATTACAACAACATTATAGTGCACACACACCACACACATGCAGGTATCTATCCCATTGATACTATCATTAGAGCGTCCTAGGACTCTGTAGCTCACCACCTTAGCATATCCACCACCAGCGCAAGAACCATCAGTTCGCGCCCACTATAGGGCACTTCAGCTCACCTAACCCAATTTTTTTGATTTCCAATTTCAATCATTAATTTCTGAATTCTATCTTATACTTCATCTTAATTTTTTCCCTAACAACCTAACAGATCCATCTTTGAACTCCATCCTAATCGAATTTCCCTTTTGGAACCACCAAACTCTATCCGTTGCCGGCTACCATTGCTAGTCTGTTGTCTAGCTTCATGATCACATGACCAGCACGTCCCACAATTGAAAACATGAACACGCGGCCAGACTCTTCCTGTGCTGTCGTTCTTAAGAACACCGAGAGACGGCAAAACGCTATCAACATAACCACAGGTTAGTTCACAAACCGACGGGAGTTTTCTCACCTATCCACATACCGTATGGCAAGTATCGCTGACTGTTCTCCCCATATTTCTTTTTAGAATCATTTCGGCAACCTTGAAAATAGGCTTGTAAGTAAAACGCCGGTTTCCCTTACCACCACCAGTTAAACTAGCACTCACTTTCACAACATTAACACGGGACTAAGGGTTAAAATTTGTGTTTTTCTATACTACAAAACCAAAGTCTGCAATGTGCATGTATATTTTTTGTTGTAAGTTATATGCTTATGTTACCTGTATATAACATTTTACATGAAACCTACATTCTAATTGGTTTCATACACTTTTCACAGTGTCTGTTCCCTGACGAAGGGCAATCACCAGTGCCCGAAATGCATTGGACGTCTAGACATTGCTTAAAGTACAAGATGTTTAAATCTATACGACAATGATTCGATAACCTAAAAGGATTACAATACTACAAATGAATTAAAAAGAACCATGAACTAAAAAAACGAGTGTGGAAGTCTTTTTCATTAGAAAGACAACGTAATTGTGTGCCTAAAAGGGATGAGACTAGCGGTCCGCTAGCTTCACTGTTCACAATGATTCCTTGACGTCGTGGGGCCCTCGACTCCACCTTTTGGAGCACCAAAAATACTAGAAAACTTATCTACATTACCAACCAGAACAACTGCTGTGCATCTGCCCTACATTCATGAGTTTGGCGGTAGGACCGCCAGAAGACCACAGGGATCAAAGTTCCCGTTGTGCCAGCGGTCTGCAACTGGCCTCAATATTTCTGGCAGTGCTTATGGCGGCACCACCAAGTATATTATGAGTTGGCTTTCCACCTCCCATTTCATGGGGGTGAGCCCTCCATGAGAAGGGGGCAAAGGGGCAAAAAAGGAGCCATGGGTCACAACTGGCCTCAATATTCTGGTGGTGCTTATGCCGGTGCTGCCAAGCATAATACGAGTTGGCTTTCCACCGCACATTTCATGGGGGTGAGCCCTCCATGAGAAGGGGGGCAGAGAGGCAATAACTGCCACTTCTTGGCTTGGGGTTGCATGCAGGGGAGGCATATGTTAAGCCCCCATTGGAAATGCAACCCCTCTTCCTGTCAGCATGGCATGCATGTCACACCTTGCAGGAACGTGCTGCCGGCGCTGTCATAGAGGCAGTCTGCTGTTACAGCCGCTGCCATGAGACCGCCGCAGCACCGCCCGCCTGCCCTGGATTACACCTGTAATCCGGTGGGTGGACGCACAACAGGCTTGGCAGTCCTCCTGTCAGCTGGCCGACAGGAGGATTACTGAACTTGTAATAAGGCCCTTTCTGGCCATATAATATTTTCTTACATTTTTGAGTGAGAGAACCACTGTCTAGTTTCACTTAAATGCCCCAAGTTCCTGTGTGAACTAATTGTAATTCCCTTATTTCTGACCATAGGGAAATCAAACACACTGTGAGAGTATTATCAAGGGACAATAACATGCAGTTTGTTAACACCAGTGTTCAAGAGGTGACCTAATTGGTGCCTTTTGTTCAGAGCATAGGATTGAAAACATGAAACCTCCATTGTCCTTGGAAGAAGAGGCAAAACACTGAAAATATCACACTTAACTACCCATCCAAGCATGATTAGGCAATTTGGATGAGTTAATGGCAAATTCAGTGATGTCACTGAGGCCAGTGCTTAATTTGAGCTGATGGTTGCAAGGGGAGCCCACCGGCACTCACTTTTTGGGACTAGCACTTATTTGTCTACTATTTGAACTAAAGTAAGAGACAGAAAAAGGAGGAGGAAGAGAAAGACACGAAAACTGTGGCAAATGAGGAAAGTTGGGTTGAAAAAGAACCTGCGAGTGAGAGAAAAAGGTGGACAGCATCTGGTGGTGGATTAAAGAAGGAGGAGGTGGACGCATGACTACATAATCTTTGTATTCTGTACCCCGGTCAGTCAATAGCGCCAGTCGCTGTGTTCTGAGTGGTGCTAATTTTGCATCAATAAATGTGAAAAATCAGATGGGCGCTGTCTTCTCACACATGATTCCTCATTTCATGATAAGTGGGTGGCAATGTAATGAATATCATTTGCTGCAATACAATTACCTGAAACATGGCATTACCAAGAATAGTCTGACGATCTCTCCAAAAGTCTCAAATGCAAAAGAGGATAACGGTTAAAGGGCCCCAGACACAGTGAAGGTTGTCCGAATGCCCTTGCATCTCATTACCATGGAGACCACAGACCTCCTTAGGGACAATGGTTAACAATCGCCACGTGCGGCTTGCGTGATGGACAAATGACAGTTCTCAAACGAGTGGAATGCACCTTAAATCAAGCATCTCTCTCTCTGTACAGTGTCAGCCTCGCCTTGTCACAAACTGCTCACAAACCTTGCCCAACTGTTTTCAAAATCAAGCAATGTTTGTTTCCTGGCTGTTAGTTTGCTGCTTTGAATACAGGCACCGAATGCCAGTTATTTATTGGCCCCTTTCCACTGATTTATGTCCCCCAGCTGGTTGCTGCGTTAAGTCCTAACAAATGATTTTATGTTCCTGCGGTCTAAGGTTTAGCTTGAAAAATAAATCATAGGATTTCCCAACACTTTTCAGCATATTTTTGTGACCTTTTCGGAGCCCTGCCATATTTCTGTTCCTACAGAGGTTTGATTCCTCCGCTCCTGTGTAATGTGTTCTAAATGTTCACTGTATGAGATCAGTTCAGATCACAAAGTATGAGTTCTCTAAAATGATATTATGTTTTTTCATGTTTTGTGGTATTAACCCCTTCTGTGCTCGTGTCGACCAATGGGATGTCTAAGGGCTCCAAGGAAGGAGATGATAATAACAATTAACAAGAGTATGCATTTGGTGCATGTTTGCGCTTAAAACACTACGGTCCTTATTTATGAGCGCCCCTGTGCCACCGGCGGCGCAAATTACAAATTCATGTCTATGAGGCCAATCAAAGCCACTATGCGTGGCTTTAGATGGCCTCAAAAATATGGAATAAGGCAGGGCAAATCGCTTCATTGCCTTACTATGCAGACGGGAGGTGTCCATGTGCAGCAGACATAGAAAGAGGAAAAAACCTCTTAGGGTTGCTTTTGTGCAGGAAGGTGCAAGGGTGCCTGCAGTGGAAAGGACAGGACCATATTGCATAAATACAGTGCATTCCTGCCCTTTCTGTTTGGCGTTGGGAGCGCTGTCCTCATTTGCATGGATTTGGCCCCATGCCAAATCCCTGTAAATGAGGGCCTATGTGTGCAAGATTATTTCTTTCTGGCAGTATATGGCTTAGAATGTGATTTTTCTGAATACTGATGTGCACTCATACAAGGTAAATACAATGATATAAATGGAACATAAAATGTCATTTTTGCTATATACAACTTTCACTGCAGGGTAAGAAGAACTGGAACACTTAGGGCCTACTTATGGCTTTTAACGGTGCACGTGGCACGCCACTGCCATGACGCTGCACCGCCAAGAGTTGCTGCCGCCAACCCACCAGATTGCAACTTAAAAGTGGTATGGCGGGTGGGCGGCATGGTTGTTCTGTGGCGGTGCTGTGTAAAGGCTCATTTTGCTTCTCAAACAGCACCGCCGCAGGACCGCCGGTACACATTCCTGCACAGGAAGAAATGCACCATGTCATGCATTTCTTCCTCTGCAGGAACTGGGGTTGCAAAACTAGAGGGCGGCACAACATGTGCCCCCCTTACATGTACCCCGATGCACAGTGCAAGAGGTTGGCCCTGAATGTCTTTCTTTCTGTTCTCACCACCAGCAGTTTCATGACACCACTGGTGGTCAGGAAAGGACCAAGCATATTGCACCCCTCAGACCACCAGGGAATGGCGGTTCCCTGGCAGCTGCGGTGGTGCAATGGCAGTCCGACCAACAAAGTCCTAATTGGGCAGTCAGACCGCCGGTGCGGCAGTGTCTAGACTACCACTGCCACGCCACCAAGAGTCTGGCAGTCCTCACACTGTCAGACTCGTAATCAGGCACTGAGATGTTAATTAACCTTCCCTGTTAAATTGGAAGGAGACAGAGCCAGTCAGTCCCTTATGGGTCCAGTGGAGGTTTTCTGGAAAACCATTCTATCTAGAGGGCCATTGTGCACATCTGAAATGCAACTATTTCTTTACCCACATCAACATTTCAGAGGCATATCCCTGCCCTGAATTATCCAATTTTCTCTTTTGCGCAACACTCCTCTCAATGGTAATATATGGGTAAAAGTACCCCAGTCATCAGTTATAAGTATATCGCTATTTTCTGTGACCAAATAAAGGACCAAAGCCGAAGACCACTTACATCATTAATGTCTTCCTCTTTCATGTCCATTACAGATCACAAGAGTAAAAGCAGAACAGTTACTACAAAATGAACACAGCATAAAGCAGTTAGCAAATTTACATAAAAAATATTAAAATCAGTTTAATGTAAGTCAGGTTCAAATGGCACAGAATTGTAGAAACTTGCTTGAAATTCTGGGGCATATTATCAAGGGGGTTTATCTCCGCTTTTTTGGCTTTAAAAGCCAAGAAAGCGGAGATAAAATTATCTCCCTATTACCAAGCTGTCGCTAACACCAGTTAGTGACAGCTAATAGGAGATAGCGACCATCTTCGGCCCCGCTTTGCATGTCAGTGATATTTATCACTAATGACATGCAAAGTGGGCGTGCCAAGATGTTAGCGACTGGAAACAGTCCCTAACACCGCTATCTCCTATTACCAACTTTTGGAGATATTCGCGCTAAGCGCGAATATCTCCAAAAGCTAACACCTGCCCTGAGCAGTTCTTAGCCATGTTATCCAATGGGAGGTGGATAACATGGCTAAGAGCATCTGCTCGATAATGCATGAATATCGCTGACTTTTCAGCGATATTCATGCATTGCGGCCGTTTTTTATCGCATTTGCGATAAACCTTGCTAATAGCAAGGTTTATCTGCGATAAAAATCGCTGATGTGCGGCGATAATTTTTGTCTCTAAACAAGTTAGAGACAAAAATTATCGCTTGTTGTTGGTAATATGCCCCTCTGTTCTTCCTGTAATGACCCATAATGTTGAAAGAATAACGGGCATATTTCCAACAACTAGCGATAATTTTTGTCACCAACTTGTTTAGAGACAAAAATTATCGCCGCACATCGGCGATTTTTATCGCAGATAAAGCTTGCTATTAGCAAGGTTTATCGCAAATGCGATAAAAAACGGCCGCAATGCATGAATATCGCTGAAAAGTCAGCGATATTCATGCATTATCGAGCAAATGCTCTTAGCCATGTTATCCACCTCCCATTGGATAACATGGCTAAGAACTGCTCAGGGCAGGTGTTAGCTTTTGGAGATATTCGCGCTTAGCGCGAATATCTCCAAAAGTTGGTAATAGGAGATAGCGATGTTAGGGACTGTTTCCAGTCGCTAACATCTTGGCACGCCCACTTTGCATGTCATTAGTGATAAATATCACTGACATGCAAAGCGGGGCCCAAGATGGTCGCTATCTCCTATTAGCTGTCACTAACTGGTGTTAGCGACAGCTTGGTAATAGGGAGATAATTTTATCTCCGCTTTCTTGGCTTTTAAAGCCAAAAAAGCGGAGATAAACCCCCTTGATAATATGCCCCAACATGTTTCCATAACCATCTCCTTTCTGCTGATCACTTTTTCTTTTTACAAAATATATAAGAAAAAGGAAAAGCGAATTCCCTTTCTCCTTGCTTAACATGCTGCTGTTATTAGGCTCCATGACTTGCATTTTGCCCTGGCTGATGGTACTAAAACATCAGAAGTCAACTACGATAATTATTTGAAGTTGAGCAGTTATGTCATTATTTATTATAGGTGACTACAGACGTCACAACTTGACTGTAATAAGGAACTTATAGATGTACTTGTATACAGTGATTGCAGGCTTCCATATATTCTGTTTCTGTTAAAGTCATCCAGGAAGTGGAAAAAGGTATGTGCTCCAGGCGGCAGTATATGAATAGAATTGTGCCTCCTTGAGCACCTCCTTACACTGACATAAAGCTTTTTCAAGTCTTTATGTTCAATGTAGTGCCACCACTGGGTGGCACTCTATAGTTGCTTTCTTAGTTTACTGTACTTTAAGTTGCAACCCTGAAGAAATCTTAGGTACAACTTGAATGAACATTGTTGCTTGACAATGACATACAAAAAGACAGGTCACCGTGCTATGCTAACCTATGTTCTAATAGGAAGCTTTGCAAAATGTCCAATCGCAGGGCCTAATGAATATATTATTTATGCAGGCCACTATATGTCATATTAAAATGTGGGTATTCTTCCATATTCCCACCTAGAAATCAAGTAATTTCTATCTTAGAAAGGAGTACAATTGTATGCATTTTTAGGGAAGAAAGCTAGCTGCAAGATGGATGGAATTAGTCACAAATATATCAGTTTTGTTCGTGTTCATCTGCTTTTACAGGTAGACTCATTCCCAAATACCCACAAACTTGCCCCAACACTGCATTTGCGAAGGTAGACATTTCTGCATACCTTTCGAATTTTCACATTTACAAATTAACTCTGATAATCTAAAATTCATTGTTCAATAAATTGTGGTTGTGATTTTATGTATTAAATGTGTAATTGCAGGGGGTGCTGGAGAGGTTGAGTGAGGAACTCTACCATTCCAATTTATAAAGCTGCTGTTTCCTGGCCCGCACCCTGAAGTTCCTGCCTCACTCTTGACCAATTGGATGGCTATGATTCCCAGCTGTATCTAGGTGCTGGACCCAGGACCCAGGTCCTGGAGGCTTTAGGAGAGGCATGTGACCTGTAGCCTTTTGCTGCAGAACACCAGGTTGGATAGACCCAGCTATGAGTAGCCCTGCCACTGGACGGTGTGGCCCAGAAGCTGCCATTGAGCAGGCAGTCAGGTGGCATGGGCCCATGGGAGGAGAGAGGGTGACTCGAGAGGAACCCTGCTTGAAAGTAGCTGTGTGAGCAAATTCAAGAGTGGGGCCTCCCTGTTACCTGTCACGTTTGTGGGCCTCCTACCCACTGAGTGGAGCATATGGCCTGAATTTCCCTCATAGTGGAGTGGCCTTATAAGCAATCGTATAGTGGTGCCACTGCAGCCCGGATGTTTGGGAAGATCATGGCACATCGGGACCTGTAGTTGCCGTTTGGCAGGCAGTTAGGGACCATGGGTGCCCCGGTTTGCACTTGGAGGTGTCTGACTTGGAGCCAGATGAGTGAGCGGGAGGACATTCCTCTCTATTTACTGTGGCTTAAGTTCTACTGGCTGCTGAGTGCTGAAAGTTGCTAGGTCTACCTAACTGGTAGTGTGGCCATGCTGGTGGTCCACAACTTGCTGGTGTCTGATACTATTTTCATGTGGGTGGCAGCTGTGGCCACGCATTACTCTTGTGCTCCAAAAGAATGGCAGTGTGAATACTGCTGTTGTTCCAGGATTACCATTTTGAGTGACAAAGCTGCTTTGCAGTGGCGACCGCCACAAACAAAGGGTAGTGGGGTGGGTGGAGGGAAAGCAGGAGGGGTCATGTTGTGCTGGGTGTTAGTAAAAACATATTAATTAAAAAAAAGAACTTATCTGAAGCCACCAGCTGCTCCTGTGTCACATTGCACCTTCTCACCACTTCCTGGTCTGAGCAGCCCTTGGGACAGGCTCCCATTCAATCACCATGCTGTAGACCAGTGAGGGCATTGGCCTGTCTGTGGGGTTTCTCCAGCCCGGCTGCTCAATGCACCCAGGCTGAAGAAACCTAAGTGTGCATGTGTGTTTTGGTGGGCCTGAGGAAGCTGACCTAAAAACAAATGCGCACTTGGGGAGTGCACATAGGACGGCTCTGTCCTATCCCATGCCTCAGCCTGCCCTTTCATACAGTGCTGGCACAGAGCTGGCAATGAAAATAAAACGATGCAAGAACATTGTTTTATATTTCATTTCCTGGCTCCGAGCCAGGCAATGGGGCGACGCTCCTCCACCATTGTGCAGGAGCCACCGCTGATGCTTTTATGTGGGATTCAGGTGTTGGGTACTACCTCTGACTTGTGGCAGTGCTGGGGCCTTCATTGGTGGTGTGTCTGCAAGATTGGGCTGCGTCCTTGGCCTGTCGGGATCCAGTGCTGATATTGGGCGTGATGGTCACCTGCTGTTTTAATGATGTCCTGCCATATGGAAAGTTGAAGTGAGTCCATCCACCTTGTTGAGTGAGCTTGTGCTGGTTGGGACCTCCTGTCATGATTGCAGTGATGATCCTGTGACACAGGGGTGAGACCACTTAAGGGTTGATCAGTTGTTGACACAGGGTAGAGAGAGGGCTTTGTTGACAGCTTACATACATTCACAGATCACTGACATGATATTGATGCACACAATATTGAAATGCAAAAATATCAGAAAATAAAAATTGTAAACAAAAATATCACCCTCTTACACTTAAGTAAAAAAAACACAAATATTGAGAACACAAATATCGTTGTTAAAAGTATAATTTTCACTTATATCAAAAACACAAATATCGGAAACAAAACTATTTTCATCTTTTACTAAACATTTATGTCAAAAATATTGCTTTGCACACTATTGACTACAGTAATATTGCCAAAATACTTACATTATTATTATAAAACAAACTACTTTTTACATTAAACAAATAATCAAAATAGACATTAAACAACACATACGCATGACTGAATAAAAAAATATGATATCACCAAAATAATTGTTTAACAAAATATTACTAAAATACTACATCACCAATAAAATATATACCTTAATACATAGCAATATAAGCAAACTAAAACAAATCCACGAACTATAAACATTTGTACAACAATCTAAAAATTAATTAATACATGCCGAGAAGTGGAACCTTCTTCCTTTGGATATTAGGATGGAGAATAATGAAACTATGTTTAGGAAGAAGTTGAAAACCTGCCTCTTTACCTTGTGATTGGTTCCTCTACACTATCTCACACTCTCTCCACAGCGCGGGGACACGCCGGGAGGCGTCACCAGGCGCTCTACAAACTCCTTTAAATTAAAATATATATATCTGCAGCTCCAAAACTTCCAGAGAAGAGACAGCACTCACGAGTCAGGAAAATCACCTGTTCTTTATTATCGGGTTACTAAAACAACAAATGCGTTTCTGCAAACACCTTTATCAACATAACATAATAACATAATATTTAAAACTATCGACCTACACGTTAAACATCATAAATGAAACATAAATTAGGGTTTACTATCAAAGGACATAACTGATTAAAAAAAATCAAACTGAGAGCCTTATGATCAGTACGGCGGTCCTAAGACCGCAGGACAATTGTTGAGGGTCTGACCACTGCAACCTGGGCAGTCTGAATGCATAATTACAAGTTTTGATCCCGACTATGCATTGGAGGAGAAGGTGGGTGTAAATAGCGACACCACTGTTGGGTTTACAACTTCCCTTTTGCTCAGCTTTTTCATGGCGGGTACCCCGCCATGGAAAGTATGGCGGAAAGGGAAGAAAGGGGCCCCAAACTGAGCCCCCGGGTGATTTCACCCATGGGGATAGTAATACAAATGTCACCTGATTAATTCTACTGTGTCATTGGTGACATAAATCCCCAGGTACTTCACTTTCTTCTATGCGCTATCTAAGCAGGTATTCATCATCAAATAAAATGGTATTTTTTCGTACTGGGAAAATTTCAGTCTTGTCACAATTAATTTGTAAATCTGAGTATCTACCAAATGTAATAATGTCTTTAATCATAGGGGTCATATTTGTTTCTAGGTTCTGTATATACAAAATGATGTCCTCAGCATATAAAAATGCCATAAGGGTTTTACCCCTCCATACAATCCTCGGTGTATATAAACTATATAGAGAAATCAAGCAAATGGCTGTATGGCTATTTCACTGGTGTGACAGAATGCAGTTCATGTGCTAATTTTGCTCTGCAAACGTGTTCCTGGCCCTGAGCAAAATTTGCCTTTGTGGTCGAGCTATGGTGTGTAGTAGGCACTGATCAGCACTCATCCACCAATGGACCCACAAAGATGTTAACTTGTTGTACACTTCCATCCCCTTAGGCAATCCCTACCAGGCAGAGTAACCACTCAAGGGATGGCACATTACTGGAACATAGAAGCAGAACAGTCCTGCATTTGCATTACCTTGTATAATATAATAAAGAGCTCATGGAGGAATAAGACACAAAGAGACTTGAGACCTGCTGACAGTAGCATGCCCATGTCCCACTTGACACATTTATGTTGACCATTTATAGCGCTCTGAATGCCCCTTGTGATCACTCCACAGTCTTGGTGGTCTTAAATAGAAAATCTCCCTTGGTCGTTAGGTGATGCATCTCAGCAGTGAGGTGAAACCTTATCCAGTGGTTTTGGGTCAAATACTTTTTTAAGCACTGTGATCAGCTGAAAAAAATACTTGACAAGTTTTCAGTTGTGTTTTTCATTGAGCGAATAGTCCTTTTTGGTGCATGGTGTGGCACTAGAGAGTTAAGTATTCTGCACCAAGAAGGCTTAGTTGACAATGCAAAAGACCTTGAATGTTATTATAGTTGACAATGAATATTGAAGCATCAGGCATTCTCCTACTGAGTTATTTCTCTCAGGGCCTAAGATGAACAAGCATTTACAATGCAATGGTCTCGGCAATATTAAAGGTAGAGCTATTGGCATTGCTCATGACATTTTTTTTGGGGTGTATTTTTTTAAAAATCATAAATAAATAGCATTGTCATTTACATTGCCAATAGCGTAATTGTTAAATAAATGGCCTTGTCATTTACAATGCCAATAGCTTAATCGCTCGCAAATGCATGACCTATTGAATTTTACACCCACACAGAGCCACACACGCAAAGCCACCCACACACAGAGTCACCCACACAATCTGCACTCTGAATCTGCACTCTGCACTCTGAATCTGCACTCTGCACTCTGAATCTGCACTCTGAATCTGCACTCTGCACTCTGAATCTGCACTCTGCACTCTGCACTCTGAATCTGCACTCTGCACTCTGCACTCTGCACTCTGCACTCTGCACTCTGAATCTGCACTCTGAATCTGCACTCTGCACTCTGAATCTGCACTCTGCACTCTGAATCTGCACTCTGAATCTGCACTCTGCACTCTGAATCTGCACTCTGCACTCTGAATCTGCACTCTGCACTCTGAATCTGCACTCTGCACTCTGAATCTGCACTCTGCACTCTGAATCTGCACTCTGCACTCTGAATCTGCACTCTGCACTCTGCACTCTGCACTCTGAATCTGCACTCTGCACTCTGAATCTGCACTCTGAATCTGCACTCTGAATCTGCACTCTGAATCTGCACTCTGCACTCTGAATCTGCACTCTGAATCTGCACTCTGCACTCTGAATCTGCACTCTGAATCTGCACTCTGAATCTGCACTCTGAATCTGCACTCTGCACTCTGAATCTGCACTCTGCACTCTGAATCTGCACTCTGCACTCTGAATCTGCACTCTGCACTCTGAATCTGCACTCTGAATCTGCACTCTGAATCTGCACTCTGAATCTGCACTCTGAATCTGCACTCTGCACTCTGAATCTGCACTCTGCACTCTAAATCTGCACTCTAAATTTGCACTCTGCACTCTGAATCTGCACTCTGCACTCTGCTCTCTGCACTCTGCACTCTGCACTCTGCACTCTAAATCTGCACTCTAAATTTGCACTCTGCACTCTGAATCTGCACTCTGCACTCTGAATCTGCACTCTGCACTCTGCACTCTAAATCTGCACTCTAAATTTGCACTCTGCACTCTGAATCTGCACTCTGCACTCTGCACTCTAAATCTGCACTCTAAATTTGCACTCTGCACTCTGAATCTGCACTCTGCACTCTGAATCTGCACTCTGCACTCTGAATCTGCACTCTGCACTCTGAATCTGCACTCTGCACTCTGAATCTGCACTCTGCACTCTGAATCTGCACTATGCACTCTGCACTCTGAATCTGCACTCTGCACTCTGAATCTGCACTCTGAATCTGCACTCTGAATCTGCACTCTGAATCTGCACTCTGCACTCTGAATCTGCACTCTGAATCTGCACTCTGCACTCTGAATCTGCACTCTGCACTCTAAATCTGCACTCTGCACTCTAAATCTGCACTCTGCACTCTAAATCTGCACTCTGCACTCTGAATCTGCACTCTGCACTCTGAATCTGAATCTGCACTCTGAATCTGCACTCTGAATCTGCACTCTGAATCTGCACTCTGCACTCTGAATCTGCACTCTGCACTCTGAATCTGCACTCTGAATCTGCACTCTGAATCTGCACTCTGAATCTGCACTCTGCACTCTGAATCTGCACTCTGCACTCTGAATCTGCACTCTGCACTCTGAATCTGCACTCTGCACTCTGAATCTGCACTCTGCACTCTGAATCTGCACTCTGAATCTGCACTCTGAATCTGCACTCTGCACTCTGAATCTGAATCTGCACTCTGAATCTGCACTCTGAATCTGCACTCTGAATCTGCACTCTGAATCTGCACTCTGAATCTGCACTCTGCACTCTGAATCTGCACTCTGCACTCTGAATCTGCACTCTGAATCTGCACTCTGAATCTGCACTCTGCACTCTGAATCTGCACTCTGAATCTGCACTCTGAATCTGCACTCTGAATCTGCACTCTGAATCTGCACTCTGCACTCTGAATCTGCACTCTGCACTCTGCACTCTAAATCTGCACTCTGAATCTGCACTCTGCACTCTGAATCTGCACTCTGCACTCTGCACTCTAAATCTGCACTCTAAATTTGTACTCTGCACTCTGAATCTGCACTCTGCACTCTGCACTCTAAATCTGCACTCTAAATTTGCACTCTGCACTCTGAATCTGCACTCTGCACTCTGAATCTGCACTCTGCACTCTAAATTTGCACTCTGCACTCTGCACTCTGCACTCTAAATCTGCACTCTAAATTTGCACTCTGCACTCTGAATCTGCACTCTGCACTCTAAATCTGCACTCTAAATTTGCACTCTGCACTCTGAATCTGCACTCTGAATCTGCACTCTGAATCTGCACTCTGAATCTGCACTCTGCACTCTGAATCTGCACTCTGCACTCTGAATCTGCATTCTGCACTCTGAATCTGCACTCTGAATCTGCACTCTGAATATGCACTCTGAATATGCACTCTGAATATGCACTCTGAATCTGAACTCTGAATATGCACTCTGAATCTGAATCTGCACTCTGAATCTGCACTCTGAATCTGAATCTGCACTCTGAATCTGCATTCTGAATCTGCATTCTGAATCTTCACTCTGAATCTGCACTCTGCACTCTGAATCTGCACTCTGCACTCTGAATCTGCACTCTGCACTCTGAATCTGCACTCTGCACTCTGAATCTGCACTCTGCACTCTAAATCTGCACTCTGCACTCTAAATCTGCACTCTGCACTCTAAATCTGCACTCTGAATCTGCACTCTGAATCTGCACTCTGCACTCTGAATCTGCACTCTGCACTCTGAATCTGCACTCTGAACCTGTACTCTTTATGCACGGATTAGTTCATAATGGCGAACCACACCTGATTGGAAGTGGGGCCCACTGCTCAATCTGCATACGTTAATGGCGGGCTCAGTGAGAGAGCCGGAAAGACCCTCCCCCTAATAGATGCCCATCTGCCTGGGAAAGGCCGCTCAACCCCCCACTGGCGGCATCTGAGACAGCCCAAATTGGCCACCACCCTGGCCAAAAGGCAGCTTCTGGCTTCATCTCAGACACAAGCCCATTCCAGAGTGCCTGCCTTACCAATCGCCCCAGTTTTGCAAGTGAGCTGTGGGAACACATTTTTTTCCAGTTGTATTCAGCACAAACTCGACCCGAAGATATTGGAGCGCTTTCCATCAGCATCAGTTACATAAGTACACAAGAACACATTTTTTTGTAGGCATCACGGGAAAATTAAAACGATTTGCCCAGAATCACAGGACCTCGAACCCACGCCAAAACTCGAACCCTTTTCCCTAGTTGCAAAGTTGGCAGCTCTGGACATAACGCACATCTCTCACCAGGGACCGACGGGAGCAGAAAAAAGGCCAGGCTTTCAAAATTAAAGTGCCCACAATAGCGAATCTAATAGCAAAAAAAAGCGTCCCACGTGAAAATCGGGCAGTTTTGAACTTATAGAGACACGTTGTGTAAGTGTTGGTAGTGTACCCCTGCCACTCCACTCCACTCAGCTGTCAAAACAAGTCATTGTTTAGTTTTTTCACGCTGGTGAGGTAATTATCCGTTCAAGAAGGGAATGTTTTATACACGCATGCATGATTGCGTATTTTACTTTTTCATGCTGGGCCACTGAACAGTAAGCACATTTGAGCTTCGCCCTGGGTGTGGTTAATTATTTCACTGACGGTCGGGGACGGTAAGGTCTTCAGCGGGAGGGGGGCGGGAACGGCCACACACTGACAGCAGGGGGGAGCGGGAACAGACACACACGGACATAAGGCAAACACAAAGCACTCACGCAAAAAGCCGTCATTTTAAAGTCACCCTTGGTTCATTTGGTATTCACCGACGTCCATCACTACCAACTAATGTGGCATGAATGTAAATGTATAGTGCGAGAGAAAGCTACGGGAGGAAGCCCTAACTCACGTCGCTGTTTTGACAGAAGCTGTTAACTTTAAGCCTCGCGACAAATAGTTTGCACTGCCGAGAAACGCCAGAGAGCAACAACTTAATGGAAGCTGAAGGGTTAGTCTGCGTTATTTATTTGTTTCGTTTAAACAGGATAAATGACCCCAGCGGAGGCGCCGTTCAGCACCAGCGGAGCCCCGAGTCAAACACATGCACGACTGTGAGCCATTATAATCAACAGGCGGGCGCGAGGCATCGTCCCGCCATTTCACCATTACAGGATGAACATTCCACCAGGATAGAAATGCAATAATTTGCCTCAGCAATTTGGATTGCCAGGGGAATGCGTTTCAGTTCAGAGTCGACGCTGAGAAGTACAAGAAACTAGAGGAGGGGGCAGCGGGGGGGGGGGCGGGGGTGCGCTTAAAGAAAGGGGCTGCCGACTGCCATGGTGTTGTTTGACCCGCCGCGTGCCTGCCTGTGTGCTGCCCGAGCTCAGCCGACTCTGCTCCGCTGGTGACCTGTCCTCCGCACCACAATGCCTGGCTGGTGAGGGACCGAAGGCACAGATGATGAAGCCCGGGTCCTCGCAAGCTGCCCCTGCTGCCGCTACACTGGGTGAGTTGTCTGGAGCCAGGCTGCTCGGTGGGGGCCAGGAGCACAACACCTGTAGCTCGGCAATTACGTGCAGCTCCTGGCGGAGCTCATTATTTTAAAACTTCAGCCTTGCCGTGGCCTAATCACGATTACGAATGCGGGAGGGAGGGGTTATGGCCGGGGAGCGGCAGAGCACGACGGAGGAGAGCTGCAGCAGAGGGGGGGGGGGAGGGGGAGGCGAGAGCACGACGGAGGAGGGCAGAGGGAGGGGGGAGGCGAGCGGAGCCAAGCAGCTCCTAAAAGCAGCAGGGAAGGGAGGCGAGCAGCTATGAAAACACGACCACGTCTCTCCGAGGCAAGGAGACAATGCCTCGGAGAAACGCACGGCCATTTTCGGATTCGGGGGCGTGTTTTTGCGCCCTGAGTGACAGACAACGTCACAGGGCTAAAGAATGCAAAAAATCACGCCCCCGAATCCGAAAAAGACGGAGCTTCTTTGGAGGGACGGCTCTCTCCTTCAATGGCTGGCCTCCTTTTAGGAAGCTAGCCAATGGGAGATGAGACGAAAAGGGAGGTGGGATAAAGGAGCCACTCTAAGTAGCATTAATTCTCCTGACTTCCGGTCTTGGCCTTCGGCCAAGCCTACAGTCCCTCGACCTAAAAAGCCATCTGTCACATGCTGCTGGCCTGCTCTTCCTTATTTATTGTGGATCAGGTTCTGCCTATATTGTTGTGTCTTCACACGTCTAAGACTCCAAAACTAAAGGTTGCAATTGTGCATTCTTACCATCCTAATTGGGCAACAATGTTCTATGCATCTCAAACTCAAAGAAAGATAAACATAGTGAAAATAGATGTCATATTTACTCCAGATAGAATTACTAATTGATTTTGGAAAGTTGCATGTTTCATCAACACAATGTAGATCATAATGTATGACCCACAAATTGCACACACATATTTGCAGCAAGTGATTACGTGCCAAGCTATTCAACTTGACAATAACCACTTTACAACCATTGCTAAACATCTATATAGAAAGTTCTGCTAGTAATGGTTGATTTATGAACATAAGAGAAACTATATGTGCAATAAAGTTTAAAAAACAGGTAGCAGACAATATATGCATTCTGTAATCAAATTGTTTGCAATGCTATTCATTTTGTACCCAATTTAGATTTTATCTTTAGTGCCAAGAGTCAATTTAGGGTTTTGTTCATGTTGCACAATTTTTCTTTGAAATAGATAGATATTAGAAGGAGCAACAGGTGAAAACATTATTGAGAGAGAGATGCTAATATGGAATGGCAGTGTGGGAATTTTTAAATCTCAATCTTCTGGTGTAATTATTAGAAAACCCCCACCACTGGTCACATTGGCCTTTGTTTGTCGACTTAGAGAATTTAACAGGAGCAATCATTTAATTTAATCTTTCAGTAGTAGCAATTCTTTTATCATCTGTAAGGCAATAAAGAGAATTTGTGTGAATTAAATAGCTTTACATTCCCCATTTTTGATGTCCAATAGGATCTCAGCAAACCATGGGAGAAGGTTAACTCCATAGGCTCTCACATCTTCACAGTGGACAGCATAAATAAATCCTTGAAAAGATACTTTATCTACATCTTGCCATTCAGACAGTTCTTCCCATGAGTCATGCTTCCTGCCATCTCCTCTCCTCCTGGTGAGAACCTCACTATCAGCTGTCTAATACAAAACATATGCCTATTTGGACAAAGAGAGATTAAAAACCAGCCTTAGGTCATATAAGGAGCACATTAGGAAAGCTAAGAGCGATTTTTACACGGAGAAAATTGAGAAGGCTAAGAACTCAGCAAAGGAACTTTTCAACACGGTGGTCAGTTTAACCTCCCCAAAATTGGTGGCTGTACCTCCCAAGATCGAATTCGTTCAGTCACTGGCTGACTTCTTTTTAAATAAAGTTCAAGTATTTTTTTTACACACTTGAACGGCAAGTGACTCTGAGCAGGGCAGAGGATCTACAAGGTGCCCTCCCGGTCGGGACATTAGAAGAGACTTTTGCGGCCTTCAACCCAGTAAACTCAGATGAGGTCTTAAAACTTTTGATGGACACTAAGTCCGGCTCACCCCAAGATCCTTGCCCTACGTCAATTGCAAAGCTGGCAGCCGTCACTATTGCAGATTCTCTGACTGGCATTTTTAATTTAATGTTTGAAAAAGGTGACTTTCCCTCAGTATGGAAGCGGGCATCCATCAGTCCACTACTTAAAAAACCCTCACTGGACACTAATGACCCGAACAGCTACAGACCAATTGCCAGAATACCCCTACCTGCAAAACTGGTTGAGAAAATCATGAACTCCCAGCTATGCTCCTTTCTGCGTCACGCAAAGGGTTTAGATGCGGCTCAACACGGGTTTAGAGAGGGACACAGCACCGAGACCGCCCTGATTAAATCTACAGAGGAGATCCGGAAGGTGCTTGATGATGGGGGCCAAGCAGTGCTGATCCTCTTGGATTTGACGGCGGCCTTCGATACGGTTCACCATGCTTTGCTGGTGGACCGGCTGGAGGGCTGCGGGATCCAGAGGCAAGCACTTAACATCTTGAAGGCCTTTCTGAAAGACCGGGTACAAGTGGTGGCTATGGGGGATGTCGAATCAAGATCTTTCAAACTCCCCGGGGGGGCCCCTCAGGTATCCTCCCTTAGCCCCACTTTGTTTAATATCTATGTATCCTCCCTTGCTCCGGTGATTAGAGCCTTCGGGTTCGAGTTAACCTCGTACGCAGACGATACTCAGATCGTGGTCTCGGTGCATCCGGAGAAAGAGCTGGGGCTGGCAGCCAGGTTTCAGGAATGTATGTCTGCTGTCAGTGCTTGGATGGCAAAAAGTTGTTTAAAACTAAACTCCTCCATGACTGAGGTGATCGTCTTTGGGTCCAACTCAAATCTCTGGAGTCCAAGATGGTGGCCAACAGATATGGGAGACCCGCCCGCTCCAGCTCAAAAGGTAAAAAATCTGGGAGTCATCATAGACAGTCAACTCTCTTTCAAACCCCAAGTTATGGCATTGACCTCGTCCATATTTTGGCTCTTGAAAACCATTAGGAAAGTGCTCCCCTTTTTACCTGAGGGAAGCAAAAAGACGGTAGTGACTGCACTTGTTCTCTCGCGCCTCGACTATTGTAATAGTCTTTTTCTCGAGGCCCAACAGGGAGTGCTGAACAAGCTGCAGGTCCTTCAAAACGCGGTAGCCCGCCTTATTGGATGTCTGCCCAAATTTGCCTCAGCTACCAAGGAACTGTAGAAATTGCATTGGCTCCCGATGCGAAAGAGGATCATGTTTAAGGCCCTCTGCATTGTCTTTAAGGCACTGCACGGATTGGGCCCAGTGTCTCTTCAGGATCAGTTCCAATGGTAGAGACCAGAGAGACAGCTGAGGTCTGCCAGTATGGGACTGATAAAAATAGCTCGGATCAGGAAGGCATGCTGGGGGGGCAGGAGTTTTGTCCGTGGAGCGGCAAAGGCTTGGAACTCCCTCCCCCTGACCCTTAAATCAATCACCAATCTGTTAGCGTTCAGAAAACATCTCAAAACATGGCTTTTCCCCTTTAGCCGGGGAATCTTATTCTCAGGGAGTTACCACTTCAGCGCCAGGATATCGGTTGGTATTAGTGTGCTTTATAAGTGTCAAAATAAATAAATAAATAATAAATATTTAGTGACCAACAGATAGCTTCTGGAAAGTTATAGTATCTTTGGTGAATGAGAAAGCATATTTTACAAAACAACACTTCAACAAGAAAAACATGCCTTTCACAACAAAACTATAAATTGCTCTTACTATGGCAGCAAAAAGCAAAATACAATCTAACTTAAATTATAATGCTGTGTTATTCTACATATGTGTATACAATGAATAAGTATGACTACCCATTACAAATTAGCATTTTTCATAATTGAATTACTTTGCATAAACATTTGCACCTTTCACATAAATGCATCTTTATTTTAAAAATTTGGAAATTCACATCAGCAGATTTCCCCCTCTGATCACTAGAATAGCCATCACAATTGTATCACAAATGAATCTCTAAGGTGAACCTTCCTCCCTTGCTGCATCATCAACATTACTTTTTAAAGTTTCAACTTCCTTAAGCTTCTTGAAAGTTTTGTTTTTTAAGTCTTCCATTTCTATTTTTTCTCTCCTTTCCTTTCTGTGGTTTTGTCAGTGTTCAATAACACCTAAATCCCTAATGAAATGCATAAAAACATTTTAAGCAAATGACAATGATTTATAACGTTTTTAATATTACTCCTCAAAATCCACTCCTTATAATTCCAAGCTAACTACTTATAGCAGAAGCTCCATTGCCTAAGGTTCCTAACACTCTAGTAGTTTCCAAAGGTTCTAATTCAGCTTTAAGGTTAGAAATGTTCTCTGCAAATTCTTCAATCAGAGTACTCTAATCAGGTATGTATGAACAGCGCTGTTGATCCTCCAACATTTTGCAGACTCTGCCTTTTTCTGCCAACAATACATCTAAAATGAATCAATTTTGAAAGACCATTGATCTAATAGTCACTAATTTTGTATTAACTACTAACAAAACGCCAAAATGCTCTAATAGCCAGCTTATTTGCTATTGTAGAGAGCTTCCAAATTTTCTCATCATTCAGACCTATTTCTAGTGGTTGAATGATTACCCCAATAATATCTGCCACTAATTGTGCTTCATCAGTGGCACTGTGTTTATGTCTGTATGATGGAGCCATTATTAAAACATCTAAGCTATTTATACATTTTGAGGAACAATCGAGCTAAATGCCAACCCCCCAATCAGCAGGTAATAGAAAATATGCACCTTGCCCACAACAAAATAGAGTCCAGAAAAAACTGCTTCTTCTCCTGCTAGCATTTGAACAGTTCCTTCAAGTGGCAGGACGAAAGGCAGAGGGTCAAGGAGAAATACTCCAGGATAGGACTGAGCAGAATCCTCCCTGCTGCATGCCCTGGAACCCGCCTGCAGCTCACCACACTGGAGGAGGATATCCTCACAACTATACACCCCCACTTGGTCCATGGGCTGCCTGTCAGTGATGTCCGATACGTGGTACCAGGTAAGTGGAATGAAAAGAAAAAGTGCATGAAGAGATTGTCTGTGTTACACTGTCATAGTGATCATGGAAATTGTCCTAAGTGTATATAAATATATGGTTAGTCAGAGACTCATGTGTCACCCAGTACGTAGCACCACAAGTCCCAGAATCCTTTGCATCAGAAAAGGCTAATACCCCCCCCCACCCTATTAAAAACCTGTGCACAGTACTGATGTCATACATACACAACCCAGCTAATTCAACAACTGTACATATTGACTGAAAATGTGCAATGACAAATGGAAATTGAAAAGTAAGTTAACAAAATAAATTAGCTAAAGACAAACATTAGCAGGGAAGCGCCAGTACCAATGTGACATGCAATTCAACCCTCGCACAAACACGGATGTGTTGTGTACATATGGTGGTGCACTGTGGTGCAGGGATAGACAGATGTGTGTTGAATCTGATGGTGTCTAGGGGGGGCTTTGCTGAAGTTGTGTCGCAAGAGCGTTGCAACTCCAACAATGTCCATGCACTGCCCATAATTAACGTGCTGCGCCACTCCTTACGTCTGCTTCAAGCAGGCGTAAGGTTACGTCGCAGCGGCCTCTGATAAGTGATACTGTGAAATCATGTAGATTACACTGACTCACTTGGACGCGGCTTATTCCAAAGGAGTGCACACACTGCCGACCTCCAAGCTGACATTGCGCAGGGCCTCACAATATGACGATTCACCATAGTAGCGTCACGTTGTGAATAATCCTAAATGTGTTGTCTGTTGTACACCACTGTTTGTCACAGAAGGGATGCAACAGCAGTGTAAATTCATTTTCTAGGGGGTGTAAACCTGCCACAAAATCTCCAAAAAGTACATCACCCTGTTCCAGCCTAAATCACAAAGCAGATGGTGAAAGTATCCTCTGATGTAAATATGTCCAACACATATCCTGTTGTCCAATTTCCACTCTGCCACGCCATTACATCCCCAACACACCACTGCTCCTACCTGCCCCGTCTGCGGCAGTTCCACGCAATACTGTTATCCCACAGAAGATATGGGCAAATCCACGAAACGTTACACACGCACATTCACCATTTGTCTACCTTTCTCTCTTCTCATCCATTGACACATCCAGCCAGAGCACAGACAACTGCAGTAGCAGAGGTCACCGCATCGCATATGAGGAATCGGACACGTACCGAGGAAGGCATGTCAACCACACTAACTGGTAAGTCAAAGTGGACAGGAGATGGTCAAAATGCATACATCGTCAGAAGACGACAGAGGGACAAATAGTGCCCAGCTATGTAAGTCAACCATTTATGCTACATTTGCTGCATTACAATTGGAGTTGTCAATGGACATTCACCTTTAACATATGACATTTGTGAACAGCGAAAGACAAATTATAAAATGTCTTGGCTCATCATACCTTTGTAAATGTGGTACACAACATGTATTACACCAACAGACCCAGAACGGGGAAAGCAATCCTGTAATCGAGGGCCACAACATGTCAAAAGGGTGTACACACCATATTGTAATAGTGTTTGTAGACCTAATCAAGAAATAGCATTTGCACCGATAAGGAAATGAAGACCAAACAGTTAGATACCAGTCTCTGTAGTATTGACAATGCATACACTGCCCAACTTCTAATCTTTCAAACATACTTTATTCAGCACAGTCCACACAGCTGATCATGTACTGCGTACATTGGATGGATAATTTCCGGACATCAACAAAACACGATAGTGGACTTTACCTCTGGATTCGTAGGCATGTCATTGTGATATGGGTAGCATCAAGGTAGTGGGCCCAATCTAAGTTATATGTGGGATCACTCATTACATAATGTATGACACACTTCTGCAATGGTGGTGACCATGACTGCTTGTGCCCGTCCTGTGCCAGAAATTGAATGCATCACATGTGGCAGCAGGAATGTAAAGTTGCTAAACAAACTTATCATTGTAGGTACAATGCGGTCCTCCCAGAACCCAAGACACCCACTGACTTCTGCTACTAGGTTGGACTTGACATCTGTCCAGGGACCACATACTGCTCCGGTGCTGGGCCACGGTAAGTCAAGCTTGCTGAATGCTTATTAATTGTGCCTTTCACCTCCACCGTCTGTGTTGTACAACACTGTTATCCTGCATCACAATATGCTCACATAGGGCATTTGAACACATGGCCGATCAGACCCTGGTGGCAAATGAGATGCTGACACTAAATGTATGCCAAGTGTGCGCGCAATGGACATACAATAGAACAATGTGTCAAAAGAAACTTGCACAACACAACAGGCTTGCAATTCAATAATATGCTAAATCCCTAGCAAAATTAACATGGTCAAATCAATATGAATTTGGTATGGTTGAGGCACACACTGGTGCCAGGTGTGTACCTGTGAGATGGGTGTAGGGGCTGCTAAGGTGAATCTTCATGCAGTTACACCTGCAAAATGATTTAGCTTGAAGAGCAACAGGATAATCCAGTGCAGGTGGGAAGATTCAAAGCTTCTCACCTCATCTGCAATGTGTTATCTAAACCAAATGTTGTCTTCTGCTTGCCTCCCTTCTACCATATTCACATGTATAGGTGTGTGTATGAAATATGAGGTTTGGATGTCTGCTGCACAAGACACTATCTGTTGTCATGTAAGTAGTACCATGATGTTGGAAATGGAGCATGGGAACAGAGAACACTCAAAGGATGGACATTAGTAATCTGTGTTCTCTCATACAAAAATGAGCTGTGTGACCTTGTGGGTAGGGAAGCACAAATGGGAAACATCAGGCCCCTGACAACTGCACATCTCACACTTGAACTCCTTTTTGACTTGTCAACAGACAACATTACACCCATGAAAAAAGTCAGTCACAATGGTAAGGGTGAAACCAGTAACCTTCTCATACAAGTTTGTCAGTTGATGTGTCATCTTATTGATGTCAGTGCTGCATGGCTGTAAGTTTGCAAATGCTGCTTGTGAGCAGGTGCACACATGTTAAGTCAATGAGCTACACATGCTGCACATCGTTCTTGATTATCCACAAATGGCTAATGAGAATGCAATTTGATCTCATAGCTACAATCTGTTGTACTAAAATATGGACATGTATTTCTCATCACAGGCGCTGATAGGACGAGACCACTGCAGTGGACACCATCCCGGGGGATGCATGACATCCTGGCTGCAGCTGTGAAACCGTCGCGCAGCTGTCCCTCATGTAAATCAGGCATGAGGAGTGTCAACAGCTTAGATTACAAAGCCATGACAGAGATCGAGATCCCCTTCTACATGGAATCAACAGTTGCTGATTACAAAGTGAAATACAGACCAGGAGAGACACATATGCATGTCTGTCATTTGGTGAGGCAGTTAATTGAGAATGTTGTTTCTACCCTCTACAGCTATGTCTACAACAACTATGAGGAGACAGGTGCAGCAGGATACACCAGGGGGGAACGCGAAGGTACAGAGACTTGTGGCTAGAGCTGGTGAGTTTGCTAGTATCATGTAGATATCCGTGTAACACCTCGGTGCTATGGTGTGAGCGGCCATTTGTGGTGGTACCCTAACCTGATCACATGATCCTCATCTGCTGATGCAAAGTGATGCAAAGTGCAGTAAATACAACCCTGGTGTTGCTGCACATGTAATACCTGGTCAATCACCAATACAGTTGCAACCTCTGTGTTTCAGATGATGCTGAGGGAGAAGCTGACAGACCGACAACCAGTGCTGGCCGACGGGCAATCCGAGGGGAGCTCTAATCTGGACAGCTATAATCAGTGTTTTAATACAATTCATAGAAGATAAAAGTATATGACTAAAACTTTACTCCAATCTTCATTGTGGTCAGTGTGTTCTGTTTCATATTGGTATAGGTACCACTATCATTGTACCCTAACAGGGACGGATGTTGTGAGTAACAAACCAGGGAATACTATATTACTGTGTATTTCAGTCCGACAGAACCATCTGAACTAATTTCTGCTCGGAGCTTTTCAGAATTCTGGAACCATATTTTGGCAGGTCTCACTTTACCATCCTAGGTGACACGAATTTCCATCTAGAGGACTTGGCTTCTAAGGATACCTCTTCCTTAGTCAACTCATTGGAATCATGTGATTTTGTCCAAAGAGTGATCCATCCTACTCACAAGGCTGGCCACATCCTTGATGGGATATTCTCTAATGATCCCAGATTAACTGTCGGCGTTCCTGTGCCGATAGTCTGGTCTGATCATCTAGCCATTCCATTGTCATTGGACATGCCCAGTTCGGAGGTCAAGGTGGGGACTATCAAGACATGTCTCAAAAGAAGCTTTAAGAATTTTACGAATGAGGCCCTGGCCCCCTTTATTCGTAGTACTAATATTACATCTCAGCGGATGGTTGATGAGACGGCTCTAGAACTCTCTGACTCCATCACTAAAGCAGTTGATGAGTTAGCGCCTGCCTCACTCAAACTTGTGGCGCGGCAGAAGCCGACAGCCCCTTGGTTCACTGAAGAATTGAGACTCCTCAGGCAAAAATGTAGAAGGAAGGAGCGATGTTGGCGCAAGTCTTGGGATCCCAGAGATCGAGAAGTCTACAAGGACCTGTTACGAGTTTACAAAAATAGGGTCATCAGGGAGAAACAGGATTATTTCACCAACTTAACCTGTTCTCTCACGTCTTCTAAAGAGCTTTTCAAGATCGTTGACTCCTTATGCACACTCCAGGTTCCTGACCCCGTGATTGCTTCACAGGAGCTATGTAATAACATCTCTGATTTCTTCTATAAAAAAATAGATGACATCTATGTGGCTCTCCAATCACAGAGGAACACTCTCAGTGAGGAAGACCTCTCTCGAGTTAAACATCTGGAATCCTGGGATGCGGGTTCTCCCCAAGTCTTGAACCAATTTCCCCTGCTCTCATTGGAGGGTCTCAACCTCCTATTAGACAAAACGAAATCTGCCTCCCCTCTGGATCCAGTCCCTTTGAGAATACTAAAGGACTGTAGGGATATCATTCTTCCTCCATTGTTGGAAATCATGAATGGAGCTCTGGAGCAAGGTATCTTCCCGGTGACATGGAAGAGGGCCATTGTTAAACCTCTCCTTAAAAAGCCCACCCTTGACCCCGGTCTATTGAAGAACTTCAGACCTATATCCCTTTTGCCGGCCCCTGCCAAAATGTTGGAGGCCCATCTGAACTACCATCTTTCCAGCTTTCTGGACGCTTCAGGATTCTTGGACGGGTCCCAACATGGCTTTCGAAAGCTACATAGCACAGAATCTGCATTGACGAAAGTCGCGGATAACATCGGTCGGAAAGTCGATTTGGGACAGACTACCGTGCTAGTTCTGCTGGATCTTACAGCAGCATTTGATACCCTGTCTCCCGGTACTTTAACATCTAGGTTAAGGGAGGCAGGGGTAGCAGGACCGGCCTTGAGTCTCCTGAATTCCTTTCTTCATCAGCGAGAGCAGCGAGTGATGCTTGGGGATTACCTCTCCCCTGTTAAGTCGTTGCAATGTGGGGTGCCACAGGGGTCGGCATTGAGTCCGACCCTGTTTAACATCTACGTGGCCCCCCTTGCAAGACTGGTAAGATCTCAGGGGATGGAGGTAGTGTCGTATGCCGACGACACGCAGATCATGGTGTCTCTGACCCACTCCGTGAATGTCACCGCGTCCAACTTCAAGTCCTGTATGCAACTTGTTGCAGACTGGATGATTCTCAACTCATTGAAGTTGAACGGTGACAAAACGGAGGTCCTGGTCTTTGGCAAAGACCAGGAACTGTGGTCAGATGAGTGGTGGCCCTCATCTTTAGGCATCTGCCCCACTCCCACACTATCTGCCAGGAACCTAGGCGTCATCTTCGACACTCGGCTCTCTATGGAATTGCAGGTGAACAGAACGGTGGCCACCTGTTGGGGTGTCATTAGGATTCTGAAAAGAATCGCGTACTATCTTTCACCACAGGCACGAAAACAGGTTGTGATCGCCCTCGTTGGCTCAAGGCTGGATTATTGTAATTCACGCCTGCAGGTTGTGCAAAATGCCGCGGCGCGCTTCGTTCTGGCCTTGCCGTGGATGTCCTCTGCGACCTCGGCAAGGAAGAATCTCCATTGGCTGCCTATCCCATTCAGAGTCTCTTTTAAACTTCTCTGCTTGACATATAATGCCTTGAAGGCAGGCCCGACTGATGCCCTAGGCTCTTTGCTCTCTAGGTATGTTCCACTCAGATGCCTTCGCTCTTCAGAGCTTAATCAATTGGTAGTCCCTCGAGCTAGGACGGCACGATGGGGAAGCAAGGCTTTCTCCATTCTTGCACCTCAACTCTGGAACACGCTTCCTTTGGAGATCAAACAACAGCCCTCACTTGATCTTTTTAAGAAAGCTCTGAAAACCTGGTGTTTTACCAAAGCCTATCAGTGAGCTCCTGTCTCTGTCTGCCCGCAGCTAAGTTTGAGTTAGGCGCCTTGACGCCCACTGGGCATAGTAGCGCGTTTATAAATTATATTTCATTCATTTCATTATTTTTCTATTACCCACCCAGGTTCTGAGGGTTACAGGGTCACCCCATTACATGTAATGTTCTTCCGACAGCAGGCAGATGTGAGGCAGGACATTCGGGCCATAGGGGCTACCCTGTCAGCCATTTCTGGGTCCCTGCAGGACATGGCCCAATTCCCTCAGGTGGGGGACAGGGTGGGCCAAGCTTTGGATAGGATGGATAGCACTTGGCAGGAAATGTCTAGAAATATGACTGACCTGATATACATCCAAAGGGAAGAGAGTGCAAGACGCCATGCCATGGCCATGAAGATGATGGATGGTATGGTGAGAGTGATCCAAAGTCTACCTTCACGGCCAATGCAGGGAGGGGAACAATCATGTCGGCCTGTAGGACAGCACATCCCCACACCTGTAACACCAACTGCACAGCACCACAGCCAAGGTTTACAAACACACCCGCACCCTGAACAGGCACGCCCACCACCCCAACTACCTGGCCAAACACCACAAACCTCTGGATTGTCAATCCCCCCACCCACACTACCTACCCAAACACCACCAACCTCTGGACTGTCACTCCCACCACCCCCACTACCTGCCAAAACACTACCAACCACTGGACTGTCACTCCCACCACGCCCACTACCTGCCTAAATACTACCAACCACTGGAATGTCACTCCCACCACCCCCACTACCTGCCCAAACACCACCAACCTCTGGATTGCCACTCCCACCACCCCCACTGCCTGCCCAAACACTACCAACCACTGGACTGTCACTCCCACCACCCCCACTACCTGCCCAAACACTACCAACCACTGGACTGTCACTACCACCACCACCCCAGCTACCTGCCCAAACAGCACCAACCTCTGGATTGCCACTCCCACCATCCCCACTACCTGCCCAAACACTACCAACCACTGGACTGTCATTCTCACCACCCCCACTACCTGCCCAAACACCACCAACCTCTGGACTGTCACTCCCACCACCCCCACTACCTGCCCAAACACCACCAACCTCTGCACTGTCACTTCAACCACCTGAACAACCAGCCCTTGTACAGCCACAGACACCTAATGTGCAGACACCATCGGCACCTGCACCTCTTGATCAGCCTGGACAACACCCACAGACACGAAGGCGACAACCTCAACCTCACCCCTCACCGCGTTCCTCCCCCCCACTATTGCGGAAACGCAAACATGATTGCCATTGACATGGCCAATTTGTATTGGGCTCCTTAGGAGTATTTTGACAATAAATATCTACTAAAGTAATATCCTGTTGTGTACCATGTCCCTTCTGACGGTGTAGGCATGTGTGTGTTTGTGTGTGAGACAGGTACAAGTGTAACACATCATAGCAACACGTTGTAATGTGCATAGCATATGACGTACTAAATATGTGTCTATATTTGGGAACAGATATTCAAAATGAAGTCAAACTAGTCAGACAAAGTATAATTCAGCAAAGTTATTTATGTAGGAACACAAACAAACCGTCCGTTTGGTAGGGAGAAAGAAAAACAAGTGATGATCTCAATGCAGAAGGAGAAGGGAACTTGGATTTGGGTGGGGCAAAACAAATATAATACGTCAGGTAGCGTCATGGGAACCTGTAGTGTAGTTCCTAGTTTCCCACTAGGCCCTGCGCATTGGAATAACATAAACAGTAGTATCGACGTGGAACTGCAGATATTCCAGGCCTCCACTGACTATGCTAAACTTAATTGGGTTGTGTTACCAACTAGCTCAGAGGTCACTGGAAACTTTCTTCTCTGCATAGGAAGTGATCAGCTTCCTTGGCACAGACAAGAAGGGATTCAGTTTTCCAACAACCGTGCAACATGACAACTTTGCTCCTCAGATCAAGAGTCAATCTCTAGGGTCGTGTGAAACAATAGACATAGATTTCACTCAGTCAGTCTAGTGCAGTTTACTTTCACGAGATGTAGAGAATAGAGAGACGGGCGTGTATCAATAAAGGTTAACATTTATTGAACAGTCTTTCTTCTCGTACAAGAGAAATGTATTGCCACAATTGCAATAATTGTTATTATAAAAAGTACGTACAGTAAGATAAGTATTGCGAAATAGAACTGTAAAAGCATTGATATGGTTTCTTAGCCATACAATGGTTTAAAAGTAATAAAACACATATACAGTCATATATACATTAGGCTAACATGCTCAACTGGTGCTTCTAACTAAGCCTACCCCAGTGTGCCTGACCTAAGCCTAACACGTGAGAAGGGGAGTAAGTAAGTAGCTTTAAGTTAAGTTGGTTTTGCCAAGGTTTGTTTCAAGAATTCTCGTCTAAGGGTTTAGTCAACACCATACCTCTGAATAGAATGATGGAGGATTGGTATCTCCTTCAGGGGTCTCTCTCGATATCCCAGTCACCCGCGAGGGTAAACCGGAAGCGCCGGGACTGGATTTCTCTGCACGAGAAAGGCAGCGGGTCTCTTAAGCGCGTCGAGAAAGGAGGGGGGACAGCGTCCGCGGGCAGCTGGAATCTGCTGGATGTCTTCGCAGAGGGACGGCTGTTCAGCTCCTTAAGCGTACTGCACCATAGTTCGCGCTGTAGCGGCGATAATGGTAATCAGCAGCTTCACCACCACAGGATAGCAGGCTGCAGCGACAGAGTGCTAGATTTACCAACACAGGGTCATGCAGGCAGCTGGCATCAGCAACAGGCAACGAACATTGCTTAAGGCAACGTTGGTAATATTTATACCTGACAGGTGCCGGGTTTGACGCAAGTTTGCTGGACATAAGACGTCAATTAAAGATGTCACTAGGAAGTGATAGTTATCAGTTGCTCATTAGAGTTCCATTACTAATCAAAACATAGCAAGCGGGGATTTCCAGGTTTGCTAAGTTTTTATCTTGTTGAAGAACTCGGAGTGTTATCTAGGAATATCAGATAGGGACTGCTGCACTGTCATTGCACTAATTGGTCGCAAAGGAAGTAGCAGAGAGTCATGCTGGAATGTGGCTCTGTTCGTGTGAGGCCAGAGATGACTTTTCAGAAAATCGCACTTGAACGGTTATGCCAATATAGGGAATAAATGGATTTATAGCCGAATAGGGGCATAAGGTCACAGTATCGATCAGGAACCTAGATAAACACGCAACACCCACTCCACGTTTTCATGTCCATCAAAATTACTAAAACTAAGCAATTAGATGCATGTGTAACATTGCCCACCCCAAAATACATAAATGCATTCGAAATAGGCGTACTTGTAATACATGGAATTTAGGTACTGTACGTTTTTTAAAGCATAGTAATCATTCAAAAAATTATTGCATATGAAATCAATGAACGATTATGCAAAAGGAATTACACATGAAGTATCTCTGACAGAAGAAAGGCGAGATAAATCATCACATAAAAATGCATTGTAATAACATGTGTGCTAGAGGCTGGTGTAATGTTGTTATGTCTCTAGATGTGTTTAGAAATAGAAGTGTGAAGCTTCTGTTCTCTAAGAATAGTTTATACGTTAAGCAAAGAATTGTTCGTGCCAAAAATGGTCAATATTAGAAAAATTGTCCAATTCAAAGAAAATAGATTTCCAAAGCTCTTGGCAGTTTTTGTTGATCAAAACTGAAGGCCGAATTCAGAGTTTATGGGAACGCTGTGTGTCGGAAAGCTTCTCAAAAAGTTATTGTTTCTCTATGGGTGAGAACATCGTATCAGACAGGCTCTCAAAGAATTGGTCTACAAAATCAGGTGATAGTTCAACCAAATTAGATAGCGCTGTAACTTGGCAGGTGTGAGAATGATTGCTGTCATCGAAGGCAGGACCAGCAATGCTCACAGAACGTTGTACCTGGATGATGTTGCTTTTGTCACTCGCTCCACTGTTACCACTTGGCTGTAGTACAGGAGTCTCCACGAATGCCGTCATCAGGATTGGTAGCCGCTGGGGACAACACAATGCGTGAGCCGTTATTGGACTGAGCAAAGTATCGACGTCCATTGGTACTGCTGATGGAAGTGAAAGACAGATGTCCAACACGCATTCATCGCCGCAAAGCATACACCGTAGCACAGGTAAAATGCAATTTTGCCATATCGGTCTGAATGAAAGGAACCAGGTCATGTTTAGATCTCTCAGCCTGGCCAATCCGAGGACGTTAGTTATCCTGTCCCGGTAGCGCATTGCTAGGATTGTCTCTTCCATTCCCATGGGAGCTATGTCTGAGCCGAGGCTTGCCATAACGTAGCAGGAGGGTCAAAAATAGAATCCCTGCAACGAGTCCCAAAAATAATGGTATGCCGCCAAAAATGGAGTGCACAAAATTAGGAAAGATTCCCAAAATTGCCTGGAAGGGTGTTAGCAGTCCCGTAAAGACTGTCTTAAATATGCCTGGGATGCTTGTTGCACTAGACATGTTAAGGAGTTGGCTGAACATTTCTACGAAATGCACGGGGCAATTTGTTGATAAAAGGTCATGAACCTCAGTAGCCATCCTTGCGACTAGAAGATCATACGTCTCTTTAGATGACGTTATAGGCACTGTTGTCTGTAAAAGTACAGATTTCATTTTGCTTAATGTATCAATTCGTATAGAATAGAGATTCAGACGAGGCCAGAGGGGAGTCACTATGTCTGGAGGCCCGCTCGGGAACAATGCTTGCATACAACATTTGACCATGGACGTAACTTGTACTAGATAACTTTTCCCTGGCGTCAGGCCACAACATCTGTGATCCGTTCTAAGAATGTAACTCCCGTTTGCGAGTTGCATAAAGAAGGGCTCTATCTGAGTTGCAGGTGTGACTAGCTGGTGGCATGAAAGGTTGTTTGAATTTCCATCACATGCTCCGTGTAAATTAATACCCTGACACAAAAGTATACCGCTTAGTGAGTGTTTACAGTTGTCACCACTAAGAAATACATTTTTGTCACTGTCACTTTAGCAAGAATGAGTGTATGGTAATTTCCATTCGGATTTTACATATCCCTTACCCAATTGTTCATATTGGCCAGCAGGTATGTACTCAAGGCACTTTTTAAATCGGAAAGTTGTAATCGGAATTGTGATAATTCCGTGTATTATCCATTCAATGACAGGACTCTCTGACATTGTCAATGATAATCTCTCGAGTTTTTCGATGCTCAGGATTGTATAGTCTGCTCCTTTCTGTGCCAAACTGATCTGTTTATCAGTAAGGTTAAAACTGGGAAAAAATGACATTGTGTTGATTAAACGCCAAGGCACATAGCCTGAACGAAGATTTTGCAGCGTCCAGCCTAATTCTATAATAGAGCGTAATTGAGATTGGCCATGTTGTAACATTAGCAAATCTCTGTCTATCACATCAAAGGCAGAGGATACAATATTGTCCAAAGAATATATTCTGGAAGACAGAGTCGTTAACCCATTGTCTACCACAGAAAGTGATTTTTCCAAATTAATACGATCAATTTCTCGTATTTTTTCAGCAGTTTCAATTTGCTTTACTTTCCAAGCCTCGTTGTAAGCAGCATAGATACTGGTCGCTATGAAACGCTTTTGACGCTGTTTGCGTGGTCCAAGAATGAAATAGCGCAAATCAGCACCATCTTTTAATAAAGACAAGTGTTGCTTAATTTCAGCCAGTGTGGATGTAGTTAGCCATTCTAGGCAGAGTTTTCCTACACTGTATGTTGTTATAATCCCTGGATGTTGTCTCTGGGAATATCTCGGGTCTAATCTGGTCATTTTTAACCCCTGTGTTTTATTCAGGAACCTATCTTGACAGCTATTTGTGTCTGTAGGCCAGATTAACCATTTTTTCCAATCAGGATGTGTTCTGTTGAAATGTAAAATTTGTGACACGTCTAACTCAATATCTGTGGTTGTATTCTCAGGTATTGGCTTCGATATAGACGGTGTTTTAAGGTCTTTGATCTTAGCTAGGCCAAGACAAGATGTTTGGTGTATTGTGTCATTTAAAAATAACATTTGTTCTGGTATCATGCAGGTTCTAAATAGTGCTTCAATGCCTTGCACCTGCCAATCTTTTGTACCCCAAATTGTTTTCGTTTCAATATTATTTTTCCAATAATCAAAACCAAATGTCATCATTTTGTCATAAAATGCTTCTGAATATATCAATTTAGAACTTGTCAGCATTGTTTTCATTCCTGTTTTATCTAACAGTTTATAATAAAACGTTTCTGCATTACTGGTGTTAAACCCTGAGAAGTATTTGAATTTCTCAAAAAATGCTTTAGAACTGCTTTTAGGTGGTGTAGCACAATGTTCCCATTGATTATACATAAAAACATTTCTAGGCTGTGCAGATTTATGCAAGTAATGATTCCCATAGTGGGTGTAACAGAATAACTGCTCATAACTAGATGAACCTTGTAAATAATCATGATCTGTGAATCTAGCTGACATTACTAAATCAGACATCATGTCATTAATACTGTTAAAGTCCCAATCATCAGAGAATGTACTAGGTGTCAAAAAGTCACTTAAGGAAACCTTTAGTTGATGAGAATACTTCAGGATTTCGACCGGACCATAGATCTCATAGTCTGTTTTCTCCCATACTACCCCACCACGTATTGGAATTGCTGTGACATTTACTGTTGACAGTTCTCTTTTCTTCAAGTGGGATGATCTGTGTGGTTTCAGGACTAGGTTGATGTTCTGACTTGCTGTGTCCATTCAATTGTAATAAACTTTCCTAAAATTAAAACTAAAATTAGGCATAGTAGGAGTATGAATACCCCTGAGATAATCCAATGCTCAATCAACGGTGAATCCAGATATAGTTCTTTGATTTGTTGAAGGAGTCCTGTTGTATTTTCTTTAAAATACTTTTTTGTTTCTGGCATCACTTCGGGGTCGTTTTGATCTTCAGAGAAGTTGTCGAAGTTGATGAAATAACCAGAGGCAGTTCTGTCAATTGATGGGATTGTTCTTTCAATCTGTCTCTCGGTAGCACTTTCTGATGCCACATCATTGTAGACTGGTGTTGTTTCTTGACGAACTGTTTCAATCTGTGTTTCAAGAGGCACGAGTTCCATGGCATTATTGCATAGTCCTTCATTGTGCACTGCAGGCTGATCGAATGTGATTAGTCTTTCAGTTTGAACCTCTTGGATTGTTGCAAGTTTGGGTATTCTGTTGTTTCTTGGGAGTCCACTGGGCCTACTGTTGATTATAGGCCACATGCTTGTGGTTTTACCAGATCGATAGACACGATTCTGTTCTCCTTTTTACCAGCAAGGGGCGGTAGCACAACTGATCTTGTTCCGGTGACTGCTAAGACAGGTACTGCTTTTCTGTAAGAAGGCCCAAATTCCTTCTTAACCGCGATCTTTTCTCTGACTAGATCCCCAATCTTTGGAATCCAGACAGGCCTTGCTGGGGCTGTTGCGGGTGGTGCCTCGTCAGTGGTACTTGGCTGTTGCTTTAACTTTATGTTGCTTAATGATTTTCTTGTTTCATTCAGTTCCTGTAAAACAGCCAAACGGTCTTTTACATCAAAGTGCGTTGTTTCTTCTTGTACCACTGACATCTGACTATCGAGGTCCTGAACGCGCATTCTAATTCCGAACAATAGTTCGTATGGGCTGAAACCTTTTAGAGAATTTCTTGGCATGTTGTTAAGACTAGTCTGGACACTTATTAAATGTTTGACCCACCCAGCGCCTGAACCTAATACCTTCGCTGTTATAGATTGCTTTATGTCCAGGTTTTTTCTTTCTACCACACTATTCCCTTCGGGGTGCGATGGACAAGAATACCGCAACCCAATTCCCATGCTGGCCATGGCCTCCCTATAAGCTCGAGAGCTGAAAGCAGGACCCTGGTCAGAATGGAACGTGGTAATTGCGTATGTGCCGATAAAGACTCGCAAATCTTTTATAACCGTTCTAGCGTCAGCCGAGCGCTGGGGCCACATCCATATGAACCTCGTACAGGAATCCACTGCTACCATGATATATCTATAGTTACCGTCCCTTTGTAGGGGACCACAGTGGTCCAGGTAAACGCATGCAAATGGTTTATCCGAGATGAGAAGGGGTGTCTGCGCTGGTCGTTTCACTGTTGATACTTTTATCCTTTGGCATATGTCGCATTCTAATACATACTTTTTAGTTTGTATTCTCAAGCGAGGCCACCAATATCTCTGTTTTAATAGTGATATTGTTGCGGAAACGCCAGCGTGTGCAGAAGCAAGCCCTTCGTGTGCCGCTTTGATTAGTCCTAGTCTGTGTTCCCTGTTTGGAATTACTCTATCCCCCACTCCAGGGATTCGAGCAAAAGGAACATTATTTTTATCCGTTAAGTACAAGTACTTTTCAGGAAAGCCTTTTGGGAGTGTTTTCTTATCATTTTTTACTGACGTACTGACAGCTTGTAGAATATCGCTGTCTATTTTTGTTTGTGACCGAGTTATCACAGCTACGGAAGCCGTTTGCACAGCAGCCTTCACGGCTTCATCAGCCAATGAATTCCCTGCAACGTGAACGCCATCACGTTGATGACTCAGTGTATGTATCACGTGAGTCTTTTGTAGTTCTTTCTGTAAAAGAACTACCTGTTCCCAAAGCATTTTATGCTTTATTGTGCCACCTTTTGCATCTTTGAAACCATTTTCCACCCAATTCTGCAAGTATTCATTATAAGATTGTACGCAATAAAAAGAATCGCACACTATTAGTGTGGGGAATTCGCGATCAGTATTTTCTAGCGCCATCTTAAATGCTACTAATTCAGCTCGTTGAGCCGAGCAATCTCCTAGAGATTGTGTTTTGGTGACCATTGGTCTAAATTTACCTTTGTGCCAGCGACCTTTAACAATCGCGCACGCAGCACTGTAAGCTTGCTTACCCCCAACTGCGGGTTGTGCCGATCCGTCTGTATATATATAATACTTCCGTATTCTTCGAGAGGCAGGATTTCAATTGGCAGAGGACATTCATATTCATATTGTAAAAATTCCTGTGTTTTTAAGTTAGGATCAAATTCGTAAACTACGTCTGTTGCAGCAAGAGAATTAACCCACTGAATCCATCTCGGATGCAAAGCTTTAGCATTAGGAATGCTTGCTTTAGTTACCGCTTCTAAAGCCGGTATGGGTGTTATGATTATTATTCGTTTACCTTGTGCTAGGGGCCTTTCTTTCGCTACAGCAGTCTGAACCGCAGTTAGAATTTTCTCCGTTGAACTGAATTTTATTTCAGCCTTTGTGTACAAATGTGATTTGTAAGCTATTGGTACCTTTTCTCCCTCATTAGAGGTTAGGTACGTGAATCCGCATCTTCCTGGGATGACTCGGATTACAAGATCACGTGTGTTGTCACATGTATCTAATTTAGTTTTTGCTAACATGTCTGTTTGCAGTGATCTCAAAATTTCTGTGTGTTTTTGAGTCCAATTGATTTGTTTAAAATCAGGTTTAATTAGTTCGTAGAGAGGTTTAACCCTCTCTGCGTAATTTAGTATGTAAGTTCTTCCGAAATTCAGAAAACCTAGTATGGATTGTAAATTCTTCAGCGTTTTTGGAGCTTGGAGTCCAGCGCACTTCTCTAAGAATTTGTCCGCTAGGCTTTTCCCTTCACTTGATAATTCGTACCCTAAAAACAGTACTGTCAGATGGGCAATTCGGGACTTTTTAAAGTTGAATTTGTAACCCTCTGCTGCGAACCCAAGTATAATGGTGTTCACTCTTTTCAAGTGAGTATCCAAGTCGTCGTCTGTGAGATAAATATCATCTACGTAAGACAATGCTTCATCATCATAGATTTGTAGTAACTCTGTTACCCTAGCTGAGAATAGTCCTGGGCTGTTCTTGAACCCCTGTGGGAGTCGACAGAATTTTTTCTGTGACCCAAATGCGGAGAAAGCGGTCAAATATCTGCTTTCTGGTGCAATGTTTTGACAAAAGAAACCATTAGAAATGTCTAATGTCGTTTTATATTTTTTCCTAACTATGTTATTCATTAGGGCTGCACTATGCGAGTTTTGTACTGCAAAAGTTTTGCAACATGTATTAAGGTGTCTGTAGTCCAAAACTAGACGATATGAATTGTCTGGCTTGGAGACAGGAAACAAAGGATTGTTCATTTGAGAGGTGCATGTTTCAATCACCCCCTGGTACTCAAGTTGATCTAAGATCTCCCTGACTTGTTTTTTAGCTTCTTGCTTTATGGGATACTGCCGTTGGGCAGTTGGTTCACTTTTTAATTGGATTTTGTGAGGCGGTGAATCCTCATCCCATCCTACATGATTTTTATATAATGCAGGTGCCTGGGCTACTGCCCATTTCCTTGCATATGTATATTTTTTGTGAATCGGAATGTGATTCGAGAAGGCAGGCATAATCACTTCTTCGCCACGAGGGCACTCCCTGACAAACTCCGGGGGCCAATCTTTTTCAGCTAACAGAATATCATAGCCTTTTGAGAGCTTATCCCAAAATAGACCCTTAATTTTCCTAGTCTTATCACCCTCTATACGCAATGTTATTTCGTATATTTTATGGGGCTCGCTAAGTCTGGCGTCGGCAGTTTCAACCTGAATGTATTCATTCGTGTCCACTGTCTCCAGATGACTCATTAAGATCTTGCGCGCTATACTGATTTCTGCTGCACTGTCCAACATTGTCAATGCCCACTCCCCGTTTTTCAACTGTGTCCTCAGTATTCTCGGCATGGTTGATTACTCTAATACTGGCTACCTTCTTTTTCTGAAATTGAGATTTCTTATTTTGAGCAGGTTCCTTGTCTTTGGACTTGGTGTGCTCTCCTGGGTCTGACCGTCCTCTTCTTTCCGAATTCTGTGGAAGAGATCGAGAGGGACGTGTATCAATACTTTGATATCTATCAGGTTTTTTCAGATTATCCCTATTTCTAAGGTTATATCTTTTCTCAGAGGGCTCCCTCTGGGGAGACTGGCGTTCTCGAGTCGGAGTTCTTTCCCTCCGTCGAGGAGACCTTCCTCTGGACTGGAAAACTTTTTCCTTGGGAGTGGATTGTTTATTTCCATCCCAGTTCTTTTTAGGAGTGTTTGAATTATTTTTAATAAATAATTTTTCAGGATTTTCGAGCAGTTGGGGCTTTACCGGTTTCCCACCCAAGCTGTCTCTACCTAATTCTTCATAGCACTTTTCTATGATTTTTGCAAGCTCAACAGGATCTTTTATATCTGTTTCCCTCAACTTCTGGCGGATCGCCACAGATGCTGCTTCCCCTCTTATATTGGCTAATAATATAGCCGAGACCTGCTTGAAGTCTTTCAGTAATTTCATACCTAGATTTAAAGCGGGCTCTGGACCGAATTCATTTTGAATCTGTTTTAGCACTTCTGGTATTACCGCCATAGACGGAACACCGTGTGTTTTTGTGTAAATGGAAGCAAAGACTGTACCCCAAGTGTCACAGTCCTCCACGTGTGGTGCGATTCCCATAGGAAGGCAGATGGTCAAGATTCTGTGTTTCTCAATGGGGGTAGTATCAGGAAATTCTGCCTCTATTTGAGTGATTTTCTGTGCTAACCAGAAAGGAATTTGTTCCCGTTTTAGGGGTGTTTTACCAAGACATGACTGTATGTTCTGTGGTGTAATTTTATTTGTGATCCCCTGATGAGGGGTCAGCTGTGGTGTATTAACAGCTGGCTGGACTGTTGCATTCCGCATTACATATTGGACTAATTGCCTATGTATTTTTATTAATGTGTTTAGCTGTACTAACAGCTCTTCTCTAGACATTTTTGCAATGTCAGGATGTGGTGTGTAGCTGGCTAGAACCGGCCACGTGGCTCCTGGTCTACCTAGTGGACCGAGCCTGGTTATGTGATCATTGTGTTTTAGGGCGCCATTAAACCAGAGCAGGTGCTCTTGAAATTTAAGTGGAATTTCAATCTCCTCGAAAGGAGCGTACTCTTCCGGAGGTTCCTCTATTTTGTAATAGTGAAACTCTTTTGTTATAGCGTTTACCGCTGGAAAGTTTATCCTTGAATAGAATACCTCTGTCTGCCGATACTCGTGAGCCTCTATCACGAAAATTACTGTACCACCTTGTGGTGTCAGTCCGTTCTCTATAAGTTTTAAAGTTATAGATCTTCTTAAGTGGACCGGGATGATAATAGCATCCGGGTCTGTGTATTCGGGACCTTGCTGAGTCGCATCTGCTGCGGCCCCAGTGGTTCCGTTTTCTGGCATTGTAAAAATGCGAGGTTTGCAGCGTGGGTCTCCAAGGAGACAAAGATTAGGTGCACAATATTTTGGAACACTGTATCCTTCAACGTTGAATAAACCAGAGCTTTACATAGGAATCTCTTCCTACTAAGGTCGGGCGGATTTTAACCTTTCACCCACTCCAGACGTCTATTGGAGTATTTACGGGAGAAAGGGGTGTGAAATATGCACGACTGAGTTACTCTACAAGTCTTGCGTTAATTTATCGCCTTACCAAACGTTTGGGCGCCATGTAGTGTAGTTCCTAGTTTCCCACTCGGCCCTGCGCATTGGAATAACATAAACAGTAGTATCGACGTGGAACTGCAGATATTCCAGGCCTCCACTGACTATGCTAAACTTAATTGGGTTGTGTTACCAACTAGCTCAGAGGTCACTGGAAACTTTCTTCTCTGCATAGGAAGTGATCAGCTTCCTTGGCACAGACAAGAAGGGATTCAGTTTTCCAACAACCGTGCAACATGACAACTTTGCTCCTCAGATCAAGAGTCAATCTCTAGGGTCGTGTGAAACAATAGACATAGATTTCACTCAGTCAGTCTAGTGCAGTTTACTTTCACGAGATGTAGAGAATAGAGAGACGGGCGTGTATCAATAAAGGTTAACATTTATTGAACAGTCTTTCTTCTCGTACAAGAGAAATGTATTGCCACAATTGCAATAATTGTTATTATAAAAAGTACGTACAGTAAGATAAGTATTGCGAAATAGAACTGTAAAAGCATTGATATGGTTTCTTAGCCATACAATGGTTTAAAAGTAATAAAACATATATACAGTCATATATACATTAGGCTAACATACTCAACTGGTGCTTCTAACTAAGCCTACCCCAGTGTGCCTGACCTAAGCCTAACACGTGAGAAGGGGAGTAAGTAAGTAGCTTTAAGTTAAGTTGGTTTTGCCAAGGTTTGTTTCAAGAATTCTCGTCTAAGGGTTTAGTCAACACCATACCTCTGAATAGAATGATGGAGGATTGGTATCTCCTTCAGGGGTCTCTCTCGATATCCCAGTCACCCGCGAGGGTAAACCGGAAGCGCCGGGACTGGATTTCTCTGCACGAGAAAGGCAGCGGGTCTCTTCAGCTCGTCGAGGAAGGAGGGGGGACAGCGTCCGCGGGCAGCTGGAATCTGCTGGATGTCTTCGCAGAGGGACGGCTGTTCAGCTCCTTAAGCGTACTGCACCATAGTTCGCGCTGTAGCGGCGATAATGGTAATCAGCAGCTTCACCACCACAGAATAGCAGGCTGCAGCGACAGAGTGCTAGATTTACCAACACAGGTTCATGCAGGCAGCTGGCATCAGCAACAGGCAACGAACATTGCTTAAGGCAACGTTGGTAATATTTATACCTGACAGGTGCCGGGTTTGACGCAAGTTTGCTGGACATAAGACGTCAATTAAAGATGTCACTAGGAAGTGATAGTTATCAGTTGCTCATTAGAGTTCCATTACTAATCAAAACATAGCAAGCGGGGATTTCCAGGTTTGCTAAGTTTTTATCTTGTTAAAGAACTCGGAGTGTTATCTAGGAATATCAGATAGGGACTGCTGCACTGTCATTGCACTAATTGGTCGCAAAGGAAGTAGCAGAGAGTCATGCTGGAATGTGGCTCTGTTCGTGTGAGGCCAGAGATGACTTTTCAGAAAATCGCACTTGAACGGTTATGCCAATATAGGGAATAAATGGATTTATAGCCGAATAGGGGCATAAGGTCACAGTATCGATCAGGAACCTAGATAAACACGCAAGTAGGCATGTGTGTGTTTGTGTGTGAGACAGGTACAAGTGTAACACATCATAGCAACACGTTGTAATGTGCATAGCATATGACGTACTAAATATGTGTCTATATTTGGGAACAGATATTCAAAATGAAGTCAAACTAGTCAGACAAAGTATAATTCAGCAAAGTTATTTATGTAGGAACACAAACAAACCGTCCGTTTGGTAGGGAGAAAGAAAAACAAGTGATGATCTCAATGCAGAAGGAGAAGGGAACTTGGATTTGGGTGGGGCAAAACAAATATAATACGTCAGGTAGCGTCATGGGAACCAGTCTATTCAAAAGGGGAAAAATAAATCTTCGTCCAAAACAATGTCTCAGTCCAACAGTCAAGTGTCTTTCTGGTCATCCTCCAGGACACAATGTCTAGATCCTCCGGGTCTGACCCATCCACATGGCTGGCTGATGCAGGAACAGGCACCACATGGGAACGTGACACACGAGGAGTATGGGGGGAAACAGTGTGGGGCAACGGACAGGGGGACACATTGACGGTGGTATGGGAAGGCACTTGGGAGATCAAAGACCTAATGGCTGTGTTCAGGGACTGGACTTGGGTGCCGAGGTTGTCCATAGATCGGACTAGGCCCGAGTTCAGGGACTGGACTTGGGTCGGGGGTTGTCCATAGATCGGACTAGGTCCGCTCGCATCGACCGTATCTCCAGACACACCTGTAGCAAGATGCAAGCGGACATGTCAGGTTGACCCTCGACCATCCAGATCAAGTCCCCTGGCACAGCCACAGGAGGAACTGCACCGGCACTGGGGGGGGGGGACAGAAGGGATGTGGTGCCTCAGGTCCGGAGCGGACGGGTTCAGCTTGGCGGCTACGAGGAGGGGGACAGGTATCAGGGGATCGAGCTGGAGCCCCCGATGGCATGGGGGACTCTAGAGGTAGGGAGGGGCAGATGGCAGGCCCAGATTGAACGTTGGCCTGCCCCGGGGACACCTCTTCGTGACCCACTGGTGATGTATGTGTGGGTGAGTGTCTATCCCCCACATCATGGTTCGAGGTGTCCGGTCCTTCACCCCCCCTTCAATGTCCAAAGCCTCCACCCGGGACATAGTACCAGTGTTGTGTTCTTCTTCATCCCGGGTGGGTGAAACCCCCTGGCCTGCAGATGTTGAGGGTCCCTCCTCCTCATCCTCCTCCTCCTCCTATCCTTCATCGCTGGTGAAAAGAGGGTTTAGCCGCCGCTGAACTGATGGTCTCCTTCTCCGGACTTGTTCCTGCGGATCTCCTGTCTCACCAACCGTGCCTGCAGATGTGTAAGCAAAATCCTGATGTGGTGGTTTTTCTATGCATGACGCTACACATACATAGAATAGCCTAGGTCCGATTTTGTTTGCCTCTGATCACACTGTACAGTTATCAGGGGCCAATTTACAAGTTCTGGCGCATCTCCGCTAATCAGCAGAGGTGTGTCTGATGAGTTGCAACGCATCAGCCCACCCGTGCGTCACCCCTGATGGATTGCATGTACAAAGCGGAACACCGTGACACTTGGGTGGGCAGATGTGTGATGCATCCCCGGTGGAATAGCCTGGCTTTGCTGGAGTGGGGTGGCAAGTGCGAACCCGCCTCCAGCAAGGCTCGGGGGTGCACGATCGCTAACATGCTGCGGCAATCCTTACGCCTGCTTCAAGCAGGTACGTAGATTTGACTCCGCTTGGCCCTTTTAGTGACTGAGTGAAATCTTGTAGTTTCACTCAGCCACTTTTAGGATGCGATCCTGCACCATATGCGTCACGTTGTGATAATCCAGCAGCACGGCGCTTTGTGTGATTCGCCGCTGCGTCACTAAAGTGACCCAATGGCGGTGCAAGGAGGCGCAAGTGCCTTGTTGATCTGCCCATCAGCCCTTATGGACTTAATGGTGGTTGGGAGCACACTGCCTCACAGTCCCAGCACAGTTTGCCCCTTTGCATCCGGGTAAATGCTGTTTACAGTACCAACTGACTCCTGAATCATCTGGGTTTGCTGGGAATGCTGCCAAGTTCCTCTCAGCTCACAGTAACACTCACAGGCACACAGCAAACCCAGATGAAACTGCTGCTCTCTACTGATGAAGCTCATTCCAGGAACACGTAACTAGAGATATACAGCTAAGTCAGCAGCAAATTTGGTTTATGACTCCAGATTATTCCAAACTAAGTTTAAACTGTGTACTGCATTTACCAGGATGCAAAGGGAGAAACCGTGTGGGGACTGTGAGGCAGTGTGCTCCCAACCCCATTATGTCCATGCACTTACATTACATGTATGCACACTGTCATATACTGATTTGAGTTTGATACGGACATCTCATGTGTATTATTGTGGCTTGCGCAACTGCATTATCCAAACCTCAACCTTGGCATTGTTGTGACCTGTGTCTCGTGTCACTGCTGCATGTGCCACTTCAACTACAAGTCCACCAGAGGAGAACATGAAGAGTTCAGATATAATAGATATTGGCCATTGATATGGATTAGCAGCTATTTAACGTCTGGACAAGTGTCATCTGCTTTGTAGCATTGTATGGGACAAGACAAATGTGGGTTCCTGTTAGCTTGCTGGCCCAGGTCATGTGCCCATGTCAGCTTGCTGGCCCATCCACCTCCTCCCGACCGTCTGTTGTCTGAGTCCATGCACCAGCCCCCTCCCTCCAGCCCTGCATGGTCCGATGTGCTACCACTGTCCTCCATTTAGCTTGATGTCCCTGCACACTCCTCTTGCCCTCTACTGCCCCAAACTATGCCCAATCATAGCTATCCTACTTAGCCTCTGTGCTTAGCTTGCTGCCCATACTCTCCTTCCACCTGCACCCTGATGTCTGTGTGCATGCCTCTACTGCCTCCCTTTTTGCCTACCATGTTCCACGGCCCTGTCTTCCCCGCCTATCCACTCTGAGTGTTCTGTTGAGCTGCCACTGCCTCTCCCACTGCCTAGCAGAGTCAGATGGCTGCCTTCTGTTCCTGCCACCTCCGCCCTGCCTGTCTGAGTGCCATGCCCTTATCCCCTCCCTCTTGTCCTTCTTAGTCCATTTTGCTGCCACTCCCTTTTGCCTTCCATGCTCTGTTGTGCTGCAACTGCTCCACCTGCTTGCCCTGCGTGGTCTGTAGTGAACTCACTTCCCCTGCCCTCTCTTGTCTGTGTCCAGCCCCTTTTCCTCCCTTCTCTCCTCCATCGTCCTTTGTGCATGTCCCTGCCCTTTCCCTATTGCCCACCATGGCCATTGCGCTGCCATGCATGATCTTCAGGTTCCAAAATTAAAGGGAGAGGGGAGTGCAGCCACCTCCCTGAGTAGCATTAGGTCCCAGGGGCCATATCCATCAAGACTGAATAAAAAAAAAAAAGGGACAAGAGGCTGTGTGGGCCCCCTCCTGAGCCTCAAAAGGCTGTGTGTTATTCAAAAGGGTATCTGGACCGCACAGTAAACCCCTTCCTGAGCCTGAAAAAGCCCCAGGGACCCCATCCCCTTGCACCTGCTCAATTACTCTGCCCAGGGGAGCTCAAACCCGGGACGGTGTGGTTTCCCTGCCCGCATCAGTGTGGGCAGAGTAACATATTGTAGCATAATGAAGGTTGTCTAAATCCAAATAGTTTTCATTTACATTTATTGAGTAGCAGTTTGCATGTAAGAGAGCCCCGCCAGGAGCAGCTTCCCTGCTGCTCAGCCCATCACCAACTGACTCAGGCACTCCAACATTCTACACACCACCATTCTTTCACACAGTCATTCTGGCTGAGCAGCAGGATACCACACCCAACGGGAGCATTTTTAAATCTCTGACCAGAACGGAGCTAACATGCCTTCCATTCCTGCAGCATCGCAGGCAGGGAAGGCATGTCTGCTGCCAGCTGGTGGGACTCTAGGAAATGCTGAAGCTGTGTGGGAGAAGGCTTCTGTTTTCCTGCCCACTCTCCTGCAGCTAGGGAAACAGATATTGCTCCCACCTGGAGGGAGCAAGCAAAGACAGCTTCTCTCTCCGGGTAGGAGCAATGCCAGATCTCACACCATGTGGTGAGCTGGCTTGGACTGCAGAGCCCTGAGGCTATCCCAATAGCCCCCAACTAGTGGTTTGTGGGTGTCCCTAGTGGGCTCTGGCTTGGATGGGGTCCCAGTGGCCCAAAAAGGCTTAGGAGAAGAGTGCCCCATGCCCTCTTACTTTAATAATGCAATTCAGCCCCAGGTGATGAGGTCCCCGGGCCTAAGAAGGCTTTGTAGAGCCCCCCTCCCCTTTTCTATCTCATTTGGCCCTAGGGGATGGGACATTAAAAAAACCTTAGAAATTAACTGAAAAAAAACGCGGTTAAAGACAGTGACATTACTGGCAGGTGTGTTGATAAGATCTGATTTTATTTTTTAATTTTAGACATTCACTGAAAAGGGTAAAGTGACATTATATATAGGTGTAATAATAAGATCAGATTTTTTTAAAAAGTAGAAGTGAAGATATAGTTAGTTAAAATGTCAGTGCCAATTGCACATTTGAACAAAAAAAACACAGAAAATCACCAGTTATAGTTAGCAGAGCTAACTACAACTTGCTCGCCTGCCATGCATTGCTTATGATTTCGCACATTACATCACTCATGACATGCTCTATGACATAATTTATGACATCAATGATGACTAAAATGCCTCTGATGCTACTGCTTCTGTTCTGAGGCCCGGCAGCCCCAAACACCATACCAGGACCATTGCAGTCTGCCTTGTTCCTCCTGACTCTCCAGCACAGCAGTACGACTGCACCCACCAAGACTTGATTGGACACCACAGAGGATGCCATTCCTGCTCTAAGACCCTGCAGACCTGAATAACATGCCAGGGCCGGCATGGCCTTCCTTCCTTCTTATATCCCTTCAGTGGGACATCACGGGTAGCAGCCACCAAGACTTGGGCTGCTCCTGAGGGAGCAAAAAAAGCCAAATGGGTATGCCCTGCCTAAATTAGAGGCTTTCCTTGTAAAAAAACATACCCTGCCAATATCAGAAAAAAGGTGACAATTATTTTTCTTTTAGTTAAACCCTCACCTGCTCTAGTATTGGCATACTTCATCATCGGGTTTCATCCTGGTCCCTAAAAACCAGGATGTGTTTGACCATATTTAAAGAAGCACTTTCAATATTTTCAATGCTGAGGTACCAAAGAAGATAACAGTACGTTGGGTATGTGTGGGAAATGCGGGAGCCTCGCTGGTGTTCCTTGCGTGGAACTGGGGCCTCGCTGGTTTTCCCTGTGTGGAACTGGGGCCTCGTGGTTGTTCCCTGCATGGAACTTGGGAGCGGGGAGGACGGCTGTTGCTGCCAATCGCAAATGCCGGATGGATGTGAATAACATCCTATATGTCAGTCTCCCTTTCGGCGACGAGCGGTCCATATGTCTTTCCTGCATTCCCGAGCTGGCCATTGCTCATTCCTGTGATGACCAGAGTATTGATTGGAGCTAGCAGTTCTCTCTATGCTTAGAGGTTCTTGCCGTGCCTTTTCCTGCACTGAGTGAGGCATCCGTGGCACTCACGCCACCCTGGTAGGGCGTTTGCCTTTTGCTCTGCTGTTTTGGGGGCACTGTTCAACTGTGGGCCTGAACTGTTGGTCCAGCGACGTGTGACGCCATTCCTTTCTGTGTCGGTGCGCGGACGCACCCCCACCTCAACTGTGCTAATAGAAATCACATGCATTGTGTGCAATGTTTTGCCATTTTGGAATGGGCCAGAAATGTTTACAGAGGCAAAACAGCACTGTGCCCAATTTCCTACAGAAATCATGCATTGCGTGCAACATGTTGCCATTTTGGATTGGGCCAAAAGTCATCTTTCTTATCCAGAGGGGAATTAGCACATAATCTTCCATTGAGAAGAACACTCTTGCTATCAAGCCTGTACCTTACCTGCGCAACGTTGGTGAAAGGCACACCTATCTTGCACCATGTACTGTATTGCGTGTTTATTTTTGGAAATTTACAGGTTTGCATATTGCTATATTTTTATACTTTGTGTTACTGTTGTGTGGCAGCAACTCACCCATGTAAATTCACAATGGATCGAATTTCTGCAACTCCATCTTTTTTTGCAAACAGTTGGCACTTCCCCTATGATCTGGCAACTATGGAAGGATACTTTTGAGGCTTATTTAAAAGCCATTGGTGGGGACACTTTTACTTAAAAAAAAAGAAGGCACTTTTAGTCTACAATTTGGGTGCTGAAGGCAGGAATATATTGAAAATGTCACCGTTAGAAGTCGTTAGCACCAATGTCAGTGGCGATAATCACAGCGATTCCATATTAATTGATGATTATGCATCCATCATCAAAACTCTTGACAAGAGATTCAACCCCAAGAAACATGTTGTGTTTGAACGTCACAAATTTTTGCAACAAGCACAGATTCCTGAGGAATTTATTGATGATTTTGTCGCTTCTTTAAGAACATTGGCCGCTACTTGTAATTACAGTTAGTTCACAGATGAAATCATTCATGATCAATTAATTGAAAGAAGTTATAAAAAGAAGGTTAAAAAAAACTACTCTCCACTGAAGATCCTGATCTTGAAATTGCTCTTAGACTTGCCAGGGGTATTGAACATTCACAATTGTGCAGGCAGGAGATGAATGATATGGCCAAGTCTGATGGGGTTAAACTCATATGTACAAAATGTGTTTCTCAACCTGCTTAGGGAAGTTCTAGTCAACAGGCTGAAATAACTCCCAATAAAGCACAGAATCCCGAGACTTTACCCAATAAGGCCAAATCCAACTGGTCTGAACTTGTGTGTTTTAGATCCGGCTGCAAATCTCATCTCAAAAGGCTAGATTTTATTTTGCTCTCAATCAGACTAGTTTCAAATGTGGTAAAAAGGGACATCTTGTAGGCATGTGTAAAACGACATCTTCTCACAAACCCTCCATGCACACTGTCAAAGCCATTGAGAGTCTGGACAGTTCAGATGAGAACTTTGAGTTATTAATGATATCTTCTTCATCTGTGCACACTGAGGTGGAACTAGGAGTATCTGCTTTGCTGGAATCTCATAGGAGAAAACCTCCAGTTTGTGTGGTTGAAGGTAACAAAAAGAAAATCAACTTTTTAGCTAACTCTGGTTCTCCTTTTACACAGAAGGATTTTAAAGAGTTGGTAGACATTATTACAGCATTCTAGTATAAAGATCTTCTCTTACGGAGGCAGGAGGGTGGATGTTTTAGGGAAATTTGAAGGAAGTTTGATGTTCCAAGGGAATTCTGCCACAGGATCTGTCTATGAAGTAAAAGAAGGTGCAAATTTGTTAGGGTGGCACGAGCAAGGGGATTTAGGTATAATTTTGGAGCCCAACCATCCTGACATGGTATTATCAAAGCAGAGAACGATAGAATCTTGTGGTGTATCCATGCCAACTTCTGCGTCTTGTACGGAGATTGTTGGACATTTGATGGCTGATGATTGGGTCTGCAACTATCCCGAGGTGTTTAGCGAACATTTGGGCAAATTGAAGGGCTTCCAGCACAAAATCATTCTTAGGCTTCTGCTCGTGCGATCGCTCATAGAGTGCGGAAAGTGCCTCTAAGTTTCCGTAATGAATTGAAATTAGAAATAAAAAGGTTGTGTGACACAGGGATAATTGTGCCAATTGAAGGGTCTGAGTCGTTAGCACCCATAGTTTTGGCGCGCAAGGTTGACAAGTCCATGAGACTTTGTGTGGACTTGCGTGACCTCAACTCAAACATTTGGATTGATCGCCAACCCTTGCCAAACATAACGAAATGTTGGCAACGTTGGATGGTGTGAAGTTTTTCACCTCTTTAGATGTTTCCTCAGCGTACCATCAAATCGAGTTATGTAAGGATTCTAGACATCTCACGTCTTTTGTCATACCTGAATGTGCCTACCATTACATACGTATGTCCTTTGGTTTGGCATCAGCTTCTGCAGTAGTTTCCTTGGAAACACCTTGGGGCTGGTATTTTTTTCAGGATGACATTCTGATTCATGGTAAGACAGAAGCTGAACACAATGACAGAGTGAGAGTGGTTCTGGACATTGTAAAGTCGAGTGGCCTAACTTTAAGAAGGATAAGTGTAAATGTTTCCAAGAAGGTGTTGATTATTTGGGCCATCACATTTCTCCCAAGGGTGTTGAACCTACGATGAAAATTTTGGATGCCATACAGAATGCTCCCAGACCTGTTGATAAGGATCAATTGCGTTCTTTTCTTGGAATGGTTGAATATTACGCCAAATTTGTAGGGAATTTCTCTGACGAAGTTGTGTGTTTACGTGTGTTACTCAAAAAGAACAATAGATTTGTTCGGAATGAGGAATGCAAAAATAGTTTTGAATGCATCAAAAAGGAGATTGTGTAGGTTCGACCTTTAAAGCCATTTAACATAAATGATGTAACTATTCTGTCCACTTATGCTAGTGCCGTGGGTCTTGGTGCTGTCCTTATGCAGAGAAGACAAGATGGCTCTGAGGAAACCATTGCGTTCGCCTCACATGCTTTGCGAGGAGCAGAGAATACTTACTCCACCATCGAAAGGGAGGCTCTGGTTTTGTGGTGGGGTATACAACATTTAAGGAATTTTCATTGGGGGAACATTTTCATCCGCAGGACTGACCACAAGCCCTTTGTGGACCTTTCCACCCCTAAAGGTGGTAGTAGAGCTACCCCACATATTGCCAAGTGGCAGCATAGATTATAGGAGTGTCACTACAAGCTTGAATATGTGGCTGGTGTTAAAAACCTTGTTGCTGATTGTTTATCAGGGTTACCCCAGATTGAAACTACTGAATGGAAATTGTGTGCCTTGTATCTTCTGTACATGATGTTGTCAAGGGTGCTTTGACCTACAAAGAACGGTTGTGTGCAGTTTCTGATGATGTGGAGGGGAACATTTTATTTAATTTGGTTGGCCCAATTGCAAGGACACCCCCACGGAATTGATTCCTTATAGGACAGTAGGAGAAGAATTGACAATGGTGGATGGCATTTTGCGCAAAGGTGGTTTGTTGGTAGTTATTTCCCTGTTGTGTGCGTAAGAGAATTTTGGACCTTGCCCACGAAGAGCCATGAATAGGAGGGTGAGAGAAGATTTTAGGTGTCCAGGTGTGGACAGAACCATTGAGCATTATGTGCGTGATTGCTGCACGTGTGTGCTTAGTGATAAGACTTAAGTTACTTGTCCTTCTCTGGTGGATACAGTTATTGTAAAAAACGCCCCTTGGTGTAAACTTGCTTTTGACATTGCGGGACCTTTCAGAGTCACAGGTTGTTCTTCTAAATATGTCTTGGCATTGATGGATTACATGTCCAAATCGCCAGAGGTGAAGTTTGTCGATAACGTGACTAGTGAGGTTGTGATAACATTTCTCAAAGACGTATTTTTCAGGGAGGGATTTCCTGAGGAATTGGTGACGGACAATAGGAAACAACTGGTGTCCAGAGAATGAATGAATGAAAGAAAAGTTATACCACACAACTAAAACCAGAAGGCATCAAGGCGCCTATAAAATAAATCATAAAAGACAGAGGCAAAACTACGGGTATGCTTTGGCAAATAGCCGTGACTTCAAAGCTTTCCTAAAGGTCTGAAGAGTGGGAAGGGCCTTGATTTAAACGGGAAGAGCATTCCACATTTTAGGTGCTACTGTGGAAAAAGCTCTGCCACCCCATTTGGCCCTGGGAATGCGTGGTACAGATAACAAAGATTTGTTAGCAGAGCGCAAATTCCTCGAGGGGCAATAGGGGGCCCAAAGAGCCCCAATCCCCACTGACCTATTTCTCGCTAGGGCGCCAAAGGTAAGGCACAGTATTTTAAAAGAAATCCTGTCCTCAACAGGTAGCCAATGCAATGCCTTCCTAGCGGAGGTGGCCGACGCACGTTTGGGTAGATCCAACACGAACTTGGCTGCCGCATTTTGGACCAGTTGAAGGCGCTGCAGCAGCCCCCTGCTGAGACCTGCATACAGCGCATTGCAATAGTCAAGTCGGGAGCCTATAAAAGCAACCACGACTTGCTTTCTGGCCTGCTGGGATAAGTAGTGTTTGATTCTCCTCAAGATGTGAATTATGCCCCAACAGGTAGAGACTGTTCTGTTCACCTGCTGACGCATATTGAGGGTAGGATCAATCAGAACTCCTAGGTTTTTTGCCAGGGCGGTAGGTACCGGACACGCCCCCAATGAGGCAGGCCACCAATTAGCCGACCAGATGTCCTCTTTTCCCCCAAACACCAGAATCTCCGTCTTCTCCACGTTCAATTTTAATGAATTGTAAGTCATCCATTTTGCGACTGCCTCTAAACAAGATCTAAAATTGGAGGCAGCCTCGTTAACGTGCTGAGAGAGGGAGACCAGGATCTGGGTGTCATCGGCGTAGGAAACTACCTCCATCCCAAAAGATCTTATCAACCTGGTAAGTGGGGTCACATAGATGTTAAAGAGGGTCGGACTTAATGCCGACCCTTGGGGGACCCCACATTGCACTGACAGGGATGGAGATAGAAACTCCCCCAGCATCACTCTCTGTTCCCTCTGGTTTAGGAAGGAGGTCAGCAGATCAAGAGCGGACCCCTCCACTCCAATCTCCCTCAGGCGAGATGTTAACACCGAGGGAGAGAGGGTGCCAAACGCAGCAGTGAGATCTAGCAGGATGAGGAGGGTGGTCTGGCCCCTATCAGCTCGAGTGCAGATATTATCCAGCACAATGGTAAGGGCCAACTCGGTGCTATGCTCCCTCCTAAATCCGTGCTGCGAATGATCTAACAAGCCAGAGTTCTCCAGAAAGGCCGCAAGGTGCTTATTAAGATGTGTTTCAAGCATCTTTGCGCCAGCAGGGAGCAGCGAGATGGGGCGAAAGTTTTTAAATACCCCAGGGTCAAGTGTTGCCTTCTTAAGTAACGGTTTCACCACAGCCCTTTTCCATGGCTGAGGGAAGGTACCAAACCTCATTGCCCCATTCATGATCTCCAAGAGGGGAGGTAAAAGGGTCTCCTTACACTGCTTGAGAAGCGTGAGAGGACAGGGATCTAAGGGGGAGCCTGATCTAGTCTTAGAAAGAAGGTCCTCTAGTTCCTGAGATACAAGGGGAGGAAAAGATGCCAAGCGTCCCAAAGGAGCAGCCTCCACCGTGGATAGAGCAAGCTCAGCAGAACCAGAGGAATCCGCAGTATCGGCCTTCTGAAGCTCTAATGCCGAACACAGATCAGCAATCTTCACCTGAAAAAAAGAGGCAATGTTGTTACACAACAACTGAGAGCAAATAACCGGATCAGGAACCTGCAGGGTAGTCAGAGAATCCACAATCTTAAAAAGCTCTTTCGGGGAGGAGAGTGAGATGGTACAAGCAATAAAGTATTGTTGCTCTTATTATCTCCGCCTTATAGCCCCTCAATAAGGTTTTGTGGGCCTCCTTTTCCCTCAGGTCCCAGCTGGCCAACCAGAGACGCTCCTGCCTCCTAACTCCCTGCCTGAGAAGTCTTAAAGACTCTGAGAACCAGGGGGCCGACGGCTTTTTCCTGGCAGAGTATCGTAAGCGGACCGGAGCAAGTTCATCTAGAGCCACAGTGACAGCCTTCTCAAACTTCGAGACGGAGAGACATACGTCTACCTCCTGGGAGATTGTCATACTGGGGATCATAGGGGCAAGCAGGTTGTTTGAGATGTTCTTAAGATTTCGCCTAGCTACCCTCTTACTTGGAATCCTTTCCAAACTGTCCAGAGTAGTACATGACAGTTCTATTGGCACCGCATAGTGGTCGGACCATGAGAGGGGGAAAGGGGTACTAACTATCAACCTTTCATCATTAGAAAAGATTCTGTCAAGCGTATGGCCCGCCTGGTGGGTGGTACCCCTCACCAGTTGGTTCAGCCCACAGGCAGACATAGCATCGACCAGGGAGAAGGTGTCACTGGACTCCGTGTTCTCCAGATGGTAATTCAGATCTCCCAGAACGGTAAAATGCTCACAGCCAAAATATGGTTCAAGAATGTTAACCATATTTTGTGCGAACTCCATTCTAGACCCAGGGGGGCGGTAAATAAGGACACCAGTAAACGGAAGCTCAAAAGAGCCTTTCAAGGAAAAATGTAGAACTTGCACATCATCCTTAGGGTCAGAAAGCGGTATAGTGTGGCATAGGATACTATCCCTGTATAGGATACCTAGACCTCCTCCTATGCGACCTGTCCTATCCAGCCTAGCAAAGAAGTAACCTTCCGGGACTGCTTCCACTAGGTCTGGACCCGAGGAATCTTTCGCCCATGTTTCTGTAACAAACACCCAGGTGGGTTTCCTATCCAGGACAAAGTCCTTGAAAGCAACATTGTGCTTAATTAAGGAGCGAGCATTAATGAGGAAGCCACTCAGAAGCCAAAGTAGAACTGGGGACCCCATGGCCCTCCATAAAGCAGCCACAGCGAGGATGGGTTAGAAGAACCTCGGGGGCAAGACTATGATGACAGGGAAGACCAGATGGCTTAAGCATTAACAGGTCTTGTTTGGCATACCTGACGCCTATGGAGGCAGAATCGGCAATAGCATCCGGCCAGGCGTCCAGCCCGTCCTCAGCGCGGACGGGCGCAGATGGGCTGGACTCTGGCGTGACTCCGGTGGTAATCCGGCGCACACGCTGCGCGCACACGCTGCGCGCACACGCTGCGCGCCATCTTGCTGATGATTTATAGGGCTATGACCAGTCAAGTTGACTGCTAGAGCGCACCAAGAAAAGCGTCAGCGTCCCTGAGTCCCCCCAAGATGGCGCTCAAAGTGGAGGAAGCCTCGCTGGTCAATCCGCCAAAACAGCGGTGCAGGGCACAATTTAAATGCAGGAATGCGGCGGTGAGTTTAAAAACAGGGGATAGAATTACAAACCATACAAACAAAAGAAAACGGGAAATTAAAATACACAGAGCGCCTAGAAGCAAAGCGCTGCGCGTAATAATGCGGAGCCTTACAGGCAGACTCTGCCTCTTACCGGCTTTAAGCAAGCACTGCCAATTGCCTCTGACCAGTCAAGCTGGCTGCTAGAGCTGCTAGAGCGCACCAAGAAAAGCGTCAGAGGAATTAAGAATTGTCTTTCAGAGAATAGCATCACACATGTTCTGACGTCTCTTTACCACCCATGTAGTAATGGTTTGGTGGAGCATTTGAACCGCATGATCAAGGATCAGATGCAGTTGGCTTTTGTAAATGGGTTGCATTGGAGACAAGTAATCGAAGATTTGTTATGGGATTTGAGGACTACACCTCACATCAGTACTGGTGTTTCTCCTTTTACCCTTTTGAGAGGTAGAGTGGCTAAATCTAAATTGAACATGGACTGGATGTCCAGTAAATCTGTAGAGGAAAGGAAGTTGGATGGTGTAGTCGATGTGAAGGCTGCTGTGCAGAAGAAGTACTCCACCAGAGATGTGTGTAGCAGAACATCCCCAGTGTGTGTTGGCAAATGGGTGAGAATTAAAAAACCTAGTTTAAATCGCAAGGGGTTGTCACGTTTCTCTGCACCTGTTCATATCAGGGAAGTGAAGGATTGTGTGGCCATTTTGGAGAATGATAAGGTTTGGAATAAGAGTGTGGGTTCGGTGGTGCCCAGATCTAAGGCTGCCTATGTGAATTTTAAACTGGGTGGACAGGTGGATTCCAGTCCGGCACCATGTGAGTGTGCGCCTTCCAATGAACGTGGATGTATTGACTCTAGCCCAGTGCACCCTAGCAGGGTGTCTTCCAGAGTTAAGGCAACACCTGCTAGATTCAAGGATTATTATAGGTTCTAGGTACCATATGTATTTATTTTTCATTCTTATTTGTTCTGCATTTCCTTGTTGTTCTTCTTCGTGTTCACTCTTCCATGATTTCTCTTTCTTTTATTATAACTTGTTTCTTTCTTTGTTCTGTGAAGGAAGGTGGGTTTGTTGGGTATGTGTGTGGAATGCGGGGGCCTCATGGGTGTTCTCTGTGTGGAACTGGGGCCTCGCGGCTGTTCCCAGCTTGGAACTCAGGAGCAGGGAAGACGACAGTTGCTGTCGATCGCAATTGCTGGATGGACACGAATAAAGGAGCTGTACTACTTGTCAGTCTCCTTTTCACAGTACCTCAAACCAACCTTGGTTTTCCTATATTAACAGTTGTTTGGTTATGGTTTAAAGAAATCTCAATTGCGGGTAAAGATATATTGGTCTTCTAACCCTAACAACACTTTGACAAGTTTCAGCCCCTAAACTAAAGCCACTTGGGTCCAGGGATTTCATCAGGACATCACATTCACACTGCCCTGGATTAAACATCACTCCACGCAGAAACTTGCAGCACTATCTTGCATGCAAGGTGAGATACTACTCACCTTTCATTAGCCGTAATAGGTCTTGATTCCCTTCTGGGGAATCCTAAATAGCCACATGGAAAGAGGGGTCAGCATGCCTCTGTAGTAACAAATTCATGCAGGGTAACATGCTGCTCTTTTACCTATTTGGGAGACTCAGTCTCCATCAGGCTCGTTTCTAGGGGACACCCTGAACAATGTTGTGTGCAATGAGTGTCCAATTCCTGTTTTACTGCTGCTTGCCTGAGTCCCTGCTCAGACTACTGATCGGCCTCTAGGGAAGGCCACACCTTACTACAAGAAGAGATCTGTGGGCCTCTTGTTCTCTCCCATGCAACAGAGACCTACTGACTCACAGGGCCTCTCTGTCCAGCTGGTTCACTGCACACCATAGCCCCCATCCTAGGTTGGAGAGTGGTGTCCAAGGGGTGCACTGCACTGAAAAGAGTCTGGGGCCTCCAAACATCGCTACTTCCTGACTCCCCCCCACATTTGCTACCGCCTGAAGGGCATCTAGCTTTGACACTGAACATGGAGTGACCAGCGGAGACCATTGTTTTCTCTGATGACAGAGGGCCCAGCCCAGTCTAGCCCCCCTAAGACTCAGACGTCTGATGCAGGGTGACATCAGGGCAGCATCTGGTGTCTGCTACCCCTCAGGGAACTCACAGGTTTCTTGCCTGCTGACAGAAGGACAAAGAAGACACCACTGTTACTCTACATGCTGCAGTCTAAACAGCCCACCAACTGCTTTTCTCAGAGGCGGTGGTATGCTCCAAACCACCGACCACCTGTGCGCCATCCTCCAAGCAATCTTCCCCACACAAAAGAGATGGACAAATTACTGAAACAGATATCAACCATGGGAGGCCACCCTCACTGACATGAACTGTAAAATATCTTATCTCAACTCAGAGGCTAAATACCAGAATTTTGAAGTGACCACGTTTTGCAAGTGTCTGGATATGCTGGATCAACATTTGGACCACCTGGACATGCTGCATGCATTTTTACCCGACTGGGGTACAGACATCGATTTTCTTATTCATAAAGTTATTGAGCTGGAAGACAGATCCCGCCAGAACTATATATGTGATTTTCAACGGTACCTGTATTCTTCACGGCCGGGCTCAGCTCCGCCGCAACGCCGCAGCGCCAGCAGTAAAGGGCCGGGCCTTGCTCCGCCTGTTTCCCGGCCGGGCTTGGCTCCGCCGGGCCCCTCCCACCACCAGTGACGCCCTCAACAGCGCCAGGAGGCGCATAAAGGCAGCACCAGGTCCGAGTCCTGTGGGGGTGATTTTCAACGGTACCTGTATTCTTCACGGCCGGGCTCAGCTCCGCCGCAACGCCGCAGCACCAGCAGTAAAGGGCCGGGCCTTGCTCCGCCTGTTTCCCGGCCGTGCTTGGCTCCGCCGGGCCCCTCCCACCACCAGTGACGCCCTCAACTGCACTAGGAGGCGCATAAAGGCAGCGCCAGGGCCGAGTCCTGTGGGGGTGATTTTCAACGGTACCTGTATTCTTCGCGGCCGGGCTCAGCTCCGCCGCAACGCCGCAGCACCAGCAGTAAAGGGCCGGGCCTTGCTCCGCCTGTTTCCCGGCCGGGCTTGGCTCCGCCGGGCCCCTCCCACCACCAGTGACGCCCTCAACAGCGCCAGGAGGCGCATAAAGGCAACGCCAGTCCCTCGTCCCGCGGGACGCGCCGGGCTAAGCCCGGGCAAAGGGCGGGCCCTCTGTGGCCCTCAGAGGCCTGAGGAGACAGGACTGGCCAGGGACCCTACACCTATTAATCTGGACCTTTATTGTGTATCATTCGCGTGAGACTTTATTTTTATCTTTGTGTACTTCATATGAGTGTGTAGTGGATCTTATACGACCTTGAATATTGCTTTCTATTTACATAAGATGTCTAAAACTAAAAATGATAAACCTGCAATAGGCCCCGGCACCATTGACAACTATATGGTGAAAAAAGTAAGTCAGATTAATAATGAAAGACGTGCTTCACTAAGGAAGGGGACTCCGATACTGGATTTACCAGAGTTGTCTCCTCAAAGGGTGATCACAGAGGCTGAGGCAAATACGAGCGGAACAGTCATAGTAGATCCGCAGACGGCCACTACGATGAGTGTCGAGGTACATTTAAACCAACACGTCCTGTCAAGTGAGGAAACAGGCGAAGCTCCGCCTGTCATTAGGCCGATGCGAACCTGCAGGATAGCACATCAAAAACGGGGGGGGGGGGGGAAACATAGCACTAAAAGAAGGGATCTGGATGGGAAAGAAACAAGTAGCCCTGTCATAAACCCCTTTGTGTTCACTGGAAATAATGATAGTGGTCTTAACTTAAATGCTGAACAGTTTGCTTCTCTTATTAAAAATCTAGAAGCGAAAATTGTAGTGAAACTAGAGGAGGTGATTAAACCACTGACCATTCAGATAGAGAGCCTGGTCACGGAAGTGGCTAGGCTGGGCGGCCTGGTGTCTGTACACCAGACTGCACCCACCAGTGGTAGGGTTAAGGCAGGGGGAAGAGGGCAGGAGGTGACGAGTGTTAAAGACCATCAGAACACTGGCAATACTGTTGCAGTAGTTACTACTGTGAATGATGCACTAAGTACACCAGTCGTCCCAGTAGCACCTTCTTTGTTGACACAACCCAATTTAGCCCCACGAAGTGGATCAGCTCCAAGGCCCCCCAGGAACAATCGATACTTGAATCCACCACCTGACTGTGCACCGTTTGTGGCGGTATTGACTAACGTTCCACCATGTGGTACTCATCCGCCTCACCATATGATGAATCTCACGCATCATTGAAAAATAAGACAGTAGCATGGCTTAACAAAAATGGTGGCTTTCCTACCTCTTATTCAGATCAGATAATGGCAGTAAGGAGGGTGAACTGGGTAGGCCCGTCCAAAAAGCTGGGAAGTGGGGATTGTATTGTTGTAAATTTTAAACATCCACAACATGTGGCAACTGTTCTCTTAAGAGCATCCTCACTAGTATACAATGAGAACAGCATTTGTGTGCGCCCGCTGGGGTACTTCTACGCACACCTGTGCAAACCCACTCCCCAACAAAGGATAACTAGGCGGGTGTTTGAACCTCAGACCCCAGCCATGGATACACAATTTATATATAACATTACTAATCCATGTGGGCCTGGAAACTTGGATGAAACCTACAACAGGATTACTAGCGCTGTACGCTATCACCATGGGTCTAACATCTACACACAGAACAGGTATGATGCTTTGTCTGGACTTGAGATGTGTGATTGACGGGAGGTACCTGCGGCTCAGGGCACTGTGGCTTCAGGTGAACCAATACCCGTAGAGAACTCACTGGACATAATATCTGGATGTTTTGTTGTTTCATGGAATATTGTGGGTTTGGCAGCCAAAATGGCTGATGAAAACTGGGTTAATTACATCAAGTAATTCAAGGTCATCTGTCTACAAGAAACTTGGCTGGTTGAGTGTGATCTTTTCCTGGAAGGGTACAAGGCCTTCTATGTGCCTGCCACTCCATCTGTAAGGGGTAGACCAAAGGGGGGACTTGTGATTTTTGTTTCTATTTTAGTCCCTTGGAAAATGCGCAGAATTGAATCACAGTATTCTGGAGTGATGGGCTTAGTTTTAAATGGAGTAAACTGTTGCGCTGGTTTGGTGAATTTTTATAATGCAACTAATGATAGTGCAGGCTTCAATCAAATATCGCTATTGAACTCTTTTATTACTACTTCTATGAAAGATTTTGGTCATAATCTTATGATCATGGGAGATTTTAATGTGCATCCTTGCGGTGATCCACTGAAAAAATGCTTGACAGATTTGTGTTGTGAGCGCCTGGGAGGTATACACATGGAACATACAGGGGATGGGGAACTTTGTAATGATCTAATGAATAAGTTTGACCTCTCACTGGCTATGACACTCAGGGATCCGTTAAAATGCTTTGATATTCCTACTTTCAAAGAGCATGGCAGGGGCACTTTTATTGATCATATGTTAGTCTCACTGACGATGCAGACTTTTCTGGATTCGTTCTGTATTGAGCAAAGTGAATTCAGTGACCATAACCCTCTAATAATTCGTCTGAAGGGACCTTGGGTTAACAAGGGAAATCAGAACTGTAGCTCAGGCAGGCTGTGTACAACAGATGGGAGGCGACGACTTAAATGGTCAATGGTTACCCCATATCTTCTCTACAAAAAATTGTGGATAAATGTACTGAGGATATTAAGAACTGTACACACGAGGGGGGAGATCCCAGGCAGGTACTTATTGTCTATCAAAACTTGTCGGAGAAGGTGTCAGACTCATGACGGCCCCCGCAAAGAACTTGGTGAAAGGGGGTCCTAGGTGGTTTAACCACTATTGTACTAAAGCTGCACGTAATCTCAGGTTAGCTCTGTCAGTTACCCCGAGAAACCAGGAGGGTGTAAAACTGTGTCGGAAAGAATACAAGTCTGTTATTGCATCCCGTAAGGAGTTTTTAAGAAAAGAGGCTTTGGATGAACTACTTGACCCCTCCACCTTAAATAATAGCGCTAAATTCTGGGCTTTATTTAAAAGACCGTTCCTGGTAGAAGACCCGAGTGATGGACTAGACTGCTGCATAACTAAGGAGGAGTGGGAACTTCATTTTAAAAAATTGTATCATTCAGCGGACCCTGTAACAGTTGATGTTTTACCTTATGCTAGGGGAGGTACAATTACATTTGATATTAGAGAGGTAATGGACGCCATAGAAGGACTTACAGCTAGGAAGGACCCTGGACCTGATGGAATCCCACAGGTTCTTTATAAATCAGATCCAGGTTTTTGGGCGCCCATCTTGGTAGCTGTATTTAATGCAGCTGCTATAGTAGGCTGTCCCCTGTCCTGGGGTTTATCAACAATTGTCCCTGTGTTTAAGAAAGGAGACAAGGGCAGCCCCCTCTGTTATCGTCCGATTTCACTAATAGATTCCATGGTCAAGATTATGGGGAGGATCTTACTGCAGCGTATATCAAGTTGGACGTCTGACAATAACATTATGTCCATCTCCCAATATGGTTTCTGTAGTGGCCGTTCCACCATAACCCAGTGCCTCAACCTCTTCCTTATACTGAGCAAATATATTGTTGTGCAGAAGGGAGCCGTCCACCTTGCCTTCATGGATCTGTCATCGGCCTTAGACTGTTTCAACAGGGGAAGGCTGTGGCATACCATGCGGGAGAGAGGTGTGGACATAGGGATTGTGGATTTTCTGGTGGACTTGCACAGTAACACTAGTGCAAATGTTAGGCACTCAACAAATGGGGAAACCCCTGGTAATTTTAACATTAATAAGGGAGTGCGCCAAGGTTGCATCTTGGCCCTATTTCTTTTTAATTTTTACATTAATGACTTAGATGCTGCACTACAGGAGGTAAAATCAGACTGCCCTAGAGTTGGCAGGCGGGGTATTCCTGTACTTTTATACGCAGATGATGCGGTTTTAATTTCTAGAACGGAAAAGGGTCTCCAGGCACTTTTGAATGCTTTTAATATCTTTATGACCAACAGAGACCTATTGGTCAACAATTCTAAATCATATATAATGCATGTTGGCCAACAACCAAAAAAGAATTTTATTTTTAAACTTGATGATGCTCTGATCCCCATCACTCAAACATTTTCATATCTTGGTGTCTTATTTGACACAAAGCTCAACTGGAGCCCTCATGTGGCAAGAAAGAAAGGGGAAATGACAAGGGTAAATGCCTCTATTTTTAATTTTGCTACAAAACTAGGGTAGAAGCCAAATACTGCAATGATGAAACTCTATAATGCTAAATCGATAGCTACTGCTGTATATGGCAGTGAGTTATGGGGCTATGTAAGTGGTGAACAGTTACAGGTTACTGAAAACAATTTTCTAAAACGTCTCCTCTGTGTTCCAGCCAGCACATCGAACTTAGCGATACACGAAGAACTGGGGACTCAGTACCTATCCGATATATCTGCGCTAAGACCACTGACATGCTGGGTAAAATTGTAGTTAAATCAAGATATTCCGCTTACCCACTTGATTGTGAAAGACCTTGTGTCTCAGGACAACTCAATGTGCGTGCCCTGCTTAAAATATCAGAAATCTTGTTTTTGAGACTTGGATGCTTGAATCTGTTTGAAAACCCTTGTAGGATTGTAAAGGGAGATGTGGCAGCAATTAAGCTGGCTTTTCATATGGACAGGAGGGCCCAAAGAGAAGGGGAGGAGCTCATGAAACCTAATATTAGGAAATATGTTATACTAAAAACCTGTGACACCATGGAATTATATTTAACATGTACTTCACTTCTCATGAGAAATTTCTGCTGACGAGGTTCAGGTTTAATATTTTTCATCATCTTTTAATTAGACCTAAGTCAGATATTTTTAAAACTGCTGCTCCCTGTGGCTGCGACGGGAAGTCTCCACAGGATATGCTGCATTTTATATTTTTATGTAGGTTTTATGAATACCCAGGCAGACGTTACCTTGTTGCTCTTTTAAAGAAACTGAATTTTAACCAAATAAGACCAGCACTTATGTATTTACAGCTTTTGCACAGTGACAGTGTTCTTCATGTCTTAGAATTTTTTTTAATTAACTGTCAAACTGAGAAAGTGCCTGGATCAGTGATTTCACACCTCTGAAGGATGATGTGCATATTTAATGAAGGACCTTATATCATGTTGTAAATCCAGAATTAATAGCACTTTATTGTTGATTTCGCCTACTTACTCATTAATGAAATACTTATAATATGTCCTTTTATAATTGTGATTTTAAATATGAAATGTTCAATGTATTTTATATGTGTACTTTTTATGGTTTGAAATATAATCGAAATAAAGTCTCTATTGAAATAAATATTGAAATATATGTGTCTTTGGAGTCCCCGAAGCGGTGGAGGGAAATCAAATGCTGAGCTTTCCAGAGGGCTTTATCACCAAATTACTAGACATTTCCTTCTGTGAGCCCCTGGAGTTCCAATGGGCTCACAGTGTACGATCACGCTCCACTGCCCCCCACCAGCCTCATGTCCAATAATCTCTCGCCTCCTGTGGCACCAACATGCTCTTCTTATTCTCCAAGTAATGAAATGAGCTCAAACACTGCTGCTCTTTAACGAACACTGCATCACCTTTGCAGACTGTTCACAGGCCACCAACATCAGGTGTAAGAAGTTTCTAACTCTCAGACCCCGGCTCCTATGCTGGGACCTGAACTATGTACTGCTTCATTCAGTGCACATGTAGGCCACCATAGATGGGAAAACCAGGCAATTCATTGAGCCTGGGGAACCGGAGACATTTCTAGACTTGGAGGATCCCTCCATTGACACAAGGGCCCCACAGATGAAACTGTTGATTCATTACTTTCTGAAGATGAGTGGTCTCAGCCACACCCAAGGCAGTTACACCATTACAAGCAGCCATGTTGTGCAAAGGATCAGACCAGCAGGGTCTCAACCAGGTGGTGGAGGCCTTTCATTTCAAGGGGAGTGGAACACTGCTGGTTGCAGGTATTAGCTCTCTTTCACCCTTACCCTAAACATCTCATTATTTTCTATTGACATCCCCCACCATTCTCCCACCCTACTTGCTAAAGGGGAATTCGGACATCACCCCTCTCCTATGAACCATGACTGGGTGACAGTAGCCACATTCTTACATCTACCATCACACCTACAGATACATACCTACATCCCTCACAACAGGATCATTGAATGTCACCAGCCTATCACACTTTAATAAACTGAAGTTAGTCCTTCACTACCTGAGAACAATGCGGGTGGATATCGCACTCATCCAAAACCTACTTATCATTGGCTGAGTCCCTAAAACTCAAATGGCATTGGGTAGGCACTGTGAACACATTTAAGCACATTAGACAAGCGGGCCACCCTCTCCCTCCCATAGCTGCTCAAAGAAGTATGGTGTAGCCATCCTTCTTTGATACAACCCTCTCTGCAGACTACTTAAGTCCTGGGTAGATGACGAGGGGTGTAAGGTATTTGTTAAACTCTGCTTCCCAGACCAGTAGCTTGTTCTGGACTCCATTTATGTACTCAGCACTAATAATAATTGTGTTCTGGCTGGTTTCTCCTGCATGTTCCTGCCCTTTGTCTGCACTCCCTCCTTTTGGGGGGCAACCGTTACATAACCCAGGGCCTGCATCTGGGCTGGATCTGGCAGGATGGACTCACGTATCTGTGAGAGAGGACTTTACTCCATGACCTAATGTCAAACCACACCTTTGTAAACATGTGGCGCCTCCTGCATGCTTTGGACAGGGAGTATACTTTTCTCTCAACCCACCATGGCACCCAATCCTGCATTCAGTATTTCCTCCTGCTGAACCACTTTCCCTTTGTTACTTGTTACACCATTTAAGAAGGGGCTGTTATATATCACGGTATGATTTGCCTAGAGCTGGATCTGGGCCCCACGTCTTCGCCACCCACTCGCTGGTTGATGTAATCCTTTGTCTACTCACTCCCAGAGCACAAGGAGTCCCTCCACACACACATATGTTCCTACCTACTGGATAACGAGGACTGGGTTACCTCATGCTGGATGCTTTGGGCTGCCGGGAAGGCAACCATGAGAAGCGTCATGGTAAAATACTCCACAGCAGCCAAACGTTAGTTCTGCACTGTCCTCCAGGACACAGAGAGGGAGGAGACTGACCTTAACCAGCAGTATACAGGAATTTCCATTGACACCTATTGTTGAGCCCTGAAACTTCCAAAGATAGGATTGAACGCACTTCATTGAACTGTGGCTGAAAAAGCCCTAATGAAGCTCCAGTGGCACCAGAACAACTAGAGTGAGAATGCTGGATGTTTGTATGCCGCCCAGCTGCATCATGGGGCTTCACAGCTAGTGGTTCCAGCTATCCGAGATGCAACCAGGGACCCTCCTGACTCATCCCCTGGACATTGTGGAGAGGTTTGCTGAGTTTTTAATCTGAATTTTACCATTCAGAGTTCACCTTCATTGCAGCGCAGATTGACAACTTCTTATGTCCTCATTGACTGTCCTCCGTAACGTACAAGGGATGAGTGGTGTTTGAGGGAGACATCGCCGTAGACAGGATGGTAGAGGCCATATCCTGTAATTCTCCAGGAGAAGATGGGTTCCATGGAAATTTCGATAAGACGGCTAATCCAATTTTGCCTCCAGTGCTGACAAAAAGCCTACAAGGAGGTCACTGAATAAGGCTCCATGGGGCTGAGCTGCAATTCAGCCATTATTACTGTCATCAAAAAAGAAGGTAAAGACCAACTGGAGAGTGTCAGCTTTTACCCAATCTCCCTGCTCAATATAGATCTACAGATCCCAGCCATAATCTTAGCTACTCTGTTTGGGAAAGTAACCCCGCAACTGTTCCATTCCTCATGTGTTTGCTTTGTCTTGGGCAGCACTTCCTGAGATCACCTTCAGATTCTTTCATATATTCTGTGCATGTTACAAGTGACCCAGATGACTGGGGCTCTCCCTCAATGTCGTAAAGGTTGATTTTACCTGTGTAGCTTTAAACCAATCGCCCCTCGGCGCAACGCTTGTAATGCTAGAATTTATGCGAACTTTTTAAAATTTGCCTTCTGCACAAACACCGCCTCTCGGTGCAACGTTTAATTGGAATTGTATTTCACTCACCCTGTACTGGGCTTCGTTCCGCCGCGGCTTGTGCCGTTAGAGCGGCGGGCCCACAGCAACACCATTTCCGGCACCCAACTCGGAAACCTCACTTCCGCCCTGACCTGCTGCTGAACAGGCAGGTTAGCGGTACAGTGAATGTTAGTGCCACCGGTACTTAAGACCTCGGCAGCTCTCACTCTGGGCTGACTGGCGGCTAGAGAAGGCCGTGTAGGCTCTACGCAGGCAATCAAATAATTGCAAATACCGATTTTAAAACTGTTGATTTTACCTGTGTAGCTTTTTTTTGAGTTCAAATCTTTTTTATTGAGCAAAAACAAAGATGATAACGGCCATAATGCATCAGTAGATTTACATTTGTATTGGAGTGACGCCGTGGTCAAGCATGGATCAATGCATATAGAACAATACATACAGGAACGGAAAATAAAGCATAATGAAAACAAGAAGGTAACATCATACCAAATCTGTAAATGAGATGAGATGAGTGAATAAATAAATGGATAAACAAATAAATAAATAAATGAGCAAGGTAAACAATAAAATATGCCATCATTGCAATCTTCACGGTTGTGCACAGTTCCGTAGAGCTCTCCATCCAAATTTTATCCGATAATACCAGGTATACTTGTCATCCCTGCACATTGTGTCTAAGTCTGGTAAGCCCATATGGGCAGGATATAACCAGTACAATTCGTGCGTCCAGCACCCCCACATTTACTAAGAGTTGATCTCATTGCTGGTGTATCACGGTGGATCGAAGGTAAAGGAGGCCTGGTCTAAAGAAGACCATAGTTTTTTGTTGGTAACCTGCCATGGTGATGAGTGAAGAGCAGGATTGTCAGTGCCCCTAATGCAGGATAGCCATTCTCTCCAGGCATTAAAAGATACCTCAGATGTTGATTTCCAATTGCATAGGACTACCTTGCAAGCTAGTGTTAGCAGGAGATCTAGGAGCTGACGGTCATGATCACCCTTTAGTAGTGGGTCTAAAGCCCCCAGGATAATGTAGATGAATTCCCTTGTAGGGTGTATGTCAAACGTGTGCCCAATGTAGTCAAAGATTCTAGTCCAATATGTTTGGAGCATGGGGCAGTTAAATAACATGTGTGGAAGGTCCCCAATACCCGAGGAGCAGTTCCAGCAATTCGGTGTATCTCGTAGCCCAACCTTAAATAATCGTTGTGGGGTCCAGAAAGCCCTGTTAAGAATCATATATTTGGTCTGTGATAGTATCGGCGAGACCTTATGTGTGAGTGCTGATGCATGTATCCTGACCCAGTCTATGCTTATGCCAGTGTTATTTGGTTCTGATTCCCATTTTGCTTCGTTACGCCTTATCGATTTGTTGGGTGTTGGTGCAAGAAGTTTATATATTTTTGAGACAAAATGTCCAGAGGATTGAAAGTGAGGGAGCATAGATTTCAGCCAAGGCGTCGCTAGTTTGAACGTTCTGCTGGATAAGGCTGACTTTAGTTTCAGGAATGAGTAAAAGTCAATCGGTAGTAGGGAGTGTCTAGCCTGCAGAGTCGAGAATGGTAGTGGCATGTTATTTTCGTGTAGGTCTGCAATCACATTAACACCTTTATCAGACCAGTGTTCCCATATTATGGGCGATCCGCCAATTTTGAGTGACGGGTTACGCCATAAAGAAGCAGATGATGAATTATGGATTTGTAGACCAGTTTTGTGAGCGCGGTCTAACCGCAAGAGAGCTCTCTTGGTATTAAGTATGATGTATTTAGAATTCGTAAGATGTGAGAGATCCATTGTGAGCACAGCAGAGAGCGGGGCCTTTCCGATAATGGATCTCTCGATTTCAATCCATAAGGGCGTATAAGTAGGGTCTTCGGTAAACCAGGAAGCTCCTTGTTTGCAGAGAAAGGCGGTTTGGTAGTTTCTGAAATTTGGTAGACCTAAGCCCCCTTTAAGCTTTGGCAATTGCAGTTTCTTCATGGCAATTCTTGGTTTCTTCCCCTTCCACAGGAAGTCCGTTAACGACTTCTCAACTTTATGTAGAAAATCCTCTGAGAAGGTCATGGGGAGCATACATGCCATATAATTTACCAAGGGACTGATCATCATTTTTAATGTTTCCGCCCTACCCCACCATGAGAGGAACTTTGGGGACCAGCCATCTAAGAGTTTTTGTATTTTTTTGTAGAGTATCTCCTCATTAATTTTTAGGGTGGTTACCAAATCCCTTTCAAATTCCAGACCTAAGTATTTAAAACTCTTCGGCTGCCAGGTCAGCCCGGAATCGCCCAGGATGTTTTTATCACACAGATTATTTAACGACTTCACCTCAGTTTTATCCTTGTTCAGGGAGTACCCAGATACACTTGAGAATTCTTCGATTGTGGAGAGTAACGCCGGTATAGCCTTATCAGCCCTTGCCCTTTCAGCATGTTTCCCTAAGTGTACCCGCACATTTCTTCTGGGGATAGAAGCTGACATCTGGAGTGGATGGCACTCAAGACTGAGGGCTACTGGACTCTGGGCCAGCACAATGGCTGGAAACCTTCACCTCCTTCCCATCTCTTTCCATAGCCTGGCCTTTGAACTCTGCAAGATAGCCCCTTACATGGGTGATCCCAAGTAGGCACCGGTATGTGCCACCACTGATAGTCACCTCAATCGGTCTGCGAGCACATCCCCTCCATGCTGTCTGATGTTGTCATTCCCCCAGGTAGAATAAACAGGCCAGAGCATGGATGACAGCCCATAAACGTCTGTGAGTTGGCCCTCTTCTCCAGAGCATGGCACTGGTGTAGAATAACGCCTCCCACTGCATTGATGGAGAGCCTTTTTTACTGGATGTTTTGGAATGCGAAGGGTGAAGCAAATCAATAATTTCCTTGGTGAGGACACTCTTAAGCCATTCCCAATTTCTTAGAGGTTAGTTTAAAGTCACTTAGGCAGACTATTGGATGCACCACCAACTATCCCACTGCCTCCAATCCGTATCAGACCCCCTCTGGTAGAACTTCCAGTCTCGCCTACATTACAATACCTCTGAGTATGGGGTGCTCTATATGGGGTGCTTATTGGAGAAGCTCATTCGAAGCCTACCTTAACCTTGACCTTCATCAAGTGGCAGATTGCCCTAGACAGAAAATACACCCAGACAGATTAGACGGAATTGCTTCACTCCCATGACAGAGTCCTTAGGGAATCCCACTTCAAATTCCTGGTCTTCAAGATATTACACAGTTAGTACTGGTCCCCAAAGAAATTGTAACAGATGGGCCTCCTGCCCCACAACAAATGCTGGAGAGGTTCAGGCACGGGTGCTAGCTACTGCACATACTATGACACTGCCAGAGAATACAAAAGTTCCACTTCATTATGTTCTCTCCACCATACATCTAGCCCTCCTACATGACGTGGACGATGCCCCTGAAATGGTCATTCATACTCACCATTGGCTGGCCACAGTACTGGTGGTGGTATGCATCCTCCACCCTTGGTGCCAACCAACATGCCTTACCCCAATGGAATGGGTTATAGAACTTCATTTACTGGCCCTGCAAGAAAAATTCAAGTACAAATTTAATGACAAATTGGAATGTTCAATAGAGTATAGGGTGCCTTCCAATAGGTGGGCGAGACCCTAGAATAAACCCTGAATTAGGGTGCTGCCCCACTGCGCTCTACCGAGACTTGACGAACAACTCGATGCCAACCCATGGCCAAGAATTTCATGCATCACTCTATGCCTGACTTTCATAAAATGTGTGGCTACCCAGCACATACTCACACACTTACAGCTGTTCACTAAGCTTCTATACTATGCTGCTGGCCATGCAGCAATTATGCTTTAATAGACCCTCCAACAGCCTGTTTTTCTGTTTTGTACCTTGTTAGGAATGATTTCTGACCCCATTAAATTCCTTGCCCCTTCCCAGCTCCACCCCACCCCTGCATTTCTCCCCTCTTTTGCTTTGCTAATATTGTATAGTCAATACGATTTGCTACCATCACTCCCTACCATGACTGACTGTCAATAGACTAGCCAAGCCTGCAAGGCATAGGGCCCTCACTGCAAGGACTCTGCAATGCCACCCTACTTACTAATCATTAGAACGCAATTCACCTGATTCACCCGCCTTCCCAGACACTGCTGCCCATTGCACGGACCAGCTGAGGGGTGACCTCACCTGGTTATGATGCTTCCCTGCTGTATTTTCTCTGAAAATATAAATAATGGTTGCAAAAAAAGTAGGACTTGTACTTTTACGTTTTACATGTCATGGCAGTGAAAACTCATATCATCTTTTTTCACTTCCTTGAATCCTACCTCTTCTATAAAATTACATTGCGTTATATATTACATTTAATAAGTGATAATATTTTTTGGGTTTCCTGGGTGACATGACTAGTTGTAGTTGGCAGTTGGGCTTTGACTATTCCTTTAAGACAGCCACACAATGGAGGCACTGGATGTTGGCAGGATGTCCCACACAAGGCAGAAATATGGGGCCAAGCTCTGCACAACCCTACCTGCACTTCAAAGACATTGACCCAACTTCTTAGCCTGTTGTGCCCCCAGACAGACTGGGATCAGAGCAGGAAAGCAGGAAATTCCAGGCACTTCTGTGGGGAGAAGTCCAGAAGCTTCTTGCACTTTAAAGGAGGCACAGGTATGAAAATAGGGTCCTGAGACCCACTCCTTATTCCACTCCTGGAACTGTGGACACCACAGAAGGACTGCCCTGCTGTCTGTGGCCTGCAGTGCTGTCTGAGAAGGAAGACTGGAACCTGTCCCTTCATCCCAGGCTACCTGAGTAACTCCAAGGACTAGTTATCTGGCATCATGTTCTGAGCTACTTGGACACAACAAGCTCCAGAGGCCTCCCTGAAACTGCCCAGCTGGCCTGCTGCACTGGACCTGGCTGGACCTGCAACTGGACCTGCCCGAGCCCTGCTGGCCTCTCCAGGAGTGAGTTCCTGATCCCCAAGAGGTGCCTTCCAGGTCCCTGAACCTTGGTGTGGCATCGGTTGAGCTCCTCCATTTAAGAAAAAAGAAAAATCCTGAGGTTTTGGGCTCTTTGTGACTGCAACGGGTTTGTTCACGCCTAGATATTGCAGCCCACACCAGCCGCCAACACGAAGCTCTGGTGAAACAGACCTTTTAACACTACCGTGACTGCCAGCGACATCCAGCAACACTAGATCTGTAATTTGCGCTACTAAATTGACAGCCCTCGGTGACCGCCAACTGAAAGTTCCTGCAATGACCGTCCACAATGTCTAACAGAATGATCAATTGCAATGCCCGGCCTGCTCTTTGCGCTGCAGCAGCGACAATCCACAAAGCTTTCCTCGCTATTCGCAGCCTCCTCCACTGCGAAAGGAACTCTTCATACTGGACTTTAGAAAGTAACTTTTCAGTGGGCTAACCTGACTTCTGTAGCCGGCCTGTGCTCCATCACAGTCAGCCTTAACTCGTGACTTTTACCCTGTCTTGCATGACCAGATAACTGCTAGTGTCGCTTTTCGGTTTTAGGTGCTATGCTTACCTTACATTTTTTTTATTGCATATCTCCGGGTTTACTGATTTAATTTTTGTTGTTTTGATGTCACATAATGTATTACATTTTACACATTGCCTTGAAGTTAAGCATGTTTACATTTTTGTCAAGCTACCAGTAGGTTAAACACAGGTTAACTTAGCAACTTCTGTGGTCCCTCCTAACAAGGATTGTGTCTGTTGCTTGAGAAGGGCTCTCAAGCAACAGGTGTGGCTCACTGGTTAGAGGCGGCAGACCCGGAAGCAGAGAACGGCCCGGGACCAGGGTTCAATTCCCGACGTGGCAGGGTCGTGGACCAGGGTCAGCGGACTTGATAATTCTCGCCTCGGAGCCTACTCTAACCAGGGATCACACTCGGCAACTCTGGCCATTAACCTGCCCCATCTCTACAACGGCCCCCCACATTCGCCGGGGATGCCTGGTTTCACCTTGGAGATACCCAGTAGGGACCATCTCACAGGGATTGCCAGGACGGGTTCCCCAGCGGTCTACACAGTCATTTCTTTTGCTGTGTGGCCACCTAGTACATCAACTGCAGTGTAAAATGAATGCAGAGTTGTAAATCAGTTGGTATGCTAAAAACATTAAGCTTTACGATGCTAGCTTTTTGCATCCGGTCCTTCATTGTTTTTAGAACATGAAAACTTCATCCTACCGGAGAAAGTGTGAAGATGGAAAGCATATCTCGTGATTGATACAAATCTTTAGGCTTCGTATTTATTACGTTCTTTTTTCTTGGAGGTCTTGCAGTTCAATATATGCTCTTCTCATTCCTCAAAATGGGTATAGGTTCGTCATCTGATGTGCCTTAACATGTGTGTTTGTGCTTGTGTCGTGCTTCTCTGTACCTCCTGTGTGTGTGTGTGTGTGTGTGTTGTGTGTGCGTGTGTGTCTGTAGGATCTTATGGTTTTTTCGTTTTACAAGGCAGTGCAGGACACGTCTTTCTTGTTTTCCTTAACATGATTCTAAACATATTTGACTTACTCATTTGAAAGCTATCCATGCAAGAATAAACATTGCATGAGAATTCTGATAATGAAGAAGATGGAATAAGGATTATGATTCTTTTACAAATTAAGCACTTGCTCCGTCTCACATTGTATACATCTATTATTATTTTAGTAGTATGATGCAGGGCCCTGGAGGGTCCATTTCTCTGTAATGCAAACATATTAAATCTGACAAATGTTATTTTGCACAATTTGAGCCACAGTGCCAAAAATATTTCTGCATTACGAACTGAAGCACGCACTGTTGATTTATTCCATGTAAGCATAGGGGCAACTATGGAGCAAAAGAGCATGTGCTCCATTTTTGTGCCATTGCACATCTCCAATAGCAGCTCCATTATGAAAGCGCAGGGCTCGGTTTTGTGACACACAAAAAGAAACGATGCCCTGTCTGATGCACATGTTAACATGGAAGCCCCATTAGTTACCACATGTGCTGCAGACAGACCAGAACGGAAACATTAAGCACCGCGGCGAAGGCAGAAGCATTAGAGCATGAGCACCAGGCAAGGTGATTTCTTTGTGGAACGTGATCACTAATCATCGTGCAATAACCACACTCCATGGTGTTGTGATGGTGTAAAAGGCCATTTATGAGGACAAGGTTGTTCACATGCTAATGAACTTTATTAAGATAAAAAATTAATTCCAAAATATGAATCTTGACATAACCCAGACAGTTCCATTTTCCCAGCAACATTCACAACTCACCACCTTCCACTTTCCCAGTAAGACCATATAATTTGCTTCACTCTTCCCTTTCTCACTCACTGGCCTCATTCGATGTACCCAATCTTTCTTTCACTTGCCCCCCAGAACATCCTCCCTTGAATATCCTTCCCTTGCTTATCGCACCTAGCACACTGCGATCAGTCACCTGTGCACTCTCCCCCGAGGGGTGGATATGGCCATATGTTACTCACCACCCACAAAATGTCACTTAGCACAGCAACCTGCCCTAAACTGGCAACATGTAACAAATGACATACCACACATTTTTCTTATAACATGTAGGATGTATGGGAGGCCTAAAAACCAAACCCCCCTCCTGTTGGTATTTGGTGTCATGAAGAGGCCGGTAGATGATTGATACCCCTCTCCTGACACCTTTATAGTCCTATCTAATATTTTTATTTATTTTTTATTTAACGATTTGTAGAGCGCCTGGTGACCCGGAGGCATCCCCGCGTTGTAAGGACTTGTGATGACCAAGGGGGGAAAGGAGGTCCTATTTGGGGAAAAAGAGAGTTTTCAGTTTTTTGCGGAAACGAAGATGGCAGGGTTCCAGCCGCAAGCAGCGTGGGAGCGAGTTCCAACCTGAGGACGCTTTTACTGCGAAGCGTCGACCGCCAGTGCGCACCTTCCTGAATCTTGGGACGTTGGCCAGACGCTCATTGTCCGAGCGCAGGAGTCTGGGTGCCTTATACGGGGTGACCATGTCTCTCAAGATCAAAGGGCCTAGAACGTTGAGGAGTTTGTGGGCGGTACACATAGCCTTAAATTATATCCTCTGTCGCACTGGAAGCCAGTGTAGGGCCTTGAGCGCTGGTCTGGCAGAGGCTCTGGAGGGAAGACTCATTAGGAGCCGGGCAGCCGCATTTTGGGTGCGCTGAAGTTTTGCCAGAGTAGATTCGGGGGCTCCTAGATAGACGGCGTTACTGTAATCCAGACGAGCAAGAATCAGGCCTTGAACCAGGAGTTTCCTCGATAGGGGAGGGAGTAGCGGAAGGATCTTCCGGATGGAACGCATGAGTCCGAAGCAGGTTCCTGCTGTTTTGGCTGCCTGGGTCTTCATGGACAAATCAGGTTCAAGCCAGACTCCCAAAGTCTTGATTTCCTTCTTCGGGGTGGGCACCTCGCCAAAAACATCGGGCCAGACCGATGGAGGAATAGTAGCCCATTTCTTGCCCATAAGCATGACTTCGGTTTTAGATCCGTTGAGCTTAAGTGATGACTCGCACATCCAGTGGTGGATTTCCTAGAGGCAGTTCAACAGATTGTCTGGGCGGTGGCCAAGATGTGAGAGTGAGACGACCAATTGCGTGTCGTCCGCGTAGCTCACTATCTTGATCCCGAATGGGGCAACTACATCCTCCAGAGGGGCCATATAGGCGTTAAACAAAGTGGGACTTAGCGAAGACCCTTGGGGGACTCTGCTAGAAAGAGGGAGTGAGGCTGAGCGGGAGTTGCCGTCCCAGACCTGGAACGAGCGGCCCGATAGAAAAGACTCTAACCAGGCGAGCGCGGTGCCCCCGAGTCCTGCCCTGGCCAGCCGGTGGAGCAAGACGCGGTGGTTCACCGTGTCAAAGGCTGCACTAAGGTCCAGGAGGATCACTGCCACTGACCCTCCTGAATCCAAAATGCACCTTGCCTCCTCGATGACTGCGAGGAGGGCGGTGTCCGTGCCGTGGCCAGGACGAAACCCAGTTTGGGATCGACGCAGAAGGTTGTTGGATTCGAGGAACTGGGACAGTTGGACATTGACCAGTTTTTCGGCCATTTTACTAATGCCCGGGAGGAGCGAGATCGGCCTGTAGTTTGCCAAATCGGTGGGGTCCAGTTGAGGTTTTTTGGGAAGAGCTTTGACTACTGCACCCTTCCAGCTCGGAGGGACAGAGCCTTGGGACAGCGAGATGTTAATCAGCTCCGTGATAGGGGACACGATAGCAGGGGCCACTGTTTTCAGGAATCTCATGGGAGCGGGGTCACAGGGGGAGCCGCTTTTCATCTTGGCCAGAGTCTTTCCCACTTCGTCCAGAGATACCGCCCTAAACGCGGTCAGCTGTGGATGTGGGATGTTTCCTATATGGGTAACAGGCACATCAATGTCCCTGTGGTTTGAGTGACTGGGAGGTGGGAGTGAGGCTAAGATACAGGAGATTTTGGAATAAATACAGCCCCTTCACCCTAGTTTTGCCTGTTCTAATGGCCCCACACAAAGCACCCCGGGGTAAGACGGGTCTGTGACCTTCACTTCCCCCTGGGGCTGACATTGTGTCTATATACCTCTGTACACAGAAAAAAAGGACCTTCCAACACCTTTCTATAGTATGATGTATCATTTGTAATAATGTGGAAAAAGGTAGGGCTATGACCTTTTTCAAGATTTGCCCGGCGCTAACCGCCCTTGTACCATTCAAATTACCAAGCAATGAGGCAGGCGCCGGAGACCAGAAGGCAGGAAACAGAAGTTTTATTCCGACGGAGCAGAACTCATCAGATCAGACAACAAGGTATCGTCTCGAGGTGCTCTAACAGCCTCTCGGAGGCCTGGCCTCTTATACACTGGTTTATGGCATGTGACCTTTCTTTATTACAATCAGAACATTGTGAAGTAAGGAAAAAGACATCCCCGTAATCCTCGTGTCAATCCCGCCCCATATACCTTCACAATAGAGGTCCTCAACCTGCTGATAAGAGGAGGGGGTCATCACGCAGCTGAGTGTTTCGCCAAGTCTTAGGATGTGTGCGCCTGATCATATCCCAGGGGGTGGGGAGGCCCTGATCAACAGCGTGTCCTTTGAAGAGGGGCGACTCCATACAATGAGGGGCAGTAAATGGTATCTCCCAGCTTAGGCGATGGCCTCGGACTTGTGTGGACAGTCGGACACGGGGTAAGGGGTCATCAATGGAGTGGTATTCATGCCGCGTGGACAATTGAGCGCGGAGGGAAGGTTTATCAACAGAGGGGCATTCATGGGAGGAGAGGAGGTGCTGGTCAGGCGCAGGCGTGACTCCCAAGGACAGGGTCATGCAGAAGGGTTAGGCTCGTGAGAGGGAGGGAGGGGGAGCCAGGATGCGCAGAGGATGCTTGCTGGGTCAGAGGGGCGCGCTGGCGATCGATCGTGGACAGGGAGACCATGATACCTAAAATGGCTGTCGTGCACGTCGTACGTGGGTGACAAGCTGGCGCAGATGATGTTAGCTCGCAAACTAAAATTCCACAGTCCTCCCTTTTAACATGTCTCGCCAACTTGTCAGTTCGGATTTATCCCCATAAGGCCACGTATTTCTACTTCATAGAGGGGACTCATGTGCTCATTTCGGAAGTCCAAAGTCTTTGGGCACATACAGTTAGAAACAAGGCCGCACAAAGATGGCAGACATTGGATACCTAGGCAACACCCACATAATATCACAACAGGTATCAGTATGAAGGAAAACAACCTCCAACCCCAGTTCTTCAAAGTGTCCCAAAACCAGCTCCCAAGCGACCATCCTTCTTGTTCTTGGTGAACCTCCGAGGAAAGTCTGTGGAGGTGTTCAATGGCTTTGTAGACTGATGGCGAGTTATCTGGCACGTAGGTGCAGCAGCTAGATCCGATGATGCGGCATGCTCCTCCTCGGTCGGCTAGGACCACGTCTAGGACAAGACGGTTTTGAAGGGTCACAAGACGGACCGCCTGAAGCTCTGCCGTGTTGTTAGCGAGGATGCCAGCCGTGATGTTGATCGTTGTTTCTACTGCCTGGGTCAGGTGTCGGATAGCGCGGCTGTTTGCCATTGGGCCCCACAGAGGAACAAGTCCCTTTGCTGCATCTAGGAACTGTGCTCCAGTGGAGTCGGCTTGTCCAATGTCATCTGCACGCCTCTGCCGGTGATGGTTGGCAGGGGCTACATACGTGGGGGGAAGAACGAAGGCAATGTAGCAGGTACCCTTCCAACCTTTCGGGAGCCAGGTGTAAGCTTTCGTGCCACACACAAAGTACATATTTGGAGAGGCAACAAAAGAAGGGGGGTCAGCTGAGTCCAATGTTCTGGTGATTCGGCAGGAACTGTGACCCACCAGCTGCGTTCCCTGGCCTTCAAGGCACACAAGACCGGTGATATTGATAGCAGACAGGGCCACAGTCAGAGTGGCGGTGGTTTGTTTTTGCAGATGAGAGAAGGTGGATCTAGCTGGATTGTGGAGTACCTGTACTTCGACACGTTCTTTGGCTGGAATGTCTTTAAGGAAGGTGGCGCCTGTGAGCGCAGGACACAGGGGAGCAGAGGTCTTTCCGGTTTTGTTCAGCCAGAACCCAGAGTAGAAGTGCGACACTGTCTGGCTGGAAGTGGCGTTGTCCTTGTGGCTCTCTTGCATGAGGATCAACCAGGCGAGGCAGGAGCCGTGAACTGAGAAAGGAGAAGGGATGAAGGGGATGGAGTGTCCAGTGGCATGCGGGAGCAACCCGCAGATCCAGCAGTTCGTAGCATTTGCAGCAAGGTTGTGTTGGTGCAACAGTTGCACGAAGGAATTGTTCCAGAATTCCCTGCGCCTTTCTCGGAGCTGAGGCGACAGAGAGATTAGGTGATGCTCTTTCAGGGGTGTTGGTGGTGCAGTAGGTAGCAATGCCTCATGAGCCGGTGTGCTTTCCTCCAGAATCCAGAAGGAGGTCATGAGGAGGAGGCAGAAGAGGAAGACAATAAAGAGGGCGATTGTCTTTGATTTGTGCAAATTGTCAGTCTTTGGGTTTCTATAGTGGGTATTTCCTGTTGCTTCCATCATCTTCTTATCTGGCATTTCCATCATCTTCTTATCTGGCGCTTCCATCACCTTCAAGGGGCTCGGTAGCGGGCAGAACCACAGACCTCATTTTAACTTCTCTCCCGGCAACCCTTGGTTGTGCTTAGGTCACCGTTCTGAGATTCAACTTAGTCCGTGGCCTACTTAGCCGAAGCTCCCTCCTTTCGACGCAGGAAATACCCTTCTCAGGACGGCACAGTGGGATCAGAGAATTTTGCAAGTTCGAGTGCCTCAGTATCGGGATAACAGTTCAATGTCGGTCGGTCTTTGTTCAGGAGCTCTTCTTGGGTGCTGACGTTTTCTGTCGTGGCCAGGTTTGCAGAGACCTTCCGGCAGTGATGTGCGTGCAGCCAGTGCCTCTTCCCCTCCACTCGAAGCGCCGTCCGTGTGGTAATTAGCACTTGCCAGGGGCCCGTCCACCGGGGTTCCAGACTCTTGGTCCGTTGGAAATTTCGTATTAGCACAAAATCTCCCGGTTGGATGTCATGGCCGGGGCCCCTGGAAGCATCGGGGATGGCCTGCTGCACCTGTTGATGAATGACAGACAACATTTTAGTTAACTTGCACAAATAATCAGACAGCAGGACGTCCGGTGTCGTAATTGGCCCGCTTGGATTAGCGACTAGCTGAACCTACACGTTGTCCTCCTTAACTTGGCTATATACGATAAACGCCATTTTGAATGTTGCAGCGGCCATCTTAGACCATGAGCGGCCTCGTGGCCGACGTGCCCTTTAGTCCTTTGTCCGTTCCACTGACCACTCTCATCTGCCCAGCAACAGGCTATTTTTAGTACTGGTCAAGCCACACATGCGCAGTTCTTACTGACCCGTAAACCCTCAGGAATGTGCCGCTAACTGACCAGCAGGTTTGAAACCCACCAATGAGCTGGCAGTGTTCCAAAACATGACCATATATGTCTCTAAAACTGTGTCTTAACTTGTGCCGCCTATCTTTTATTGCCCCAAAATTGTATATAAACGGGGTCACACCGGTGTTCGGTGTGATACCTCTTGCATTACCGAAGGGTGCTGTTTGAGTGTACCACCACCCCATGGGGTCTTAATAAACTTGTTCTTTGCATTTTACAGTTTCCGTGCCAACAGTTCTTGTGTGTAAGTGGGTAATCTCTGGAGCGTGTAGGCCTTGGGAACCCCGCAATACTTCAATTGGCGACCACGAAGGGACTCATCGGCGACTCGGATGCCCGAAGGAGAGGTCGTGACGAAGGCTTGGAAATCCGCCATGGGCGCGCGCTGCCACGAGTGACCCGAGTCTTGGCTGCCACGGTGTTTTTTCCTTTCCTTCCGATCTGACCTTCCAGGTGGCGCCGGTCTCCGACTGAGTTTTCGAAGTGTCCGCATCACTGAGAGAGTGCCGTTTGGCTGATTTGGCTTACAAGACCTTGGCAGTTGGAACCTGGACAGTTGAGTATTTGGTAAGCTTTGTGTTCGGTAAGGTAGTCTTCGGACGCTTACTGAAGTCCTACGAATTGTGTTCGGTAAGGTAGTCTTCGGACGCTTACTGAAAATCTGTGCTTTGTGATCGGTGAGGACGCTTGCCGAATTCTATGAACTTTGATTTGAGTTAGCTAACATTTTGAATTTGTGATCTTTGAACTTATATGTGTAGTGCACTTCACATAGGCAGGCATGTAGAGATGTTTCTCTAACTTTGTTTTTTTCCTTTGAGCGGCACAATCGTGAGAAGAACTGTAAGTGCCATTTGGTCCGGTGTCACGCTTTCGTGATACTCTTTGAACATGCCTGTTTTCAGCACACTCCGGGGAATGTGTTGTTTAGGAGATGGTACCTCAATTAGGTTAGCGGAATCACAGCCGGCTCCCCCAGAGGGAACACCAAATAGGGAGATGTATATTAAGTTTGGCCTCCCCCCTATTATGTACGGTAAATTATGGCATAAGTACACTAAGGCCGATCCCGAATTGCAATGGCCCCTACACGGGTCGTACGATTTGAGTAAAATCCAATTTGTAGAGCAATGTATGTTTCAACGCAGGTCTAGACAAAACATGTTTGATTGTGTGCGAATGTGGGAGAAAGCGGCGCGTGAACGAATGAAGCGTGAGGTTGCCTTGGCGGACAAAGAGCAGCGCAAGGCTGATCGGGATAAGGCTTTACAGCTGGAGGAGAAGGAGGCTCAGGAGAAGAAAGAAAGGGAGGAACGGGAGCGTAAATTGCTAACGACTGGTCAATTTCCTATTCGCCGACCACTTTATCCTGTCCTTAATAATGAAATTGATGATTTCTCTTTGTTAGATCGGTCACCGCCTCCGTACGTTACGCCGACGGCTCCAGCTGTGGATTCTGATGATGACGGACGGGATAAGTTGGGCAAGAAGGGTGTATCGGCTCTCAGGTTTACCGCGGAGAGGTCCGCTCATTTACGTAGTTGGGCTCGCAAAGTGAATAAGCATAGTGTTACTCAGGATCAATTGATATCAGAGAAAACGGGGTGGTCGGATCTTGAATTAATGTATTTTTTGTCCAGCCTAGCGGATGAAGTTGTAAGCGCATATCGTGAGTTTTCTGATACGTTAGAGCCTAAAGTTTTGTCGGTGTATCGTGAGAATTTAGCTAAAGGTGATTTTGATCTTACAGATGTTGATGACCTGTTCAAGCATTTGATCGCGCTGCGGGATGAGACAACCTATCTGCGACAGGAACGGAAACGGAGGCAAAAGGAGTCTGAGCCGGGAAATGATGAGGCGGTTAAGGAGTGTTCTCTTCGTGGTTCAGATAAGAGCTTTGCGTTGCATGTTATGCCTATGCGTGAAGCTGCGCCTTTGTATGTTCCACCAAAAGGGGAAGGTACGGATGATGATAAGTTGTCGAAGGATGCGAAAGGGTATTTTGTGTATAATTGGGTATATACGCCATGGAATAGAGCAGATGTGATGGCCTTGAAAAATTCTTTACCTGATCTTCGGAAGAATCCGGCAGCATTTTATGAGGGGGTGGAGGGGGCTATATCGTCTTGTGTGATGACTCTTGTAGATATAGATTTGTTTTTTGGGCTAATTTTACCACCTGATATGTGGAGGCAAATTCGTAAAACTAATGACGAAACGATTTTGGGGGGGACCTGGAAAGAGATAAATGCTGCAGATTTAGATAGAGAACCAGCATGTAAGCCTTGTCAGCTAATTCTAGATCTTCCGGCAGCTATTTTGCATAAATTGAAAACGCTCGTTCCTGCCAAAAAGATAGATTGGACCATGTTAACGTCGTGCAAGCAGAAACTCGATGAAACTGTCTCAGATTTCTTTACACGCTTCGAGGAGGCATTTCATGATTACAGTGGTCAATCTTTAACTGACGATACGGGTCGGCATTTGTTTGTAGATAAGTATGTGGCTAATCTCCTTCCAGAGATTGCAAAGCGATTGAAGTCGAGTGAGAGTTCCTGGGCCACGGCGACCCCTGCGTCCTTGTTAACCATGGCTCAGTATTATGAGCGGCAGGAGGTGGAGGCTAAAGAAAGTGTAGAGAAAAAGACGAAGGAATTGAAAACGAAGGTGATGTTGGCGCAGGTTCGGGGAACACAGGGTAGAGGGAATGAGAGAGGTAGACGAGGTGGAGGTAACGCATCGTATGGTCGTACGGACATTGCGGAGGATCAGTGTGCTTATTGTAAGGAGTTTGGGCATTGGGCCGACGATTGTCCGGTACTTCGTGAACAGCGTAGCCAGCGTGGGCGAGGTAGTGGAAGGTCAAGAGGAGGTTATACTGGAATGAGAGGTGGCGGAGGTGATCGTAGACAGGTTGAGGAGAGGGGCCGTGGCCAGGACGAACGAAATACGTTTGATAGACGGAATCAATATCAGATTTTGGAAGGAGAGAATGTAGAACATCAGGATTATGTGCATGCATAGGATTGCGTAGGATGGGGTAAGGAATCAGTTGAAGTGCCAGTAGATCAGCAAGGTCCATATGTAACAGCGGGTATTTTGGGTTCTACTGATCAGTTTCCAGTCGACACAGGAGCTACTCGTAGCGCTCTGTCGAAAAACTTGGTTCCGAGGGCTCCCCTGTCTGGCGAAATGATTACGTGTGTAGGGTTTGATGGCACACCCTCCCCCAGCCCATTGTCCAAGCCCCTTGCACTATGCATTGACAAGTACTTTAGTTTTGGCCAATTTTTGTTATCGCCCCATACCCCAGATAATATCTTGGGCATTGACTTGCTTAAATATTTTCGAGCAACAATACGCTGCGCTCCAGAGGGAGTGCGGGTTATTCTGAATGACAATTACCCTGACCCTGACGATTGCCCTGAACCTGACAGATTTTGTGTCATTTTAGATATTCCCGCTTTGGCCTCTCTGCCGCACACGTTGTGGGCGACATCAGATACGGATGTGGGAGAGATGCGTATTCCACCAATACACATTACTGTTAAGGAGGGGGCCCCCCTACCACGAGTGCCACAGTATAAGATCTCGAAGGAAGGCGAAATTGCACTAACACATATTGTCCAAGATTTGATTTCTGCAGGGGTAGTGGAGGAGGTCCCTTATAATGTCTGTAACAGCCCTATTCTACCAATTCTTAAGAGAGACTCAGATGGCAAGATCTATCGATTTATTATTGATTTGCGTGAAATAAATAAAATTGTCATTCCCCAATACCCAGTGGTGTCCGATATTACGACCTTGCTTACATTGGTTCCTCCGACGGCCACCATTTTCACTGTTATCGACCTAAAGAATGCGTTCTTTTCTATCCCTGTCCATCCAGATAGTAGATATCTGTTTGGTTTTACGCTCAATAATAAATCATATAGATTTTGTCGAGTTCCCCAAGGATATACTGAGAGCCCTAGCATCTACAGCCAGGCTTTGAAACGACAACTAGATTCCTTCGAATTGCAGTCTGGCGTTGCGCTCATCCAGTACGTGGATGACCTTCTGCTTGCCGCCGACTCCTATGCACAATGTGAACAGAGTACGCTTGCGTTGCTTTCCTTTTTGGCACAAAACAATCACAAGGTCTCCAAGAAAAAGCTTCAATACTGTAGACCCCAGGTGACCTACCTCGGTCATCTGTTGTCTAAGGAGGGGAGGGCATTAACATCTGATCGAATTCAAGCAATTTTAGACACACCAGTCCCCCGCACGCAGAGAGATGTGCGTGCTTTTATAGGGTTGACATCTTTTTTTAGACAATGGATTATGGGTTTCTCACATATCATAAAACCTCTGCTAGCATTATTGTTCAAAACTACACCGATGCCTCTTGAGTGGACAGACGAATGTCAGAAAGCCTTTGAACAGTTGAGACAGGCCCTTTGTTCTGCACCCGTGTTAGGAACACCAGACTACACGAAACTTTTCACATTGTACGTGCATGAGAATGATGGGTGCGCGTTGTCAGTGTTAGTGCAGTTACACGGGGATAAGCAGAGACCATGTGCATACTTCTCTGCCATTTTGGATCCTGTAGCACGAGGGTTGCCTGGGTGTTTTCGAGCGGTAGCGGCAACAGCAGTAGCCATACGACAGAGTGAGGGCATAGTGTTATCACACAAACTGTTGGTGTTAGTTCCTCACGCAGTAGATGCCCTGTTAAACCAAACAAAGACCCAATACCTCACGAGTGCACGACTTACAGGATATGAGCTGACACTTTTAGCGCCACACATAACATTGAAAAGATGCGCTACTTTGAACCCCGCGACTTTATTGCCCTATCCGGCCGAGGAGGGTCAGGAAGAAAAACATCATGATTGTGTTTTCCTGACTGAGGAACAGACAAAGGGTCGTGTTGACTTACAGGATGTGCCACTTCCAGATGTGGATGGGGAACTGTGGGTTGATGGATCGTGTTTGAGGCTGCCAGATGGTACGACTTCCGCAGCATATGCGATCACGACTCTTAAGACGGTGGTTGAAACAGCTAGAATACCACAAAAATCGGCTCAGGCAGCAGAGCTGATAGCTTTAACAAGAGCCTGCGAATTGAGTGCTGGCCTATGTGTGAACATATACACAGACAGCCGGTATGCCTTTGGAGTGGCCCATGACTTCGGACTTCTCTGGAGGGAACGTGGGTTTCTGACATCACACGGAGAGCACATTATGCACGGAGAGTTAGTGCGTGATCTCCTAAACGCGTTGCTTTGCCCCAAGAAAGTAGCGATAGTGAAGTGCAGTGCCCATAAAAAGATCACGGATAAAGTGGGTCAAGGAAATGCCTTTGCAGACAGCATAGCAAGGCAGACGGCTATGTCCCGAACTAGCTCCCCTATGTACGTGGTACAATCACAGGCCGAGAGATGGAGTGATGCTAGAGCAGAGATACGGGATATTCAAAAATCAGCTACAGAATCTGAGCTTGCGGCTTGGGCAGCAGAGGGGGTGCTAGATGACGAAGGTTGTTGGAGAAGCAAAGACATGGAGAAGTGGAAATTGCCTGCGGCTTATTTACAGGCGATGGTCCAGATGACTCATGGACTGGCCCATGTCGGAGCTCTTGCAATCACCCGGCTTTTAACACGAGTTTGGGAACATTCTGAGATTGCGAATACTGCAAAGAGAGTAGTGCAGACCTGCCTGGTATGCTTGCAACACAATCCTGGGAAGGGGACCCATACTCCGAAAGGAGGGTTCGTTCCACCTTCAGCACCGTTTGAAGTGCTTCAAATGGATTACATCCAACTCGAGCGCTGCAACAACCTGAAGTACGTCCTAGTGGTGGTGTGTGCTTTTAGCAAATGGGTTGAGGCCTACCCCACGAAAGACAATACAGCTTTGACAACAGCTAAGGTGTTGCTTAAGGAGTTCTTTCCTCGCTTTGGAGTTTGCAAATTTCTGTGGAGCGATAATGGGCCCCATTTTGTTGGAAAGATTGTGGAATATGTACTGAAGGGATTGGGGATTCAGCAAAAGTTCCACGCTGTATTCCACCCTCAGTCAGCAGGTTTGGTTGAACGGTACAATGCCACCTTGAAGCTTAAGCTGGCCAAAATAGTGGCGTCTACATCGTTGAAGTGGCCAGACGCATTGCCGTTAGCACTACTATCTCTCAGATCAGTACCCCACTCACGAACTGGCCTTACGCCCTATGAGGTGGTGTTTGGCCGCCCAATGAATATCTGGGGGGTGCCCAAGCCGCGATTAATACATGATGTGCCTTGTGTTATGATGAATGATTATTTGGCACGATTAACAAATGATTTGCTCTCTATTCACCAACAGGTTCGAGAAGCGCTCCCTGACAACTCTGCTGGAGAAGGCCACGATCTTCGTCCTGGGGATCATGTGATGATCCGTTCGTTTGAAAGAGCAAGCAGTCTGGAGCCCAGGTGGAAGGGCCCCGAGCAGGTCCTTCTGGCGACCCGCACCGCCGTACGAGTGACCAACAGGAAGCGGTGGGTGCATTCGACACATTGTCGCCGAGTCTCTCCGGATCTGGTGACTCCTGTTGTGCTGACTGATTATAAGGAGATCTTGGAGAAAGAAAAGAGCCCAGCTGTGACGTCGGCCGAAGTGGAGGGAGCCTTCCCGGACCAATCTGCTACCGGAAGAGAGCGCTACAATCTACGTCCGCGATAAGAAGTTTTTTTGTTCTTTTTTTTTATATAGACTGGTTGGTAACCGCTCCAGGTTTGTGAAACGGAAACCGGGAATTCCAAGGGGGGGGGGATCAGTTCTGCCAGAGTAGCGACACCCGTCTTGGCCCGGAGAAGAAAACAACGGCTACCTCGGAGTTCAGCACCGCATTTTTTCCTTTTTTTTAGGTATACACGTACGTGTATCTGAGACTATTTGTGAAAACTTGTGAACAATTTGTGTCATTTGAGACTTTGCACAGACTTTCTTGAACTATGGCATCAACGGCATCTCGTGACAAGAAACTGTTGGGTGCCTTTCTTTTTGTTCTAACCATTGTGGTGATAGCTGTTATAGCCTGGGTAGTCGAACTTGTGGTGCCTGTACGTGAACATTTGCTGCCGACTACCCCGGCACCGTCTGAACATTTCCATTTTACATTGCCTTTCCATGAAGAACGCCATCGCCAAACGTATTTAAATAACAGCTTCATTCAGATTCTTCACCACACGCATAACATGACCAATACCTCTAACTGCTGGGTGTGTGGAATGTTGCCTGGGCACCAGAGGAGAGGGGGCACCCCACTTATTCCACTCCCGTTTTCGCACAATGGGTCTTGCAATGCCTGGTACACTCTCCTCTTTACTTTGAGATGGCCAACAAAAGGGGGGGTGCTTTTTCGCTTAAATAAAGAATGTCCCCATGACAAGGATGGGTTTCAACGGGCAGAGGGTACACGTTTTGAATGGGAAGAATACAGGCCTGATAATGTGTCTGCCCCACGAATATATAGCAATCAGCGAAACGTGAATGTATCCAGTGCTCATGTTATAAATGTCATTGCCACCAAAGCCGATTTATGCATCAGAAACAAGGGCACGATTGCAGTGGGGAAAAGTGAATGTAATATTACTCTCACGTTTGATAGCCCGAATGGCATTTCATTTGTTGCATCTCGAAACACCTACTTCATCTGTGGAACGAAGGGGTACCATCAGCTTCCGGTGGGGTGGTTGGGCACATGTTATGTATCGTTTGTGCTACCTCCTGTATTCATTGCCCCTCCGATGTATCATAACGACTATACTCTGTACCACGATTTTGTTTTGAACAGAGTTAAGCGAACTGTTGCTTTAGAGGACATTGATCAAACGGACACTGCATTACAACAGTATGTGGATTTCAATCTGGGACTATTCTCCTTTGTGGGGGCTGCATTGAACAGCCGGAAAATCAGACGGCTGACTCGCGTTGTCGAGGCTGTTGCGAATGACACTGCTATTGCCCTGGGGAATATTACCGAAGAACTGCAGATTTCCAGAATTGTCACCCTCCAAAACAGGATGGTGCTGGATGTTGTTTTGGCTGATCGTGGGGGGGCATGTAGAATCATCGGAAGCAGCTGTTGTGTTTACGTGCCTGATAATTCTCCATCTGTGTATGATGCGATTTCCAAGCTGCATAAGATAGCTGCCGAAATACACCCGGACAATGGAACTTGGACACTTTCTGGATGGTTCTGGTCCATGATTGCAACTTGGGGCTGGAAACTGTTGACAATTCTCTGCATACTTGTGGGAGCAATGTTCTTTATATGCTTGTGTATCCAATGTGGCCCTGTCTTATGTTCAATGTGTCTATCAGCTTGCTTACCATCGAGGCGAGCTCTTGCCCATGACAAAATAATGCTACACAAAGAGGTGACACAAATTATGTTAATAGACATCGAGGACGAACATCCAGACTATGTTCATTATGAGGTAGATTCAGCTAAACGCTAAAAGGGTCGTCTGTCGTAATTGGCCCGCTTGGATTAGCGACTAGCTGAACCTACACGTTGTCCTCCTTAACTTGGCTATATACGATAAACGCCATTTTGAATGTTGCAGCGGCCATCTTAGACCATGAGCGGCCTCGTGGCCGACGTGCCCTTTAGTCCTTTGTCCGTTCCACTGACCACTCTCATCTGCCCAGCAACAGGCTATTTTTAGTACTGGTCAAGCCACACATGCGCAGTTCTTACTGACCCGTAAACCCTCAGGAATGTGCCGCTAACTGACCAGCGGGTTTGAAACCCATCAATGAGCTGGCAGTGTTCCAAAACATGACCATATATGTCTCTAAAACTGTGTCTTAACTTGTGCCGCCTATCTTTTATTGCCCCAAAATTGTATATAAACGGGGTCACACCGGTGTTCGGTGTGATACCTCTTGCATTACCGAAGGGTGCTGTTTGAGTGTACCACCACCCCATGGGGTCTTAATAAACTTGTTCTTTGCATTTTACAGTTTCCGTGCCAACAGTTCTTGTGTGTAAGTGGGTAATCTCTGGAGCGTGTAGGCCTTGGGAACCCCGCAATACTTCACCGGGACGTCATGAATGGAGGTTGGCTTGGGAGCGGTCCAGAGGTTCATCGGTCGCCCGAATACAACCTCGTAGGGGGTCAAATGGTGTTTGGTGGGAGTGGAGCGCATCGATAGCAAAGCCAGTGGGAGGGCATCTGGCCATTTAAGTCCGGTGGTGGCCACTATTTTTGACAATTTCAACTTCAGTGTGGCATTATGGCGTTCCACCAGGCCGGCGGATTGGGGGTGGAAGACTGCGTGAAATCTCTGCCTCACCCCCAATCCTTTTAGGATTAGTTGGATAACCTCAGCTATGAAGTGTGGGCCATTGTCGCTCCATAAAATTCGACAAAGGCCATAGCGAGGGAAGAATTCTTTCAGTAGTACTTTGCCAGTAGTCATGGCAGTGTTGTCACGGGTTGGATAGGCCTCTACCCATTTGCTGAAGGCACATACGATGACTAGTACATACTTCAAGCTTTGGCATCTCTCTAGTTGGATGTAGTCCATCTGAAGGACCTCAAAGGGGTGATTGGGGGTCCCAAACCCTCCCCGGGGTACCACAGTTCCTTTCCCGGGGTTGTGTTGCAGACAGATGAGGCACTGTTGGACTAGGCGTCTGGCTGAGTCGGGGATTTTGTCGTTGTGCCAGACTTTGGAAATGAGTTTGATCATGGGTGCAGATCCTATGTGTGCGGGGGAATGTGCCATTGTCAGTATGGGGATCAGGTATGAGTCGGGCAGCAACCATTTGTTTGCATCTTTTGTTCGCCAGCAGCCCTCATCATCCTTCAAACCCACCCCGGCCCACTTAGTCAGTTCGTGAGGGGTGCTGGCCGACTGGATGTCTCTGATCTTTTCCCTTGCGTCAGTCCATTTCTCTGCTTGTGACCTGGTCACATACATGCGTGTCACCGTCCTATTCTCAGCTGTGGTTCGTGCAGTGATGTCGGCCAGTGCATTCCCTTGTCCGACTAAGTCTGTCACCCTTTTGTGTGCCTGACATTTGATCACCGCTAATCGTTTGGGGAGGAGAACTGCATCAATCAGGGCGGAGACTAGATCTCCGTGGAGGATAGGGGTGCCGTGGGACGTCAGGAATCCCCTCTCCCTTCACAAGAGTCCAAAATGGTGGACCACCCCGAAGGCATACTGACTGTCTGTATATACATTCGCGGTGGTCCCTGCGGCTATGATGCATGCTCGTGTGAGGGCTATCAGCTCTGCTGCCTGGGCAGATCGTTGTGTGATGCAGGCTGTCTCAACTACTGTTCGGGCTGTCGTTACCGGATAGGCAGTTGAAGTGGTGCCATCTGGGAGTTTGATGCATGAGCCGTCTACCCATAGCTCTCCATCGGGGTCAGTGAAAGCAGTGTCTCGGAGGTCAACTCTACTCCTAGTTTGTTCGTCCGTGAGGGTCACACAGTTGTGTATGGGAGGAACGTCGGGGTCATTTTCAGGCAGGGGCAACAATGTGGCGGGATTCAAGGTTGTGCATCTCTTTAGTGTGATGTGGGGTGCAAGTAGCGTCAGTTCGTACCCTGTAAGTCGTGCGCTAGTCAAGTGTTGAGTCTAGGTTTGGTTCAGAAGGGTGTCGACAGCATGAGGTACTAACACGGTGAGGGAGTTTGAAAGTACTATTCCTTCGCTCTGGCGGATAGAGACAGCAGCGGCAGCTACTGCTCGAAGGCAGGCAGGCAAGCTCTGGCTACAGGATCAAGAGTGGCGGAGAAGTAGGCACAAGGGCGTTGCTTAGGACCAATTGATTGAGTTAGGACAGACAATGCACACCCCTCCCTTTCGTGGGTGAAGAGGGAGAAGGGTTTGGAGTAATCCGGGGTTCCTAGGACGGGTGCTGAACAGAGTGCATTTCGTAATTCACAAAAGGATGCTTGACACTCAGGGGTCCAGGGGAGCGGGGAGGGGACATCTTTGGCCAACAGGGCAAGTAGGGGCTTCACAATGAGGCTGAAATTAGGTAACCACTGTCTGCAAAAAGAGGTTAGGCCAACCAAAGAGCGGACTTGCTTTTGTGTTTTTGGGACGGGGGTGTCTAGGATGGTTTGGATTCGGTCAGGTGTAAGTTTCCTCCCTTCTTTGGACAGGAGATGGCCTAGGTAAGTCACTTGTGGCTGGCAGAACTGTAATTTCTTTTTGGAAACTTTATGGCCATTCTCTGCAAGAAAGTGTAGGAGTTGGACAGAGGCTGTGGTTGCGAGGGGGGTGGTGTCGGCTGCCAAAAGGATATCATCGACATATTGGATCAACACCACTCCATCTGGTAGCTGGAAGGCATCCAGCTGTCTTTTGAGGGCCTGGTTGTAAATGCTAGGACTTTCAGTGTACCCCTGGGGAGCTCTACAAAATCGGTACGAGCGGGATTTTAAAGTGAAGCCGAAGAGATAACGGCTGTCTGGATGGATGGGGATAGAAAAAAACGCATTCTTAAGGTCGATAACAGTGAAGGTGGTGGCAGTGGACGGGATGAGGGTCAGAATGGTGGTGATATCAGAGACTACAGGGTATTGGGGTACAACCACTTTGTTAATTTCTCGCAGGTCGATGATGAAGCGGTATGCTTTCTCATCTCCTTCGCCTTGCTTCTTAACAATAGGTAGGATTGGGCTGTTGCAGACGTTGCTAACCACTTCTTCAACCACTCCTGCATCTACCAGAGACTGAATGATCGCTACCAGTGCTTTCTCGCCTTCGGGAGATATCCGATATTGTGGGAGTTTCGGAAGCATAGCGCCCTGTCTTACAGTTATATGAATGGGGTCAATCATCATTCGTCCCACATCAGAGTCATTTTTGGCCCATAGGTATGGAGGCAGAGTATCAAGCAAGGACAGGTCAGCATCGGTTATGGGGCACATGTGTCGGCAGGGCAAGATTTAGGCATGTCTGGGTTGTCGTACAGGATGACTCGGATCCCATCTGGGGAACACCTAATGGTAGCTCGGAAATGTTTCAGTAAGTCAATGCCCATGATGGCGTCAGGGGAGTTGGAGGAGAGCAGAAATGTCGCGTCAGTGGTGTTGTTTTCTAGGTCAAAGGTGATAGGTACGGACAGGGGGTTAGTGGAGGGCGTCCCATCGAAACCTATCGATGTAATGTGTGAGCCAGACAAGGGTGCCCTTGGAATCAGTCGTTTCGATAACACACTACGTGTCGCTCCAGTGTCTACCAAAAATGGAGACTCTGTACCCAGGACCTTAGCAGTGACGTAAGGACCTTGCTGGTCAACACAGAGCTCGACTGGATCCCTCCCTTGCCCCTGGCAGTCCTATGCAAAATCGGGGGCATTCTCACCATCGGATAGTTGGTATTGGTTCTGTCGGGGCGGTCAAATGTGTTCAATCTCCCTGATCTGTCATTGTTGGTGTTGTTTGTGTGCCCTCGTCCTTGTACTCTATTTCTCGGGCTACCTGCCACATCCCTGGGGTCCCTATTTCTATTCATCTCTAGCAAAACCGGACACTGGGATTTCCAATGGCCAAATCCTTTGCAGAAGGCGCATTGGTCATTGCTAATGTCTCTACGTCCAGTGTGGGGTGTTGGGGTGTGATCTTTAGGAGGTAGATTTCTGGGGGTGGTCGATTGGTAGTTCCCCCTTTGGTGTTCCCGTCCTACCGCTATACCTTGTATCTGGGCTATCATTACCCTTTCTTTTAAATCTTTCTTCTTTTTCTCGGACGCCCTATCATTCTCATTCTTTTGGTGCTCGTAATACTGAGCCATCTGGAGGATAGCTGCGGGTTTGGAGGCCCCCCAACTACTCTCACTCGTCTGCAGTTTTTGGGAGACCTCTTGTGATAGGCCCTTTACATAATTTTGTACGAACAGGTGCTGTCCGGTTGCGGTGGTCATGTCTTGGCCACTGTAGTCGGAGAACACTGTCTCGAATCGGGAGAAGTATTCTGACACATCTTCCTGGGGTTTCTGTCGACAGGCCGTGACTATCGACCAGTCTACCTTTCTTTCTGGGATCAGTGTCTTTAACTTCTGAACTAGTTTGTCTGGGAGTTCTAGTATGTCCTTTACTGGTTTCCTTCCAGGCTCTCGCTGTCTATCTAGTTTACCGAGTTGGTCCCAGGTATGTCCGAACAGATCCGTGTGGTCAGCCTTCCGGATTTGCTTCCACACATCAGCTGGCAGGCATAACCCGAAGAACAAGTCGATGTCCGCTAAAGTCATTATCGTCGAACCCAAGGCTGTGCCTAATTCGGTATAGAATGCTGTCGGGTTCTTTCTCAAATCGGGCAGAGTTTGTTTAAAGGTTAGGATATCTTGTCGGTCCCATGGTTGGTAAACCCAATTGTACACAACTCTCCCTTTTGCATCTGCATGATTAATATCATCGCTTGTTCCCTGGCCACGTGGCGGGATCCAGTAAGGGGCCGCCTCTCTGATGGGCATCATAGTATTGGCTACTTCTACTGAGGTCGTTTCAGGGACTGTAACCTTGGCTTCTGGTTTTTGTTCCGTGAGGTGGCGGAAGACCTCAAGCATCTGCATGAAGAGTTCCGTCGCCTCACATTCAGTCCCATCTCCAACATCAATCTTCCTATACAGCGTTGTTAGTTTAGCGGGACCCTTACTTTGATACCTATCTTCATATGCGTTCAGGGTGTGGTAGCTGAATCGCAAAATGAAATTCCGTCTGTGGCTGTCGGCATGCGAATTATATGTGTTCATTGTGTATTCTTTGCTCTCCCTTCGTTCTACTAATGTCTTTGCTATTTTGTCGATCCCATCCCGCTCATCTTTGCTCAACCTATTTGGTCTGGCTGGTGGTTGTTTGCTAGCCTCGGGGTCGTCTGACGATGTTGTTAATGCGGCTGGTGCGGAGGCCGTGAGGGCTGGTGCACTAGCACTAAGGTCACTTTCGCTCGCACTCGGGGCTTGCAAGCTTTGTCGGCTGGGAGCATATGGAGGGGGCATGTAGATGATTGGGGGACCTAGCAGTAACTCATCGTTCGCCCGTTGTTTGGAGGGCAATTCAGGGTAGAGTGCAGAGGGGGTCCTAATAGGGCATTGACCTGTTGACCCTGATTCTTGGTTTTGTGCAGCTTCTTTTCTTTCTTGTATTTCTTCTTCTAGTTGCTTAGCGGCTAGGTGGGCTGCCTTTCGTAATTCTTTCCCTATTTTTGCTTCTTCTCTTTTCTTTCGTTGTTCCGTTTCTTTGCGCCACATGCCTATACTATCAAGCATAGTGGGCGTGGTCTTATTTTTCTAGAGCGCTATTTCCAATGTTTTTATTTTGTTTTCATCAAAGGAACCTATCAGTGGCCACTGACTTTCAGGGTTCTTCTTTGTATATTTATGCCATAGCTTAGTATAAGCTATAGCGACTAGTCCATGCTTAGTGAACATGTCCTTATTAGGGGTGCCCTCCAGTGGAGCTGGATGGTTCAACTCTAATAAGCGGTCCGGGCTGTACAGGCTACCAATCAGTGGGGAGAAGATAGGCATGACGGGTTACAACGGGGACAAAGGTCTGCACTACCTATCTTATCACGGCGGGCAAAGACTAGACAGAATATTTCTATTCTCCGTTGTTTGCCGGCTGTGAATACCTCAAAAGAACCAATACCGAACAGTCAATGTTCGGTCAATCAAACAATCAGTGGGGAGAATAAGTGGGTGCGAAAAGGTTTGCGTTACCCACTCTTTCTCTACCTGCAAAGAGAGACCTTGTTCTTCCCTGTTTGCAGACAAAGAATCTCCAGACAATAATCCACGAACGACAGTTCGGGAAAACAGTGGGGGAGGAAGATAGGCACGACGGATTACAATGGGGACAAAAGTCTGCGTTACCTATCCTTCACTGCTTGCAAAGAGAGAGCCTGTTGTTTTCTCCGTTTGCAGACGGTGAATCTCCAGAGGTTTCAACAAAGCGTAATACTAGTATTATCCAAACCAAACAATCATTTCTCAGTTTGTCGTGTCTACACGACCTTACCCGGACCGCATGGACGGTTTCCTGTCCTCTGAATCCAGCGCCCGATCGTCCTCTCTTCTTCGTGATGTTCGTGGCACTCCTGATGGTTCCCAGTCAGGACCGTAGATCACTCGAGAGAGGTCTGTTCGGAACTAGTGAAGGTCGGATGATCGGCTGTCAGACGAGGGTCTATCGGACACGAGCTCTCCCGATCGTTGCAGTCGTTCACTCTGTCGTCGAGACCTCTCCCACTGGATCCACGTGTCGCTGATGGGCCCCACATTGGGCCCCAATTGTGGAAAAAGGTAGGGCTATGACCTTTTTCAAGATTTGCCCGGCGCTAACCGCCCTTGTACCATTCAAATTACCAAGCAATGAGGCAGGTGCTGGAGACCAGAAGGCAGGAAACAGAAGTTTTATTCCGACGGAGCAGAACACATCAGATCAGACAACAAGGTATCGTCTCGAGGTGCTCTAACAGCCTCTCGGAGGCCTGGCCTCTTATACACTGGTTTATGGCATGTGACCTTTCTTAATTACAATCAGAACATTGTGAAGTAAGGAAAAAGACATCCCCGTAATCCTCGTGTCAATCCCGCCCCCATATACCTTCACAATAGAGGTCCTCAACCTGCTGATAAGAGGAGGGGGTCATCACGCAGCTGAGTGTTTTGCCAAGTCTTAGGATGTGTGCGCCTGATCATATCCCAGGGGGTGGGGAGGCCCTGATCAACAGCGTGTCCTTTGAAGAGGGGCGACTCCATACAATGAGGGGCAGTAAACGGTATCTCCCAGCTTAGGCGATGGCCTCGGACTTGTGTGGACAGTCGGACACGGGGTAAGGGGTCATCAATGGAGTGGTATTCATGCCGCGTGGACAATTGAGCGCGGAGGGAAGGTTTATCAACAGAGGGGCATTCATTGGAGGAGAGGAGGTGCTGGTCAGGCGCAGGCGTGACTCCCAAGGACAGGGTCATGCAGAAGGGTTAGGCTCGTGAGAGGGAGGGAGGGGGAGCCAGGATGCGCGGAGGATGCTTGCTGGGTCAGAGGGGCGCGCTGGCGATCGATCGTGGACAGGGAGACCATGATACCTAAAATGGCTGTCGTGCACGTCGTACGTGGGTGACAAGCTGGCGCAGATGATGTTAGCTCGCAAACTAAAATTCCACAATAATGTGTTTTGCAGTCCTTATAAACTGTCTCTATTATCTAAAGTTCCATAATGTGCATTTCATATTTTTTGTATCATTATGATAGTCTTAATCACGCAGCCACAAGATTATGTTTTGCCATCAATTTGTTGAAAAAGACAAAAACTGCACTGATGTAATGAAAAAAAAGTCAAATCAATTTATGGAAGTTTATATTAAGCAAATTCAGGTATAGGTGGCTTTGTGTATTGGTCTGTGTGAAGAGGAGCCCCAGTTATAGACAACAGACGGACCTATTCCATAACAAATATGATAGATTAAAAGAGTAATGCAGGAACTTGTAAACATAAGTCCGCCTGAGATCATGAGGGCTTACTGCTTATACATAAGCAAATTGCAAACTCCTTGCAATAATTCGAGAAACGACAGAACTTTGCATTGGGATCAAGAAAGGCTCTCCTTCTGAAAATGCTAGCAGTGCTAGAATTCTTTGCAACAGGGAACTATACAACAGACAGTAGGATTGGTGCTTGGCATTACTCAAACAATACTCTAACAGGTGAGGGATGGTTTGGTGAAAGTGAATTGGCAGCATATACACATCCCAAAAGGCATCCACACAACCAATGCCATCAAAGCAAAGTTCTATGCAGAGTGCGACTTTCTAGCATCCTAGGGTCAATTGACTGCACTATATCTCAGTTGTACATCTCAACTGGGGATTTTGGGTGCCTGGGGATCCCTACTGCTTCTGAGCTGGGGACTCCCTGCACTGTTTCTCTGGTGTTTCTTTACACTGTCTCTGTTGTGGCACTGCACATGCCCTGCAAACTATCCGGCAGTTTCTGTTTCCCTGGGAGCAACTGGCTGGGACTTCAGCAGACTTTTAACTTCTACCATTCAGCCTTAATCTCCTGCCGTTCACTCAGGAAGCTTTCTTCCCCCTAACACTCCACAATCTTTCCACAAAATAAATAAAGGACGTCAACTTGGTCTAGATATGATCCTGCAGGGCAACTAAAAGAGGATTCTGCCCTATCTACAGACCTGGAGCACAACCCAGTGGACTAAGGCTCAATGACGACCTCCTTCATAATGACACTCATGGCCCATTAATTACTCACTGACCTCTGAACTGTTGTCTTTAGTTAGCTAACCCTGTCTCATCCTTTTCCAAAACCTGCTCACTCCTCTGTCCTGAACTCTGTCATAACTACACCCCATTGGAACTACGCCAATACCCAATTCCTAAGTCCAAGTGTAGTAGAAGCTGGACTCTCCCTCTTCCTAGTAACTCTGCAATCAAACCTTTAACACCCATAAGCAAACACCCTCTCACACTGCTGCCTCTATCCTAACATCTCTCCCCTCTCTATCCTATAACTACATACACACTCACTTTCTCACACACTACTATGTCATCAAATAGCACCTACTTCGAAAGGCACAACCTAATTCCTACTGCAGAAAAAACTTTCCACTAAATCTCTCACAAAATGCAGTGAAAAAACGCAAACTCCACAAAGAACACCCAGAAACACTCATACCCAACATCTACTATAGACCAATACAAGGAGGCCATATAATGGACTTTATCTTCTACACCAAGAAATCTGCCTAATGGAGTGATAACTTCCTCCATCACCTATATGTAGCCAACACTATCAACATCCCATATGGATTCAAACTCAATATATCCCCATCCCCAAAATTAAAAGGGGAACTATCCATATCAATCTATGGAAATGAACACTATACTGGATAAAATATCCTCATTACATAAGGACATAAAGACTCGCTCCAACTCACCTCCAGACCACACAATGACGTGCACACTGATACGATCACAAATATGCATCTCGACTTACTGTCCCCTGACCTACTACCCCCTGCAAACACTATCACCACAAATCTAGAAGCACCGCCATTGAAATGTGGGAGCAAGAAGCTGAGCGTCTGAGCTGCACATACAACAATGCTCCCAACCTTCATCACCACAACAACAAGATTCTGGTAATCCTTGGCACTAATAAGATCTCTACCACAAATCACCCAACCCCCAGACCACCGGTACGACTCACTACCATCCAACCCACTCAATCTGAACCAAGAAAACTATCCAGACTAAATAGTTTGCTATTAAACTGTCATTCAGCAGTCAAGAATGGCACAGAAATATCAGAAACCATCCTTTAACATAAAACTGACATCTGCTTTCTAACTGAAACATGGCTTAGCACCCATTATCCACCAGTATAGATTGCCTTACCCCTCCAAGCTTCTCAATCCTTCATCGCGACTGCAAAGATTGTGTCAGTGGTGAATTAACAATCATTCACAAAAGATCTGTACCTAAAACCCTTCCATTCAGCGGAATACCCTATCTTCTAATTGGCTCCAAACCAATCAAATGTCACCTCATCTACCACCTACAAGGTGAACACCCCAATTCTAAGAGGATCTAACAGACCTAATGACCCAAAACTCCTTGCAGGACTCCCCAAAAATTACATTAGGAGACCTCAACCATCACCTCAATGATGCTGGAAATATAACAGAACGAGCCCTATCCAACCTTCTTGAATCAAAGAATTCCACACAACACTGCTAAGCAAATCTACAAGGACTCTACCCTCGACACAGTCATCTCCAAACTTAATACAATATCCCTCCAGCCCATACTATCCACCAACTGAACTGACCACCACAACATTCTTTTTTATCTCAATGTCAACCAACCCAAACTTTGCACTCAAACAAATCACCCCAGGCCTGGCTGAAAAAATAGACCATAATTCCCCAATCTGAATCAGAATCCCTCATCAGCTCCTAAATCTTTCCTCTGCCCAACCTTACTTTCAATGAGGACCTCACCTCCTACAATAACAGAAATTGACAGAACTGCTTGACACTGTTGCCCCCGTAAAACTCAAGACATAAAGAAACATCCCATCCAGATCCTGGTTTAGCAAAGACCTAAATATAAAGAGATGTCAACTCAGGCTGACTGAAACAAACTGGCAACATCCCTCTCTGCCCTATCTCTCCCTCCTCCAAGCTGAGTGAATGAAATATAAAAAAAAACATATCTACAGAGAGAAGTCCTCGTTCTTCGAGTCCAACGTAACCACTCTAGATACATACTTAAAGGTCTTATTCAACATCATTAAACAGCAATCCCCCTCCTTCCCACTACACTTGTAAGACGACTCTGTGAAGAACTTTGAGGAATTTGCCAGATTTTTATCTGAAGAAATAAAAAATATTGAACTCTCAATGGATACCACCACCTTCTCATCCCTTACCAATGATGCCCTCTCCACCAATGATGACCCCACCACTGCTAAACCTCCAACCAATGGCAACTCACCCAAACCCTCCCCCTCATTGCCCGAGAATTCCAACCTCAGTCCCATACAACTGGAAAACAATGCAGAGTGGACCAAGTTCAAAACTATCTCTGAATACGAAGTCACTAAAATTCTTTCATGCATGAAGCTGACATCACACATAAAAGACCCCCTTCCCTCATCCTTTGCCTAGGACCTCAGACACATCATCTCCCCAACATGGATTAAAATCATTAACTCCTCTCTATCCAGTGGCTCGATGCTGGCCTCAATCAAACTCGGCCAAGTCACCCCTCCATCAAAAAGCCGGACGCTAATCAGAAGGACTTTGAAAACTACAGACCCAGAACTCGCCTTCCTTTACTGGCCAAAACTAATGTGTAATGTGTGCTATCACAACTCAACAGTCACACTGAAAAATGTGACCTTTATGACACCTTTCAATTCGGGTCAAGGAAAGTCTGCAGTACGGAAATTGCAATCCTCAACATCATTGATAACGTACAAAGAACTCTTGATGATGGTCAAGCCTGCTTCCTAATTCTCTTTCACCTCTCACCTGCCTTCAGTACCGTTAATAACAACACTCTCAAAAACACCCTCTCACAACGTGCAGGCATCAATGGTGTCGTTCTTCAGTGGTTTAACTCATACTTGAACCAACAATTCCAACTGATCAAACTCAACAAATCCCCCTCAGCAACACTATCAGTGCCATAAGGAATCCCCCAAAGATCAATTCTGTCCCCTGCCCTGTTCACCCTCTATACTGAACAACTCAGCACCATCTTGAAGCAATCTAATATTGCATACCATCTCTATGCTGATGACAGCCAATTATACATCAAAATCCTGTCCTCCAAAGACATTCAGCACCTAAAGTACATGTGGTATCATTCTGACTGACCAAAAACCATCTGAAGATAAATGTAAAAAACTGAGCTCCTCCTCATCCAACCTAATGGAATGTCCCATCCCATAGACAACTGGTTTGACAACTTAACTGCACTAAACTGAAACTTTTTATCTCAAACTCTGGCAAATCTCTAGAGATTAAATTCGACAAAAACCTGAGCATGCAATGCCATATTACTGCTTCAGCTAAAAGTGCCTTCTACTTGTTTAAACACCTTAAAAATGTCAAACCCTTCATCCCCCTTTAAGACCTAAAGACCCTAGTACAATCCTTAGTTGTCTTTAAGCTGGACTATTGTAATACAACGCTCACTGGTGCCCCAAAAATACACCTTATTCCTATGAAATCTACACTCAACGCAATAGCCAGACGTCTTTCAGGAGAAAGTCGCTATGATCACATCACCCTCACACACAAGAAACTCAACTAACCACCAATCGAAGTAAAAAGTATGTTAAAAAAGGCCTGCATAACCCACAAATCTTATTATGCCTAAACTCAAAAAAGAAAATTCACTCACCCATTCCTTCTCTGGGAACACGCTTAGAATTTGCAATGCCCAGCCGCAGGAACTGCATGACAATCACTCATTCCTACACTTCAGGAAAAATCTCAAATTACTCCTTCTTGACAAATACTTGAAGCCACCGTCCTAAAACAACTAACCTCCCCAACGATCTTCCCCAGAAACAAGCAAGTAGCCTGAACAACTTTACCGCTGACTTTACGATCTTTTGAATTAACCAACCTATGTGTACTACATTGTATATTCACTTCAAACACTGCTATTAACCTGTCTACTAGGCCATCATTTACATATTAATATAATGTTTGCACATTGCCTTCATTATTTCCCCTATATATTGTCTGTAAATGTTGCTCTGCATAACATGAAAAGCGTTCAGATACCCTCGGTCTAGTTTGCGGTAGATAAAACTCAGAGAAAAACAAAACTGCCCTTGTGTAATCCTGGTGGCCGCACACAGATGGTATCAAGTGTACCACAACCATCAAATGTAGCCTGACATCAATGTGCATATGGTGCATGATGCAATCCTTTGTGCAACCACTATGACTTGGTCATGCGTAACAGCAAGCAAACAGGTGGGCTAGAAATAAAACAGACTACGCTTTTGGTGTCGTGAATTTGGTGTCATGAAGGGAAGGACTTCAATATCTGCACCATATTTAAGTCTAAGTACAGTACACACCTAATAGCATTTTTTTCATCCTAGTGGCATGTCATTCTCCATAGCATTGCCACTTGGCATAACATACTAGTGCAGATGGCGGAGATAGCACAGATGAAAATTATCTTCAGCAAACAACAACAAAGATAGAGAATGTGATGGGAAATCGCATATTGTGTAATATCATCATGCATTTTGTGGCAATGAATAAATGTATCATGTTGTCACATATTGATGGTAGTCCTGTACTTCAGGCGAAAGTATCAAGTGAACAAGGTACATTAGGCAGGCCTTTTGGCACAGCAAAGTATAATGTTTTGAAGTGAAGTCATGATGTATGTCCATTCATGCTCTGTTATGGAATTACATTGTTTTTATATGTTTTTAGGACCCTTATCATTATAAATTGTGATGGGAAGGGAAGGGAGTGTTGGAGCATCAACCAATGTATTTTAAATTTGGTGAATGTGTTTGTTGCACATTGATCCTTACATACAGATTCAAAGGGGTTGATATTACAATGCTCTGGCAGGCATACACTCTAAAAATATAGGCGATTAAATCCAGCAACTCCTCCATCACTCCTCTCATGTCTCTTTTTTTTTCTGTTTAAGTATTCTATTGAACTTTTAAGGATAACAAACACAAGAAAAAGAAATGGTAACAACATGATCAGAGCAATAAACATATTGCAAATAATATATAAGCATTTAATATATAACTGTAAAATGAGAAAACGCTAGCAGAAAAAGGAGAACAAAAAGAAAAAGAATAGGAGGGAAAAGAAACATAAAAGAAAAGTAAGAGGAAAATATACATGCATAGAATGAAATATTAAATTGAAAGGAGGAAATAGTTTAAGGTACAGGTGCATGTAAAGCAATGTAAGATGTAAAAGGTAACCAGAGAGATCCGATTTAATTTTCTGAGATAAAATAGACGAGGACACAGTAGCAATTCTATGTTCATCACAAATGAAATTCTACCAGATTAGTGAGAATAACTTAGAATTATCTTTCCAACATGACAAACAACCTTTAAAAGCTAATGCAATAAATAGGTCAAACAATAAAGATATAGAAGAATACTCATCTAAGTCAGGTGAAGGTGAACCTAGAAAAACATTTTTCAATAATAATGTAATATCACAGTTGAAGATTTTCATGCATGTAGACCAAATAGAACACCAAAAGGTCAAACCATTAGAACATTCATAAATTTGATGTGTTAAAGTGCCAGTAAATTCAGAACAAGACCAGCACAAGGGAGATGAAGAAGGGGAAATCTTGGATATACAATCAGGAGTAAGGACTGCTCTATTGTAAATAAAATAGAGATATTGAGTTATACGAGCAACAGCAGAAATTTTGAATAACTTAGACCATAATATATCCCAAACGGAGACAGATATTGAAAAGGATAAGTCAGTTTCCCAGGCTAATTCTGTAAGGGATTTAGGTCTTTCAGTAACATGTAATGACAAAAACTTTTAAATATGAGCGGCTTTAGGTTTGCATTCTTGAGCAATATTATATAGTTATGTAGATGGAGTAAGAGAGGAGGAAACGTTAGAGAAATCAAAAGTAGCTAAATGAGACTGCAAAGCTGTTGAAATTAAAATATATTCATGAAAGAATGTGTTGGGTAAATTATATCGCAATGTAATTCAGAGAAGGAAATAACAGAATTTTGTTAATATAAAGTGATTGGTAATATTCATAAAATAAATTAGCAATATCCTCGTCCAATGATGCAAGGGTATTAGTAGATTCATTTAAAATGGGTCCAATATTTTTTGCACTCAGATTTAATTGGCCAGCATCCTACCAGCTTTATTTTGGTCCCATAATATTTAGATTTAATTTTAAAAAGGACATTACAAGCTTCAACTGTAGCAAGTTTATTAAGTTCAGATTTGGCCTTAATCAATTCATGAAGAGCAGAAGGAGATTTAGAAGTAAAATAAGTATGTTCCAATAATTTGAATTGTTGTAGTAATGCTATATACTTATTTCGCGTAATTTATTTTTTCTTCGCTACATATGCAATAGTAAAGGCTACAAAAGGAGCCTTAAAGGCATCGCAATTATGAGGAGTAGAGGTATCAGAGGGGTACTAAGAAAGAAAAATTCATTAATAAAGGCAGTGGCTTCAGTAATGATCAGGGTATTAGACAATAAAAAATTATTTTAACTTCTAGCGGCTAAATTTTGGGGAACTTAACGAGGGGTCAAAAACAGAAAGGACATGTGCATGATCAAAAATAAAAATAGATCCAATCTCCGAGGACTAAATAGAGGGGAGAAGGGATTTACCAACCAAAATATAATCAATTCTAGAGCGTGTTTGATGAACATTTGAGAAAAAGGTAAATTCAAGGGAATCAGGGTTACAGGTTTTCCAAACATCGTACAGTGAACGAGAGGTAATGGCAGATTGAAAGGCTTTATGGGATTTATCCGGATTAAATTTACACTTAGGTTGTCTGTCGAAAAAAGGATCTATCCATTGATTAAAGTCACCAGCAACAACAATATTCGGACACTCACTGGAAGAAAGTAAAATCTTAATCGAATTCGAAAATTCTGTATCAGGTCTGACTGGGCTATAAATGTTCAAAAGAACTAGCTCTTTTTTGTGTATGACAACCTTAGCCATTACCCATCATCCACCAGAATCATTTTGCGCAGATAAAATTTGTACATGTAATGACTTATGAAACAATATCGCAATGCCCCCTTTATTGCTAGCTGAAGGAGAGCACACAACCTGACCCACCCATTGTTGTTTTAACTTGAACTATTCAATTCCCTGAATAAAAGAAACCTGAGCATTTAATTTTGATAAATAAGAGAGTACCTTTTGTCTTTTGACGGGGTGTTCAAGACCACAAACATTCCACGTGACAAATTACTCATAATGGAGGGGTGGAAGGGTAGTACATGAAAGGAGATGATGCACTTCAGGGAAGCATCTGGAAGGAGAGAAACACCATATATGAGATGAAAGTAAAAAATATGTTATATAACAATAAACAACACTAGTGGACACATGCAACAAATGGCACAATGTCAAACAAATAAGAAATGAATAGAGTAAATGCGTTATAAAAAACAATAAACTTCACAACACATGCAACCCATTGAACCCATTGAACATCATCAACTTTGAGACAGAAAGCAAAAATGAAAAAGAAGAAAAAGAAAAAGAAAAAGGGAGCAGAAATAGAAGAAAAAGAAGATAGATCAAGGAAAGAGATCCAGATCTAAGAGGAAATGGTAATGACTAATGCATGGGGCGCAACAGCACCGGAGAAAGAAGAAACGGCAAAAAAACATATAAAAAGAGTAGAATTATAACAGCCATAGTGAAAAAGATGTAGAAGAAATACATAAAACGTAGGAATGAAAAGCAGAACCAGTTGCAGGGTTTCTGGAAAGATTCTGGAGAAAAGACCTCAGTTTAATATGATCGTCGTAGGAACGTGTAAAGCCACATGAGTTATTTTACACAAGCAAGGATGAAGGATACCATATTGAATATTCATTTGTCTCATTTGAGGGCGAAGAGCCAGAAATTACTTCCTTCTTGCATTAGTAGTGTTATAGAGATCTTGTGATAAGAAGATGTTGTGACCAGGCCATTTGAGGTGACGTTTTGCTTTTGCTGCAGAGATGACTCACATTAAGTCAATAAATTCCAAAAACAACATAATAATTCTTCTAGGTTTGGAAGCATGAGGTTGAAGACTACCAAGGCGATGGGCTCGCTGAATATTTAATGAAGGTTCTGGAGGAAGGTCTAAAAGTTCTGAGAGGAATTTCTTTACGAAGATAGGCATATCTGGACCTTCAAGATTTTCTGGCAGACCATAAAGATGTAGGTTGTTGCGTCTATTACAATTTTCAAGGTCCTCAGTGTGGAGTTTGAGACAATGGATTTCTTGTTCCAAAAACGGAATTTTTGTGGGTACATCTTGTAACGCACTGATGCATTGCTCCACCTTAGCTTCCATATTAATCCATTGGTCTTCTATTTGTTGAAGATTCTCATTAGTTGTTGACATAAAAGACTTAAGCCCCCTCACCTCATCCAAAATGTCAAGTACAGGATTTTGAGAAGATAAAATGGGTGATGTAGGGTCATTTTTGGCTCTCTTGGGTCTAGTACCTGTAAATGATGCTCTGACTGAAATTGGTGCCTTATTGGCCATCTTGAAATGATGTGAAGAGCGAGCTTGTTAATAAGCCCCAAAAGGCCATTAAAACTGATTTGAAGGAAAAAAAGAGGTTTTTTTGTTCGTAAAGTCAGGCAAACTTCTACCCATACAATGCAAACTGCTTATTTAGTTAACATATAAAGCAGCAGTGTTCAGAAAATATAAAGGGAGCAGGTCACTCATTCCATAACTTAAATCAACCAAGGCAATGTGTCATTATATGTTCAAGAAATAGGTCAAGCATATAGTCGCAATACCTGTATGATTTTCAGAACAGAGGCGAATGAATGACGGTCTGTGGCATGAGAACATAAGCAGAGGTTTGTTGCTGAGAAGATCGTCTTCTATCTCCAGGACAAGAGAAATGTCTAATTGAGCAAAACAACTAATTGTGAAAACAATAGTAATAAATTTATGGCCAAAATGGTCACAGTAAAAATAAAACACAAACTTATTTGATATTAAGTGAGTGAAAAAACATCTAAACTCCGACAGGTATTTGAGGACTGAAGAAATATTTGAAGCCATAACGCAAGGTGTGTAATGTACCAACATCAATAGACATAATTGACAAAATGATCCTCCCTGAAACTTGAAAAAACAAGAAAAATGGCCTAAGTCAATTGAGCAAACAGAAAGCAGGAGAAAAGTGCACTTAAGATACTCACAAAGATAATGAAATTAAATTAAAAAAGGATTTATAAAGAGCAATACAAATACCCGAAGGTGTCAAGGTGCTGGTTCATCACTCTTAGTTCAAAGATTAAACATCTGTTTAACTGTGTTTCGTCTTTTAACCTCTGGGGAAGAGAGTACCAAAGTCTGGTTGCCAAACCAGGAAACTTCTGCTGCCCTAGGAGCTTTTCCTAAATCTAGGGATAACCAGATTGTGGGACTCAGCTGAAAGTAAGTGACACGTAGGAACATATCAGTGAAGGTTTTGCTTGAAAAAGGCTGGACCTATGTCATGGGTAGCCTTGAATGCTATGCAAAGGGCCTTAAACTCAATACTTCTCCTCACTGGCAGCCAGTGTAATTCTTTAAACGCAGCAGCAGCAGATTTGTGCTTGGGAATGTCAAACAAGATGTGTGCCAGTACATTTTGTACAATCTATAGTTTGGTCAGATATTTTGCTCTAAGGTGGATGAAGAGATCGTTACAGTAACCTGCTCTGAAGAAAAACAGAAAGAGATCACCACCATCTGCAGATTGACAGGAATAAATGGAAGGATCTTTCTGAGAAGTTTTAATGTATAATAAGATGCAGAGGTGACCTGATACACATGGCATTCAAATGTAAGCTTGGAGTCAAAGGTGACTCCTAGATTTTTTACCTTAGTTGCAGGGACCGGTGAAGGACCCAATTCCGATGGCCAGAGAGCTTGGGACCAAAAAGAGTTGTTGCTGCCAAAGAGTAGAACCTCAGTTTTATTTGAATGTATTTAATTTCAGACAGTTAGCTGCCATCCAGTCCCTGACTTGACGAAGGCAGGTAAAGAACTGTGATGCTGTGTCCGAAGGTGGACCTGTCATTGATATCACAATTTGGAAATCGTCAGCATAAGAAATTGCTGAAAAGCCCAAATATCTGATCAGCTGCACTAGGGGTGCAACGTAGATTTTAAAAAGGGCCGGGCTCAATTTTGAGCCCTGTGGTACCCGCACAGCAATGCAAAATTATCTGATTTGATTTCAGAGAGAGTATCAAACTGCTGTCTCTGTCAGACAAAAACAATCTAAGTAAGGTAACAGCTTTTCCTTTTATACCTATCCTCTCAAGGCATTCCCGTAATTTAGTGTGACTGACTAACAGTGTCGAAAGCAGCAGAGAGATCAAGCAGCACAAGTGCTGCATTGCCCCTTGCTCCGACTGTCTGCCTGATCTGTTCTGATGCTGAGATTAAAGCCAGTTCTGTGCCATGGTGCTCCCTAAAATCAAACTGAGTGGCACCTAGGAAAGCATGTTTCTCAATGTAATAAAAAGAAGTTGCATTCATGGCCTTCTGGCCCATTTTTGCGGGCAGGGGAAGCCTTGAGATAGGGCGGTAGTTGTTAAGATCCATCCCATCTAAATTAACTTTATTTAGAAGAGGGAGGACCGAAGCAAATTTCCAGTTGGTGGAAAATGTGCCTGAGGAAAACATTTGGTTAAAAATGGGAGAGAAATGAGAAGCAATTTTTGGGTGAAGATGGAAGGTCTTGGGGGACCATGGATCTAGAGGAGATCCAGAATTAGTGGACAGAAGTAGTTCAATAATCTGACTGGGTGTCTTGGAAGGAAAGTAAAATAGTTCCGTAGGTTCAATGGATTTTAGGGTGGTTGGCGAGGCCTCCTCTTTCCTGTTAGGAATGTCTAACGCCCGTTGAGAGAGGGTCCGATTTTGAGACACGGACGTGTAAAAACCATTGCAACTGATCTAACTTTGTCCTGATGAAGGTAGCCAAGGAATTGCAGAAAGATTGGCTTGCTGGAGTGTTGACTATTTCAAGGGGTTTGACCAGTTTTTTTACAGTACCAAATAATTCTTTAGATGAGGTCTCTGCTGCTCTAATGGCTCTAGTGAAATAACGTGTCTTTTCCTCGTGCATCGATTTTTTTTAGTTGAGTAAAGCCTGTTTATAGGGTATTCTGTCATTCATATCATACCAACATCTCCATTTCCTTTCGAGTCAACAGCAGTTTTGTTTCTGAAGTTTGAGCTGTTCAGTAAACCAGGGTTCAGGGTGTCTAGAATAGATCTTTGTTTAGTGGTAGACTTTTCAGGTAAGACCCGATCTATTGATCTGCAGAGCCAGTGTTCAAAGGCGACTGCCGCTGTGTTGGGGTCCTTATTCATCTTAGGGGGATTCTGGGCACGGGACCTTTCTAAAGTATCTGTTACAATATTGTTCCATGGGCGGAACCTTCTGGGATGCTTATTTCTCAGGTTCTCTGATCCCAGATGATGAAGAGAGAGGGAGAACATAACAGCTTTGTGATCCGACCAGGTAAGCAGGAGGGACGGAAAACATCTAAGAGCATTGTTATTAGAAATAATTCCGTCCAGCAGGTGCCCTGCAGAGCGGGTGCTTCCAGTTACAAGCTAAGTGAATACTAGGCTATTCATGATATTGGTGAAATGTATTGCATTCCTATCTAACTGGTCCTGAAGATTGAATTCCCCCAAGAGTGTAATACCCGGTACCCTGAGATATCACATCCAAGAAACATTTAATATGCAGTGAGTTAAAAAACGTTAAAAAAGTCAAGTCAAATTTCAAATTCAATATACGGTACGTAATGTGCAGAACCAGCAGTCAGCAAGACGATTAGTTGCGTGGTAGGAAACAAGTAATTTAAAATAGCAAAGCGTATCCCTTAATAAAAAGGACACTCTGGAAAGTGCGGCGTCTGGCCTGTTTACGAGATAAGAGCTATCTCTGAGACAGAGCTGCGGCCGTTCTTTTACCTCCCCCGATGCTCGACATCCAGACTGCCAACCCTCCCTTCCTGTGTTTCCGGGACTACCGGAAGAGTAATAATCCCAGAAGCCCCCTTTGCCCGCCCTAAGGAAAGTGCAAGTAGTTACAGAGGGTAAGTTTAGCTAAGCTAGGAACATTTAACATGCAGCGAGTTAAAAAATGTTAAAAAAGTCAAGTCAAATTCAAATTCAATATACGGTATGCAATGTGTAAAACCAGAATTCAGTAAGACAATTAGTTGCGTGGTAGAAGCAGAGTAATTTAAAATAGCAAGGGTATCCCTTAATAAAAAGGATACTCTAGAAAGTGTGGCGTCCAGCTTGTTCACAAGATAAAAGCTATCATGGTCCTTATAAATGAAGACTGCATGCCGCTTTAATTAGAACAATGTAATGACTTTCGCGCATCATCATGCAACTACTGGCCTAAGTAGACCACTATTTAAGGGAGAGGTGTAGGGCTACTAATGCTGGAATCTGGGAATCACGTTTCGATCCCTGGCGCCAGTAGCAGATTAGCCCAGCACCATGTAACTCTGGGCAATAGCTTGTTTAATCTTCCTGACGGCCCCTTGTGCCTGGAGACCAGTGAGGGTGATTGTTCGTGCTTTACAAATGTGGATTATTAATATTATTACTATAACCAAAGAACCAGGAAGGCATAAAATATGCACATCTTTACACACATGACCAATTCTTCATTAAACAAAGTACATGGCAGTGATGCAACCATGAGCATTACAGTGACCTAAAATGCTATGAGAAACACTGTATACTGTACTATACCTGCTCACATAGCAAGCAGGTTGACACTATCCTTGCATGTATCCCAAACCAGAGGTCAAACACAGCCTACTGCAGTACTATACAATGAAGGTAAACTGAAAGCTATCATATGGTTAGGCATAGTTCAAACATCTGTTAATCTCCAATTGCTGATTTTTTTGAATCAATAATTTTGTTAACTATTGACACTCACTGTAAACTACATGATGAAAATGTATGGGCCTGATGAAGGATTACAAAAGATAATACAAGAAATACCGGAAAGACTATTATGAATTTAGTTTACTTGTCTCTATTAGAGTGTTCAATATGTGTACGCATAATTAAAGTTCTTCTGGTGAAAATGTGAAATGAAGACAAATTTTGCAATTGAGAAGTCGTAAAGTTTCATCACTTTGCCAAAAATCACGTGGAAGACAGGGAGAAGACTATTCTGCTAAAATCTGTACTGTGTAAGGTTTTTACCACAAAAAGTATGTTTGGCTGTTTTTTTAAACAACTTTGTTTCGTTTTTAAAAGTTTAAAAGAATAAAACTCATGAAATTTATTGAAACTATGATCCGCAATTTCGCACACTTGTAGTGCCCAAATTTACTCCAAAGCATTTTATGCAGTAACCGTGGGTGGCATCATAACTTTACCACTTTGCTGTTTAGACACTGTCTTTAAGTTTTAGTAGAAAGAACAGCACAACGTGAATATTAGCTGTGTCTCTAAAATAACCTCCAGAAATGCCTTGCAGTATCAGTAGTTTTCAAGACGTTTAGATTTATCTTTGTTACAGTTAAGGGGCAGGATATTGTTGGCTGGAGAATCTAGTTAAATAACTTTCCCGTCGTCTATTGCTGATAATTCATGTTATTAAACCCCACTGCAATGCCCCTAGTCCCCAGTAAAGCTCTTTCTATCATGTTCCAAATTGTTCAAGAAATAATTCTTACATTGTTCCAAGTTTATTAAGACTACCATATGACTTCAATTCAAATGCTATAGTCTTGTGTTCAGCTTTACTGTGGAAAATGGCTATCTACCATGACATAAAATGTGACATTGCATTTAAGCTTTCATTATTAGAAACCAGCTTTGAGCTTGTTCAGTGAACACTTTGTTGGAACAGAAAAACTAAAATTACTTGATTTGTACTTTTAGATATAAGTCTTACAGAATGTGAGATTCTGTTTTATAGTTTGGTCACAATTTTGTTTTTAAGTGTGGCGCGTTACTGCGCAGTAACATCTCTTTTATCAAGAAGAGTACAATATGGTTTTAGATGCTGTTTAGTAAGGGATAACTACAGAAAAGAGTGGTTGTTAGCTTATATTGAATTGTAGATTGCCTTTAATGGTGGTAGGAAATGTTTGAAGAGAGCAGTATTCCCTACATATACCTCATTCATGTTTGGTTCAAATTGGATGGACCTATGCATGGCATTTACACACAACACTTGCAATTTAGAGCATCTGAGTTCAAAATATACTTTATTTGATTTGATAGCAAGACCATAAAAGCTCTGTACAATAAAATATCCAAGGATACAACAAGAAGGATATAATATGGTTACCACAATCAGATAGTCATCAGATAAGTGTGTGCATAATCACAATTAATATAATCTCAAACCTATACAATTGGCTTGCTAAAATGTGGTCCAGTTATATGCAAATGTTGTCAAATGAAAGTCTTATGGGAGCTTCAATAGTGACGCTAGTTATACCATATGGATGGGAAAGGAGGGGGAAGTGAGAAGGGAGGATGGATGTCTGGGAATTGCAAAAACCGAACTATGTGGTTAGCAATGCATCTCAATCCACCGCCCGCCTCCTAGCTAACTAATAGTACCTCCTATCTGACTTGTAACTACAAACGCTTGATTAACTGAACTGCTCCCAGTATGTAATTCATGATGCCAAAGCATAACTGCTTAGTGGAAAGCATTTGGAGATACGTAACATCCTTTTCAACCTGGCCGAAAATCATCCCTCTCAAGAGTGGCAGAATAAATTGTTTACCTAAATCAATAAAGTGCTAAAAAAATATATATATATTGTGGGTTGTGTCCTTGATGGAAAAATTATGGGAGGTAAATAATCCAGTTTGCTCTGTTTACACTGTTGATCTTGCAACTCATGTAATTGATTTAATCTAAATCTGGATTAACTGATAGTTCTTGCTTGTTACAAATGTCAGGTAAGGTTCAACACATTCTGTGTAAGGGCACTGACTTTTTTTGTAATTCGTCAACTTCACTCCTCACCAGCACTGAAGTAAAACAATCTTTGTTCCAAACTAGGAGCCCTATTTAGATCTTGGTGGACAGGTCACTCCATCAAATTAGTAACGGATATCCTGTCCACCGAAATATAAATCCCTTCATATCCTATGGGATTTATATTTAGATGGAGCAACCTGTCCGCCAAGATCTACATCAGGCCCATAGCCTGCTTTAGTTATTTTGTCCAGTTCAAGGAATACATCTAGTTTCACATATGCCTCTTTATTAGACCAAATGTTAATCCATCTCAGTAAAGAATGCAGTACATTAAATTTGAGGGGTAAATAATCCCTACTTCTTCATGCAAAGCATATGTAGTGGTGGGCTGAGGTAAGGATAACAAACTAACAAGAAATGTTGTTTCCTCTACCTGTAGGGCAGGCATCCTGGTATAATCCCAAATATCAGCACCATAGAAGACTGTGGATAAACATTTGGATTAAAATAGTTTTTTTTTATTTCAATTTTTTTAAATTTTATTAAGAAAATTCCAAATACATTAGAGTAGTGATGCAGGGGGGGGGGGGGTTTCTTGGCGCGTTCTTGGTTACATAAGGTCTGCTTGCATTCTCTGTATAGGTTGGTTTTCACTGTAAGTTCTGTGAGACCCCCGGCAAGCATGAAAGGAGAAGAAAAGAGGAAGAGAAAGGAGGGGGGGTGGGGTTGGGGGTGGGCGGAGTCCGTCGATACAATTCCCCTATTTGCTCTAGCTGCGTGCTTGCGGTAGGCGTTGATGGGAAATTTGTTCATGAGGGTTTGTGTGACCCCAGATGCGCATCGAGCGCCACCCACATCTCGTTCTTGGCCTTGTAGCTAGTTGAGAGTTTCCCAGTGATGTTGTCTGCTCCTCTGAGGAAAGTGACCCAGTTAACCCAGCCTTTGAATTATGCTTTGGCTGTGTTTTTCCGGTTCGCTAGTATGGTTTTGACTGCTGCGGTAAGTAGGAGGTCAGTTAGATCTCTGGCTTCCTTACTTTCTAAGTCTGGCGCCTACTTCTGCTAGTTATGTTATGTTATGTTATCCGGATTTGTAGAGTGCACAGATGCCCCAGCAAAGGGGCGTCCTGGCGCTAACAGGATAGAAAACCGGACGAAAGCAATACCAGGGACATAAACACAACAACACTAGGAATACGAAGGAAAGAGGAAAGTTTTAACAGCCTTCCTGAAGGCCAGAACTTCGTCAATCGCACGGATATGAAGGGAAGAGAGTTCCATAACCTAGAAGCAAGCACTCTAAAGGAGCGGCCGTCGGTCCTAGACCTCTTGAAGCACGGAACTGTAGCCAGGTGTAATCCTGAGGACCTCAGAGACCGCGTGGGCGCATATGGAGAGATGACATGCTCCAGAATCTGAGGAGAAGAGTGTTTCAGGATTTTAAATGAGAGGCAGAGAGACTTAAACTTAATTCTCTGAGCAACAGGGAGCCAATGGAGCTTATGAATAGTTTCTTGGGCCGAACAGAATCTTGGTAAGCCTACCAGGGCCCTTGCGGCAGCGTTCTGAACGCGTTGAAGTCTGGAAAGTTCAGCCTGATTAGCTCCAAGCAAAAGAGAGCTCGCGTAATCCAACCTGGACAAAATCGTAGCTTGTACTATAAGCTGTCTGGTTGGAGCATCAAAGAATTTAAAAATGGGTCTGAGCCTGCGAAGAGTCCCGAAACACGTGGCGGCAACTTTTTTAGTATGAGTAACAAAACTAAGTTTGGAATCAAGCCAGACCCCTAGATTTTTAACCTCGGTAGCAGGGCTGGGGATCGGACCGAGCCCAGATGGCCACCAATTGTCACCCCAGAGATACTCTGCTTGCCGACGATGAGCACCTCGGTTTTTTTGGCGTTCATATGAAGGTAGTTATCTGTCATCCAGTGGGCCACAGAGATGAATCCCTCTCGGAAATTAGCCGCCTCAAGGTCGGAAGCCCCACTTATTGCAACCGCCAGCTGCGTGTCGTCAGGATACCATAGTCAGGTTCCAGCGCTTGGCGACAGAAGCCAGCGGCTGCACATAGAGGTTGAATAATGTGGGGCTAAGAGCCGAACCCTGTGGAACTCCCTGGACAATAGGATAAGGTTTAGATTCGAAAGGTGGAGTGGCAACCTTGAATGTACGACCAGATAGAAAAGATCGAAACCATTCGAGTGCCACGTTGTCGACACCTGCCTCAACCAAACGCTGTAATAAAATAGCATGGGAGACCGTGTCGAACGCGGCACTGAGATCAAGAAGCGCCAGTGCCGCAGTATGACCAGAATCTACCAATGTTAGTAGGTGTTCAACCATTGAGAGTAACGCAGTCTCGGTACTGTGGCCGGGCCGAAACCCATTCTGCGAAGGATCTAATATATTGGCAGAATGGAGATGATTAGATAAGATGGTATTGACATAGGCCTCGGTCAGTTTTGCTACCCACGGGAGAAGGGAGATGGGACGATAATTCTCCAATTTCAGTGGGTCCAGGGCAGGCTTTTTTAAGATGGGAGTCACCTGGGCCTGTTTCCAACTACCAGGGACAGAGACTGAAGACAAGGATAAATTAATACGGTCAAGTAAGGGAGGGAGGCAGAATGGAGCAGATTCTCTGAATTGGGCAGGTCGTAGAGGATCCATTGGTGAACATGATTTAACTTTCACCACAAGTTTGTTAAATTCCTCTATCGAAAGCTCTGGGAGATAAGTCAAGGACATAGTTGTTTTCGAAACAGATTCCTGTTTCTCCAATGACACGGTAGAACCGGGAAAAGAGCGGTAAATGGCCTCCACCTTTTCAACAAAAAAAGCAGCCAGATCCTCACAATGGGAGGAGGAGCAGATCTCAGCAACTGGGGCTCTACTGGCTGTGAGATCCTTAAGCACCTTGAATATTAGTTTAGTCGGGTTAGTGCTGGTACTAAATTCAAGAGAGAAGTAAGCAGCACGTGCCTTACAGATCACTCTATGGTACTTCTTAATCCTAGCAAGGTACTGAGTTGTCCTTTCAGGCTGATATGACTTACGCCAGGCTCTTTCAGCTTGTTTACAGGATTTTTTTAAGAGCCGAAGCGAGTCATCGTACCAGGGGCTGGATCCGGCGAGCCGATGCTTACTCTCAGCAATTGGAATCAACCTGTCTAAGGCTTTAATCAGCCTTAATCAGCCAGTTAAAAAAGGGATCGTAGCCAGACTCAGCATCAGTAAAGGTGCCCGGAGGATGAAGACTAAGAAGCTGATGAAAATCGGCCAATTTCAGTTTTTTCCAAGGACGTCTGAGAGTGACAGGAATAGGGGCTCTAAGGGGGAAATCACTAAATGTAAGGTGCAGCTCTATTAAATGGTGATCAGTCCAGGTCATAGGCCTCGGGGGCAACACCTTAGCCATAGTTAAGTTGGTAAAAATAGGGTCCAAAATATGGCCACCAACAAGGGTGTGGTGATTAACTAGCTGAAATAGCTGGAGAGCCTCCAAGTTGGCGAGAGTACCACTAGCCGCAGGGGAGCGGGGGGAGTCAAAGTGGAGATTTAAATCACCCACAATGCTAAAATTGGCAGCTCTTAAAGCGAATGAGCTGACTGCATCAGGAAGAGCTGCCCTAAAGGCATCGTCCGGACCCGGAGGCCGGTAGATAAGCAGGCCAGAGAAGGTAAAATGGTGGCTGACAGAGACACAGAAATGGGCACTTTCACAACCAACTATGTCCATAGCCTTCCATACACATGGATAGCAAGATTTAACAGCAACCGCAATGCCACCACCTCTCGAGTTGCGGTTGAGGGCGAATATCGAGTACTCAGAAGGGAGTGCCAGATTAACTGCCGCCAGAGCTTCCTCATGTAACCATGTTTCTGACATAAAAAGAATGTCAGGAGTCTCCTCCGTTAATAGATTATAGATGTCCAAATGGTGCTTAACCAGGGATCTCACATTGAGATGGCACAACTTAAAGTCATAAAGGACCAGAGATTTCACATGAGGGGAACCAGTAGAATCTGGACCTCCTAAGGGAGCTATCCTATGGGCAAGTGTAGGGGCCGGGGATGTAAGTTGAAAAGCGCACCCGGGGCACTGAAAAGGGCCGCAAAGAGGGTGTAAAGGAGTATAGGTGCAGGGCAGCGAAAGATTGCGTAGACGGAGCAGCTCAGCTCTAGAATACATTCTTACAGAAATGAGTCGAATACAACACAGAAGAGAGAAAGCTATAGAGCCCTACCCTAGCACTGCCTTAGCGCTGACGAGCGCAGACGGGCAGGACTCTGGCACGACTCAGGCGCAGTGAAGGCGCGACCGCTGCGCGTCACCGCTGCGCGCTAGAGGGCAGGTTTAAGTAGGACGGGCGGGAAACAGCCACACCACTAGAGCGCTCGGTAAGGCGCCTCCAGAACGGCACAACCACACCCAAGATGGCGGCGAAACCAAACAAGCTAAGAGCCCACAGACCTGGACCCGCTAAGCAGCGGTGCTTCAACAATTATGGTGCAGGTGAGGGGCAAGAAGACCCAAGTAAAATCAGGGAATAAAAAATAAAATCAACAGAGATACGAAAACGGGCTAATTTTAAAAGCGAGTAGCGCAACCTGCAGAGTAGCGTTGCAGCGTGCGAGTCCTCAGCATACTATTGCTCGGGCACCTTGTCCAGGCTGACCCCCTAGAGGACTGGACTTAAGTAGGGCGGGCGGAAGAAAGCCGCACCACTAGAGCGCTCGGTAAGGCGCCTCCAGAACGGCACAACCACACCCAAGATGGCGGCGAAACCAAACAAGCTAAGAGCCCACAGACCCGGACCCGCTAAGCAGGCGCTTCAACAATAATGATGCAGGTGAGGGGCAAGAAGACCCAAGTAAAATCAGGGAATAAAAAAATAAAATCAACAGAGATACAAAAACAGGCTAATTTATTTATAAGTACCTAGTATATGGTCCCAACGGTACCCAGGGCATTTAAGACAGAGTGTCCCAGAGGGCTGCAGCACTGGTTGTGCCACCCTGTGTGCGACAAAGTACAAAATGTTTCCCAGCCTGCCATTGTAGCCTAGAGGAGCAGTTTTAGAACTGCTTGTTCAAATTTGCCATTTCAAGCAATGGCAAAGTCCCCACTTCCCTTAACAATATATATGTCTAACTTAAGTCGGTCTATGGAGCCCCAGGGCAGGGAGCTATATATTATTAAGTAGGAAACGTAATGCTTTATTATCTGCAATCTAGAAACTCTTCTATGTCTATGACTGAAACTAGGTATTTAAGTTGAAGTAAAATGGAGCTGATCAAATTGAGAAAGGCTGCTGTGTCAGACGAAACGCGTCTCTCTTGTCTGCCGGGTCGGAGGAGGCTATATGCAATAAAAAAGCCTTAAACCCAGTTGCCCTCGTGTGCATGCTCTTTTCCATCTCTGGCTGGAGTCCAGAAGGCCTTATGTAGGAGCCAGTATTTTGTCTGTGCGGGTTGTGGCGTAATTTTGTTGGATGTGGCTGACTTCCACAATCGACCCTTTTCATGCTCACTAAAGTGTCTGTTGTACAGTGTTTCCCAAAAGTTTGTTGCTTTTGCGTTTAGTTTTGATGTTTTGGGACTCAGGAGTTTGTAGATCTGCGATGTCTGGTGACCTATCATGTTGAGGTTGTTCATGAATTGTATGATAGTCGGTGTTTCATTATTTAGGTTCGCCTTAGTTATGGCTGTTTTGATTTTGAGGAAAGTGTAGAGTTCTATGTCCGGTAGGTTGTGTGCTTGTTTGAGGGTGTGGAAGGTAAGTGGGGTGTTGTTTTTTTAAACAGCACCAATAGAGGTCTATTCCCAAATCACTTGGCAAAAAAAGAATCGCTACCCCACATCTAGTAATAATAAGGTTCTTAGATACCTGAGCAGGTGACTAAGGGCTCCATTACAATGGCGGGCTGACCACCGTCAAGGAATGTGGGACCGTCCGCAAGGGGTGCGGTGGTCCCACACCTGAAATTAGTATGCCACAACCCTATTCCCAGCATTGTGGCAGGTGGTGCAGTGCACCGCCCACCACAATGCTGGGAATGCACGTTGTGCATTTGCATGCACAACCTGACAGGCACCGCGCGGTGTCTGCCACCTTGTGCATGCAAATGCAGGGGGGTACCATAGGTACCCCCCATGTGCACCCCCCAACATCCTGGGGACCTGCTATGGGCCCCCGAAGGCAAAGGCCACATGCCTTTCCATGGTGGCAACTCCGCCATGGAAAGGTACATCTCTGCAAACATCGTAATATGAATGGCGGTGTCTTGCAAACAATGCCACCATATTAGCCTTGTTTTCCTCCCGTCGACGAGTCAACCAGTGGAAAAGCTGACCCCCAAGCCATCATAATATGGCGGGGGTCTTTGCAGTGTGGATGGTGGGCGGATCGCGCCCGCCGGGCAAGCTGTGACTACCGCCGGCCCGGCAGTGGCGATCCGCCCACCATCCCAATGGACCCTAAGTGCCTTTTATTGCCAAAGATGATGCATAGATGGGAAAAGGATTCTACTTTGGTTTGTTCCCCCAGCAGCGGCTCCACCGAAATGGCAGAGTAGCGTCGCCCCACTGCATGCTTATGAGACAGCATTTGTGAGTCACTTTATCACTGCACCTTTGGAGTGGTACACACAGAACTGGTTCCTGTGGCGTCCTGAAGAAGAGCTTTGGGAGACGCTCGAAAAAATGTGATCCTCTACTAGGACCCCTGACTCATTATAACCAGGCTAACCTAGAGACCCACCCCATTTTTTAATATATCAACTAGGAGCAAGAATAAAAGTAATTTCGCCCACTAGTTAGGTATTTTTAAGTCACCCCACTCCAATGCACTACACATAGTTCCTCACTAGAGTGCTCCTACGTATCCGCGCAAGTCGCAGCTCGTCTCAACCCGCAGCGGGTTTGGGATGGCCCCTATGTTGAAGCATGTCACCGTGTGGGGAATCCCCGGTGAGTGAGGGGACTCAATAAAGGACATTTTTCTAGATTATGTTCATCACACTGATGATAATCTACCTCCACGGCTAGATTCTTTATCCGTGATCTTGGATTTTTTGTGTCTAACAATGTATTTATGCCATAATTTACCTAAAAAAACATTAAGTTACTGTCAGTTAGCATGGGCTTTGGCCCTCAATTGCAAGATGGGAATGATAACGTAGGTCTACTTTCCAGTTACAAAAGACTGTTCAATTAGTAGACTTTTTCCACTCTTTTCCTAGTATTACTGAAAACGTTGTGCATATATTTAATGCAGTGCACGTTTCGTTTGCAAATTTTGCTATAGCATTATGGCATTATAGAGGCATGGAAATATGAACTAGGAGCAAGAAGTGCAGACACTGAAATAAAATTAGAATGAGATCCGCTGGGAGCTGTAAAATATAATGGGATTGAAGCTTGAAAATGTTGACATTTTTTTTTAGCCAAAACTGTGCTAAAAAAGGAAATGTGAGATACAACACCAGGCACTGCCAAAATATTTATGTCTATCAGAAATGAGTCGAGCAGTTCCCTAAACCAGAAACAGTTTTTCCTGGTGGGGTGGATAATAAAAAGACAAATGTATTGCCTCCTGATTTGTGAATGCTGTCCCAGATGTTGAACCACAAGGCTCATAGGTTAACCAACCAAGACACTCAAGGAGAGAAAGAAAAGATCAATAGCTCGCAGTGGGACAGCGCTATTCTTTCCAAAGAAAGCAAACTATTAAGCTAACTAGGCAACAGTGTGTCCCACCGGGCAGGTCCTCGAACATCTCACATTAAACTCCATAAAGGGAGCTGCAGTGGGAATGTTAAAATGATGGAATATGATACACTTTGAGGCCATCTCACAGAAGCCCAGAAAAAAAGCGTTCTCGAGGCTCAGAGTATGAGAGTTTCAGTCCTAGGAACAGGCACAATATGTAGAGTTCACGATGTTAGGTGTCTGGGAAACGTTAAGCAACCTCCTGCAAGAGCACTCGCATGCAAATCACATATTTGTGGCTTTTTATAACGAGTCACACAAATGTATAAATCGGCACAAGCAGGATTCTGAATTTCATGAACTCACAACGAATTCCAAGTACAATTCAGGAAGGTTGCAAGTTTCCAAGAGCACTCATGGAAAGATTTTGCCAATTTATGCTTCACACCAAGGGCTTTCACGAAGGCCAATTGCATATGGTTTGCAATTGTTCATGCAAAAATGCATGTGTAGCTATTGAACCTTTTGCTATATTTTCTACAAAGAAAAAATATTTTTCTTAATTTTGGGGTTTGTGTTCTGTCAATTCTCGTCCTGCAAATGAATTATTCCTGCCCATGAGAGGAATTCGGATGGTGATACGCCAAGGAGAAGCTTATGAATACCCTTGAGCTTGAGAGTTTTTGGGTGTTCTCATATTGTCCACGGCGCGGTAGGTCTGGAACACCTGCTCCTCACCTGTAGTAAAAGATTTGCCCATGCATAGTGTCACACCATGTTGGGCTTATGTTACAAGTGAGTAAGTAAGTCTATTTACAAAACCAAATTCATAATTTCTGAATCAAGCTACTTGTACCTTTGCATTTAATTTAAACACGCACATGGGTTCATAAATTGGACTTTCTATGTGTTTAAATGCATTCACATTATCTCTTTTATGAAAGATATTGGGCATATTACCAAGGGCCATTATCGCCGCCTTAGCGGGACTTTTTCCCGCTAAAGCTGCGATAATTTTATCGCCCTATTACCTAGCTGTCGCTAACACCAGTTAGCGACAGCTAGTAGGAGATAGCGATCATCTTGGGGCCCACTTTGCATGTCAGCGATATTTATCGCTAATGACATGCAAAGTGGGCGTGCCAAGATGTTAGCGACTGGAAACAGTCGCTAATATCGCTATCTCCAATTATCAAGAAAGCCTTACTTTTGGAAATATTCGCACTAAGCGTGAATATCTCAAAAAGTTAACGCCTGGCCAGAGCAGTTCTTAGCCATGTTATCCAATGGAAGGTGGATAACATGGCTAAGAGCATTGTCACGATAATGCATGAATAGGAGTCCTAACTTTACTACTACTAAATTGAGAAAAATCGTAATTTTAAGACTTTCGGTATTCACAGAAGGCATTTAGGCGTCCTAAAGTTAGTAGTCCTAACTTTACTACTACTAAATTGAGAAAAATCCTAATTTTAGGACTTTCGGTATTCACAGAAGGCATTTAGGAGTCCTAAAGTTAGTAGTCCTAACTTCTGTGAATACCGAAATGAGTAAGTTCATTCTGTGAATACCAAAAGTAGTAAGTGCATTTTGTGAATGCCAAAAGTAGTAAGTTCATTCTGTGAATCGGGCCCAAAGTGTGCTGGCATCCATCAGAGAAATATCTAATGACCTACACAAAAGGTGCATTCAAAAGATGTAAGGTTGTTATGGGTGTAAAAGGGAAAATGTTCGCCAATGCCCTCCCATTAGCTAGTATCTCTTTGACAGAACCGTACGCTATCATTATTGTTATTATTAAACATGTATGACTGGTACAGAGAATAAGGAAGAGGTCCATTAAAGCACAATTAGTCAATCAAATTCTTCCCCAATGTATTTTATATGCAGAACACAAGTGTAAATTATCACAGAAAAATCTCTAAGAAACAGTATATGTATTCCAAAATTGGTCATGGCCATAGTTTTGCAAAGTCCTTCTAAAGCTGTTAGCAATTTCTCTGTAGATGTTCTGTCAAAGGTATTCATTAATCGACAGGACAGCCACAGTCCAAGTTAAGAAGTCAGTCCATATTCCATCACCAAATGTTTTAAGAGTGCCGTTCATCCAGTGGTCTGCCAAACAGGGGAGTCTGTTTGTTTAAACGTGATGGTTCATTGACTCTAAATAGAGTGAGGTGCAGTGGGCAGATCAACAATTTGACAGACAAGGTACTGTTGTAGTGCTAATGTGTTGGGCCCCAATAATTGTTTTATTTGATTTAGTTCTCTTAACCCACATAAACTTCAGTTACCATGTCAAATTTACTAAGTCCTCCTATGGATCTTGTTCTGTGCTGAAAGGAACTGGAATATTCAGAGGATAGGCAATTATCATATGGGGACCTGTAATAAGATAATTGCTAACATTTAATATCGGAGGCAATCCCCCAAGCAATCCCACGTTTTAGTTAACCACCAAATTGATTTGAATTTAGACACAAACAAATATATGAAGCAGAATCAGCAGAGTAATGTATCTTATTTTTAATTCCTTGTTAGATTTTCAAATAATTTGCATACAACCTACATTTAATCTAGATCAAATTGAATATACATTAGTAAATTCTGTGTGAGATCCAAATTTGAAGGAACTATCTTCCTCAGCCGAGGGAGATTTTATCCAAAAGGAAGTCAATTAGAAAGAAAACTATTTGTGTCTCATACGAACCCTATTAGAAAAGTTCAGAAATTCCAAATGACCAGATCCAGTTCTTGGACAGACCCGTCAGTCTCTGTCCACACTAGAGCATCAAGGCTACAGCTGCTCTGATGCACACCCTTTCAGCCAAAAAGGTTCCACTACGTTAGCATATCAGCTGGCATCAAATCACAGTATTTCATCACAGTTCTCATTGTTTCTGGAAGTCTCAATAGTCAGTTTCTGTACTGCAAGATGGGTAGAGGGGGTGATGCCTCTTAGTTCAAAATGTAGGCAATTATAGTCCATGGATTCCAGGTATACACCCCTTGATATCGCAAAATTTGTCGGACGACTCTGGCCCATTGGTTGCTCATGATAGGATGAGATGATGTAGTAGATAAAAGTAGAGAAATCCAGAAGAATTAAGTAATACTTTACTCACAATTTCCTTAGGACCACTGTAATTGAGTCGTATGATCATTTGCAGAATTCGGAAAATAGACGATTTCATGCTCTCATCTTTTGTCTGTCCATTCTAAAACGTTTGCTCCAGGAAGTAACACTTTTTTTGCAATTCTAGTCAAGTAAGCTACAAGCATGACAGAAGGCTTTTGAGTGTTAGACACAAGTGGACATTTTTACGAAAGGTTCCCATAGGCTTCAGACTATTCAGTTCATAAGCTAATACTAGGAAAGGAAGCAAAGTTTGTGGCCTTCATGAAGTACAACGTATGCACTATTAATTTGAGCTAAAATATGTATCTCACATTACATAGAACAGTGCATTAATTCTTCAATTAAGCATAATAAAATAATTTCAATGTAAATTGCACTTAATTCATGTAAGTATAGGGTACTCATAAAAATGTTAAGATTCACTTTTCCTTCACAAATAAGTTCTGTAAGTGTCTTTAGGAGTTTATATGTTATTGTATCATGCAGGATTTAAAGTACATCAGAAAGGAACTTTTACAAAGTGCAATTCATAACATAACTTCATGTAACACCTGCCTTTCTTGTCAACGTCAGTGGTCACGTTACACATTCTAGTGTTATTATCCATTTTCTAACATATGAAGCAATTGTATTCTTACATATACATTTTCTGTATTATTGTTTTATTCACCATGTTTCTCTAAGCATAAGATCACATGTTACTAAAATGTCATATTTCATATCAACCTATTAACTGAATTGTGTTATCAGAAAACTACTAACTTTCTGCATGATTTGACAATGCAGTATCTAAATCAGAACTTCATTGGTGTGTGTCTTGATTCATGGAGCCTAACACGTGTTTTGTCATTATCATGTAAATGTGTTGCAAATAATTTCTATGTAAAAATTGTCCTAAATAGATGAAACATGAAGCGACCTTTGACCCTGCCACCAGGCAGAGCTCGCTCCCCTCACCGCCACACAGCCCCCTGTGTGACCTGTGTGACCCGCTGCCTCCCGTGCTGATCCGCCTGCCTCGCCTCTGAGTACTGTTCTGCTTTGTCTCTGGTGCCCATTCTTTGTTCTATTTTGGTGCCCATCTGTTGCCCATCTGTTTCTGGTGTCCATCCTTTGCCTTATTTTGTGCCCATCTCTTTGCGTTCTGTACCCCTTGCACTCTGTCCCCCTATGCCAGTTTTCCTTAGCCCTGTGCCCCTTTCTTTTTCCCCCACCTCCCATGTCCATCAACGTTTCCTGCTGCTGCGCCCCTGCGGCCCCGCCCACCTGCATCCCATTGGCCGCCCCACTCCGACCTCCCAGCTGCTCCTCCCTCCCTCTGCCCCTCATATGGACATCGCTAAGCGGCCGCAGCGTCCGCACGCAGAGGCCGCGCCGCTGGTGCGCCGAAGGCGTGCCAAAGGCAAGCCCATCTGCGCCTGTCTGCGCCTGGACCGCACCCAGCGCCAGAACCCCTGGACCCCGTGCCCCCCGCAACGCCCGACTGCACAACGACTCCAACACCCTCCACGCACTCAACACCGGACGAGACCACCCCTGCTACCGGGCCACCCCGAATCGCACCCAAGGGCCCTTCACTGCAGATTCACCAGCATCCAGCCCACCAGACCACTGACCAGAGAACCCAACCACCTCCGCTGCATCCTCCTCAACACCCTCTCCGCACGCAAGCATGCCACCGAACTTTGGGACCTCCTAGACTCCACCGCCCCCGACTTGGCTTTCCTGGCGGAGACCTGGCTGAAGCCACCTCAGCACCAGACATCGCCATAGCCATCCACCAGGGCTAAAAGATCTCCCGCAGAGACCGCACCAACGGAGTTGGAGGGGGAATCGCCATCATCGACAAGGACACCCTCAAAGTCTCGACCAACACCGACGACACCCTCACCACTGCCGAGCACATGCACTTCCAGATCCACACCGACCCCAACATGACCCTCCGAGGAACACTCGTCTACAGACCACCCGGACCAAGACCACAGTTCTGCGACACCATTGCCGACCTCGACAGCACCCACACCCTCGCTTCAACGGACTACGTCCTCCTCACGGACCTGAACGCCCACCTCGAGAATAACAACAATGCCAACTCCACCCCCCTGTTAGACAACCTCGCCAACCTCAGACTCAAATAGCTCGTCACAACACCCACCCACGCCCCCGGACACATGCTGGACCCCATCTTCTCCACAAGCCCCCATGTCTCCTTCAACCAGACCACCGAACCCCACTGGACCGACCACAGATGCGTCCATTTCACCTTCAGGAAACCCACCACACCCAACAGCTGCCACACTGCTGCTGGGGCAAGGTCACCAAGGACCAACTGACTACCACCCTTGCCCTGAGACCACCCGCCGACCCCACCGACCCTGCCCCCGCCGCAACCAACCTCAAACAGTGGATCAATGACTGCGCCAACACCCTCGCCCCTCTCAAAACCTCTGCAACCAATCACACCAACAAGAAAGCCGCCTGGTTCACCGAAGACCTCCGGATCTCCAAGCGCACCTGTCGGAAACTGGAGAAGAAATGGCTCCACAACCAAACACCAGAGCGCCACCCTCAGACACCACCAACTCATCAGGACCGCCAAGAGGACCACCTTCAAGGACCGCCTCGACAACAACGCACACAACTCCAAGGAGCTCTTCAGCATCGTGAAACAACTCTCCAACCCCAGCTCCAACAACATACCACCATCACAAGAACTGTGAGACTCCCTGGCCACCTTCTTTCACCGCAAGATCACCAACATCCATGACAGCTTCAACTCTGAGATCCCCGCACCCACCACTGAGTCCAACACCCCCACGACCACAACCCAAACCAGCCGCCTGACCGCCTGGTCCAACGTTAGCGACTAAGACGCCATCATAACCATGAACTTCATCCACTCCGGATCCCCATCCGACCCCTGCCCCCACCACGTCTTCAACAAAGCCAGCACAACCATCGCGCCCCACCTCTGAAAAACCATCAACAGCTCCTTCAAGACAGCAACCTTACCGGAAAGCTGGAAGCACGCCGAGATCAACGCCCTTCTGAAGAAACCCAAGGCGGACCCCAAGGACCTCAAGAACTTCCGGCCCATCTCCCTGCTCCCGTTCACGGCGAAAGTGGCAGAGAAGATTGTCAACAAACAGCTATCCCGCTAACTCTAGGACAACAACATCCTGGACCCTTCCCAATCCGGCTCTCGCAGCAACCATAGCACCGAGACCGCCCTCATCACCGCAACTGACACCATCAGGATCCTAATGGACAAAGGAGAAACAGCTGCCCTCATCCTCCTGGACCTATCAGCAGCCTTTGACACAGTCTGCCACCGCACCCTATCAGCACGCCTCCATGACACCGGAATTCAAGAGAAGGCCCTGGACCACATCCTTCCTCTTCGGCAGAACCCGGAGCGTCCGCCTCCCACCCTTTCGCACAAAAAGCACTGAGATCATCTGCGGCATCCCACAAGGATCCTCCCTCAGCCCGACGCTGTTCAATATCTACATAGCACCGCTCACCCACGTCGCACGTCAACATAACCTCAACATCATCTCCTACGCAGACGATCATATCCCTCACCGAAGACCCCCACACCGCCAAAGCCAACCTCCACAGAGGAATGAAGGCCGTAGCGACTGGACGAAGGACAGCTGACTGAAGCTGAACTCAGACAAGACGGAGGTCCTAATTCTCGGACCCACCCCATCAGCCTGGGACGACTCTTGGTGGCCCACATCGCTTGGAACAGACCACGCACGCAACCTGGGGGGGTCATCCTCGACTCCACCCTCTCCATGACCAGGCAAGTCAACGCCGTCTCTGCATCCTGCTTCAACACCCTCCAAATGCTCTGCAGGATCTTCAAGTGGATCCCTCCCGACACGAGAAAAACCGTCACCCAGGCCCTCATCACCAGCAGACTCGACTACGGGAACGCCCTCTACTCAGGAAAAACAACCAAAATCCTGAGACGACTACAACTAATCCAGAACGCTTCGGCATGTATGATCCTCGACGTTCCCCGACGCAGCCACATCACACCCCACCTGAGAGGCCTACACTGGCTCCCCAGCAACAAGAGGATCACTTTCAAACTCCTCAACCACGCACACAAAGCACTCCACAACACCGGACCTACATACCTCAACAACCGTCTCAACTTCCACATGCCCACCCGAAGCCTCCGCTCAGCCAACCTCGCCCTCGCCACAGTCCCCTGTATCTGAAAAACCACCGCTGGCGCCATATCCTTCTCCTACCTCGCCGCCAGACCTGGAATGCACTCCCTACCAGCCTACGACAGATTCAGGACCTGCTGACCTTCAGAAGACTTCTCAAGACCTGGCTCTTCGATCAGTAGCGCCCCCCGCCAGCGTCTTGAGACCCTCACGGGTATGTGGCGCGCTTTAGAAATGCCATGATTGATTGATTGATTGAAACATAACATCGCTGCTCCATCAGTACGCTATATTTTTGGTGGAGTACCCCGTTCACCAAACTCTAAATAACACTCATAAACTGGCAAATATATTGTACATCAATTAGTTAAAGATGTTTAAACCTAACGTCTTCTGGAGCCTGTGTAAAAGGCAAAAAGCTTATTTGGGAAAGTCTATAACAGAGTAAAAAAGATGCAAGAAAGCAATAGTTCAAAAAATAATCAATGTTTCCTTCAAATAACTAAATATAATATTAAGGTCACTACATTCGACTGGTGGAACACACTGTCTAATACAAGACCTATTAGGCATTGGTGTGCTGAAATATAGCCATATTTTGTAATAACATTTTACAAATTGGAAAAAAGCATATGTATGAGAATAATAATATACTAATGAAATTGTATAGCATATTTTCGCCCCAAAGTTTCTCTTTGAACCAATGCATGTAACAAATCCACAAAAATCCTTGCATATCTTGGTCCCATACTCCAACTGTCAGATGCTGATAAAATAAGTACTGCTGAAATGGGCAAGCAACTATAAAGATGTGTTACATGCATTGGTTCAAAGAGAAACTTTGGGGCGAAAATATGCTATACAATTTCATAGGTATATAGGGCTGTAATGAGAGGCTAAGGCATCCAAACAGCAAGCACTACCTACACAAAAACTATAAATAAGCAAATAAAATGTTGTCCTGTTAGCTAAGTAAATATATTAAAAACACTCAATGAGTATCAAGCTGATATTTTAATTTTGAGGAAAAACTGTTGCTTCACAGCACCAATGTTCAGGAGAGTTGTATACCTCATTTTCTTCGGTATTTTAGGTTCATTAAAGGCTCTCAGCAAACTGGTAATACCACAGTGGCCAAGCATGTGTAAAATTACATGGTTATCAATCTTGGACCCCTGAATGGAAAAACTGCCCAGCTGCATGGCCATAAAAGCAAACTAATAAGTCCTGAGATAAGGGGGAGCCAAGCCGCAGTCTGTCTTAGGCAGTTGGAGTACTTTTAAACTGACTCTAGGAGATTTATTACAACATATAAAAGCTGTAAAGCAGCTCTCTAACTTGCAAATAATTTGTAGCGCCAGGAAAAGGTGTAGTCGAATATACTGGCCCAGAGGTTCTGTAAAAAGGGCAAACAAAGTAGGGGATAGGGGGCAATCCTTACAAGTCTCTCCACTGGAAAACGCTGTCATTGCACTTAAATAATTTATTATGATTTCAGTAAAAGCATTTTCATACAACCTAGAGATAGACCTTGTGAGTTGATTTGTCTAAGATTTTAAACAAAAATGCCCAGCTTACAAGGTCAAAAGCCTTCTCTGCATGAAGCTGGACTATGGCTGCAGGGATGTCATCAGTGATTACCAGATAGATAAACCCGGCCAAGTAGTAAGAATTGGCTCTCATACTGTGGCCCTGAATAAAATCACTTTGTTCTGGATGCATTAATAACTTCATTACTACACTAATATGAGTGGCTAGAATTTTTGTAAAAGTCTTATTGTCAGTATTTAAAAGTGTTATTGACCTATAAGAGGATGTGCCTAATTCATCCATCCCCTTCCTTAAATTTGACTAAGACTCATTTCTTTAAGGAAGGTGGGATGGTGACCCCAGTCAGGATAGAATTAAACAATTCAGAGAAAGGGGTTTCTACAAAAGAGAAAAACATTTATAACATTCGCCCCGAAGCCATCTTCCCCCGGTGTTTTAGACCAAGGCAAGTCTTTTATAGTCCTTTTAACTTCCACAGGGCTGACTCGATGCATCAAAAGGTCCACAGCTTCGCTGCTTAGCTTTGGAAGATGCAATTCACGTAAAATATTTTCACCAGAACTGAATCCCATGTTTCTGTTGCCCCCCTTATGGAGAGAATTGTAGTAATTCAAAAATATTTGGCCAATCTTTCCAAAATCCCTTTCTATTTCTCTTGTACCTGGGTCCTTTATGCCAGTAATTAGATTTCAATAGTTTCTTTATCTGGCCATCCAGGCTAGGAAATGGCTCATTTTCTCACCCTCTTCATACACCCGGCAATTGCTGGCATGACTGTCGAGAATTTACTTTCCCTAAAACAATCCTTCAAGGCGTCCCTCTTTTTCTGCCATAGACACCGAGAGCAGGAAAACTGCTCGATTAGAGTTCTGTGATATGCCTCATCAGACCCTCTCTAGGTTGTCCTGCTTTACTTTTACCATCTACTTTTTAAAGATCGAGTTGGATATCATAGAGCCCCGAATAGTGGTCTTTAATGCCTTCCAGGCAGTAGTGCCTTCTGCTGTGTGGGTATTAAAGGAGAATAAAAAATCAATCACCATTGGCAGGGACTGGACATAGGATTCCTGACCAAGTAATGTCTTGTCCATACCTATATTCTGATTACTCTTGGATGTAATAGGGGGGAATTTTAAATCAATTACCACGTGGTCTGAGAAGGCACTGTCATGATATTATAAGGAAATATTTGAGCTAGTTAGAGAGGGTAAAAATAGATCTATCCATGAAGCAGACCTTCTAGAATCACAGGAGTACATCATTATTGTTGGATTTAGCTTTCCCCATACATCCTGGACTCCCAGCGAGAACAAGGATCTTTACAAACCTTTTTATGTTCTTATGTTGCCAGCAATTTGGGTTAGAAGAATCAACCACAGGTGCAGAGAGATAGTTAAAAATACCCCCTATTATAGATATCCCAGGAAGATTACATAGCTCCCATAACAATGACTAAAGAGGCTTAATGTTGTTGTGAATAAGACCATAAAAGGAAACAATATTATATGTCACAAAGGAAACTACAATGGGAACTAATACCCAGAACACCCCATCATCTGATATGGGGAAAAGGCAGCTAACCAGAGCTTTATGACAGATCACCTCTGCTATCCCTCTAGGGCTGATTCGGCAGAGAGAACAAAATGCTGACTAACCCAAAGGTAGTGGAGTTTGTCACCTTCCTTCTCCCGAACAAATTGAGTCTCGTGTATAGGAATGACAGAGGGATAATGTTGCTGCAAACTCAAAATAAACAGGTCCCTCTTTCATCTGTTATTTAGCCGATTCACATTATGGTAAGCTATAGTAAAATCCATCTCCTTATTATCCATATCTATATATTCTATTTCACTCAAAATCAATGCCTCTATTTAGCTCAGTTGACAATTCTAAACCATAGATATCTACTGTTCCAAAACAGAGTTTTCCCCTCCCAAATGCAGTGACCCCCTCCACCAGTGAACATCACATCACATCATGTGGTAATGCAATCAATAGGGAAAAACACCATTTCCAAAGTGCACCAACCCAGTGTCCCCTACTCTACCCCTAATCCCTCTCACCTCCTGGGCACTCCCTGCTATGACCTCTGAGGCCTGACCTTAACCCATTTGGCACCATGGTTTTGTGCCAAGCTCCCTTACCCCACCCAACACCCTGCCACCACTCCTACTAATAGAGCAAACAAAGATTCTAAAGTTAATTTACAATGCACAAATTGCCAAGTCTAAGTATTCTCTGATATTCCCTTCAGGAGCTTCTGTGCCTCTTTAACAGTGGTGAGCAGACTAAACAGGCCATTGTGCAGAACTTTCAACTCAGTGGGATGGATGATAGTAGCCTGGGCCTCCATCTGGAAGATTGCTGGAAGCAGAGCCTTGAAATCCCTTTTCCTGTGGGCTGAGTCCATGGTCATGTCCGAAACATTAGAATGAAATACTCATTGTTCACATTGAACGCTTTTGCCTGGATTGACTTTCTTAGTACTAACCCCAGGCGGAGAACACCCCTCTGCCTGCGGAGTGTGCCGAGATTTGCCTTCTCAGCGTTTCCCGGAGAAGGCAAGTCTCCGCACACTCTGCAGCGGAGCAGAGTTGGCCAGCCCCCACCTCCACCCCTCTATTAACAAGTAAGCCAACATTAATTCAAAATAAATTTAAAACCACTTATCTCTGTACTGCGGCGTCCCTACGCTGCCCTACTCCTCTTCCTCGCCGTATTGGTAATCTTTGAGAAAACCGTGCATGCACACTCGCCCGCTCATGCACATTTCTCGCAAGAGCAAAAGTCTCTGCCCGGGGCAGCTACTTGATGGTTGATGGGTGAGAGCAGCTCATGCTCCAGGCTCTGGCTCGAAATTGGAGTCTGAGGGGTCTGTCAGGCATTAGACTACTTCAAAGTCCCATCACTGAAATCTAATGGACCATAAATGGCACAATGTAACCATCATAAGAATATCAGGGCCTTGCTTGACTATACATTCATGAAACAGCAAATCTTGAAAAACGCATTGAAACCAATTGCAGAAGGGGGCTGTTCTGAAGCTGACTCTCTCTGTGCCCTTATTTCACCATGTTGAAGGGTTAGTATGCAATCACCTAAAGAAACCTGTATCCAAACCTCAAAGACCACTCTTTATCTGAAAAATTATAAACAGTGCTGACCTCCAACATCCCCACTTGGTAAAAAGCTTAGAAAAAGTAGTACCTATTCAGCATTCCCCAGTCTGGATCAGACCTAGTAGTCTTGAGGCTGGTATAGCTAATGAAGGTTTTTGTTCAGAACTGGTATCATTTGTGTCCCCGTTCCCTGTATGTTTGAGCTGGTGTCTGGAATGCTGAGAGTTAATGTTGTAATATAATGTTAGAGTGCAGTTTTGAGTGCAAGCTAGGAGATAGGGACCGTTGACGAGAGAATGGACTATTGACAGGCCCTAGTCCACAGCATGCTAGGCCTTAAACACCTACTCCTCTCCTGTTGTAAAATATTTAGTCATACACAATTTCACACCATGCTTTCTCACACAAATAATTTGATTTACAAGACCAAGTTCAAAGTTTCTAAAGTTTTTGCAATCATATATCAAGTCATTTGCACGTTAGCTACTGCTGTTTCCTTGGCTCAAGACTTTTGTATGAAGACCCTGCTCTCCAACTACAACATTTTAGAGAAAGGACCTGTGTCAAAGTTGGAAGTTTCTGGAAGAGTCGGAGGCCTGCCACAAGAAGGATGATAGTCCTGTGAATGTGGAAGACTTGTTTGGGACTGCTCACCCTCAAATCTACTGGCAAGTGGTGTCAGCTCAAGCTGCTGTGAAGGAGGAGCCCAGTGAGGAGGACAGTCAAAGGTAAAGGAGCCAGCTAATGAAGCCCTTTGCTCCTCTTAACACCTTGGAAAGTGTCTTAAATTCATTCCAGCACAGGGCTGATGTTACTTCCCATCCAGAGTGATTTGGACAGTGTGTACATTGAGATGGTTCTCCATGCGCAAAATGCGAAAAATATTTTTCTAGTGGAGCATATCTTTTCAAGCATACTCCTGGGAGTGTTGGTGCATAGCAATGTTCTGGCAGAGGGGAAGATCTCTGTCCACATTTTTGTGCTTTTCTTTTTGTAAATCAGACCCATTACACCAATACTTCAATAACCCCACAGGTTACCAGTTTAGATTAAGTTTTCGTCTTTGACCATTGTACATAAAAAGATATATGGCAATAGCCCTAAATTCGCACTTTCATTCCCACCCAGAATCATTGTTCAGCTTGAAAAATTTGAATTAGTGTGAGTTTTGTTACATTATTTGCATTTGTTGCTGTAAAAGTGTGGCACTCACTATCTTTTGAGGCTAAATTTGTTTGCTCTTTAGAAAATCAACTAGAATCTTGCTTCTTTACTCACATTCTGCTGGTAATTTCTCATCATTGCATTCAGAGGCAGAGCTGAGGATGGTAAGCATGGTGTAAAGAACTTGTTAATGATGAAGATGATCATTGCCATAGAAAAATCTCAACTGATCAGGAAGGGCATGGATTGTGACAATTTGCACCTCAGAAGGACATATTTGAAAACTGTCGCAAAACTTTCACTCATTTTCTTTACCAACTGATAGTACTTCACAGATCTGCAATGAGTCGTAATTTAATCATGACAGGCATGCATACAAACAGGGAACACAACTATAATTATTCCAAACTGACTCAGGAAAACTGTACTCAAACTACATAATACCTGTCTGTCACTCTAAGCCAGCCCCACCAACACATGCAATCAGGCCCAATCATGAATCAGGACACCTACAGTACTGCAATTATAGGACATGAAGGCTAGTTTGTACACGCCACACAGATTCTTATGTTGCACAGGCTTGTAATTAATGACATTGAGAAAGCCACCATTAACACAGCTATACAGACATTGACCACCAAATAATTGCGTCCACAACAGATGTGCGATTGAGATAGTAGGAAACTGTACAGATTGACATATATTGGCATACTCATTCTTGCACATGAAGTGTGGCCAAAGTTATGACTCTTTATCATTCATTTAAAAAGTAGATCTAGTTGGAAGTTTGATCATGTTCTTCTTGACATATGTAAAATTCACAGTAGGTGAAATTCATAAAATGAATGAAATTTTGCTTCATGCAATTTTACAAGGAGCAATTTGGGCTCAAACAATATTCTGTGAGGTATGCCATCACAATAAAGTTTGACATGAAATACTGGTAAACATCCTTTTGTGCTGCCTGAATAATTTCACTTGATTGCATGTAATGTTTGCAAAATGCAAACCAAACACATGACTTCACCTACTGCTAGAAAAAAAGCAGGAATGCACCCAATAGAAGATGACATGGGGCACAATGTCCAACTGATTATATTTCAAGGCACTACACAAGCAGATCATGGAACAACTTAAGATCAAATTCCAACAAATAAGACTCCTCACCAGAAAAAAAGCAGTACAAAAACAGGCTTAGTTAAAAATCCAAATGAATTTCACCACAGAGGCAAACAAACATGAAAGAATGTTAAAGCCCCTAGGTCAGTTGCTGCTTTGTGGCCCATGCTGAAAAAAGATTTTGGGGCACATGCATCAAAAAAATTTTTTGCCATTCCTTAATAGCGATTTTTAGGAATTTGCTATTACTGAATCGCAAAAGTGAATGCATCAAAAAATCGCTATAATTTAGCGAGTCGTTAAAAATAGCTATTCTCAATAGTAATTTTGTTTTTACCGAATTGGTAATAGCGAATTCGCTATTACAGAACTGTTAATAGCGATTTACCCATATTGCTGCATTGAGATGGCATCACAACCAAGAAGTGTGTATGCCACAAACATGTGCAGAAAATACATAAATACATAACTGAACTTGCACTGTTTAAAATCACAGATGCAGCAGTGCAGGACGGGGATGTGGCTGACTCCTACGAATCAGAGGGACCAGTGGAGCAGTCTGAGGAGGGACCAGGAGTCCCAGGATCCTCACCCATACCTGCTCCCACTTGATGCAGGCAAATAGTCCCACCACTGCCTGCTTCGAACAGTGATGAAGAGAGTCACACAGGAACTCCCACACCACTAACAGGGGTACCAATGTGGTGCCGTGTTATCCAGTTCTGCACGCGAAATCCCAGGGCAATCCTGACGTCTGCAGACGACAATAGGGCACCTGCCTGGAGTGGGCTTGAGGGCAAGATGATGAGGGTCCAGCACCTGCAAGGAAGGAACATGAGGATGATGCAGGACGAACTGGGGTTAATGACAACACACATGGGGGAAATACGTGACTGCCTGAGAGAGCTTACCACTGCGGTAGTTGAAGGGCACAGGGCAAACACGGAAAACCTAGCCAGTGTTGGAACAGCTATGCACAAGTTGTGAAGGGTCATCCAGGGTGAGCATGCCTCCCATGGCAAGAGGCATCACAATTTGATGGGGCGCCTGGACGGTTACACCAGGGCAACCAATAGGCTGAATACAACTGCAGCTCAGCTTTCCAGGCGTGCTGTCAGCATGCAGGTGGACATGAGCCATTGCTGCTGGGATGTGGCCAGGGGCCGCATCCAGGTCACTAACGCAGTGGAACAGCTCCAGACTGCTCCAGCTAGTGGAAACAACGTGCTTGCAGAGGAGGACAGTGAGGAGGCCTCCAGCCTCAGCAGCCTACTGATACCTGTGACAAATCCCAGGAGGTGCAGTACCAGGAGCAACTCAGGCACAGAAGGCTCAATGAGGGATGTGGCTGAGCATACTGAGAGGGCCACAGAAGTGCGTGGCCGAAAGAAGTAGACATATGGACAGGTACAATTCTGGTGTGGTAACCAGAATCTTTTAAATAGTTCCCACTGAAGTTTAAGTGTCAAGGCAATGACATTTATTTGTCTGTACTCACACTGCACTTGTCTGCACATGGTATGTGTGCATTAACACAACCACACAATTTTCACAATAAACCTTTGAGCACATACTGTCTTGTTTCTGGATTACACACCTTAAAAGTAATGTTGCATGATTTCTGCACATCTCCGTCTCCCCTATGCTGCATTTGGACCACATGCCGCTTGTGGTGGTTGTCTTGGCTGGATGTATACCTCAGGCTTGCTGTCAGAGTCTTCCAGGGGAATGCCCCTATTAGTGGCTATGTTGTGCAACATGGCACATGTGGCGACTATTTTGCAGCAAGATTCTGACCTATACTGTAATGCACCCCCTGTTTTGTGGAGGCAGCGGACCCTAGATTATAGTAAACCAAATGTCCTCTCAATCCCATTGCGCATGGAGATCTGTGCCTCATTATATTGCTGCTCACTTTCGGGGTAGGATTTAGATATGGAGTTATGATGAAAGAACGCACTGCATGTGCACTGTCACCTACAGGATGTAATGAGAAAATGCATTAGTCACTGCTATGTGTCAGCATGGCAGACAGAGGTGCAAGAGAGTATTACATATGTTTGCCAAGCAAATATCCTTCGCCAAATTCCCCTGCAAGTAGACGTCTGTGTATGCCACAATGCAGGAAGATGTAGGAGATATGTGCACTTTTATGAAAACTAACCTATACACCGGGTTATGTGTGTGTTTCTTAAACTCTATCACACATTGGTATTAAATAGATTGGAGTGACAAGATATATGTATTTATAAAACTTCTTTTTAATTATTATTATTTAAACTTCTCACAATTGATAATGTGACTTTTTTTCTTTTCACACTATTTTTATATACACATAAATAATCGTTGATTCATACAAAATTCTAAACATAGATATATATCTGATTACAATGATTTATCATACATGTATTTATACATAAGTCAACAACTGATTATTCGTGACCAATACAAAACTAGATATGTGCACTGCCAGGGTAACTAGCCACTATGTCTGTGATAATGTTTTTAGAATTGTAGATTACTTGAATATTCAATGAATGATAAGATTTCCAGTTGCGGTAAATGTACTCATTCACTGATGGTGGGCAAATGGCTACAAGCATCCCATCAATGCAACCAATGACAAGTGGGAAATGGGCAACATGATAAAATCTAATGTAGTTTGCAGCAATTCCTGTGGTGTTGTGGGGGAACCTGATGTGGTGGTGTATCCTCTGCAACATGGCATCAAGGAATGCGCAAAGAAATCGTGATAGCGCACTTTGAGAGACATCTCCAGGTGAAGCAATTATTCACTGGAAGCTCCCTGATACTAGGAGGTGCAGTGAACAGAGGACCTGCATGTGAGAGGGGATGGCAGGTGTCCAGTGAGTCTAAGGCTGCAGTATTGGGTCCAAATCAGCTATGAGCTCATAGATGGTGTCTGCATTCAGCCTATATTTATCATAAATATCTTCCTCTGTCTGCCATAGCAAAGTAACGTGCACTCGGAAAATGTGCTCCCGTATCCTCCTTCTTCTCTGTGCTGCTGCTCTTAGCCCCATCGTCCTCTCCATGACGTAGAGAGTTGCCATTGTGAAGCATCCTGATGCTTTCTGGGACTGTTTAAGTAGTTTACTGATGATTTGCACCTAATTTCTTCCATTTGAAATGGTTACCACCGGATGTGATTTGTTCTTATTTAAGAATTGCTAATTGCGATTTTTTTAACAGATTCAGTATTTGCAAATGTGTAATGCATTGGATTTGTGATTTCTTATTAGTGATTACCAAATACCGAATCGCTATTACTGATTTGCTATTTAGGTAATCACTATATTTCTGGAATTTTTGATGATATTCTGCGAATGGGCTTAATGCATTTTAGTCAGCTGTTTTGTGATCGCAAATTGCCTTTTTTACCGGTTCACAACGTTTGCGAACGCAATTTAGCTTGATGTATGTGCCCCTCTGCCGCTAGCAGAGAATGTTCTTGTTCTTCAGGGACTGATAGTTGTCTACTGGGAGCCATTTTGAGAATCAAGAGGCAACCCCTGGAGAAGGTCCCATGCCTTCAGCAGGTAGACTTTCACTTTGAACGTTTCCCTAAAAAAGGCAGTGAGTAAGCCAATGCCTCAGATGATAATTCATTTTCTCCAGGCTTTGTAATTTCTTTTACCCTTATTGGTTGGTTTGTGTTACAGTTTTAATAATCAGGCCATCTTCAAGAAGCAGTAATTGTAGGTTGTTGTAGGAACTATGGCGCCAATAGGTGGTTGGAATGGAAGGTAGAGCTTGTAAATTATGTTTCTGTAAGCAAAACTCATCTGTGTTTCGGTCTGATTTGTGTAAAGACTATAGTGATATCCTACTTACTTACTTATGCCTACTACCCCTCCTGGGCTATAGGCCATCAGTTGGGATTGTCCTGCCATCTCTGTTCTGGGCTTTCCTTTCAATGTGACTGCAGATGTTACCCATCCCCATATAGTCAGCCTCATTGACACAACAGCAGGTGGTTCTTTGCCTTCCTCTTTTCCCTTTCCCTTGAGTCTTCCATTTGAGGACTTGTCTGGTGGTGTTTGATGCAGGCCTGCAGAGGGTGTGACTTATCCAGCCCCAGGTTCTTTTTCTGATTTCTTCATGAGCAGGGGGTTGGAAAGTCTGCTGCCATGGGTCGTTTTTGCTGAGGGTGTTTGCCCAGTGGATTTGGAGAATTTTCCTCAGACAGGTGTTGACGAAGGTCTGGACAATGTTGGTGGTGGTCACCGTTGTCCTCCAAGTTTTTGCTCCAAACAGAAGGACCCATTTTAAATGTAGTAGTTCCAGAAACACAATATTTTAGCAGGAATCCAAGATGCATTTGAAATTTATGGCAAAGCAGAGTAGGGCAACAGGTTCAAATATATATGTGTTTTTGAAGGTACAGTTTGTGCAATCAGCAACTCATATTGGTAGAGAGAAGGCCAAGGGTGTTATAGAAGCCCCCTTAAGCTAGCCATTATATAATACATAAGTAACAAGTAACCAAGTGGTGTAGTATTGCAGTGTATATAGTAGCATCATGTTTGGAGGCATTTATGTGCAGCAAGTATTTCATGGGGTAATGTGGACGTAACCAGATGTAGAAGGTTTTTAAAATGGTCCTTTATTGGACATTGACACAATATACCACACTGACCTACCAAAACTTCCCATGTTAACCCTCGGATCTGAGAGAGGTAGAGCGATAGCGCTGGCACTGGGGGCTGCCAAACAGGTATTGCTGGCTACATTGGGCAAGACAGAGGTTCCATCTCACCTGGATTGGCTATATAAATTGTGGGAATTTCTGGGTATGGAGAAGATTACGGCAGTCCTTACACACTCCCTTTCCAAGTTCGAGGACACATGGGGGTCCACCATAGAATTCTTGTCTAACGAATTTACGGAACTCACCTGCCCTAAGTACCTCAGAGTCCTCCGCCTCACTGGCTCCAACCGTCTACACACAGAAACATGATAGTCCGTCTCCCATCTCGTTCGCCTACTGACCATTTGCCAGGCCCACCTCACACTCACTTTAGTAATCACCTCCATTATCTTGTCTCAGTTTTTCCTACTTTTTTTTTCTCCTTCTATTCTTCTTATAGCTCAGTTCCAATGCAAGTTCCCCACCGGCTGGTGGATGTAGGTGGCGGGTATTGTTATGCTTGAACTCGCTTTACAATATTAAAAAGATTTAAACCAAAAAAGAAAAATTTCCTCAATTAGTCTAACTCTCTGTAAACATTCCGGGTCATTGTGGTCACTCAAAATAATCCTTTGGATGAAACCTCTTCTCTGATTGCCGATCTTCCTTCTCATGGTGTCTTGCATGAATATTTGTACCAGTTCCAAGTGCATGTAAAGAAGCTAGAGCTCTTCTCACTGTTGTTTGTTTTTTATTTCATTTTTATTCTTTATAGGGTGCTGAAACAACCCCCAGATAACAATGCATCACTGTATATGGCAACAGGAAATACATATCTCACATGATGGGTTCTAAGCATGTGGGAAGGCCTATAGAAACAAATTGGTGGGAGAGCATTTTGAAATGGGCAACGCGAGGGGAAGTTAGTCCTCAGTAGTTGATAAGAGAAGGAGATGACTGCTTATTTTTGTGTGGGAGGAAAGATATATGGCTGAAGGCCTTTCCAGAAGTGAAGCAGGATTTACCCAAATCTGAGGTGTCAATAGTTGTCATTCTTTAGTCTTAAAGCATATGCCAGAAACGCTTTTTTCGATGTACATGTGTTATGAGATTTTCAGATTTCAGGCTTGGCTAAGGAGGAGTGTAAATTGTATAGGGTGTTACCAGAAATTAATTTTGGAGATAAATTAGACCTTTTCTTCTTTAGAGGAAGAACTTGTTGATCAAGAAGGTGGGTCTGAAGAGGAGTTGTGCCAGAAGATAAAGCTTTCACACCTTGGATGGGTGAGATGTGTTTGAACATCCACATTTTGGTACATAGTGAAGCTGCTGCATGACATAATGGATCCTAGTTACAATTTAGATTTTGCCTGTAGTCAGCTTTAGCTGTCTACTGCTGAAGTCCTATTGTCTTTAATACAATATATACAGTGGGCTTTAGATTGCCCCCTTTTTAATTTGTGGACAGCTTTCTTGTCTATCCCAGTTCCCTGATTTTGTCCCTGCACTGCTGATGTGAGGGAGCTAGACTTTTAGATTTCTTTTAGCACTCTATTATTTTCATCTTTTTCTTGTTCATTCAAAGGCATCAACTGTTTGTACATTGCTTCCCAGGCTCTTCCCATGGCCCCCTTCATAACTTTTGAAAACATGTTATCCCCTAAGGATGTTGCTTGTGTGGGAGCCCAGGAAATGATACCAGGCCGCTCTCTTCTCTATCCTTTGTTCCCCATTCTGTGATTCTGTTTTAATACATATTTTCCGTTGTTCACCATACATACCAACTCTTTTTATTATATTCTTTTCTGCAACAGCCTGGCTTCACAGTCCATTCCTTACTACAATAAAACAATTGCCCTATGTTTTTCTTTGATTGTCTGGAGGCCTGGCAAGGTGGAACTGGGCCACTACTGCTTTATATGTTGTACTCCTGTCCATTGTTTTTTTTTTTTTTTAAATAGCTGTTAGCGATATTTGAATGGTAAACTAAAAATACAACATGGCTGCCGGTGTTTCACTGTGTATTCATGCTCGTACACTCACACATGCATATGGGAATGTTGAAAAATGGCCACTGCATGTATGCTTGTATACACCTACATAGTTATATACCAACAACCATTTTGCTCTTTAAAATATATTATTACAATGTGGCAATGGTAATTTTAGAATGATACATTTTACAAAATGTATATGTGTGGCAGCATTACAAAACAAGCATTGTCAAAGCCAGTAGGTCACCATTTGCCTTTGAAAGGCACATTTTATTGGCTTCTCCTTTGTGTCTTGGCTGGTATTCAGACAAAATATTGAGTTAGAAATGTCAACTTACACAAATATCGAGTTGTAAATAGAGTGACACAGAAATATCGACAGCAAGAATATCGTGGTCAAGAATATGGATTTTAAGGTAAAAAATATCATTTTTTTAAATATAGATTTTTTAATTAGTGTTATATATTTTAGTATATATTTTAAATGTATGTGTATTTTTTGTATACGTATTGTATATGTTTTTAATGTATGTGTCAAATTTTTAGCAGTTATCAATTTTATTTTAATTACATTTAGCATTTTTTAGCTCTGTAGCGGGTTGTGGGTCCATAGGAGAATAGGGTGGGAAGTAATTTAATGATAATAAACTAATGAGTATTTTTTATTTATTACTATTTATTTAATTGAGAGTGAAGTACTGTATTACTAATTAATTATTAATTGGTCATTAATTAATATAATTTAATTAATTGGTAATGAATTATGGTAATTGTGTAATTAGTTTTAGGTGTGGGATGTGGGGTTTATGTGATAAAGGGTGAGAAGTAATTCATTTTTGATTAATTAATAATTAGTTAATTAATGATAATTAATTGATTGAAAATTAATTATGTAAATTGTGTAATACATTTTAGGTGCGGGATGTGGGGTTTATAGGAGTAAAGCGTGGGAAGTAATGTATGTTTAATTAATTAATAATTCGTTTTTAATTAATATTAATTAATTAATTGAAAACTAAGGGCCCCATTAGGATGACGGGCGGATCGCCCCCGTCGGCTCGGTGGTTGCCACCGCCGGCCAGGCAGGGGCGATCCACCTGCCATCTTTGCTGCAAAGACCCCCCGCCATATTACCATGGCTTGGGGGTCCGCGGCAGAAGGGAAGACCGTTCGCCGCTTTTCCGCCCGGTCGACAAGTCGACAGAGGCGGAAAAGCGATCAATAAGGTGGCGGTGTCTGTTAGGCACCGCCAGCCATATTACGATGTGTCCTGTAACATGCCTTTCCGTGGCGGCAACATGCGAGGATTTCTTGCGGGGCCCGTTGCAGGCCCCCAGGTACTCTGGGAGGTGGGGGGTGCACATGGTGGGTACTGCATTTCAATGTACAACATGGCAAGCACTGCGCGGTGCCTGTCACATTGTGCATTTAAAAGCACAGCATGCATTTTGGCATTGCGGCGGGCGGTGTCAGGGGCGCATCCTAATGGGATGTGCGGGACCGCCACACCCTTGGTGAGTGGTCCCATTTCCCACTGGTATGGCGGGCAGACAAAGTCCGGCCGCCATACTAATGTGCCCCTAAATATGGAAATTGTGTATTTAATTTTATGTGTGGGTTGTAGGGTTTATAGGGTGGGAAGTAATATATGTTTAAATAATTCATATTTGTTGATCATTATTAAATAATTAATTAATTAATTAATTAATTAATTAATTGATATTTATTTGGGAAATTGTTTATGTTTCTGTGGGTGGGTTTTACTTTTATAGGGGTAACGGGCAGGGAGTACATTAATTTTACTACCTTATAATTAGTTAATAAATACTATTACTTTTAATGGTGTAATTATTTTTTTATAGTTTAATTTTAACTGTGGGTTGTGGAGATTATAAGGGTAAAGTGTGGAAAGTTACTTAATTTTTATGAGTTTATATATATTTTTTTAATTTAGATGTGGGTTGTGAATTTTTTGGGGTTATAGGGTAGGAAATAAAAAACTAAATGTAAGTAATAATTAATGTTTTTCTAATTAAAATATGTATTTGTTTAAAAAAAGTTTTTTATTGTATTTACTATTACATTTTTAGGTATTTGTCATATGTATTTAACATTTCTTTTGTTGTTAATATTTTTTTTTTATTTTGAACTGACTGGCGTCGGAATATTAATTGATACAGTTTCCCTACTGTTGCACTGGTTGCAGTGGGAATAGTACATTGTATTCCACCACTATCCAACACTCTCCCTACTGTTGCACTCACTGGAGTGGGAATAGTAAATTTTGCCCCCCCCCGCTATCAAACACTTTTCCTATTTTTGCATTCACTGGAGTGGGAATAGTAATTTTTACCCCTCTGCTATTCACCCTTTTCCCTATACTGTTGCACTAAATGGAGCGGGAATAGTATATTTGATCCCTCTGCCATCCAACAGTTTCCCGACTGTTGCACTCAATGGAGTTGGAATAATAATGTATACTAACCCTGGGCGAAGAACTACGCTCCGTTCGCGGAGTTTGCGGAGTTTCGGCAACTCCGCGCTCCGCGGAGAACGCGAAGTTGTTGAATACTCCGCAAACTGCTGCGTAGCGTAGTTCTCGCGCACTCAATAGCATTTTCGCGTGCGCGAGGATGCTTGTCGGTAAGATCGAGTTGCCGAACACGCAGAAACTGCAATCTGGCACAGAATAACTCGCGAACACGTTAGTAGTGACCGGAAATAAGGGGACGCGAGCGGGCAGGACAAACCTCATGGGTAACTTCGCGCGCTACACATCCCGAGCATGCAGGCAATCAATCAATCAATCAGGATATTTGTATAGCGCCCTACTCAGCCAGAGGGTCTCAAGGCACTTGGGGGAGGGGGGTTCGCTACTGCTCGAACAGCCATGTCTTGAGTTGCTTCCTGAAGCAGAGGTGGTCTTGGGTCAGGCGGAGGTGGATGGGGAGGGAGTTCCAAGTCTTGGCTGCCAGGTAGGAGAAGGATCTTCCTCCCATGGTGGATCTTCGGATGCGTGGCACGGCGGCGAGGGCGTGGCTGGTCGATCGTAGCTGGCGGGTGGGAGTGTAGAAGGTCAGGCGGTTGTTGAGGTACCTGGGGCCCAGGTCGTGGAGGGCCTTGTGTGCGTGGGTGAGGAGTTGGAACGGGATTCTCTTGCTGACGTGGAGCCAGTGAAGGTCTCTCAGGTGTGCGGAGATGTGGCTGTGTCGGGGGATGTCCAAGATGAGTCGTGCGGAGGCGTTCTGGATGTGTTAGAGTCTTTTCTGGAGTTTGGCTGTGGTTCCGATATAGAGGGTGTTTCCGTAGTCCAGTCGGCTGGTGAAGAGTGCCTGTGTGACCGTCTTCCTGGTTTCAGTGGCGAGCCATGGAAAGATCTTTCGGAGCATGCGTAGGATGTTGAAGCATGATGATGAGACTGCGTTGACTTGTCTGGTCATCGAGAGGGAGGAGTCCAGGATGAAGCCCAGGTTGCGTGCGTGGTCCGTTGGTTTGGGTGCGCTGCCCAGGGCAGGGGGCCACCAGGAGTCGTCCCAGGCGGAGGGTGATGATCCAAGGATGAGGACTTCCGTCTTGTCTGAGTTGAGTTTCAGGCGGCTGTTCCTCATCCACTCGACTACGTCTTTCATCCCTTCGTGTAGGTTGGTTCTGGCGGTTCCTGGGTCGTTGGTGAGGGAGAGGATCAGCTGGGTGTCGTCGGCGTAGGAGATGATGTTGAGGTTGGGTTGGCGTATGATGGCTGCGAGGGGGCTCATGTAGACGTTGAAGAGGGTGGGGCTGAGTGATGATCCTTGTGGTACGCCGCATATGACTTCGGTGGCCTTGGATCTGTACGGGGGGAGGCGGACTCTCTGGGTTCTTCCCGTGAGGAACGAGATGATCCACTCCAGTGCCTTCTCTTGGATTCCGATGTTGCTGGGGCGCTGCACTAGGGTGCGGTGGCAGACCGTATCGAATGCTGCAGAGAGGTCCAGGAGGATGAGGGCCGCTGTTTCCCAGTTGTCGAGCAGGGCTCGGATGTCGTCAGTGGCTGCGATGAGGGCGGTCTCGGGGCTGTGGTTGGTGCGGAAGCCGGACTGCGAGTGGTCGAGGCTGGTTGGGCGAGCGCAATTGGTGATCCGCTGTGTGAGGTTGTTGGCTGCTTGGTTGGGGTCCGTTGAGCTGGCGGGCTGGTTCTGGCTCAGTGCAGTGGTGAGCTGGTCGGTGGTGATCTTGTTCCAGTTCCTGCAGGGAACCTGTTGCGGGTGGTGGTGAGTCGTGGTCTTTCTGAAGCTGAAGTGGACGCAGCTGTGGTCTGTCCAGTGGAGCCCGGTGCAGTGGCTGAAGGAGATGTACTTGCTGGAGGAGAAGACTGGGTCAAGCGTGTGTCCGGCGTAGTGGGTGGGGGTGTTCACCAGTTGCATGAGTCCGAGGTTGGCGAGGTTGTCCAGCAGGGTGGTGGTGGTGTTGTCGTTGTTGTTCTCCAGGTGGAAGTTGAGGTCCCCTAGGAGGATGTAGTCAGCGGAGGCGAGGGCGTGCGGGCTGATGAAGTCTGTGATGTCTTCGCTGAATTGTGTGCGAGGTCCTGGGGGTCTGTAGATGAGGGTGCCTCTGAGTGTGGTCTTGGGGTCGGTGTGTATCTGGAAGTGAAGATGTTAAGCGGCTGTGAGGGTGTCGTCTGAGTTGGTCGTGATGCGGATGGTGTTCTTGTGGACGATGGCGATGCCTCCTCCTGTCTCGTTGACGCGGTCTCTCCGGGTGATCTTGTATCCTTCCGGGATGGCGACGTCGGGCGCTGAGGAGGCGTTCATTCATGTTTCCGTGAGGAAGGCGACGTCTGGAGATGTGGTGTCGAGCAGGTTCCAGAGTTCCACGGCGCTCCCGAAGACGAAAAATGGCTTGCGAACGGGTCAAGCAAGCTACTACGCATGCTCGCGGAGCTATGCGTAGTTCGCGGAGTGCAAGTGCATCTTCGCGTAGCTCGCGGAGTGCGGCTACGCGAACTACGCCCAGGCTTAATGTATACCCCTCCGCTATCCAACACTTTTCCTACGGTTGCACTGATTGGAGTGGGAATAGTACATTTTATGCCTTCACTATCCAACACTTTCCCTACTGTTGCACTCACTGGAGTGCGAATGGTAATTTTTACCCCTCGGCAAACCTACACTTTCCCTACTGTTGCATTCATGGAGTAGAAATAGTAATGTTTGCCCCTCCGCTATTCAACACTTTCCCTACTGTTACACTCACTGGAGTGGGAATAGTCATTTTTACCCCTCCATTAGCGTACACTTTCCTTATTGTTGCACTCACTGGAGTGGGAATAATAATTGTTACCCCTCCGCTATCCAACAATTTCCCTACTGTTGCACTGACTGGAGTGGGAATTGTAAATATTATCCCTCCGCTGTCCAACACTTTCCCTACTGTTGCACTCAGTGGTGTCGGAATAATAATTTTTACCCCTCTGATATCCAACACTTTCCCTACTGTTGCTCTGACTGGAGAGGGAATAGTACATTTTAAACCTCTGCTATCCAACACTTTCCCTACTGTTGCGCTCATTGGAGTGGGAAAGTAAGTTTTACCCCTCCGCTATCCAACACCTTCCCTACTGTTGCACTCACTGTCGTGGGAAATTTAAGTTTAAAGATGTTTAAATAGCAGCATATAAGGTATGGAAGGTTGTACGGAGGATGTTAGATATTCCGGAGATATGTTTTTATACCCCTACTAATTCCACAATAATGCTACCTGCTATATTTTGGGATCTTCGAATAGATTAACGAAGAGCTAAGTTGATAATGCAATTAGAAGATTTATTTGATACTTAGCGGACAGACATATTCAAATATCTGCTAATACGAGATTACCTATGGAAACACCAGAAGCAGAAAGAGATGAAGACTATCCCTCTTGTTGAGGCAGTTAAACGCGTATCTAAAATAGGGGCACAGTATGGTAGATTAATGGGTACACAGCAGGACAATCTGGAGGCCCAAGATAGGAAATGGCGTGCACGGCTAGGACAGGAAGGGTTGTATATGCAACAATCTATAGATATTGCAGGAAAAATTCTGGTTTTAGCTAGTTTGAAAGCCCAACATTTCAAGCTACTATTTAGCTTATATCACACATCTGCGAGGATGATGAAATGAGGGGGATCAAATGATGGGAAGTGTTTTAGATGTGCGATGGAGAAGGCTGATATCATGCATATCTTTTATGCAGGTACTTATGTAATGCAATGGAGGGGGCATATTGAGGGGTTTTTGTCTGAAATTACAGGGGTGGATATTCAAAGAATAATGGATGTTATGCTAACAGGAGTTGGTGACACTCTCAAGCGGGGCAAACCTTGGTATCCATTCAGATATCTAATATTTATGGCTGTGGTGGTAGTTTGGCTATGGGTTGCGTCAGTCTGGCTGCAGCAAGAAGCCCCTTCATTTGAGATGTGGCGGGCTAAATTTTATCATATTTTTAATTTAGAATTTAGGCTTTATTCTCTCAAATCAATGAAAAGACAAAAATTGGGCACTAAGGTTTAGGGGCCCATGATAGAACATATGAAATGAGATTGCCTTCCATTAAGTTTCTATCATACCTTGTTTTTTTTGTTTTTTTACAAGTCTATGGTTAGTGTAACTGTTAGCCACTTTATTGTATAGTTTGTATGCTATGTAAGGTACGAGGCTGATTTTGGTTTCCAATGATTGGTGTTAAAGTATTTATGTAACCGATCGTGATTGCCATTTGTTAAGGATTGAAAAAAAATTATATATAAATTAAAAAAAGATTTTTTAAATAGTTTCATGATTTAATTTGTAATAGAATGTTTTTTTACTAGATTTTATGTTATTGGTTAATATATATATATTTGAATTTTTTATATATATATATAATTTTACAATTATGAAATACATTAAAATAGTTTATTAATTGTTTTAAAGTACATATATATATATTATTTATTATGTATGTGTGTTTAACTTTTTTTAATTAAGTGTATTTGTTATATTTGCTAAAATGTATATTAAATCTAATTTATTCTTTTTTAATTCATTGCATTATTTAATATATTTAATATGTACTATTTAATTGTATATATATATATAAATATATAAAAATATAAAAATCGACATTTTTGTACAGCTATAATTTTCACATCGATATTTTTTGTGTGATATTTTTCTACTTACCTCATTAAATATAGGGAGTCAATATTTTTGCATTCTATATTTTTACCTCAATGTTTTTACATCTATATTTTTGAGATTGATATTTTGTCAGTGAACCATCTTAGTTTTGATTGAGTTGTTTTGTATGCTGTAAGGCTTGCTTTTCATGTGTAATGTGAATTGTGGAATGTGTGTTGACTAACATTTTATTTGTAGTTACTCAAAACCATTAAAATAGAGCAACAAATTACAGATAATCATTATTGTTAAAAAGAAACTTAAAATGAGAGCAACATAAACATAGTTAAAAATGTGAAGTTCATGAGACCATTAGTGCTTGCCCACAATTCTTGCCTGGTCTCGCTCATAAGGGCTAGATTGTCTCTGAGATGTGGGAGTACGCTATCTGGGCCAATGTCCTAGCTATGAGGGTCCATCAATTTCCGGCGTGTCTCTTGAATGAATTTGCTGAACGTAGCCATGTCTTTCACTGTTTCCATTGTGAATAGGTGGTAAACGGCCACCTTTATAGATCTGATACCATGTTTGAGTAAGGTTGGCTTTAGATAGAGGTTACGCTCAGAGGACAACGCCGGGCAACAGAATAAAATGTGTGCAAAGCTCTCATATTTGTATTTACATAGCCGGCACTCCGAGTGCTTTATCCAAGATGACCCCAAGGGGTAGAGATCTTTAAGGGGGAGAGGATGTAATCTAAGCGCTAAAATCCTATTTAACGCCTGTTTCCCCACCGCCTGGGTGAGATAGAGTTTGGAGTTCCGTTCTGTGTTAGGGAGTTTTAAGGACTTGTGAAAGCCTCTTGATTCCAAAGATTCCATATCCGAAGTGCCCGAGCAGAGGCGTACCAGTTTTTTTATCGCGCTTTTAATAGCAGCGTACTTTATTGATTCAGTGTCCCAGTTTTCCACTGCGAGCTGCAGAGCGTCTTTGGCGACGCAGAGGCTATTTGACCACGGATTATCTGGATCCAGGAAAATACTTTTTATTAAAAATTTCAGAGTGTTCTCTCTTGCCGCAGTGGCAAGGAAGAAGTATTTGCTCATTGCGGCCAACTCTTCATATTTTTGTTGGGTTAGGTCGATCTCCAGCTGCACTAAAATGTTTCTGGTGCGAGCGGGAAGATGAAATAACTTTTTATATGCTGAGCAGTGGATTTTTTCTAGTGTACTTGATAATTTACCAGGGAAGGCTTGTTGTGCGTAGTTCAGTGAAGGTATTAGCTTCGCCCTTAGTACTCTTCGAATTGCTGTTGTTGTAGGGCTACGTAAGGTGGCATGCAGTTTGCTTAGGGCATATGTAATGCTTTTCCCTTTTGCCCGAATTTTATCAAGATGTACTCCAGGGTGCCCTGTCTCGCTAAGCCAAATTCCCAGTTAGTTATAATTTTGTGTGCAGTCCAAAGACAACTTTGCTATCCTCCATTTTGTCCGGTTTTTTTCGGGTGGGGCCCAAAGATTATTATTTTAGATTTGGATGGATTTACAATCAATTTGTTCTTGGCATTGTAATTGTCCAGGGAAGTTAATGCCTTTTGTAGGTCGATTTTAGTGTGGTCTAAAAGCACCAAGTCGTCGGCATATTGCAATAGTTGTATCTTCGTGAATATAGTGATTGAATAGCTTTTAATAGGAGGGGGTCGATGTTCCAACTTTCCATTTTCTGCCAGAGGTTCGAGCGGTCCACGCCATCAAATGCCGCTGTGTAATCAATAAAGCAAGCAAAGATCGGGAGGGTTTTTCGGGCCACGGCCCTCTGGGCAAGATATGAAAGGGCTATGATATTGTCCACTGTAGAGGCTCCTGGTCTAAACCCTGTTTGGTAGAATGGTAGGAGGCCCTCCTTGCTGACCCACTTTGAGAGGTCCAATAACAGGGTGCTTGCATAAGCCTTACCTTCAATATCGAGCAGGGCAATCATTCAGTAGTTTTGTGTGTTGGATTTCAGCCCTTTCTTATAAATGGGGTGAAGTAGTTATCCTCTCCACGAGTCGGGGACATTCCCCATCAGTCGACATTCGGCGTATAGCCCAGTCAGCTTGTCAGTCCAGAAGTCTGTGTCTTGCCTGTAGAGAGCCCCTGGCAGGCCGTTAAGTCCTGGCGCCCCATTAGGTCTGATTTTTTTTTAAAAAAATTAACTGTCTTTTTGTCAGGTAGAGTCGGCTGCTTTACATTTTTTGTAGGATTAGTAGAGTAGGTTAATTGAGTGAATGTATCCAGGTCTGTATTTAATGGAGTTATACTGCCTTCCTCATTATACAATGTTTTGACATGGGCTACCCAGGTGTCAGAATCGATTGAGTTCTCCCTCTGATTGCCTCCTTGGTTAAAGGTGTTAAGATAGTGCCAGAATTCTTGCGTTTTGCTAGGACTCAATAGACCAAAAATCTTTAGCCATTTCGCCTCAATGTGACCCCGTTTTGCAGCCCATACTTGCTTTGAGTGCATTTTTTATATTTCTTGAAGTTGTCTTTTGTAATGTGAATTGTGTGCCTATGTCTGGCCTGGCCAGTGTTGGAGCTTGGGACCTCAATGAATATTTTGTTTACGATTCAGAATTTGGGTCTCAGCATACCTAAATATTAAGTCCTTGCTATTACTGGGTCCCTGGTCTCCAGTCCTTGGACAAAGGTAAAGAATTAATCAGAAGATGTGAATCAAAATTCAAGTTACGTATCACAGTTATATACCAACTATTGGGAATCAATTATGAGAATTTTATGTCACTTTAAAGGGTTTTATTCAAATTCTATTTTTTTTATTAGGCTTTTCTCTATTAGCATTATTTTGGTTTTTTTTCAAATAACAATATAGAACATAAAGCATAAAGCACGTTCCACATGAGTAAGATCCCTATGCTAAATCTTAAGATGAGAAAAGTATCTTGAACCCATAAAGAGTTTAAAAAGAAGAGATGAAAGCATAAAGTTTAAGAAATTCAAATAAAACCTCATGAAAAGAAGTTCAGGAAATTTAGTGGAGACCCGGAAATAAAGTAAAGATTCTGGCCAGGAGAAATGAATGGGTCTGCTCAAAGCATAGAGCTTTGGAGCGCAGGGAGTCTGGGTCTTCAATGAAAAAGAAGCTCTAAGCCTAGCTTTAGTCTAGGAACACACACTAATATGACATTTTGAGATATACAGCTAAAACAAATGATGCAGCAATCCATCTTCTCCATCAACACGAGCACAATGTCTTCAAGGGAACAGAAATCTTCCAAAGGCTACGCTTGAAACAAAGAGTTACAGTTGGAGAAGTGTGGCTCAATGATTAAAGCGGCAGACCCTGATGCAGAGGTCTAGCCCCGGACAAGGGTTCAATTCCCTGCCTCGGCGGGTCTTGGGCTCAAAATTCCACAGACCTGATAATTCTCGCCTCGGTGCCTATTCCAATCATGGAGTCCCACTCTGCCACTCTGGGCAATAACTTGCTTAATCTCCACAACGGCCCCCACAACGCTAAGGATTCCTGGCCTCCACCTTGGGGGTGCCCAGGAGTGGACGCCTCACAGGTAAAGACAGGATGGGTTCCACAGCCGTATTCGTACAAGCACCTTGAGACCCTTGCGGGTGAGTAGTGCGCTATACAAGTATCAATTTACAGATGTTGAGGGCCCAATTCCGATCTCGTTCGGATAGTATGCCAACCGAAACAGTACAGTCTAACCAAACGAGTGTGATGCATCCGGATATGATTCGGTTGGACTCCCATTGGCTTCAATGGGAGCCTGTGTTCCAAATGAGAACCAGGCTCCCATTGAAGAAAGGGGTGGCTGGGGAAAACATTGCACCCTGTGGCGAGCACCCCATGGTGCCTGCCACATTGTGCATGACTGGAAAGGGTGGCCCCTTGGGTACCCCATGTGCCTGATTGTGAGGGCCCCAGGTGAAGGAGGGCCTGCTACAGGCCCCAAAATATTGGTTCTGGCAGCCTTTTTGTTCTAGGAAAACCAAATCGGAAAGGCTGTCCGAATCGGTCATTGTACTCACTCATTAGTAAACCAAGTCCATAGAGCTGTACGAATCGGCTCTGGAAAGGCTCAACCTCTCCAAATGCCTTCCGCAACTGATTCGGTCAGCGCTAGTAGGCTTCCAGGCATCGTACTTGGTCGTTCGAAACTGGGATCGAGTTGGGCGGAAACAAGGGCTCAGTATCTGCTTCAGCAAACCCGAATCCGATTCGGAGCCCTTCCGATCATTGTCGGACTCGACCTTCAAGTGTTATACATTACTGACAACACGGCACAAGTTGTGGTTTGGTTCTCACTGGTTCACACTGGTCCATAATGTACAAAGAAAAACAGTTCAGGGTTAGGTATGTCCTTCCACAAATGAAATCATCTCTTTCTTACATATTGTAATTGACAAATCTTATTCATACGAGAAAATATTCAAGTAAAACGTAACTACATTTTTTAGTACACTATTGTATTATATGAAACACATATCAATAGGAAGGTAAAACTACTAGCTTTTTCTAGTTAATCGCATTTGATTCAGCACATTTTATCATTGAACTCTTTACATCTTCACATTACTAAGAATGTTGACATAAGGTCATTAAAAATGAAAAAAGAAAACTACATTCATTAGCATTTTTACTTAACATCGATTGTTATGGAATCCGAGTGCTCTCATTTTCCTTTTTAATAAGTGTGGCTTCTCCTTTCATGCCTACGTGTTATTTCTATATGTTAGTTGATTCAATTTGCTTTCATAAACACACTCTAACACCAGTGTAGAAACACCAATCTTTCCCACAAACTTGTAAATTCAGGTTGTGAACAGCAGCTTTGGATCATGCATGCATTTCCTTTCCTCCTTAAAATACCAATCCTTAAGCATTCAAAGTCTAAGGGGCAGATTTATGTTGGGAATGCGCCACGTTAGCGTCACGCAACTGCGGCGTAAACGTGGCGCATACCTACGACCCATTTACAACGTGACGCATCTAGGCAGATGCGTCATGTTGTAAAGCCCTGCGCCACTTGTGGGCGTTCCGGCGCAGGGTGGGCGTTCCGGGGCAGATGCGCCTCGCAAAAGTGGCTGAGTGAAATCTATGAGATTTCACTCAGTCACTTTCAGGCCAATGCTGCGTCAAAACCCTGCGCCTGCTTGAAGCAGGCGTAGGTCTTGACGCAGCATTGTAAATAAGGAGGGCACCCCCGAGCCTTGCTGGAGCTGCGTCGCGCTTGCGACGCAACTCCAGCAATGCGCCACCTTTACGGCGTCACGCATCTGTGCCGTTTTTGCCCCCTGGTGCGCTGCATTGTAAATGCTGCGCACCATGGGTGGCAGAGCAGCGGCGCAAAATAACTGGTGCATCCCTGGGGATGCACCAGTTATCATAAATCTGCCCCTTTGACTTTCTTAGCCAGTGCTCCAAGATTATGGAGCTCAATCCAACCAGGCATAAAGACAAACCCAGCATAAAACACTTTTAAAGAAAGCTAATGAGGCAGCTGTCCCAGGTCTGCTTCCATCAGCAAAAGATCCAAGGCTGCATAGGTAGTTGCTGAACTGATGCTGTCCCAGGATGTCATCTGCTAATATTCTTTATACTTTTAATCTGTAGACTACTCCTCTGAGCAAGACACGATGGGTGCAGGGTGGTTTGCCCTAAACCCATTGTGTCTTGCTCGAGCAATATAAAACTGCTAATAAAAGAAATACATTTTTTTGTTTGATTTGACTTTATATACTCAGGAATAATCACAGCAGTATTTTTTGTTTGAAGTCATAAGCTGAAACATGTCAATGAATGTAAGTAGGGACTTGGACGATGGAGTGGAGAAACTAATAACATCATGTTTGGCGTAATTCATCGCACCTGCACCTCAGCTCGCACAAGTAACATAATTTAGATTACCTCGCTCTCTCCTTGGTGGACTGCAGTTTTGTGAAACGCTAAGCGCTGCTCTGCTAAACTTGAATTCAGCGCCTTTGCCCGCCCGCCTCCCGCTCCTCGGCAGCTCCTGGAAACATCGAGCGGAGCGCGGTGCTCGGCTAAGGAGACTCCAACTCCCAGCAGCCCTAGCGGCACCGGCCGCGTCAGTTTCGCGCCAGGAGGCGCTGATAAACGGAGTCACCCCGGTCGAGGGGGTATTACCTCGCTCTCTCCTTGGTGGACTGCAGTTTTGTGAAACGCTAAGCGCTGCTCTGCTAAACTTGAATTCAGCGCCTTTGCCCGCCCGCCTCCCGCTCCTCTGCAGCTCCTGGAAACATCGATCGGACCGCGGTGCTGGGCTAAGGAGACTCCAACTCCCAGCAGCCCTAGCGGCTCCGGCCGCGTCAGTTTCGCGCCAGGAGGCGCTGATAAACGGAGTCACCCCCGTCTCGCGGGACGCGAGCGGGACGCCGGGCTAAGCCCGGGCAAAGGGCGGGCCCTCTGTGGCCGAGGTAGGCCGGGCTGGGCCCCGTTATTTTCATTTTCATTTTAAATTCCATACGTCACCCTATTTGGTCCGGATGAAGTGATCACATCAGTTGTGAGGGCTACTGCCTTCTCACCATCTATAGTACATGAACGCTGGCTGTAATTATTTTATTCCACAATTTAACATTGTGCATATTTAACTTTTAACCACTCTCATATTGGAATATTCTATTTTCACAAACGACGTAGGCGTGGGAAGCCTGCTGTAAAAGATGACTAAAAAACTTCGCTCTGGGAGAATGGTGGGAGGAAGAACCTGTGCCAAAACAAAATCAAATCCCTTGCAAAATAAATCGGTGAATAACCAGCTGCTAAAGGGTCAATGCCAGCTCTTTGAATTATGGGAAAAACCGGTGGATAAACCCTTAATGACTGGTGGAAATGATACCACAGCCCAAAACAACCAAGAGGTCTATACTCAAGCTGTAGATATCAACGTTCTTCCTGTAATCTCTGAGCCATCACAGATGATACTCACTGACACTCCCTGTATTGTGCACTCTGAGGAGGGTGGGGTTGTTGATTCTCTTGCACTCTCTCTTAAAGATAATCCAGTTAATAACTCTGCCCCTCTTTTGGAGTCACCCCTGAACAGCATGGATGGTCAGGCTTCACTACCACTTTCTATTGACCTCGAACTCTGTGGCCGCTATGTGAAACCTGACAGCCCGGATGCTCCGAAAATTAATAAACCCTTAGGAGGGGCGACCCCATCTGGGCTCCAACTCTATAGTAGCACCCCCTCTGTAAATAAACAAGGTATGTCTGATTTATTAAGTACTTCTAGGAGTCCGATTCTCAATCTTTCGGGCAGTTGTCCTACAGTCGGGGCTGGAGACAAACCTTTATCGGAATCCCTTATAGCCTTGGAACACCTGTTAGCCTCTATTCTGTTTCTACTGGGGAAATTTGTAGGCAGCTCGGACTGCATCTTGGACTCTGTCACACAAATCCTGGAAAATTTAGTTCAAAAAGCACCGGAAAAGAAGAACACCCCATTCTTTTCGCATGTTACTAACTTGAACAAGGGGGAAACTGAGGTGTGTACAGAAAACTCCAAGTTAAAGGTCCCTGAACCAGTACTAGCTGTAGCACACGATAATAGTGCTAAGGGCTCACCTATAACTGCTGCAACCAATTGTATTATGAATGTGGATCTAGAGATAGAGGAAGAAATGATGCCTAACCTTGACTGCCAAGTACCTCAAGAACTTTTTCCTATCTTCTGTGCGGAAAATAAAAAAGCAATTGCCGAGGTTAACCAAGAAGTAAGGGAAAAAAATGGAAAACACAAAAAATACAAAGGAAATAAAAGGAAACCGGTGCAAAAGCATAAGAAGAAAAGACAGAGGCGGATTATTTTTCAAGACTCTTTACATCTAAGTGATGGGGAAAATAAAGCCACTGAACTTATTCCATCAACTGCAAGGGTGGCTTTGGAAGTCAGTCTTAGCTCCCATACTTCAGAGACCCTTGGAAACTCTCTACCCACGATTAGGGAGGACCTAACACAAAAAGTTGGTGTGGGTTCAAAACCTTCCCTTGAATCGGATCTAAGGAATGTTAATCCAGTTAAATCTGGGGTACTTAACCCACTGGCCTCTCCTTTTACTATCACAGTTGGGGTAGAGGAGTCGCCACTTCCCACTCTTGAGCGAAAAGAGGCTATATCTTATGTGGACACTAATGTGCTGGATTTTTTTCCGCTATTTGATAATGATTTACCATTAAATAGATCATGGCTACTCAAACGCTTTAGTGAAATGGATAAGTTACATCTTATTCAATCAAGTGATATTGAGTTAGTCTCTTTGTTAGGGGGAAATAGTGTTTCGAGTATAAGGGTTAAATTTTATTCAAAAATAATTGTAAATCTGGTTCTGCAACAGGCAGAGTGTTTCCAATGCACAGGCATTGATGTCTTACCAATACTGAACTTTGGATATAAAGATGCGTCTTATAGGATGACCCATAAAGATGATAAACAAACTGGGGTTGTTTCATCCTTCAAAGACTTAAAGATTTGGGTAGCAAAAGGGAAACGTTTAGTGTCCCAGATAAAACCACTCCCACTGATTCACAATTCCTCTTTGATAGAGGACTCTAATCGGTGGAATTGGCTGCATAATGCTCTATCATCCAAATCCACAGATAATCCCAAATTATTTCAGCATCTTTAATAACCAATTGAAAATCATTTCATGGAACGCAGCCGGGATACACAGTAGCCCAGAGAAATTCGAGTTACTGTTCACGTTGGGTGCAAACGTGATTTGTATTCAAGAAACTTGGTGCACCAATAAAATTGATGTTAGAAATGACTAGTTTGTGTTGGAAGTTCCGGCTGTTGCTTCCAAGAAAGGCCATGCTAAAGGGGGAATCGCGTGCCTGCTATCAAATAAAGTGAACTGGAAATTTACTCAGTATACTGACCCTAGTAACCTCTTTCAAGCCATAACCATAGCAAATCTTCCCACTCTTCCTAAGATGTCGTCTGTTGTTATTATTAATGCTTATATTCCTCCAGAAGAGTGTTTTAATTCTGTGTTGAAGCAGGTTTTTCAATATATTGGCCTCATTAAAAACAGATCACCTTCTCCACAAGTCATATTAGTGGGCGATTTAAATTGTAAAATATCTAACTCCAGTATGAACCTTTTTAGAAACAAAGCCAAAGAAGAGGCGCACTTTATCCCACAATCCGTCTTCCCAGATAAAATAGCAACTAGCAAAAGAGGGAAGATTCTTCTCGAGGAATTATCGACAGTCGAGGGGCTTATTTTAAATGGGAGATTCCCCTCTGACGTACCTGCGAAATTCACGCATAATTCTTATTGTAAGCCCTCCATAATTGATTATGCGATATCGGATTATGATATATTCCCGCGCATCCTGGACCTTATTATAGTTCCCACGACATTGAGCGATCACAATATAATCCTCCTGGCTATTTCTTTAAAACCACCTAGTACGGTATCATGGTCTATTAATAGTAAAGATACAGCCTTTCATGCTTCCTCTGGTAGATGCTTTTGGAACCCATCTGCAATTACTGGGGTGCATACTATTTTATGTAAAACTATAGCAGATCTGAATGCTTGGTATGGTCTAGAAATCGCCAGTTTTGAAAACTTCATGCGGAACATTATCCTGGATGTTAAAAAATCTAGTTGTCCCCCGAAGCGGGTATACATGCCCAGTGCTTTGAGCACACTAAATAAAGAAATAAATAAATTAGTACGAGCCCAATTTTTAAGTAGATCTGGGGAACGGGAAAAAGAAGTATCTAGGTTAAAAAGAAAGAGAGTTAGATTAAAGGCGAAAATAAAAAAGGAGAAGGAAGACTTAGTATGGATTAACCTAAGGGAAGCAGTAGTGCATGGCAAGATCCGTGAATTTTGGTCCATAATCGGGAAGGGATGTGGCAATAGATTAACCCCTTGTTCAATTCCTATTGCCGAAGATGTCTGGTCTTCCTACATTTGGGAGCTTTATGGGGGGAATGGCACTATAGTGGATACTAACTTCCCTGATGTAATCTCTGAAGGAGAAATTAAGTATCCTACAGAGGAAATAATAGCAGCGGCCATAAAGAATATGCGCTCGTCCGGTGCAATGGGCCCGGACGAACTCCCCATGACAGTCCTGAAGCAGGAGCCTCTCCTTTGGAGTAAAATTCTTCATCCTCTATTCAAATCCTGCTTTGATTCGAAAAAGGTACCAGCATCTTGGAGGGGTAGTATCTTGGTCCCCATCTTTAAGAAGGGTCCAAGGGATATCCCTAGTAACTATCGCCTGATTGCTCTCCTCGACTCAGTCGGCAAGATCTTTGCGAAATGTCTCTTAAATCTACTTTCCGACTGGGTTGACGAGAGCAATATTTTACCACTCGAACAAACGGGATTCCGTAGGGAACATGGCACTTTAGATAATTTAACCACCCTGCATGTGATATCGGACAAGTATACGAAAGTGAGAGGGGGATTTGTTTATGCAGCCTTCATTGATTTCTCCACGGCGTTCGATAGAGTGGATCGTAGAACGCTGTGGAGAAAAGTATCCTCTCTTGGAGTACCCCCGTACTTGTTAGACCTTGTCCGTACATTACATACGGAAACATGGTGTAGGGTGCTGCAGGGGGGTGAAAGGGGTCTCTCTGACCATATTCCTCCCCTAAACGGCCTAAAACAGGGCTGTCTTCTGGCGCCCCTTTTTTTCTCCCTATATACGCAGGATTTACCTGCCGCTGTGTCTGTCTGTGAGGGTATTGCTCCAGTGATAGGGGGGGCCTCTATTTCTTGTTTGATGTACGCTGACGACATTCTCCTTCTAGATTTAACACCTAAAGGCCTGGCAAATAGGTTGCAAGCTCTTCATGCCTTTGCAGTTTCCCACTCTATGAAGATTAACATATCCAAAAGTAAAATCATGTGCATAGGGGGGAAAAAGAAGTGCCGCTCTGAAAACTTCGGGTGGCACATCGGCGGCCAAAAACTGGAGGTCGTTAAAACTTACACCTTTCTGGGAAAAATCATCGCGGCTAACCTGAGCGAGAGGCCTCACATTGAACACTGCTCCCGAAAGGCCCTAGCACATGGTAAAGGCTTAAATTCGCTCTACTCAGCAACTGGCAAAAGACACTTTGCCTGTTTGCTTGAAGTATATAGGGCTAAGATCCCCGCTACCCTTCTTTATGGTATTGAACTCATTGAACTAAAGCTCTGGGATTTCTGCAATAAAAGTGAAGGGAAACTTTTGAGATCCCTGTCTTCCCTAAACACTAATTGCTCTTTAGCAGCGTGCAGACTCGAGTTTGGGCTAAGGGGCAGTTGGGTGCAGGGTCTATGTGCCCTGGTACGATGGGTGGCCTCACTCGCCAGAGCAGAACCGGGGACAATGAGAGCCCTACTGAAAAGTGAATTATTAGGCAACTTTAAAGAGTTTTCACAACTCGTAAAGAACTTCAGAAGAGCTGTGACTCTTCTGAGGTTAGATGAAAGTACTCTGTTCCTGCACTCTCAATTACAACTAAAAATCCTGTTAAAACAGGCATCGTGGGAACTATGCTTTCTAACTGATAAGAACGTAATACAAGGAAAAGGGGGTTGTGATCTTCTCCTTAACTCATATGTTGCCAAAAAAGCCCTAAACTATGTTTTATGGAACTTACCCCATGGCATTAGAAGATTCTGGTTCCTTCTTCGTTATGACCTATTGCCATTAAATGTACTTCTCTCCAAATGGCATGGTTCATCTAACATGTGCAATTTTTGTAATGCAAGTATACAGGACCGTATGCACGTTCTGCTGATCTGCCCTGCACTTCGCACTTTGCGCCTTAAATGGCTAAAACCAATCTGCCTTCGCTTAGGTATATCTAATGTAAATATCTTTGTACAATCTTTATATTGGCCTCCAAATGAAATGTTCTGCTTCTATATTTTTAAATTTTTTAAAGGATTTTTAGATATTTATTAATATGTTCTCTAGTTACTTTGTGCCAGCTTTTATTTGTGCTTACTTTAATGAATGATTTATGGACTTGAATGACATATGTACATGGAATATTTTGATTGAATTTGTAGTTGTTTTGAATTTGTTGTACGTCTTTTATGTGGCCCTCGATGAGAGCCAAAACATAATAAACTTTGAACTTGAACTTAGATATTGTGCTAATGTTTGTATTCTGTAACAAAACATGATAAAATTGAGCTTAACAGTGTTTGATTGCAGAGAGAAACACGTGTTGACAGCAACATTTTTCCAATGTGATACCAATCACCGACTGTAAGACTACTGTCATATGATACACGACTGGAATAACACAGAAGTCCACGTTCAACTTCCTACAAAAGTCCGATTCGTTTAAAGTGAAGTAGAAAAGAAAAGAAAAGAAACCTGAGTGGGAATAAATCTTGCGCAGATGGAAGATATCTGGATGCACTGAAGCGCGACAGGGCGCAGTTCTATGATGATCAAATGGGTACAAAGTACAGATGGTTTGTGTGTTAATTAATCAGTTTGGTCTGTGGTGACTAAAGCTCCGTGGATGTCAATAGACTGGGAACCACAGTGCTTTGAAACCATCACGCACGCGGCTGGACTGTCCATCTGCCTCCGCGAGCATTTCCCGGTGGGCTGGATGTAACCGTATGAGGCCGGATTTTGAAATGACAAAGCTTCAACACTTATGAAGGGAGGTGTATGGGGAGGGAGGGAGCGAGCGAGAGAGCGAGAGAGAGAGAGAGAGAGAGAGAGAGAGAGAGAGAGAGATGTAAACTGGATGGATAGAGAGAAAAGATATATGAGGACAGAAGGAGAGAGACAGGTAATGTAGATGGAAACGCGCGAGAGTGGAAAGGAAGGGGGGTTGGCATGAATACTTTTCACAGGGCTTCTATTGGTTCCCGGACGGACCCTGTTCAAGCAGTGATAAAGACAAACTCGGTCAGTGTGGACAGAGCGCTCTAATTGGTTGAGTTTGTGGGACACATTCGCTGTCCCCTGGCAGAGACCCTTGCACAGGCAGCTCTGCGAGTAACACCATGCCACGGACCGAGGAGAAGCGGCATACCAAGCACTGGCCTCTTTGGTGAGAAACCTCAAGCTACGATAATGCCAGTAAGTTACAACTGCAAATAATATGCAACTAGATGCCAATAGTGACTGAAAGTGTAAGTCATAAATTGTAACTGGACACGGAGACTGGCATTCTTAATGAACGTCAGGGAACGCAGTTGAATCAGGCGCAATTTATCATGTCTGCAGTGAGAGGCGTTTAAACGATCAGTGGTGGAGCTCGGCCAGAGGAAAAGCACCCGTGGGACAGGGATCACATTCGGGCAGCGGGGCTTTCAATGCACTGTGGTTTCTTGACTGGGACGTCTGTCTGCAGACTATGCAGTAGGATACTGCAGTTAGGAGCAAGGCATATCATGGGGACTTATTTAAAAAGGCATTTGAGCTTTTTAAAGCAACTGGTTATTATGACTTGCATGGGGTATTTCCTTTTACAAAATAGTGGCGTAACCATAGTAGCTAACAAGAGAAATTTAAAAGAATTTAGAAATTTGATGAATGAGAATAGAAACTCTCCCTCACTAATGTGACATTAGGTTTATATCCTTTTAAAGAGGCAGAATTCTTTTTTCCTGAAATCTCTAGCAGCAAAGAGAAACAGCAGAGCACATTCAACTTGAAAGTAAAATGTTCCAACACAGCCACCATGAAGAGCAGCACACTAATAGTGCTTTGGACCCGTGATACCACCAACAATCCGCACATAGTCCAAAGTATAAGAACCCCTTTAAAGCACAAAACTTCCTATTCTTTGCAGTCATATGCAGACAACATATTAGATTGTCAGCCATTGTAGGAACAAAACGAAGGCATTATACATTGTTTCAGGAACTGATGCAGATCAGAAAAATATATCCACACAGAAAATCTCCAGCCTCTCCAAATCTTTAGGAACAACAGCCTCCAGCAGAGAGGAAAGCCCTGCCGCAATTCTTTGGGGGGCCATCTTTCTTTAAGGGATCCACACACCATAATTGAGTAACTTTTCAAGCAAACAAAAACAAATAAATAAGACACACATCCCAGATGGAGCTTACAGCTCACAGCATGTGTTCAGTTCAAAGTACTTGGAACAATCTATGTGCATGTCAATGATTGGTTGCACCAATGTGTGCAAAGGTGTGACAAAAGTGCTTGTGCAAAATGACTTGTGAAACAAGGAAGGTGAGTAAAGGTAAAAATGCTTAGAAAATCGAGCACAGTGTGCAAGCCGCCTGTTAGCCATCTGCCAATACAAATATGATCCAATTCGCCAGGGGCAACTAAGAAAGTTCCCTTTAAGTTCCAGGGGGATAAAGTTTGTGTGTAGACACCTAAAAGAGTGTTGACATTTCGATTTTATGTGGAGCGTGTTTTCAAATCATCATGGAGGGTCTTCATCAGGACATGAGGAAGTGAGAGAGCAACCTCTATGTTGAGGTGGAAGTAGATTAAAACCGGGTTTGGTATAAGTAAAAACATGAAAGGCGTGCTGAGAATCATGCAAACAATCACCTTAAATTACATGAGATAACACCCAGGGAACACATACGGAATTACGGGGGTGGAAAGGACGGCAGGCTTGCAGGTCCTATCATTATCTGTGAGTGAAATAACTGGCCTTATTAGATCAATTGTTAAAGGCTGGTGGGCCAAAGGCAAGGTGAGAGTAATAAAAGCAGCTTACCGCTGTGCACCAATGTTAGTCACTGATAAGAGGAAGATAGGGCTGTAGAAATTGACTTAAAGGGACAACAAATAATATTATGCTATAACCTCCAGGAAATGGTGGCTTCACTGTCAACAAATTACTTGTCCATTCAAATCAGGTAGTGGAAACTTACCCAAAAAATCATAAAAGAGCCCTTCCTGATAATCCTGCCTGGAATGGGCTGCAAAAAATACTAAGGACAATGGTGAATATATATGTGAAGCCCCCTCCCTATTACTCCACCCCATGCATTGGTCTGCGCAGGGGTGTTGTTTAGCAGCCCAATGATGAAGCATGCCACAATTTTATGCGTGAGTGCACCTTTTCCAACATATTAACTTTGCCATGAACCTCTATAAATGAGTCATAGCTCACTATTACTTCTCTTTTTGCGTGATTATATATGTGAAGCATCTGTTTCTGATTCCAATTCCCTAATAGATTAATTGAAGTGGGCAGGGAAACTTACCTAATGCGGCCAAGGTCTACAACCTCAATGTAGCCAATGCAAGCTCCGGCTGTTCACTACAGTTGAGATGACAGCAGAGTGCATGCTAGCCCTTTTATTAAATGAAAGGAACACCAGACGTGATTCAAGTGTGCAAGCTGATGTGTCAGAGCAGAGGTCTACCCCAAACATGACCACCCCCTTGGTGAGCAGTCTAGTGTTACACATTGATGCACCCACTCACACACTCACATACCCATAGAGACACTCAGGGACCCGCTCACAGACCCACTCAGACACTCACACACATTCTCATAGGTTACAGGTTATGGTTAGGAAATACAATTTAAAAAACCCAATAAATTCACAAAAAACAAAGGGTACAAGGACCTCATAATTAGGAAATAACATTAAAAAAACATAGAAATTCACTGAAAAAGCCAAAGGTTACAGGGACGTTACAGTTGGGCTCAGATTTTACTCGTACAAAACCATAGAAATTCAGCAGTTATAGTTACTTGAGCAAACTATAACTTAAGCCCCCTGCAATGAACTGCTTATGACCTCACATATTGCAACAATTATGACATGGTCAGTGACATCACTGATGACATCCCACATGACATCACTGATGATGTAATCTACAGAACCCACCCACCCGCTCACACTCCCATACAATTTCTCATACACCACTCACTTACCCACACAGCCAGTAATATGCCCATTCACAGACCCATACAAGTACTCATGCATCCACTTACTCATCCATAGAGCCATTCAAGCATCCACTCACTCACTCATACAGCCACTCACACAACCACTCACTCACCCATACAGCTACTAAAACAACCAGCCACTCACCCATACAGCCACACACACTGCCATACACTCACCCATACAGCTACTACACACTCCCATATTCCCCTACACAGCCTCTCACACACCCACTCAGTCACTCATACAGCCTCTCAACACAGCCCCTCACTCACCCATATAAGCAGTCACACACTCACGCAACTACTTACATATCCATTCACAAATCCATACAAGCATTCACACACCTGCTCACTCACCCATACAGCTATTCATATAGACACATACTCTCCAATACAGCAACTCACACACCAAAACACTTAACCAAACTCCCACTGAAAGAGCCACTCACTCACCAATATAGCACAATTACACACCCAGTCGCTCAATCATGCAGCGACTGGGTGCATGATTGAGTGACACCCTCTCATTCACCTATACAGTCACTCGCACACCCAGTCACCCACCCAAATAGCCACTGACACACCCACTCACTCACCAATAAGCCTCCCCCACAGGCACTCACTCACCCACACAGCCAATCACACAGCCACTTATACACCCATATTGCCACTCACATACCGACTCACACACAGATACACAGTCACTCACATATTATATGTTAAAAGTAGTATCACTCATTTGTAATACACCTAGTATACTAATTAAACATTTATAGTAGCTTAGTATATATGTTTAACACCTATACATTCTTAGAAAAAACTTACACTAACTGGATGATGTCATCAGTGAGGCCATCAATGATGTCATTTGAGCTGTCATCAGTGATGTCATCAGTGATGTCACTGACCGTGTCATGAGTGATGTAATATGTGAGTACATAAGAAGTTCATTGCAGGGACATAAGTTATAGTTAGCTCAGGTAAATATAACTGCTGATTTCTATGGTTTTGTGTGAGTGAAATCTGAGCCATTGTTATGTCACTGTATATATTCTTTGTGTTCCTATTTTTTATAGAAAACTGAAACACTATCAAACAACATTACAGCCGCCTGACATTTAACTCTTAGGGACATCTCTGTGAACACCCTTAGATACAGAGGAACAGAACCTTACAATAATAAAGGTCTTTTCCGTTATATACATATTGGAACCTGGAAAAACATATAATGTAACCAGTTTGCTACAGTGTTGTGCATATTCTTAATCCAAAGAACTTTATGGAATGAAAGTAGGAGAAATCCTCAATGCAATGTAATCCAGGCCGAGCGAGGGAGAAGTAAAGCTCAGACTGTCAGTATATATGTGCAACAATGATGTGCTCTAATGCTGAGCTGGTCAGTCAATGAATCCCACACAACACAAAAGAATATACATGATGAGGACAGCTCAAACTAACCTGAAAGAAACTTTTCTGCTGACATATAAAAATGCCTATTCTAACAAAAAAACAGCCTTCACTTAAGTCTCAGAAGCCAAACATTTTGTATTCAAAATCAAAAAACATATGAACTGCTAAAAAAATCCCAGTGCAACCTCTGGTCACAACTGTGAACAAAGGCCCAGATTTATCAAGTCGGTACAAAAGGGGGTGGTGATGGACGGAGCATCTGAACTAATCAAACACTCACACCCAGTCAACAGATCGGGGTTTAATCCATCACCGTTCTTTAGCCCACTCTGCCACCGCAGTTCAGACATGGCCATATGCAAATCAGTCTGACCCTGTGCCTCATGGGAACAGTCCAGCCCGAACTGCCAAGCCATGCCTTCCCTGGACCGGAATCAAGCTTCCTAGGACCGGTTTCTGGCATTTCAGCCGTCTTCAGCCAGGCTTGCTTGAATCCAGAGGTAAAGTGAGCAAGGGACTCACGTCAGAGCATACCCTGCCAACTTATGGCGTACAAAGCAGTACAAAAGGGGGTGGTGATGGACGGAGCATCTGAACCAATCAAACACTCACACACAGTCAACAGATCTGGGTTTGATCCATCACCGTTCTTTAGCTCACTCTGCCACCCAGATCAGACATGGCCAAATGCAAATCAGTCTGACCCTTTGCCTCATGGGAACAGTCGAGCCTGAACTTCCAAGCCATGCCTTCCCTGGACCGGAAACAAGCTTGCCTTCCCTGGACCAGAAACAAGTCGCTTTCTAGCATTACAGCCGTCTTCAGCCAGGCTTGCTTAAATCCAGTGGCAAAGTGAGCAAGGGACTCATGTCTGAGCATACTGCCAACTTATTGCGAACAGAGCGGTACAAAAGGGGGTGATGATGGACGGAGCATCTGAACCAATCAAACACTCACACCCAGTCAACAGATCTGGGTTTGATGCGTCACCGTTCTTTAGCCCACTTTGCCACCCCAGTTCAGACATGGCCATATGCAAATCAGAATGACCCTTTGCCTCATGGGAACAGTCCAGCCCGAACTGCCAAGCCATGCCTTCCCTGGACCAGAAACAAGCTTCCTAGGACCGGTTTCTGGCATTACAGCCGTCTTCAGCCAGGCTTGCTTGAATCCAGAGGCAAAGTGAGCAAGGGACTTACGTCTGAGCATACCCTGCCAACTTATGGCGAACAAAGCGGTACAAAAGGGGGTGGTGATGGACGGAGCATCTGAACCAATCAAACACTCACACCCAGTAAACAGATCTGGGTTTGATCCATCACCTTTCTTTAGCCCACTCTGCCACCCCAGTTCAGACATGGCCATATGAAAATCAGTCTGACCCTGTGCCTCATGGGAAGACTCCAGCCCGAACTGCCGAACCATGACTTCCCTGGACCAGAAACAAGCTTCCTAGGACCGGTTTCTGGCATTACAGCTGTCTTCAGCCAGGCTTGCTTGAATCCAGTGGCAAAGTGAGCAAGGGGACTCACATCTGAGCATACCCTGCCCATTTATGGTGAACAAAGCGGTACAAAAGGGGGTGGTGATGGACGGAGCATCTAAACCAATCAAACACTCACACCCAGTCAATAGATCTGGGTCTAATCCAACAGTCCAGCCCGAACTTGACTGAAGACGGCTGTAATGCCAGAAACCAGTCCTAGGAAGCTTGGGAGTTTGGGCTCGACTGTTCCCATGCCAGCCGTTTATACGTGGTGCCACTAACCCTGTTCAACGCTAACCGGTGACATGTGGTGCCACTAACCCTGTTCAAAGCCAGCCAGCGACAAGTGGATGGAGGACCAGGACTACCCTGCGGACCAGTAGGTCTCACATCCAGCACCTAGTCGAGAATCACGAATGGCAGAGTCCACACCAGTGGTCGCATGGAGAGGAGTAAGAGGAAGATGCGGCTCAGTCTGGATGAAAGCAGGGTTACAGTCACGGAGGTGACCGGACATGTAGTGCCACTGAACCGGAACTATGCAGGCCGGTGGGGCCACCAACCTATGCCGGCGACACTCAGTGAATGGCCTGTGTTGACCACTGCCTCCGGCCTACATTGCTGTCCAGTAAGTCAATGAGTCTTGAATTAGCGATGGCGGAGTTCATATCAGTGTAAAGGCATCATCGCAGACTGCATCCCCTCTCAGCACCGGTGCCACTAAGGCTGTTCCCTGACATTCATGGACATTCACTGGTCGTACATTGGTGGCATCTGAGTCTATGGACTAGGGGCTAGTTTTCATCCTCATGTAGCTGATACCGAATTGATGGTGAAAACAAGGCTTGCGCTTTCCACCCCACTATTTGCTACTTCCGGATAAAATCAAACCTTCCGCATCATGCCCAGGAGGACACCTTCCACTGTCCCTCGCGACACTCCGCAACATATACCTCGGACATTGATGAGGACCCGCTCAGATCGCATGGCCCATCTGACTGCACCACAAGTCACCGTCCCGTGGCTGGGTGCCTGTGCCGGCTGCAGTGCATCCGGGGCCACTAACTCTGTGCTGGTCCAGCCCGGGACCCCTTCTTCTGAGATATTTCATGGCCCCTGCAGCGTTGGGCTTGGGGTCATCAATGCCATTTCTCTGTGGCCCTGCGCTGTACGCAGCTTCCGGGCCCACCTGCGTCCCACCAGGGTTCACACACCAAAGTGAGTCCTGACCGGCCCAGATGTCTCATCACCGCAGAAGGCATACCAGTAGCGGATCCTGGAGGGAGCGCTGCTGGGTGGTGACGCAGGGCGGTGAGGGGCACGGTGGGGGGTAGTAAACACCGGCCTAACGGAGGTAAGTATACAAATACATATACAAAACTAATTTTGTTGCCCCTGCTGCATCACCAAATGCTATGCAGCATGCGTAATGAAATTCGTTGTATTTATTTATTTGTATACTTAGCTCCGTTAGCCCATAATCCGGAGTTTAGTACTCCCCACCCTGCCCCTCCCCCGCCCTGCGTCACCACCTGGCAGCACTCTCTCCAGGAACCGCTACTGAGGCACACTCGACCACCCCAAGGACCACCTCCAACTTCCATTTGCCAGAGTCAAAACGGTGGTCCTGACAGACTTACGGAGTTGCTCAGACCTGTTGTGGATGCCATCATCGGCCTAATACCATACTCAGCACTCCAGGTGCCAGTGACTCAGTGCACCACAGGCAATTGTCCTTTGCTGTTTGATTTTTTTGCTGTGGAGCAGTTGCACAGCTATGTCACCTAAAACAGTGTGGGGGCCCTGAGACATTGATGGGGAAGATGATGTAGGTCTAACACAGTCCACTGCATCTTCATCAGGAATATATCGAAGGTATCTTCACATCAGCGTCCTCATCTCTAGTGTCCCACCCCCAGTGCACTGCAACTCACGGACACTTCTGTTTGCATGTTGGCTGTCCTGTGGACTTTCTCCGGCTCACTCCATGTTGCTCAGCAGTTGACTCTGTTATGCATGTGTTTTCTGTTTCCGTTGTAGCACCAGACATTCCGTGCAGAACAGCTTGCATTCACTGCACACACATCCAGCACAGGCATCACTGTACATGTGGCTCTGCCAATAAAGGGGCCCGGGTGCATGTGCCCGTAGCCAGTTCAACATGATGTATGCATGTGTCCCTGTGGTCTTGTTGTTTGCATGAGGGCCCTCGGCCCTATGACATTACATTGTGCTGTGTACATCGGATGCAGAATTGTCACCGCAGGTAGCGGGTTGGAGCTTTGACATGTAGCTTTGTCGTCACCCAATCAGTTCGTAAGGGAGTGGCCAGGGCCATTGTACGCTGATCCAACATGGGTGTGTGACTGCTATTTGAGCACCCCTGGGCGTGGTTCTGTACTGTGAATGTGCATCTGTATGTGTCTCTATGGCAGTGTGGGTCTCCTTAGTTGGGTGTGGGTGGTCCCTGAAGGATGATAGCTATCTATGTATGTGTGCTAGTTCGCATTTCATGGGTTCAGCCCCCAACCACACCTGTTGGGCCACCTCCTTTTGGTGCGCTGCACTCCCTGTTGATGTTGGGTCAGGTCCTCTGGAGCTGTGTCAGTACTCCCTACTCCTTGCACCGTCTCCACACTGGTGCCTTGGTTTCCTCCAGCTCCTCCTGTGGCGCTGGACTGCCACCTCCTGTCGCCATTGCTGCCTTCCTGTTGGCAGTAGTTTGTGCCTGGTTTAGGTTGTCACGTCATGCTGGGGCCTATTGGCCTCCTTGGCACTCCGACTGCATTCCAAAGTGGTTTGCTTGTGGGTCAGTTGCTGGTAGTGTTCTGTCACCTCTGTGATGCTGGTCTTGTTTTCCTGCGGTCTGCACCCCGTCTTCCTCTCCCTCTTCTCCTTGGCCTTCCCCGACCCCGTTGTTCCTTGCTGGTGGACTGTGGGGGTTGTGGGGTTTGAGTTGGCCTCTGCGCTGGGTCAGAGTGCATCCATGTTGCTAAGTGCTTTGGCTTGTTTCTGGTGTGTTGTTTCTGTGGACTTATATTCCTGCGCTACAGTGATCATATCAAGATGAGATGATATTATTCTCAACCTTTCTTTAATTGGTGAGTTGGCTTAGGATGCTTTAATAGTTGTTTTTAGACAATGTAACTTGATTTGGTACTTATAAATTGAAATATGGTTATAAATATGTCTAGATTTTGGATAATCGAGAAATAATTGACTTACATGATATCTGCTGTAAACGTACAATGGTGATGGGCGGAGCATCTGAATCAATACAACACTCACACCCAGTCAAAATATCTGGGTTTAATCCATCACCGTTCTTTAGCCCACTCTGCCACCCCAGTTCAGACATGGCCATATGCAAATCAGTCTGGCACTGTGCCTCATGGGAACAGTCCAGCACGAACTGCCAAGCCATGTCTTCCCTGGACCGGAAACAAGCTTCCGAGGACCGGTTTCTGGCATTCCAGCCGTCTTCAGCCTGGCTTGCTTGAATCCAGTGGCAAAGTGAGCAAGGGACTCACGTCTGAGCATACTCTGCCACACTTATGGCGGCCAAAAGCGGTACAAAAGGGGGTGGTGATGGACGGAGCATCTGAATCAATCAAACACTTACACCCAGTCAAAAGATCTGGGTTTAATCCATCACCGTTCTTTAGCCCACTCTGTCACCCCAGTTCAGACATGGCCATATGCAAATCAGTCTGACCCTGTGCCTCATGGGAACAGTCCAGCCCGAACTGCCAAGCCATGTCTTCCCTAGACCGCAAACAAGCTTCCGAGGACCGGTTTCTGGCATTCCAGCCGTCTTCAGCCCAGCTTGCTTGAATCCAGTGGTAAAGTGAGCAAGGGACTGCCCCCGCCCCCCCCCCTTCTGCCGTGTACCAATCCCCTCCCCGCGCCACTCCGCTCCCGCCTCCCAGCTGCTCCTCCCTCCCACTCCACCCCTCCCACTGCGCCAGTTATGGCGGAGTCCGCACGTACGTGCAGCGTTCACGCGCAGCGGGCGTGCCGATTGTGCGTCAAAGGCACGCCAAAGGCAAGCCCGTCTGCGCCCGTCCGCGACTGGACCGTGCCCAGCGCCAGACCCCCTGGCCCCCGCAGATACCATCCCTCCCGCCAGACGTACGACGCCGCCACCCTCAACGCACTCAACACCGGTCGGATCCCTGACTGCCACCGAGCCACCCCAGGACGCACCCACGGACCCTTCACCTGCCAACCCTGCAAGTTCTCCTGCATCCGGACCTGCACTGCACCCCCACCCGCCAAGCCGAGCACCAACAGTAACCACCTGAAGTGCATCCTGCTCAACACCCGCTCCGTCCACAGACACGCGGTGGAACTATGGAACCTGCTCTACACCACAGCTCCAGACGTCTCCTTCCTCACAGAAACCTGGATGAATGCCTCCTCAGCGCCCGACATCGCCATCGCCATCCCCGACGGATACAAGATCACCCGAAGGGACCGCGTCAACCAGACACCATCCGCATCACGACCAACTCCGACGACACCCTCACAGCCACCGAACATCTTCACTTCCAGATACACACCGACCCCAAGACCACACTCAGAGGCACCCTCATCTACAGACCCCCTGGACCCCACCCACAATTCAGCGAAGACATCGCAGACTTCATCAGCCCACACGCCCTCGCATCCGCTGACTACATCCTCCTAGGGGACCTCAACTTCCACCTGGAGAACAACAACGACAACAACACCACCACCCTGCTGGACAACCTCGCCAACCTCGGACTCAAGCAACTGGTGAACACCCCCACCCACTACGCCGGACACACTTTTGACCCAGTCTTCTCCTCCAGCAAGTACATCTCCTTCAGCCACTCCAACCTACTCCACTGGACAGACCACAGCTGCGTCCACTTCAGCTACAGAAGGACCACGACTCACCACCACCCGCACCAGGCTCCCCGAAGGAGCTGGAGCAAGATCACCACCGACCAGCTCACCACATCACTCAACCAGAACCCTCCCGCCAGATCAACGGACCCCAACCAAGCAGCCAACAACCTCACACAGTTGATCACCAACTGCGCTGATGACCTTGCACCCCTGAAAGGTCAGTATTCAAGGATCGAATAGACAACAACGCACACAACAGCAAGGAACTCTTCAGCATCGTCAAAGAGCTCTCCAATCCCAGCGCCGGAACCAACGACATCACCCCCTCGCAAGACCTATGCGACTCACTCGCCTCGTTCTTCCACAGCAAGATCGCAGACATACACAACAGCTTCGGCGAACAGACCACGCAACCAACCACAGAACCAACGCCCCCCACCACCACCCTCCGCAACTGGACCCCGGTCAGCACCGAAGACACAATCCACACGATGAATACCATCCACTCCGGATCGCCAACCGACCCATGCCCCCACCACGTCTTCAACAAGGCCGACTCCGTCATCTCACCCCAACTCCGGGACATCATCAACTGCTCCTCCAACACTGCCACCTTCCCGGAGAGCTGGAAGCATGCCGAACTCAGCGCCCTCCTGAAGAAACCATCAGCAGACCCCACCGACCTCAAGAACTACCGACCCATCTGGCTCCTCCTGTTTCCCGCCAAAGTCATCGAGAAGACCGTCAACAGACAGCTTGCCACCTTCCTCGAGACGAACGGATCCCTCGACCACTCACAGTCCAGCTTCCGAGCCAACCACTGCACCGAGACCGCCCTCATCGCAGCCACTGACGACATCCGAACCCTGCTCGACAACGGGGAAACAGCGGCCCTCATCCTCCTGGACCTCTCCACGGTGTTCGATACTGTCTGCCACCGCACCTTAGTACAACGCCTCAGCAACGTCGGAATCCAAGAGAAGGCACTGGATTGGATCATCTCATTCCTCGCTGGAAGAACCTAGAGAGTCCGCCTCCCCCCGGTCAGATCCAAGGCCACCGAAGTCATCTGCGGCGTACCACAATGCTCATCACTCAGCCCGACCCTATTCAACATCTACATGAGCCCCCTCGCAGCCATCGCACGCCAACACAACCTCAACATCATCTCCTATGCAGACGACACCAAACTGATCCTCTCCCTCACCAATGATCCAGCCACCGCCAGAACCAACCTACACGAAGGGATGAAAGACGTAGCCGAGTGGATGAAGAACAGCCGCCTAAAACTGAACTCAGACAAGACCCTCTGACTCTGACTGGGACAACTCCTGGTGGCCCCCCGCCCCGGGCAGCGCACCCAAACCAACGGACCATGCACGCAACCTGGGCTTCATCCTGGACTCCTCCCTCTCGATGACCAGACAAGTCAACGCTGTCCCATCATCGTGTTTCAACATCCTACGCATGCTCCGAAAGATCTTCCGATGGATCCCCACCGAAACCAGGAAGACGATCACCCAGGCACTCGTCACCAGCCGACTGGACTACAGCAACACCCTCTACACCAGAACCACAGCCAAACTGCAGAAAAGACTCCAACGCATCCAGAACGCCTCCGCACGACTCATCCTGGACATCCCCGGACACAGCCACATCTCCGGACACCTGAGAAACCTGCACTGGCTCCCCAACAGCAAGAGAATCACGTTCCGTCTCCTCACCCACGCACACAAGGCCCTCCACGACCTGGGCACCAGGTACCTCAACAACCACCTGACCTTCTACACTCCCACCTGCCAGCTACGATCGACCAGCCACGCCCTCGCCACCGTCCCACGCATTCGAAGAGCCAACCATAGGGGGAAGATCCTTCTCCTACCTAGCAGCCAAGACTTGGAACTCCCTCCCCATCCACCTCCGTTTTACCCAAGACGACCTCTCCTTCAGGAAGCAACTCAAGACCTGGCTGTTCGAGCAGTAACGGACCTCCCTCCCCCAAGCGCCTTGAGACCCTCCGGGAGAGTAGCGCGCTATACAAGTTTCTTGATTGATTGATTGATTATTTGTTTCACACTGGTGATTCTGGTTGGGATTCGGCCTTTGACATCTCTCTTTTCCATACTTTATCTTGTAATTACACTGGGTGATGGAAGGGTGTGCCCTTTAATTCTCTGTGAAATTGAGATTAAATACTACATTACGTTGTAGTATTTCAATGATGGTTATTATTTGTCTTATATGTTGTTGTTTGGGTTGCAGCCCTGAAGAAGTCTAAAGTCAATTACTGACTAGACGAAACATGTGTTGGCTGCACTGCCCCTATGTTATGGGCTTTGAATCTATTGGAGAAAATAAAACTTGGATATAGACAACTGAAAACTGAAGTGGAGGACTGTTGTTCTTATTTACTACAAGTGCTCGGAAGAACTTTTGTCATAGTTTAAAATCACCAGATGGTGGTTGGATTTGGGTTTGTGGTAACCAATCCCATTTTTCCTGGAGCACTATATTGAGACTTGTGACATTATAATTCACCTATATTTGCTGTGCGCTCTGGTCTAATTGTTACCCCATTCCTTTGCTCCCTTAATAAGTTATTTACAGAATGTCAGATTTTTGCTGTTATACCATGATTCAGTAATAGCCTTACAGCAATCTTTGGTCATTGTATTACCGCAAATGTAGAGATGAATGTGTAAGCATTGTTTCTATCTGTTTTTTCCACAACCATTGGTGTAAAATGTACACCAATATTTTCCTTGTGTTCCGGATTGTAGAACTTTAGTCTAAATGCATAAATAGTGTTAAAATCAATAAAAACACTTTGCACACATTTTGCGAGATTTTTACAGCTTCCTACATACTCTGAATGACCACCTAAGTAGTATGTCCAAGAATTACAAAATACACAAAATATTGCTGCACAACTAATATAATTTGTTTGCAATAATGGCCAATTTGTGTAAGATAAACTTCCTTTTTTAGGTCTGGGTTACCGGTACAGTGTTCTGGATGACATAAAGTATGCATAGAATGGCTTTTGGCTTAGATCAGATCAGAGAGCATTACCGTCTCACTTCATGGTATCAGTTGCTGATGTATCATTCCGCCTTCCATGAAGTGCTTTCATTAAAATGCAAGAGGGACTATTCTAAATCTGGAAAATTAACTGAACCATGCTGTTTGTCACATTCCGTAATAAAAAACAAATGAAACTTTTTCCAGCAATGGCAAATGCTACAGGGTAGGCATTAATGAGAGAAAACCTTTGTGCATATGATGCATGCAAACAGCATTTGTCAATGCCTGTGTTTAGATTTGTTGGTAAATTAAAGTTAGATCTATTGGCTTTGCCAATTATTGTTTTCAAATGAGGATTATGAAGAAAATTCTTCCCTTTTTTCAGAAAAATATAAGAATGTGCGAGGGCAATGGTATTATCTCAGTGTTGGACTATGCCAATGACTACCACTTGGCATTGTCACCACCTCTAGCTGTACTCTCCTATGTGTTCACAATAGGGCTGTGCAGCTTATTCATAATTTATGTAAGTTTAACAAGGTTTTGGTGGCCCATTTGATGCTGCATTGGCTACTGGTATTCAGCCTGGTCACGGAAACCACCTGTAAGTAAAATCAATAATATTGCCTTCTATTCCAGTTATTGGATCATTAAAATGTCCTCGGCCTAGTGGTGAAACCTTTTCAAGGAAGTATGTAGAGTGCAGTCATTCAGTCATTCATTCATTCTGTGTCCACAGGCACCATTTTCATATTGCCAATTTCAAATTCCGGTGTGTTATTTTTTCCAAAGTTTGATAATGTAATTAAAAAAACCTGGTAAAAGGTCTCCTGCCATTGGAAATTCAGGTACTTGTGTTGTGATAAAAAAGATTAGAACTTTGTGGAAGGCATTCTTTGAGCCCAGCTGAACCATCCAAATCCTGAAATGGATGATAGTCTCTATCTTGAAATGCCTGTATAGTACAAACTGGTTAAATTGGTGAAGGTCGATTGCTAGACATACATTTTTGTTTTTTAGGTTGAATCCATCCGGTTTGCAAATACGTCTTGGGGACATTCTGAAAGCTTCACTGGGAATAACATTCCACCAATTGCTCACCATTGCCTTTGTAACTCACATTTTATATCTTTCATATTTGCTGTTTTATTTTGCTTTAAGCTGCAAGTATGCTTTTGTCCCTCTCATGGAGCATAGCCTCTTTAATGTATTCTTCCATGAGTTCTCATTTTCTGCAAACAGGCCTTTAAATTGTTCTTATCTTGTCAATTTTGATGTGCATTCAAAGACAGAGGTCAAATGTCAGGTTCTGTCTCTCGAGGCAGTTTGGTGTTTATTTTTCATTCTCTAACTTCAAAGTGATTTATCTGACAATCTCGGGGTGTGAATGGCTTTTTTCTAGCACACAAAATAATTTAAATGTCTGTAAATAAACTGTGACAATATGTCAGAATATATCAGATTTAGGAAATCACAAATTAAGCAAATTGTTTGTAATTCTGAAGTCTGATGAAAACAAACATTTTAATAAGATAAAAACAAATCAATATCCTAGGTGATGCCATTTCAACACTTCACCGTTTGTGTGCTATATAATTTTATCAGTTGAGCTGTATGTCTGTGCAAACGTAATGTTCATTTCAATTAAAAATGTTTTGTCTGTAATGGCAGTGCATTACCATACCATGGACACAACACTCTACTCCACTCTACACCACTCCAAGCCATTCTATGCCATTCCACTCTATGCCACTCTACTCCACTCTATGCCGCTCTACTCCAGTGACTGCCACTCTACTCTACTCCAATCTACGCTACTCTTCTCTATGACACATTACTCTATAACACTCCATGACACTCTACTGCACTCCACTCTATGTCACTCCAATCTATTACACTCTATGGGACCTTCTCCACTCTACTGCACTTTACTCCACTTTAAACTATGCCATTCTAAACATTCCACTCTACACCCCAATATTCTTTGTCACTCTACTCTATGACACTCATATCCACTCCACTGCACTTAACTCCACTCTATGCCACTCCACTCTATACCACTGTATGCCATTCCATGTCACTCCACTCTGCTCCACTCTATGCATTCTATGCCACCTAACTCTAGTCCACTCTAATACACTCCACAACACTCCACTGTATGCTATTCCACTTTGTGCCACACCGCTCTACAACACTAATCCACTCTGTGACACTACACCCTATGCCACTCGACTCTACAACACCCTATGCCCATCTACACCACTTCACTCTACTCCACTTTACTTCACTCCAATCCATAATACTCCACTCTACTCCACATTATGCCATGCCACTGCACTCGATTCTATGACACTCCCAACACTCTACGACCCTCTATGATACAACACTCCACTCTGCCCTACACCACTGTACTCTACAACACTCTATGATACCCCACATGCCTCTACACCACTCAACTCGGCGATACTCCACTCTACAACACTCCAATCTGCAACACTCCACTCTACCCCACTCCACTCTATGCCACTCCACTCTAAGAAATATCCACTCTACAACACTTGAATCAATTCTATGACCTACCCTATTCTATGAAACTCTACTCAGTCTATGCCACTTTACTCCACTCTACGGTATGCCACTCCACTCCACTCTTATCCACTTCAATTTACTCCACTCTATGCCACTTCACTCTATGGCATTCTGCTCTATGACCCTGCACTCTACGACACTCCACTCTACACCACCCTAATGTCCACACTCTACATCACTCTACTCTACTTCACTCCACTTTACACCACTACTCCCCACTCTATGCCACTCTACTCCACTCTATGCCACTCTACTGAGCTTTATGACACTGATCTACTCCACTCAGTGCCACTACCGCTATATGTTATGTTAAAGAAATGTGTATAGCGCATGGCGACTCAAAGGCATACCAGAGCTGATTGAGGAACAAAGACTGTAGACTTAAACTCTTTGGGGCTACTTCACAACAAGGTTTTTATCCATTTTCTAAAGACCAGATCATTATCAATTGTTCTCAGACAGAGGGGTAGCGTGTGTATGGGTGGAACAACAATCAGCATGGTGTGAGAGGTACTAAGAGATCTTCCATGTTTGTAAGGTGTAATTTGCTTTTGGGTTATAGAGGGACGTGGTTTTTGAAAGGCTCTATGTACTGTGGACAATACCTTAAAATTGATTCTCTGGGTGACCAGAAGCCGATGAAGGTCGGCCAGACCCGACTTGCCAAATGATGTCTGGTGATGTTTAACCGTGTGCTTGCTGCCGTGTTCTGTACCACCTGAAGTTTGACAATCACATCTTTGGGAGCTCCCAAGTAGAGTGAGTTACCATAGTCCAGGCACAAGAGAATCAATGCCTGGACAATTAGCCTCCTAGAGACTGTAGGGATCAGGGGCAAGATTTCCTGCAGCATTCTTTAAATCCTGAAACAGCTGGAAATAAAATGGCTTGTGTTTCCATTGAGAGGTTATGATCAAGCCATACCCCGAACATTTTACCGCCATTTTACGGGCCGGGAGAGGGCCAAGCCATGAGGGCCATCCCATGGACATATGTGGATTGACATTATTATCTAGTATCATCAGCTCAGTTTTATTACCATTGAGCTTAAGACATGAGTTGTCCATCATCTGGTGACACTCTCCAGGCAAGACTCTAGGTAGGGGGCATAGTGTTTGCTATACGGGGTGAGGGAGAAAACCAGCTGGGCATCATATGGGTAGGACACTAATGAGATCCCCCAGTGCAATACAATGTCGCTCAGTGGGTGCATGTAAAGGTTAAACAATGTGGAGCTAAGAGAGGACTCCTGTGGAACCCCACATCTCAAAGAAAATTTTTCCAAAGTGCAGGCTTTGTCAAAGACTTGAAAAGATCTGTCCCCCAAAAACGAGCTGATCCACTTAAGAGCTAGAACTGATACTCCTGCCTTCTGAATCCTCCTAATAAGAGTCTAGTCGTCGAGTATGTCAAAGTCGGCTCTGAGGTCTAGGAGGATGATGGCTACACTAACGCCCAGATCCACTTTACATTTTTGCCTCCTCCATGACCAGCCAAGAGGGTGTTTTCAATGCTATACTTGGCCCGAAACCCTATCTAGGTAGGATTCAGGATGTGGTTGGCCTCCAGGAAGTCCAAAAGGTGCATGTTAACATGTTGTCCAACACCTCACTCAGTCCAGGAAGAAGAGAGATCAGCCGAAAATTCTCTGGGCAGCCAGGGTCGAGATTAGTTTTTTTTCAGTATGACTTCCACCATAGCATGCTGCTACGCTCCAGGAACAATTCCCTTCTCAAGAGATAGGTTTGCTATCTCAATGAAAACTGGGAAAAGAGCATAGGCTGGTTTTGGAAGAATGTGAGGGAGAGCAAGGTCAAGTGGAGAGCGCACTTTAACTTTCATGATAAGTCTGATACAGTTCTCATAGGAGATACAAGGAAATTCCAGAAGTCTAGGTATACTATCTTCCTCGTTCTTAATTGTAGACTCCAGCTCATGGTGTCCTCCATAGTTCTGAAATGTTGCATAAATGTCCCTAAATTTCCTTGTGAAAAAGATAGACATTGTACACCGCTCTACACCACTCTACTTCATGGCACTCTACAACACTCCACTCTATACCCCTCTACTTTACGATGCTCCACTCTATGATCCAACACTCTTTGAGCTGACCCTCTACAACCAGACACTCTACTCCATGACACTCTACTCTACAAGGCTCCACTCTACGATAATTCACTCTATGACACTCTACGTCATTCTGTGCCACTCCACACCACTCTGCGCCACTCTACTTCACTTTGCAACACTCAATGCCACTCCACTCTATGACACTCTACTCCACGTTATGCCATTCCACTCTATGGCACTCTACTCCACTCTGTGCCCCTCAACTCTACGGCACTCTACTCCACTCTACCCCACTCTACCCACCTCCCTATATACCACTCCACTGCACTTTACTCTACTCTACGCTGCTCTTTGCTACTCAGTTCCCAATATGAAACATTACAGCACTCAACTCTACTACTTCAGTCTACGTCATTCCTCTCTATGCCACTGTATGCCATCCCACTCTATGATACTCCACTGTACGACACTCTATTCCACTCTATGCCCCTCCTCTCTACACCCCTCCACTGTATGCCTCTCTACACCACTCCAATGTAGATCACTCTACTCTATACCACTCCACTCTACACCACTCCACTCTGCCCAATTCCACACTACTCTGCACCACTTTACTTCACTCTACTCCAGGACATGCCGGTCTACGAACTCCACTCTACGACACTGGATAATCCATGATACTCCACTCTACAATACTCTACTCTACAAAGCTTCTCTCTACGACACTCCATTCTACAATAGTGCATGACATGCCACTCCACAACTTTCCACTTAACGCCACTCCATGACACTTTATGATACTTCACTCTATAACACTGTACACCAGTCCAATCTATGACACTCCACTCCACCCAATGCCACTCTCCTTCATGCCACTAACTTTTGGCCATGCCGAACAGCAGCCACACTTGTGTACACCATGGCTTAAACACATTCGCAAAGCCAACAGCTCTTCCTGAGGCGAGACTGTTGGGTTTGCCAATACTTATTTTCTTTATTAGATAGAGACTGCTTAGGAACCCTGACAGTTTGAAAGTAGATAATTGAATGGAATATTTTGACAAAAGATCTTTTATTTCATGAGACATCAATAGGTAATTTCTTTGACAAGATGCAAGCAGTGTTAATAGAAAGATTGAACATGATTGCTTCAAACTCTCACAGGCTATTTGGTAGTTGCAGTTATCTACCTCCAAGCTATTTCAACCTCAGAGTCAAGCCGGAACAGGTTGCACACTTATTCTAGATAACAGCAATTCTCATTTGGTCTCCGAATTGACCTCAACATCTATGTGATAAAGATTGGTCTTGAGTAATAGTATCAAAATATAACTAAGCTTCAACTTCTTCAAAAAGTCACAGGCCCTACACATAAGAAAGGCCATACACTAGACCCAATTTTTAGTAACAACACAGACCTGTTGGTGGGCGAACCCACTCCCATACCTTGGTCAGACCATTTTCTGATCCCCTTCTGTATAAGCCCCTTATTGCGACCCCTGGGCACTAAAATCATTAACAGGAAAGTACACCCTTGGTCTAAGCTCCCTGTAGACTCCTGGATTCTAGCTCTTGGTAACCTCAAACCTAAAACCAATCAAAATCTCATTGCAACCTTGGAAAACTTTACATGCTGGATTTAGGCCTAGCTTGATAAGGGAGCCCCAGCCAAACTCAGCCATAAAGTAAGAGAGAAAAGGACCTCAGTGTACTCCCCAAAGCTGCGAGCAATGAAACAGACATGTAAAAGACTGGAAAGGGAATGGAGGAAAGACTACCAAGACTAAGCATGGGTGGAAAATCCATTACGCTCGCGGATTTTGCGGATTTTCGGTAAATTCGCAATCCGCGAACACTCGCGAATTTACCGAAAATTCGCACACAGCGGATTTTTTTTTCTTGGTGATACAATTTTGCGGCGCGCGGCGTTCACTTACCGTCATTCAGCGTTTGCCGAGTTGTTTTTCTCGATATTTTGCGAGTGCTGCGCCATTTTGGATCTTGCTGCGGGATCCCGCGGGAATTTGGTGAGCGCGATTACGTCATCGCGGCTTGCCAACTTGCACAGCGAGAGTTTGTCAACGCGAGTACGCCGTGATCACGTATCGCGGGACTTCGCAATTGCGACCTTGTAGATGCGGCGAGCAGCAACAATCTCGCACTCGCGAAAATACAAAATTTGCAATTCTGCACAAGAAATCCACCAGCAAGCAGCATAAACCTTCTGGAAATGATGATTTTTATCTGAATAACTCCTCAGGTTGACATTTGCCTGCACTTTTTTTGCGAGGAGTCCATTTTGGGGAGGGGGGGGGTGGGAGGAAGGAAGTGCCCCACAGTCTTCAACTTCCTGTTCCTGTCCAGCAGGCTCCTCCCAGTGCTTTGTCCATCTCCTGGTCACTTTTCATTTGGATCTGGAGCTGGAAGGATTACTTTTTGTGGATGCTGCTGGATATTTGGATTTGAGGCCTTTTTGACTTTCTTTGGATCACTTTTGGATTAGAAATTTCACAAGTAAGTTTGTTTGGGGCATTACAGTTGCTGCAACTACAATTTTGGAATTTTCGATTTTTGGGCTGTTTTGGGGCCTTTTGCCCAGGGGTACTCAGTGGTGGGTGGACTGAGTCTTTCTGTGGGGTGTTTTGAATTTAAACATCATGGAGGGGCTGGATGGCTTGGGATTGTGCTGATCTTTCTGTGATTTTTGTTTTTTTGGCCTGTTGTTGTGGCCTTTTCACCAGGGGTAGTGAGTGTTGCATGGGCCTAGTCTTTCTGTGGGGTGTCTTGAATTTAAACATCATGGAGGGCCTGGATGGTTTGGGATTGTGCTGATTTTTCTGTGTTTTTCGATTTTTTGGGGTGTTTCATGGGGACAGGCCATGTGGGTGGGGGCCATTTTGAGTGCTGGTACAGGCAGGCCATGTGCTGGGAGGCAAGTGGCCATTTTGAATGCAGGCAGTGTTGTTAGGCCTGCAACCATTTTGCCTAGTTTTCAACCTTTATGCCCAGGGGTAGTGAGTGTTGCATGGGCCTAGTCTTTCTGTGGGGTGTCTTGAATTTAAACATCATGGAGGGCCTGGATGGTTTGGGATTGTGCTGATTTTTCTGTGATTTTCATTTTTTTGGCCTGTTGTTGTGCCCTTTTCACCAGGGGTAGTGAGTGTTGCATGGGCCTAGTCTTTCTATGGGGTGTCTTGAATTTAAACATCATGGAGGGCCTGGATGGCTCGGGATTGTGCTGATTTTTCTGTGATTTTCGTTTTTTTGGCCTGTTGTTGTGGCCTTTTCACCAGGGGTAGTGAGTGTTGCATGGGCCTAGTCTTTCTGTGGGGTGTCTTGAATTTAAACATCATGGAGGGCCTGGATGGTTTGGGATTGTGATGATTTTTCTGTGATTTTCGTTTTTTTGGCCTGTTGTTGTGGCCTTTTCATCAGGGGTAGTGAGTGTTGCATGGGCCAAGTCTTTCTGTGGGGTGTCTTGAATTTAAGCATCATGGAGGGTCTGGATGGTTTGGGATTGTGCTGATTTTTCTGTGATTTTCGTTTTTTTTGGCCTGTTGTTGTGGCCTTTTCCCCAGGGGTAGTGAGTGTTGCATGGGCCTAGTCTTTCTGTGGGGTGTCTTGAATTTAAACATCATGGAGGGCCTGGATGGTTTGGGATTGTGCTGATTTTTCTGTGTTTTTCGATTTTTTGGGGTGTTCATGGGGACAGGCCATGTGGGTGGGGGCCATTTTGAGTGCTGGTACAGGCAGGCCATGTGCTGGCAGGCAAGTGGCCATTTTGAATGCAGGCAGTGTTGTTAGGCCTGCAACCATTTTGCCTAGTTTTCAACCTTTATGCCCAGGGGTAGTGAGTGTTGCATGGGCCTAGTCTTTCTGTGGGGTGTCTTGAATTTAAACATCATGGAGGGCCTGGATGGTTTGGGATTGTGCTGATTTTTCTGTGATTTTCGTTTTTTTGGCCTGTTGTTGTGGCCTTTTCACCAGGGGTAGTGAGCGTTGCATGGGCCTAGTCTTTTTGTGGGGTGTCTTGAATTTAAACATCATAGAGGGCCTGGATGGTTTGGGATTGTGCTGATTTTTCTGTGATTTTCGTTTTTTGGCCTGTGTTGTGGCCTTTTCACCAGGGGTAGTGAGTGTTGCTTGGGCCTAGTCTTTCTGTGGGGTGTCTTGAATTTAAACATCATGGAGGGCCTGGATGGTTTGGGATTGTGCTGATTTTTCTGTGATTTTCGTTTTTTTGGCCTGTTGTTGTGGCCTTTTCACCAGGGATAGTGAGTGTTGCATGGGCCTAGTCTTTCTGTGGGGTGTCTTGAATTTAAACATCATGGAGGGCCTGGATGGTTTGGGATTGTGCTGATTTTTCTGTGATTTTCGTTTTTTTGGCCTGTTGTTGTGGCCTTTTCACCAGGGGTAGTGAGTGTTGCATGGGCCTAATCTTTCTGTGGGGTGTCTTGAATTTAAACATCATGGAGGGCCTGGATGGTTTGGGATTGTGCTGATTTTTCTGTGTTTTTCGATTTTTTGGGGTGTTCATGGGGACAGGCCATGTGGGTGGGGGCCATTTTGAGTGCTGGTACAGGCAGGCCATGTGCTGGGAGGGAGGGGGCCATTTTGAATGCAGGCAGTATTGTTAGGTCTGCAACCATTTTGCCTAGCTTTCAACCTTTATGCCCAGGTGTACTGAGTGGTGCATTGGTCTAGTCTTTCTGTGGGTTGTCTTGAATTTAAACATCATGGAGGGCTTGGGGTTGTGCTGATTTTTCTGTGATTTTCGTTTTTTTGGGCTGTTGTTGTGGCCTTTTCACCAGGGATAGTGAGTGGTGCATGTGCCTAGTCTTTCTGTGAGGTGTCTTGAATTTAAACATCATGGAGGGCTTGGGATTGTGCTGATTTTTCTGTCATTTTTGTTTTTTTGGGCTGTTGTTGTGGCCTTTTCACCAGGGATAGTGAGTGGTGCATGTGCCTAGTCTTTCTGTGGGGTGTCTTGAATTTAACATCATGGAGGGCATGGGATTGTGTTGATTTTTCTGTGTTTTTTCGATTTGTTTGGGGTGTATAACTGAACTGATGTTCCTCTGTCTTCCATTGCTTTTAGGCGCACAAGACTCAAGAGAACCACCAGTGCCAGGAAGAAGTCCTGCAGTGGTGTGTGTGTGCAGAATAACGTCACGCGACGTCACGTCTGGCCACAGACAAATCTGCAACTTGTGCAACTGCGGCCTGCTGTTCTGACCTGCTCTGAAGAAGATGGCCCCAAAAAGAGTTCCCCGTAGCTCCTCTAGCAAGAAAGTTGCCAGTAAGGAGCAGAAGAAGCAAGTTACCAAGGAGGCTGGTGTGCCGCCCGCCACGTTTTTTGGGAGTAAAAAAAAAGTACGCCTGCAGCAGCAGCGGGATCTGCTGGGGACCAAGCTGGGAGCAGCACCCCCGCTCCATTGGGCTCAGTGCCGCCACCACCACCACCACGCCAACTTAAGTCCAAGCCCTTGAGTGCTGCAGAGGCAGTCAGTGTACTTCTTCAATCACCATCGACCAGTGATGTTGGCTCATCGCAAGAAAGTAGCAGCAATGTCCCTGAATCAACACAGGTTGTTGTAACTCATCTGACAAGTGTTGAACAACCACAGCTGCAACAACAACCACATGTGCAAGTACAAGCCCACGTACATGTGGAAGGAGAGGCAGCGCAAAGAGATGCGTAAGCAGAGGTGCATGGAGGGTCACAAGTGCCCACAATAGTTGTTCCTCCCGAAGTAGGGGCACATCAGGAAATCGACAATCAAGCCGAGGTATAATTTGAGGAAGCCACTCCTCCTGATGATCATTCATTGTCTTCCACATCCCTAGCAAGGAAAAGATCAAGGGGGGTGTCTACATCTTCTTCAAGCACAACTCCTTCTGATGATCTGGATGAAAATGGGAACCACCACGGCCGTCTGAGAGTGAGGCACACCATGATCTGACAAAGGTACTTAAGCGTAAAAGGAAGGTCGTCAAAAAACTCATAGTTATGGAGTGTGATGAGGCTCAACAAGAAGTGGCGGATACTGCTGCTGATGAAGGTTCTCACGATGACGACCCAGTCATCATAAAGGTAATTGCAGCCCCAGCGGGCATGCAGCAAAGAGACATTTTGACCCTAGCCCGAGAAGCTGCTGAGCGTGATGATGATGTTGACGAGGAGGCAATGGAAACACAACAATCATTGGAGTTAACTAGTACACCAACACGTACCGCTTCCATATTTCTTCCTCGCCAGAAGGGACCTCCATCCACCTCGACCTCAATTAGTGGTGGTACAAGTGCACAACGTACTAAAGTTCGGCAATCCACATCCTCCACTTCATCTGGCATTAGCAGCATGGCCACCAGTATCGCTGCCTCCTCCGGCCCCCACAGACAATTCAAGTCCCCAGCTTGGGACTTCTTTAGTGTTTGCCCAAAAAGGGAAAACTTCGCCATTTGTAGCATTTGTAAGGTTGCAGTTAGTCGTGGTAAGTTGGTACCGGAGGCCAGAGAGGTCATCTTAAGAGACAGCACACTGTCCAATGGTTTGCGCACCTACATGCGATCAAGGAAGCCCGAATTGCACGTAATGAAAACGTTGATTTTTCATCTGATGATGACGAGGAGGAAGAAAACGTGTCAAACACTTCACTCACACCCAGTACCCCTGTCAGCAGCACACCCCATGTGAGCCACACTAAGAGTGTGGGAGAGAGTGAGACACCAATGCGAAAAAGTTAATCAGCGAGCGTAACTGGGTCAAAGATATCATCATCATCTTCCCGTAAATGCTTGGTCCAGGGCAACATTAAAAAGATGTTGTTTACAGAAGCGCAATATGAACGCAACCACCCACTGACGCGTCTGTATAACACTAAGCTGGCTAAAATGCTAGCTCTGGACCTTCTCCCTTTTTCTTTTGTAGAAGAGGTTGGTTTTCTAGAATTAGTGGCAGCGCTCTGCCTTAAATGGAAGGTTCCTAGCCGGTTCTATTTTGCCAGAGTTGCGATTCCAGCACTACATGAAGATGTGCTGGAGGTTATTGGGGCAGCTTTGCAGAAGAGTGCTGTTCACACTATACATCTGACAACAGACATGTGGACCAGTGGCGCAGGCGCTGATTACATGTGCATCACTGCACACTGGGTCTCTTTTTCAGGGGTTAAAGCAAAGCTAAACGCAGGTGTTGACCCGGACCAAGTATTTAAAGCTGCTCGGAAACATGCAACACTAGCCATGTTTGGTTTGGAGAAACGTCACACAGCACAAAACATTTTGGTTGAGTTTAACACAAAGGTCCTTCACTGGCTGTCCCCAAAAAATTGCCAGATTGGTTATGTTTCCACGGATAATGGCGCCAATGTAGTTAAGGCCAAGGAGCTGGGTCGCTATTTCAGAGTGCCATGTTTGGGGCACTGTATAAACCTGGTTGTTAAAAAATTCTTGAGTGATAAAGACAGTCCAGCGTACGAGGTAGTGGACACCTGCCGAAAAATGTGCAACCATTTTAGCCATTCTTTTAAGGCCCGGAAGCATCTGAGGAGCCTGCTACATAAACGTCGAATGCCAGTGAAAGCACTCATCCAGGAGGTGGCAACACGTTGGAACTCAACCTTCTACATGCTTGAGCGTCTGTATGAGCAGTATACGGTACTCGATCACTATTTCTTAAAACAGGGTACAGCTCACAAGGACCTGAGGATGGATGCAGCGCAATGGGAAATAGTTAAAAGCCTGACAGGCATGCTTCGTCCTTTTGAGTTCTTCACGCGTGCAGTCAGCAAGGAGGACTGTAATTTGGGAAAAGCTATCCCATTGTTGTACATGCTGGAGCACCAACTGAAGGCGGTGTCTTCTGAGTTTTACAAAAAAATGAAAAAAAACAAGACCCTTTTGTTTTGGCGGAGAAATTATTAGAGCGCCTACAAGGTGATGAACGTATTAAAATGATCCACTCAGAACAGCATTACATTTGTGCTACGATTCTGGATCCACGCTACAAAAAGGCGCTGGCAGGCCAAGCATTCTTTCCTTTTGATGACGAACATGTTATACAGTACAAACGTTGGCTAGTCTTGTCAGCCAAGAGGTTTGAAAGAGAACGGCAGCTCATTGAAGGAAAAGGCAGTATATCAGCATCAGCAGGCCATCCCCAGTCAAAACAATCCACTTCTGCACCTGTGGCTGTGGCACAAGTGACCTCTCAGCCGTTAAAGACACCAGCTACCGGATCATCTGCACCAGACACAACAGTAACATTGGAGGCTGAAGAGGATTGGCTATCTCTGCTTGGGTTTGGTTCTCAAAAGGTAACAGCAACAGCTAAGCAAAGTGGAGGAACCTTGGAGGAGGACCTTGAGTCGATGGTGCAGGACTATCTGAATGACTCAACAGAGGTCTATGTTAATGCTGACCCATTGGCGTATTGGCATGGGAAAAAAGAATTGTGGCCACAGCTCTCCAACCTGGCTTTCAACTACTTGTCTTGCCCACTCGCAAGCGTGTCTTCTGAACGTGTTTTCAGTGCTGCTGGTGGCATTGTAACTCCCAAACGGAGCCGCCTCTCGCCCAAAAATGTGGAGAGGTTAACAATGATCAAGATGAATCAGCACCTCATACCACCAGATTACAAAGTACAAGAAAGCACGCCGGATGAAGACGAGGTGGACAGCAACGTAGATGAGGGAATTTCTTCTCTGTTAGGTGACACTGAGCTCACCCTGCCTGAATTCGCAGAGTATGATGACGAAGCCTTATTCTTATTCCTGGACCCTGACACCGAGCCCTGAAAATGAGACAATAAATCAATAACTTTCTTTTTCATCCTTATTCACTTTTATTCCTGTGTGTCTGTCTTTCTTTGTTGTGCACAGTTAATATAATTCAAACTTTAATCACCTAATCACAAAAACAAGCCCATCAGCAGAACTGTCTTCACTTGTTTGCTTATTGATTTGAAGGTGCCGCAGTCTGCATTCCTCAGGTTCACAAGTTCAGAAGAACATGCTCCTCTATGCTCCTCCTCCAGACTCCTATTTCCATCAAAGCAGAGGGCTGGATTACACCCAATGAAGAAAGACTCAGCACTTGTGGGGGTGTTCTACTTCTTTGCGGGTGAGTTGACGGCTCTGGGGCCATTGCTGGGAAGCTCTAATACTGGATAAAAGTGGTTTGGACCAAATCGGAGTCGGAATTTTTTGTGTGTTTTTGCTGACTTGCTTGCTGGCCTGTCCTGGTGTTTGTGGGTGGGTTTCGGGGTCTGGGAGTACTGCTGGCTATGGATACTTTAGTTTGCAGGAGGTTTGAAGCAAATCCATGGTGGCAGAGGGGAGTTAGGGCCTAGCTGCAGAGCGTGCGCGGAGTGATTTGGGAAATTGGCAAAAAAATGACTAAGTCCCCATTTTTGTACTTTTGCCTTTTGGCTGTTTGGGGGTCTTCTACTCGTTTTATCCTGGGTTGACGGCTCTGGGGCCATTGCTGGGAAGCTCTAATACCGGATAAAAGTGGTTTGGACCAAATCGGAGGCGGAAATCTTTTTGTGTTTTTGCTGACTTGCTTGCCTTTGAGGTGGTCTTTGGGGGAGTTCCAGGTGTTTGTGGGTGAGTTTTGGGGTCTGGGAGCACTGCTGGGACAGTCTAATCTTGATTGCATTTGCTTTTCAGGAAATCCGTGGTGGAAAACTGGAGTTATGGCCTAGCTGCACAGCGCGTTTGGACCGAAGGCCGAGAAATATTGTAAGTATGAGATTTTCCTTTTGGGCTGTTTGGGGGTGTTGTGCTTTTTGGCGGGTGGGTTGGCGGGTCCTGGGGCATTCCTGGGAAGGTCTAATACCAGATAGAAGTGGTAGGGACAAAATCCACGCTGAATAATTTTTTGCTATTTCTGACATTTTGCCAATGTAGTGTTTTCGGGGGCCTGTTTGGGGGGCTTCCTGGTGTTTGTGGGTGGGTTTCGGGGTCTGGGAGCACTGCTGGCTATGGATACTTTAGTTTGCAAGAGGTTTGAAGCAAATCCATGGTGGCAGAGGAGAGTTAGGGCCTAGCTGCAGAGCGCGCGCGGAGTGATTTGGGAAATTGGTGAAAAAATGACTAAGTCCCCAATTTTGTACTTTTGCTTTTTGGCTGTTTGGGGGTCTTCTACTAGTTTTCTCCTGGGTTGACCGCTCTGGGCCCATTGCTGGGAAGCTCTAATACCGGATAAAAGTGGTTTGGACCAAATCGGAGGCAGAATTTTTTTTGTGTTTTTGCTGACTTGCTTGCCTTTGAGGTGGTCTTTGGGGGGGTTCCGGGTGTTTGTGGGTGAGTTTTGGGGTCTGGGAGCACTGCTGGGACAGTCTAATCTTGATTGCATTTGCTTTTCAGGAAATCCATGGTGGAAAACTGGAGTTATGGCCTAGCTGCACAGCGCGTTTGGACCGAAGGCCGAGAAATATTGTAAGTATGAGATTTTCCTTTTGGGCTGTTTGGAGGTGTTGTGCTTTTTGGCGGGTGGGTTGGCGGGTCCTGGGGCATTCCTGGGAAGGTCTAATACTGGATAGAAGTGGTTGGGACAAAATCCATAAGGAAAAGCCTTTTGGCACTTTTTGTAACTTAGGGTTCGTTAGGGTTAGCCCTAGCAGCAGGATTGCATGTGTTTCGGGGTGTTCTAGATTTTTGCAACTGAGTTCTGGGGTCTTAGAGCACTCGTGAGAATGTGTAATTTTGGTTGCAAGTCATTTGAAGAAAATCCATGGTGGGAAAGGGGGGATTTGGCATAGTTAAAGAAAGCCTCTGCCACTATTCTTAACTTAGGGCTCGTTAGGGTTAGCAGTATTTCTATTGCATGTATTTGGGTGGGGGGGGTTTCGAGTCTTGGAGCGATAATGGCTATGGATACTTTTGCTTGCTTGCAAGTGGTTTGAATACAATCCACGGTGGGTAAGGGGGTATTTGGGCCTACTTTTACTTTCGAAGTATGTTTTGTCACCAGTTTTCTGCTAGGCCTCGTTTTTTGAGATCTGATTGGGGGTCTTCTACATTTTTGTGACTGGCTTTAGTAAGGGTCTGGGTGGGAGCACTGCTGGGAAGGTCTAATTTTGTTCTAAAACACAGTTTACAGTACACCTAGCTTGAGGGGAAAGATCCGCTAAATTAATTTGCCCATACTTATTTATCCTTCAAAAGGTGACTCAGACAGAGTACGCACTTTCAAAAATATTGTATTGTATATTAGGAAAATCAAAGTGTGACTTTTTGCACTACACAGCGTACATACCTTATATTTATTTATCAGTGCTGTTTTTCGTTCAATAATTACAGGCCGGATTTCAGTCTGTGCAATGGGGAAAAAAGGATGGAGTCAGGCTTCACATTAGCGAGCCGCAATTCAGCATCCGCCAGGCAGGCAGTGGACAGGGTGTCTACTGGTCACCAACATTGATGGACAAAGCGTCAGCTGGAATGGAGGAGTGCCGCTAATAAGAGGAATTGTTTGCTGCATGCAACTTACTTACCAAATTCAACAGGAGGACAACTACAACAACATACAGACAGATACAGTATCCATTCTTTTCTTCTATGAGTGTGACTGCATTTCTTGGATCTCTCTCTGCTTCTAAATTGATCCCTACAGCCATTCTATAGGTTTTACTTCGGCTATTTTTTAAACCTAATTTAATGTAGCCCTGTACTGTCGCATTCTGTCATTCACGGTTGTCGAAAGTACTACTTACTTTTCAGTAACAATGCATTCAGTAGTGCATGCACTTCCTTTATGTCACGTAAAAGATTTATGGTTAGCTTTGTACCCAAAAATGTCTTTATGTTCAATTATTGTTTGTCCATGCTGTGCTTTTTTTTTTCTCTCAACAAAACCTACCCAAAAAGAAACCCCCATTCCCATCCATTTTACAAACCCTAACTAAGCATGGGTGAATTTTGCAAATCTCGCGTTCGCGAATTTTGCGGATTTGCGAACTCGCAATCCGCAAAATCCGCGAATTCTCGCGAATTTGCGGATTTTTTTTTTTTGTGTTCACGCGGGTTTCTGCCAGGTCGCGAGGATTTTTGTACAATTTCGCAAACGGGAACTTACCTGTCGGGTCGCAAGTTTTGCGAACTTGTTGTTTCTACGTGTCCAGCCTGTTTGGGACACTCTTCTTCATCACTGCCACCCTCTGTCACCACATGCCACCCTCTGGCTCACCCATGCCACCCTCTGTTTCATCACAGCACCCTCTGGTTGTCCAGTGTACATTATTGTGGCAAAGCAAAGCACACCTTCCCTGCCTCAAGTGACCTGAATTAATTTGGGGCTTATTAATGTGTCACAGAATATTTTTTTAGCTGGCACCTGCTTCCTTAGTGCTTCCTGATTAGTGATCTTTTGCACTTGCTAAGTGCTTTCATTGTTGCAAAATTAGTTACAACACCTGCCCTGCCCCAACTGACAATAATGAATTAGGGGCTGATTAATGTGTCACTGGATTTGAACTTCCAGCCTGGCTCCTGCTTGTCTGCCTTAGCTGTAATTCAGGACCTTTGTGTAACTATTCTGAGGGTCAGAGCAGGGTCACATAATAGTTGCAAGTAGGCAACTGAACTCTGGAGGGGCCCCTCAGGAAGCACTACAGGAAATGGCTACTAATGATGAGCTTGAACTTTTGAACCTGGTAAGTAGTTTCAGTTTTGCTAAGATCGTATTTCTGCAATTTAGCGCTTATTCGCGGGGCGCGAAGTTGAACTGGGAAGCCGCGAACTCACGCGAACAGTGCGAGCAAGCCATAAAATCCGCTGCTCGCGGATTTGCGGATTTTGCGGGAAATTTGCGAATCTCGCGGATTGCAAATTTACCGAAAATCCACAAAATCCGCGAGCGGAACGGATTTTCCGCCCATACTTTACCCTAACCCTCTTCCCCCGGGCTGTGTGGTTTTGCTTTATGTGTGACTAAATGACATCAATAATTCCACACACTTGCTGGGGAGGATAAGGTCATAGCAACAGGCTGGTGAAGGAATCCGAGGATATATTCTAGACTTACTCAGCTTCAGTACTATTTCTTGTAGTAGTAGCCAATGTCAAAGAAATCCTACACAAGTACAAGTTATACTATCAATACTTTACCATTTGTTGGGCTACATTGTGACACTGTTCTAGTCTAGTGTACTGTCACCTGCTATATTCTCTATCGTACCGTTGTAATGCTACAGTAAGGACAAACCAGGTTTCATTTTCTTTTTTTCCATAGCCATGCAACTGCCACTGTGTCACACCACTAGTACCACCGCAATGAGGAGAAAATGTCATCCGCCCTGGATTGCCAACCTTAATCGCCATTTCCCGTGGAGCCAGCCCTGGGCCTAGCCCTACTTTCAAACACAAATTACAGGTAAGATAAGCGTTTGGTTGGAGGTAGTATAATGGAGTATTAGGAGAGACGAGAGATTGACGGTAGTACGACTAAAGTCCTAGGACTATTCATGAAAACAAACTTACTGTTAAACCCCCACCCACCAGACTCAAAAGCAGTAAAAAACAGGTATGGTCAGATAAAGTTTCAAAAAGTATATTTTTATAGCCCTAACAATATAAAATCCCACAAGACCCTCCCTAACCCCAACGATTGTCCTTCAAAAGTCCCCAAAAAACCCAACTCCCAATTCCCACCCCCCAAAAGTCTCTAAAAAAGGGGCAAGGGACACTACGGCAGGGTGCTGTTGACTTTAGCGGCCAGGGCATCATGCTCCTTGCGGAGGGTGGCATGGTTGAAGCGGAGGCCCTCCACCAAGTTCTTATAGCTTAGGACCTCCTGCTCCAGGTAGGACACTCTGAGGCATAAGCGGTGCCGGCGTGCCTTGCAAATCTTTTGGGGGGCAGCTGCTGTCTTTGCTGCTCGGCGGTGGCGTTTGGCTTTGGTAGCCCGGCTCCGTACCGCTGGAGCACTGTGCTGGCTGGCAGCCCGTGGGGGCACGGAGGAGGATGCAGCTGTCCCAGTGGATGTTGTTGTAGTACCAGACTGCGTCTCCTCCTCCTCCAGGGCCACCAGCCGCCGATATTCAGCGACAGTGGCATCCAGCCTCCGTTGCCGGGCCATTCGAGCCAGCTCCCTCCTCCTTGATGGTCTGTTGGATTTGGAAGGAGCAACTATATGAAGAAAGAAAGACATAGTCTGTAACCAATGCTCCTTAAGATTAACACAAAATGATTGAGCAGAAAGTTGTGTCACAGTACAAGTAGCAAATTGAAAGCACAGTACATAACTATTGAGGACAGTATCTATGTAACCTCCGACTTCTTCATCCTTGCTCTAACATTAGTGGGAGTTTAAGGAAAAAATTCTACGGGCACTATGGACTTCCATTACAGTCGACCATGACAGTACACCAGTCTTCTTCTTCTTCTTCTTCTCTCTTGCTTAGGAAAATTGGTACATTATCTTATGCAAGCCGGCATAATGCCAGTGCAGTGAACTTGCACCCGAGAAAAACAGACGCACACCATGATGAGTCAGACAGACTTGCGTTACTGTACCGGTCCAGTACATGCAGGTGGTGAAGCTCTTACTTTTCTATTATGGGTGGCACTGAGAATACTCTGTTAAAAGGGCTACTGCTTAATTAATTTAGCTTTCACCCTATAGTGCAAATGAGTATTAGAAAAGGAAAATGAAGAAGCTAAATAAACTGATTATCTATCACTTCACATGGGATGTATTTGATGACATATGGGATGATTTTAGGTGCTTTGCTTAATATTGAGTGAACAGTGATACACCTACACATGAATGACGTACTACTACTAAACTAAAGTTATTAAGAGAGGTAGGGAGTGTCCACCGTAATACCCGGATATATGCTGTGCTTGCAGTTGCAATACATACTACTGCTACTATTCATGGTAGTATTTGGACAAAATTACAACTTCTTTTCCTTGCCTTTCCTACACTGGAACGGATGTGCGGGTGCGCTGTTACATGCTATTCAAAGTAACACGTAGTTCATCCAGTGACCGTCTACTCTCTCTAGATACACATATGCTATCTAAGAGTCGGATAGTACCATGATCCAGGCATCCATCCATTCAAAGTATATGCACACATGCAGTTTCTGTTTCACCCACCCAGGCTGTTCTCCTTCCACCCATCCTTGCTTCATCATTCACCCAGCCATGCACCATACCATATTCTTTCCTTCCCAGCCACCTCGGGGACCAAGCAAACACATATCATTCTTCTTTGCCAGTCATCATTACATTTCTCGTCCTTCCACACTTAGTTATACCCTTCTTTCGCTTTTCGTTCATCCCATCCATCAAGTTCATCTCAGATCTGATTGGGATTCTTCTCGCCAAAAACTTCACAGCTAAGTCGAAGTACATTTAGAGGAGGCTACTACCTGGTTGATTTATAATACACCCGTGCAGAAAGCACACTCTGCAGTCTTCAATCTCAATAAGTAAGGAATATATAGCTTACCTCTGCCCGCCACCACCGTGTTATCCCTCACAGAATTGTCCGGCACTTCCACCGCCTCCTCCCCAGAGTTGTTCCCCTCGTCCAATGCCACCACCACCTCCGCGCTGGCCCCGCATCCAGATGTGCCACCTACAAAGTACATTTGATAATGTTAGAATACACCACTCACTACTATATAATATTTGGTCTAGGAGGAAGAAAGAAATGTGAAAAAAACAAAATACAATTTAATAATTTGTGACTGTCTACTCTAAAGTAAAAATGTCCCTTTTTCCAGGGAAGGCTGTTGTCTTGCTGCACTTTTTGGCACAACTGATGAATGCTTGCTTATTATTTTTAACACGCACCACTTTTTCTCCTAACAGACAGAAGCTTGACTTCTAAGAACACGAGCAGGATCAAGTTCAAACCAGGTGAGAGCTCGGCTCGACCACAAGAAATGTGTCCAATTAATCGTCAGCACTAAGCACTTTTCCATTTTCAGTTAAACGTTTACTTTTATGACAAACTTGATTTTAATAAATGTGTTTACTTTTAATAAAGCTTTTAAACTTAAATAGACTCTGTGGTTTTTGGTCCTCCAGACTAGAGTGGATGAGCTAAAGGTTTTGGAATTTTTGCAAGCATGAGTCCGTGTCTCTGACATCATTGGGGATCAATCATCGGTCACTTTGGGAGCTAAATGACTCTGCCACACTATCTAGTCAGTAAGGAGATTGGGGGTTCAACTACAAAGTCTGTTATCACTGAGGTATGTGGAAAGTCTAACAGCACCTATTATAATTGATAAGCTAAGCAATGCATTATTTAGTGTCCATAGTTCTGTTTGTGCAGATTTGTCCCTGCAACACTAGTAGAATGGATTGTCCTACTATCCAAACCAAAAGTAAAGTAGTATCTTATTCTTTCTTGGTGGTCATTCACCTTTTTATTGTTGGCAATTGTCAAAGCATAAACATTTTGAAGACTTGAAAAGACATTATGGACAATCCCAGAGGACTGCACTCAGTGCATAGAGCTATTGCTGACTAGAATGGGAGTCCAATGGAATTGCCAAATGTGAAATCTTAGTTAGCTACACAGACAGACTAATAAGAATAATCTAGTAATACCACACAGAGTCATAGTCGAGGCAGGATAAGAATTTAGATGCAGTCTACCAGAAGATCAAAGACGATTTAGAAAAAATCGAATGAGGAATGCTAGGAAAAAATAAGTACTCTATATTAAAATTAAAACTTACTGGGACCAGAAAAGGAGCCCTCGCCTGCCCGATCCTGGCCTGCATCCTGAAAAGCACCCTCCTCCTCCTCCTGTGTCCTCCTCTTGCCCCTGGGGGGAGCTGATGTACAACATGAAAGAAAGAAAGACCAGAAAACATGGATGATATTTGTCAACCAAATCAAACATTTCAAAAGAACTAACAAAATATTTTGGCGAAATAGCAAATAGACAACTATTCCACGGGATATATTATTGACCAATCTCATGTGGTCTACTACGTTATTAGTATTGCTTCATTTGCGTACCGTCGAATTGGAAACTTCTTATGTAACTCACTAAACAAAGTACTGAAAAGGTTTGCCTAGGATTGGCAGGCAGCAGTCCGCAGCACGCGAAGTGACAGACAAAGTCCATCGTGATTCCAGATCAGCGACAACACTAAAGTTTCCTACTACATTAACCAGTTATTAAAATACTCAAACTATCAATCCACCACCACTATTTCTTCTTATCGCCATGTGTACAAAGGAAGGACTGGACTTGAGTCTGTAGGGGCTGATTTAGAAGCCCCTTGCGGCTCTTTTGCTCCATTGTTGTGTGACTTTTGTGATGCAGTGGCAGCACAAAAGAGGCGCAATGGTGCGGCGTATATTAACAACGTGACGCATATGGGAGATGCATCAGGTTGTAAAGCCCTGCGCCATCAGGGGGCGTTCCGGCGCAAGGGAGGGCGTTCCTCCGCAGGAACGCATCCTAAAAGTGGCTGAGGGAAATCTACAAGATTTCAATCACTCACTTTAACGACAATGATGCATGACTCAAACCCTGCGCCTGCTTGAAGCAGACGTACGGCTTGACGCAGCATTGGGGAGATAGGGCACCCCAGAGCATTGATGGAGCTGCGCCATCGTTGCGACGCAACTCCAGAAATGCGCCGCCTTTAAGGCACAGATGCGTAACGCTTTGGTGACGTTTTGGGCCCATGGTGCGCCGCATTGTAAATACGGCGCACCATGGGTGATGGTGGCGTGGCCACAATTACTGGTGCATCCCTGCTACTTTGCAGGGATGCGCCGGTAATCAAAAATCTGAACCTTAGTGTCTAGCATTACGCAGTTCTTTAAACTACACTCATACATAATTTCACAGGCCAATGAAATGAACACAAAATCGAAAACGAATAAGCATAGTAGCAACACTACTGAGAAGGAGAGCAGTGCACCTGAAATGCACAGAAGATTTTGAAATATAATTTACCTACAATGTAATGAGCAGCATTATTGCTCTTGGTAAAAAACAAAAATTTGCAATGTAATAATACACAGCAGGAGAAAACAGAGTAGTAAAGAAATAGCTACTACTACTCACCAAGCCCGGGGATCTCAAGGCCAAGCAGGTCGAGCAGATCTCGTTCACGGTCCAGGACATCCGTCCAGCGGTGGGTGGCCTGGCTGTAGGTGCGCTGGACCCGAGAGTGGTGGTACATGGCCCGGCACACCTTCTCCCACCGCTTTCCGCGCTCCCGGATCCCCTACCTGACACCGATCCTGCCGCCTGCCATGATGGTCCTGGGGAGGCGGCGCTGAACATAAAAAATGAGTGCGGCCACCTCCTCCGGGCTAAAGATCTCCCGGTGTACGACCTGCTCCCCCCTCAAGCGCCCGCACGGGAGCCGGGCACGGGGTGCGGGACCCTTCCCCTTCTCTGGATGCTTCCCGGCTCCCTTCACCATGGTCTGGGCGGAAAGGAATAAAGAAAATAGAATAGGGAAGAGAAGAAAAGAAAAGAGTTTAAAAAAGTAGTTTAAAATTAACCAAAAGTAGCAGTAAACACAAAAATATAGGGCTAGAAAAATAGAGGGATAGATAATAAGTAAAATAGATCCAAAAAAACTTCAAACAAGCAAAGGATGTCAGAGATTTAGAGAGGATACAAAAAGCATGCCCAGAACTATAGCAATGAATGAGAAACAAGATGGCCGCGCCCATTCACGATCGCGCGGGTAAGTTCGCGCGAGATTTTTCTCGCGAACACTTGCGAAATTGTACTGGCGACCCGCACACTTTGCGAGATTACACTTCGCGCCCGGAAACGGAAATACGACATGCAAACAAGATGGCCGCGCCCTTGAACGACCGCAAGGGTAACTTTGCGCCTTGCGCTACAAGTGGATCGCGAAAACGCTCAAAACCTTGCGAACTAACACGCCACAAAAAAACAAATCGCATATTCGCACAAATTCGCGGCTTCTGAATCCGATCTCGCGCGTGTTCGCGCCCCGCGAATAGCGCGAAATTGCAGAAAAACGAGTTATGCAAAACTGAAAGCACTCAGTAGGTGCAAGAGTTCAAACTCATCATTAGTAACCATTCCCTGTAGTGCTTCCTGACTGGGGCCCCTCCAGAGTTCAGTTGCTAGTTGCAACAATTGTATGACCCTGCTCTGACCCTCACAGCAGGCTCATAGAATAGCTACAAGTAGGCCACAAAGGTCCTGGAAAAAAAAATTGCACTGCAACAGAAAGCAAATTACTGATAAGGAAGCAGGTGCCAGACCTGGAATTTTAAAACAGTGACACATTAATAAACTAACCCCAAATTAATTCATGTCAGTTGAAGCAGGGCAGGTGTGCTTGCTTTTCCCCCCCATAATCTACAGTGATGATGAACCAGAGGGTGGCATTGATGTAAAAGAGGGTGGCATGGGTGAAACAGAGGGTGGCAGTGGTGAAACAGAGGGTGCTGGGAACCTGTGATGATGAAACAGACGTAGAAACAACATAGTCGCGACCGTTGCAAGCCGACAAGTACATTTGCGATTGCGAACTGGTACCAAACCCTCGCGAACTGGCAGAAACCCTTGCGAATACAAAAAAAAAACGCACATTCGCGAGAATTCGCAGATTTTACGGATTGCGAGTTCGCAAATTCGCAAAATTCGCGAACGCCAGATTCGCAAAATTCGCCCATGCTTAACCAAGACCTGAGCAAACATAAATACAGAGAATCCATAAGAAGCTACCAAAGGGAAATAAAAGTAGCGCAGTCCACCTACTATGAAGGTACCATCACTGCCGCCGCCAATACTCCAAGGGAAATTTTTGGCCTTGCAAAATATCTCCTAGAGCTCCCAAACCCAGAACTATCCCTCAAGACCTCCCCAGAACGCTGTAACGAACTGGCATATTTCTTTCAGGTAAATATTAAAAATCTTTACACCACATTACCCAGCTCCCCTCGTCCTAGTGATCTTCTACCTATGAACAAGCCCCGTCCTCATCCAGAACACGCACTTATGGAACTCCCAACCTTAAATCCGGACAAGTTGTCAGAAATTCTCTCTCAAATATAATCAGGCTCCACCCAAGATCCAGCCCCACCCACACATCCTACATAAAGCAGAAAACGTGATCTTCCCTACCATCTTGGAAATTATAAATCTGTCTATTTCCACTGGATCCGTACCCCCTCCATGGAAGCACGCCATGGTTAAGGCCTTACTAAAAAAACTAGCCTAGATCCAGATGACTTAAGTAATTACCTCCCCATCTCGCTGCTCCCAGTGATCGTTAAAATCTTAGAAAAACGTGTGAACTCTACCCTCTCTGACTTCTTAGAAACCCATGACCTCCTGAATCCTGCCCAGTCAGGGTTCCGTCCCAAATATGGAAGGGAAATGGCTCTTCTTGCCAAGGTCAAGGACTCTAAACAAATCCTCTACCAAGGAGGAGCAGTGGCCATCATCCTCCTTGAGTTAAGCTCGGCCATCGACACAGTCAATTTTACCATCTTAGTAGAGAGACTTAAGAGGTTATGGATACTAGGTGAAGCAATCATCTGGATACAATCCTACCTTGATATTCGAACCTTCCAGGTTTTTTCAGGGGACTTAATATCCAGGAGACTAGTGCTCAGCTGCGTAGTCCCACAGGGATCCTCGTTGAGCCCCACACTATTTAATGTGTATACGCTGACACTAGCTGATATTATCTTGCCTCACAGGATTACAATTGTCACCTACGTGGCTGACACGCAGCTGGTAATTACCCTCAATGTTCCCAGTAACTTCCCCTCCCACTTTGCAACATGCCAGGAGAAAGTGGCTTCTTTGATGGAGCACACATGTCGCAAACTTAACGGAGGAAAAACTGAACTTATGCTTCTGGATAACAACCCCAGCATGGACCTCAAACAGATATGGCCCAAGTGCCTGCCCCCTCCCATACTCAACACTAAGATTAAAAGTCTGGGCATCTAGTTATACAATTCCTTCACGTCCGACCATCAAGCAGTAAGGGTGGCAGGTACCTGCTTTGGTTCACTCAGACTACTTCGGAAGATACTCCCTCTCCTCCCAATGGCTGTAAAAAGAATCCCGATATAGGCCTTGGTCCTGTCGCTACTGGACTATGACAACTCTCTTTACTTAGAAGCCCCCAAAGCAACATTAAGAAAAATACAAATGGCACAAATTTGTGCCGCCAGGATGCTGCTCGGGATTCCTAAAACTCAGTCAGCCAAGCCAGCTCTGAAGACCCTACATTTGCTGCCAATCCCCCAAAAAGTAAAGTTCAAGGCTCTCTGCATAGCCCATAAGACCATGTGGGGAACTGGCCCTGCCAACAACTGTTCCCTCATCACCTCCTATCGCCCAAGAAATGCCTGCGATCGGCTGATCTTAACCTTGCAGTCACTCCCAAAATCAGGAAGGCAAGAAGCGGAGTAAGAACCGTTTCCTGTAATGTGGCAAGGCTTTGGAACAATCCCCCCCTCAAAAACCTGGTTATTTGAACAATTCACCCTATAACCCCACTCCTTTCCCTCTGTCTAGTCTCTAGCGCTGCGATGCTCCAGGGTGGGCACGCGCTTTACAAATGCTGAATAATATTAATAATGACCTGAGGAGGCTGGCAAAACACCTTTTCTTCTGTCAGTCCTCGAAAAAACCTGTTGGCCAAATACTTTTTTAAGGATTATTGGGCCTTACTGATGGAAGAAAGGATGTTCATGTGTTTATATATTTAGTTGATGAAGTTATCACTAAACAAAAGCTCAGCATTAGCCAGTCTCTCTCTCTATATATATGCCAATTATGTTGGATTAGGATCCATCTTCATCATCTTGCAATGCTCTGAAGAAATTGATGAATTAGCATTCTGATTAGGCAAATTACTTTTGGAATCCAGTTGATGAATTAGCATTCCGATTAGGCAAATTACTTTTGGAATCCAGTTGTGTTGTGTAGTTCCTACACTTTATATAGGATTTGAACGTTTAGACATCATAAACTGTGGCACTGGTGTCCAAACTGATTCCTGACACCCCCACCGGATATGTTTGCCTGTATACTAGCTAGCTCACAGTGCCACTATGAACTCCTCTTACCAAGGAGAAAATAGTTTTGGGCAAATCTCGAACATGACAACCCTGATCCCTCGGGGATCATGAAAACAGTACAGTACAATACTTTTCTCTCAGTCACTCGTGCTCACTTTGCCTCAGAGAGATACACAGATTAAACAATGGGGAGGTTTTTTGCGCCAGTGTCATTCTAGTGTAAAATATGTGTGCTGCAATAAACAATTAAAAGCACCAAAAGAGTAAATGGATGGTAGATGTCTACCATAGTGCTAAAACAATAGATATTTTTTAGGCAATATAATAAAAACCATGAATTTGTAAAGCACACAGCTACCTCCAAAGTGGTTTCCCGGTGCTGGGGGCCCTCTGGAAGATTAAGCAAGCTATTGCCCAGAGTCACATGCTGCGAGGTTGACCTGCCACCGGCGATTGAATCGTGAACCCCGTGGTCCAGAGCCAGGCACCCGGCAGCTGCACCACACCTCTTCCACAGGTATATAGATACATAACAGTAAAAATACGGACTACTACGATGCTAACCCTAACTAGATGTACCTATATGTACCTAGTATGTATGTAGTTGTTGTGCCAAGAATCCCCCTAGGATGAAGCCAAGCCCATTACCTGAAGTGAGAAACTATAGGACCCCGTCATGGTGTTGAGATAGACACCCCGCGAGGCATATCAGACCACTGCGTGCTGGAGTGACTGCGTGCAGGATCCTCAGCATCTCCCGTCAGTGTATCAGCATGGAAGTCTTTTTCCTCTGCCTCCCCTAGCAAAGATATGGTGTTTATATACCCACAAAGGTACCCTCAGGGGTTCTACCTTGCTGTGTTATGTTGGCCGAGGATGACAAAAGGGATGACCTTTGTACATAGCTATTATGCAGAAGATGGTAGTCCTGCTGTGATTCCGTTAATCCTTATGCATAATAAATGAGGCTAGTTTGCGGGCAAAACCACATAACACTTATGAAGCACCTAACTAGGTAAAAGGTCGGCACAAACCTGTTATGTCATATAATGACACAATAAATGTAGGTGAAAGGTTAGGTGACTACCCAAGCCTATACGGGGGTGCATTAGAAATCATAACTGTTGGACAATTCTTTAAGATCAGCTGTTAAAGAACCTTCTGTTGTCTGTTTGACTATTTAAAAAATCCGTTCTCTTCATCACATCTTTGTTATACTTTGAAAAGAAAGTTTGGATTTTTGAATGGACGGCAGGGTTATGAGAAACTTGTCAGGAATACGGGTATGGGTACATTCAGATTTAACCTGAATTCTAATGGTGGATGAATTTGTCCTCTGATATGTTCATCAGCATGGTAAATAGTGGCACCATGTAATAGAAGCAGGTGGAATAATAATGTAGGATATAATAGGGGTCTCCTGTTATTTAATTCATACGTAAACTTAGAAAGCCTTTTCAGTTTACTCATACTGGGTCCAAACCAATTGGAGTCCAAATTATCTTATTTCTCAAATATGTAAATTTTTGAAAATCTTGTAAAATTGTTTTCTGTTTTTACTCTTTTGCTCCACCTCTTCTTCTTTAAAGAGTGTTTTTTGCATGGCTTACCACCAAAATAATCATTGAAAATACCATTATCAAATCTGGGCCTGACAACATCAGAAATTTTGACACCAAATTGTCCTGCTGTATCCACAGATACATGTTTTTCATGACATATATATTGTTGGCTCTTGTTAGGTGCAGCTTTAAAACAATGCAACAGTTATACATTGAAATATTGAAAGTGATTGTAGTGAAACTATTATTGAATAACGGTATATCAATAGAAAGTGAAGGAAAAACAAAACCTGGGAAATGGGGTTTGTTTCCTTGTAACAAGAGGTGGAGTATTGTTGTTTGGTTTCCTTGAATCAAGAGGCATTACCAAGCCGCTGGTGAATTTGAAATAGTTTTTTTTCTGAGTGGAGCTTATAGCATCTGAGCAGAAGCGGGAGTCATTGTCAGGAGTAAGAAAAAAAAAGCTCATCTTCTCTGTCTACAGACAGCAGCTAGCGCAATTAAGTGCACACAGTTCAAAGCAGCAAGACCTTGTGGTTGTGGGCAATTTTAAATCCACTTCTTGTAAGCTTGCAGTAAACTATGCTATTGCACAAATAGTGAGCAGTCAAAAGAAATCACTCACCATTTGTTACCTCTATCATAACCTCTTCATAGAAAAAATATCACATTGAGCACCAGTACTTTCATTTCGGTGCAACAATATATAAGGCCAATTTCTTGTATAAAAGAGCTAGCATAGGTAAAATAAGGCACAATTCTTATAGAAAAAGAACAGCGTATTGGACACAAGACTAATATCCTGATGAAAGCGTCCTTATAACATTGATATATTCCTCATGTTTTTTCTTACCTAGGTACTCCCATTTCATTCTATATGTTTTTTTTTCAAATGCAAATTCTTTTCAGTATAAAAACAGAGCAGGCAGTATCGTTTAATAATTTTTCATTGCAGTGTGATGACTCAACTTGCTTGAATCTATTTGTTGAACCTCTTTTCATTTTCCATTCTCCTGGCAGTGTGCAAGTATGAAGGAAACCAGAACCCCCGAACTGAAGAGTGGGAATAGATGTCGAAACAAGGGTCTACCTCAGACCTTAGGACGACCCTGATTGAATCCAAACCGGTTTTTACAGATTCAGTCAGATTCAAATTTTAAATCACTTTATTCGTTTATAGAAACAAAACCATACACAGTCAGTCAAAAATCTTTATTCGGCTGTATATCAGCCAAAAAAGAGTGCATCATAAAAACATTTCAGAGAAAATGACACAGTAAAACTAATAAAATACAAACAATGAATAATAATTACATAGCGATGACAATTGCAAATAACAGGATGTCAGTCTCTTAGGGCAATTTGTCCACAGACGAGGAACCATGATGCCTAGGCACAGCAATATTTCAGTCAAGATAAAAAATGGATAAGGAAGGGGAACATTTATATACAAACTCCTTATAAGTGTCAATTTCAATTATGAAAATTGACCATTGTAATAAATTAGTTCCACATAAGGAGATCTTAAATACTAAGCACAAAAATATATTAAACATTCATAAAATCATTTTCCAACAATATTCCGGAGCCGAACAGCCGATTCTAAAAACAAATTTAGCCAAGATATACTTGTGGACCATTAGGCAAATGAATTCATCTTTAAAAAGCTGAAACTAATGTAACACGGCCCTACACTTTCTTATATTTAGAAGTCTTAAGAGTGGTTTTAAAAAAGCACGTCTGGGGTTAATATAAAGTTTACAAAAAAAACATAATATGCAAGGTGCTCTGAAATGACTCTGATTCACATAGACACAAATCCAATTTGGCATCGCAATACGCATCACGTGGATATTAAACCAGTAAGTGGGAGATGCCCACCCTAAACCTTATAATATAAAACATTTTAACATGGCTGAAATAAAAAGAGAGGTAGGGCTCAGTACCTAGAGAGCAAACTAGCAGTGAGTGGTCAACAACCCTTTTTTGCCATCTCTAGGTTACCTCTAATCAAATAGGAGTGAGTTAAGAAATCTCTTTAGGGGGAGTGGCTAGCAGCCGATGATGGCGGCAGCAACCTAGAGAGGCTCCCGGAGCAAGGCGGCTTCCCGCAACAATCCGCATGCCTATCCGTTCACTGATCGCTCCAGAAGGGGTGTCCTGGGTGCGGCGACCGAACGGCGTTCGCAGGAGAAAATTGGGAGCACTCAGACCTCGGAAACAGGACGAAACTTCATCTTAGTCCTTCACTGGCGAGGGGCCTGGTGACACGAGGGCAGCCGCGGTGTCGAGTTGAGCCCTTGGCCGAGCGGAAGTCAACCCTCCTCGGCACGATCGACCGGAAGTAGCCGCTGAAGACAGCACTCGACATCAGCGAATCGCCGGACCGGCGGTCCCCCCCCTACGAACACCTAATCCTCAACGCGGCCTACCCAGTGGCGCTGCACAGTAGTGCCTCTTCACGACACTCGGCCAGGACTCGTAACTTGCTACGCAACAACCGCCATCTTGCCCTGACTTGCCGAGGCTGCAGCGGATCCGCGGCTACCGGCCGCACCCTGCCATCGTCAGCGACCACTGGCCTGTTCCCGAACTGAACCTCCTGTACAGTCGCCTCGGCACGATGGGCTACGGGCGATCGGCCCGCTTCACCATAAACTGTGTCTCGCCGCAGAGCCAAAATGGTGGGGAAAGGGCCACGACAAAACGCCGCTCAGGCGAAACTCGGCAAATTCGCCTACGATAATCAGACGCTCTCTCAACCTGAGCAGCGCAAATCCCTTGGCAAGGGCGCAGACAACGATGGGACGAAAAAGGCCACACTGGACGATGTCCTACGTGCTCTGGAACAGGTTCAGGCCACAGTGGGCTCGACTGCTACCGAGGTGACCCTCATAAGAGCCGACCTCCAGAAGATGGGCGAAAGGGTGAAACAGGTGGAAGTGGTGACTAAATCGCTGATAGAGGATGTCTCCGACCTGCAGGTAGCTGTGGAAAGACTACAAGCGGACAATAAACTCCTAAAAAGCAAGTTGGACGACCATGAGGGACGCTCCAGACGCAACAATGTCCGCATTTTGGGGGTTCCGGAATCGGAAACGAAAGGGGCCATGGACCTGTACGTGGAGGAGCTCATAAAGACCCGCTTGGCCCCGAAGGGACTCTCCAATTTCTTTACGGTGGAGCGTGCCCACCGGGTACCCGGCGGGACACCTACGCCGGGGGCTGCCCCACGTCCCATCCTGGCGAGACTCTTCAACTTTAGAGACCGCGACACTGTTCTCCAAGCGACCAGAGTGGCACCGCCTATCCACATCCAAAACTCCCGGATATCCTTCTTCCCAGACTACACGGCGGAGGTCACCCGCAGAAGGAGAACTTTCCTGGAGGTAAAGAAAACACTCCGCGAACAGGAATTGCCATACTCCATGTTGTTTCCGGCCCGTTTGAGAGTGGTGGCTGACAAGAAGGTCTGGTTTTTCGACTCGGCTGAGTCGGCAAGAGAATGGCTGGAGGGATGGCGCACGGTGGAACGCACTTCTAATCGTCGACGCAACAGGCCAGAAGAAGATGGCCGACCGGGCTCACAATCTTCAGCCAGGGGAAGCGCGAACGAATCGCCGTCACAGGAACACGCTGGGGCCGCTGGGGGTGAATGAAACCCACACGTGATGGACTGAATGGACTCTGATTTACTCCCATGAGGATTGCTTTTCACGTCGTTCTTGGACGCTGGCCCGGACATCCCGAGGGCGGCAGAGGGACCGCCTGCTTTGGGGGACACTCTCCCCCGACGTGCAAGTACTCTGTTTTTGGCATGGGATAAGCGCTCTGCTGAGTTGGGGTGGCGGGCAGTTTTGAGTCCGTTTGGCAGGGAGGCAGGGTGGGGCGGGTTGGGGGGGTTGGTTCTTCTTTACGGGAAATTCACAGAGTCGATCTCGAATTGTACAATGTACTTTGACTGCTAATGTAATGTTGCTGGTGCGATGGAGTCTATACTGGTGGTATTTGTTTCTAATCTCTATTGATGGCGGGTGAGCAGCTCAATATAGCGAGAGCGGATGAGACGCAAGTAAGCGGCTCCAACCTCCGACTTCTCACCTGGAATGTGCGAGGCCTGGGTGATAAGGTGAAACGCGGCCTCGTTCTGTCCGAGGTAAAACGCTACAAACCAGACCTGATACTCCTGCAGGAGACCCACTTGGTGGGTAGTGCTACCAAGGCCTTGGACAGAAGGGGGTATAGAATGTTAGTCCACTCCGAATTTTCCACTGGTTCCCGGGGCACGGGCATACTGATCAGAAAATCTTCCCACTTCATTACCCTTAGCACTAGAACCGACACACAGGGTTGCTTTGCAGCGGTGGCGGAACAGTGGGACGGACACCCCTTAACAATAGTGTCAGTTTACATCCCACCTTCACTGCACTCGGTGATGCTACCGGCCCTGGGTGACTTCTTGCTGTCCCTCCCGGAGGGAGACATGCTCATAGGTGGGGACTTCAACGCAGCTGCAGATCCGCAGCTCGACAAGTTCCCGGCGACCGCCCTTCCGGGGGGTCCCTCCCGGTTTCGGCGATTTCTAGAGGCGCTGGGGCTGGTGGACGTTTGGCGCCATGTTCACCCGATGGTTCGGCAATACACGTTCCACTCCACCGTTCACAATAGTCTATCCCGCATTGACTACTTTCTTGCTTTAGGGGATGGGCTACAGCGCGTAGATGAAGTGAATATACACCCTCGGGGCATCTCAGACCATTCACCACTGACTCTCACTGTCACCTCACGGACGCGATCCCGCCGCCGCATATTCCCCATTCATGCCTCTTATCTTAAGGTCCCGAAGGTCAGGAAGGCCCTGCAGAAGGCCACGGAACACTATTTCACTGAAAATGAACCAACCGCGGCCTCGGCTGAGGTTCTCTGGGAGGCCTATAAAACAGTGTTGCGGGGGCAGGCGATAGGCTTTATAACGGCACATAGAAGGGAACAGACAGCTGAACACTCTGCCCTCGAGCTCCGACTGCGCGCAGCCACTACTGCCCATGAAGCCGATCCCACGGACGATACAGCGCATACCCTCGCACTTGAACAGCGTCTATACGCAGACCATGCACGACTCATTACACAGGGACACATCACCGACACACAGAACCGGGTGTACGATGTGGGGGATAAGGCAGGGAAGATGTTGGCCTGGCTCAACAAAAGAGGGGGTAGCTCCAGAGGGATCCAGCAGGTGAGGAATGACGAGGGCAGGATTCTGACCGACCCTGATCGAGTGGTAGAGGCGTTGGCGTCCCACTTTGAAAAAGTATACACCCCTGAACGGGAAGTTACTACGATTGCGCCCCAATGCGCGTTAAGCAGTATAGACATCCCAACGCTGCAGCCGGAGGCCATAGCTGATCTAGAGGCGCCGTTTACCACAGATGAACTACGGGTGGCCATCGGAGCCCTCGGAACCGGCAAGGCACTCGGGCCAAATGGCATCCCATTCGAATGGTTCCAAGCACGTACTGACGCTCTTTGCTCGCACTTGCTTAAAATGTATGTGGAATGTCGAGATAAGGGGATGCTCCCGTTGGACCAACGGACGGCCACGATTGTGGCTATCCCTAAGCCCGGCAAACCCCCCGAGGAATGCTCATCCTACCGCCCTATCTCTCTGCTTAATGCGGAGAGTAAAATCCTAGCAAAACTCCTAGCTAACCGTCTAATGCCTCACCTGCCCGACCTTATCCACCCGGACCAGTCGGGATTCATGCCCCACAGAAACACCGCGCTCAATCTCAGAAGGGTGCACGGGGTGCTGGCGAGGGCAGACTGCATTGGCGAGACTGCGGCTATACTGGCGCTAGACGCGAAAATGGCCTTTGATCTGGTGGAGTGGGCCTACCTCTTTGAAGTCCTTTTGTGCATGGGATTTGTCCCAAACTTCATCTCATGGATAAAATTACTTTACACAGCACCAGTGGCGCACGTGGTGGCGAACGGCCACATATCACGGTCTTTTCCGCTTGGACGTGGCACCCGGCAGGGCTGCCCTCTTTCCCCCCTTCTTTTTGCACTCTCCCTAGAACCTCTGGCTATCCGCATCAGAACTGCCCCCTTACTTAAAGGGATTAAATGGAGGGAGGGGTGGGAGGACCGCATATCTCTGTATGCAGACGACATGCTGGTATACCTAACGGATCCCGAGCATGGCGTACCAGCTCTTTTGCATCTCTGTAACGACCACGGCGAAGTTTCAGGCTATACCATCAACTGGAACAAGTCAGAGTTGTATGTCCTGACAGGGGACCACCCAACGCTTGGCCCGGACTGCCCTCTACGGCTGGCCGGTTCCTCCTTCAAATATCTAGGCATCCACATTACGAGTGACCCTACCGAACACGAGAGGCTGAACCTCTTGCCGCCACTGGATCGTCTCAAACAAGACGCAGGCTTCTGGGCAGGATTGCCATTGACGATGCTGGGGAGAGCTGCCTTGTTTAAAATGAAGTCCTTACCCCGTTTCCTATACATCCTAGACAACACTCCATTTCCAGTGTCAATGGGATACTTCAGGAAGGTTGCAGCAGTAGTCTCTGGATTGTTGTGGGGCAACCGCCCTGCACGTATAGCCCAAGCCAAACTCTGCAGGAGCTGGTACGAGGGCGGCATTGCACTCCCGAACCTGCATCTATATTACTGGGCAGCACAACTCAGGCCCATTAACCAGTGGCTGCATGCATCGCAATCCGACCCGGCGTTCCAGGCGGATAGGGCTCAACTAGGCGCCAATAACATACTGGCACCGCTTTATGATCGGAGGAAACTTAGACCACTGGTGGGCCCCACTAGGCTCACTGTGGCCACTTGGCATGCAGCCACCGCTGCGCTAGGGTGGAAAGACACGCTCACTAAACTCACTCCGCTCTGGGACGCGCGTGCCTTGGGCAATCTTCGGGTCAGTAAGGGGTTCTCCCGATGGGATGACATCGGAATCTCCACGGTGGGGGATATGTGGGAGCGAGGGGACGTCATCACCTTCGCCCGTTTGAAAGAGATTTATGATCTGGGACCACACGAAACATACCGGTATGTACAAATTCGCCATGCACTACTATCAGCCATCCCGGCTGGTTCGACTCTTCCTGAGTCCTCCCCGTTGGAGGATCGCCTCCTGACGGACTATATGGTAGAGAAGGCGACCTCCCTCACATACCGGAAGCTCCTTAACAACTCCCCGGATCCGCTGATATCCCTTAAGGGGAAGTGGGAGCAGGAGGTGGGCGCGCTTGACGAACATGAGTGGAATGAGGCATTGGCTTCCCCCAAGGAAGCAGGCATATCGGCCAGGATGAGGCTAATCCAGCTCAAAGTCCTCCATAGAACATATTACACTAGAACACTACTACACCGCATACAACAGACCCCTGATCCCTTTTGCTTGCGAGGCTGCGGGGAGGAGGGCACCTTCTTCCATACATTCTGGGATTGTCCACGCATACACAACTACTGGCGTCAGGTCCTACGCACTGTATCACAGGTGCTGGAGGTCTCGGTACTACCGGACCCACGACGGTGCCTCCTCAATGTATGGGAACCAACAGATTTGTCCCGGCATGGCCGCCTTTGGGTGACACTAGGTATGATGGTAGCAAAGCGAGACATTGCGCAGCGTTGGGGGGTGGCGGACCTCCCGACAACATCACAGTGGTGCATTAACATGGACAGAACGATGGTTACAGAAAGGGCGGTATACTTAAACCGAGCTTGTCCTGGCAAGTGGAACAAGGTATGGTCCCCGTGGAACACTTACCGGGGTGACATCTGCGACCCGCTGCCAGAAGATGACCCATTGGACTCGGATGAGGATGACGGGTTGGAGTGAGGGTGGTTGGTTGTGGGGTGGGGTCCTTCAGGAGGGGTGGGGGGGGCTATGTTTCCTTTACACCCTATGTTAACTTGTGGATGCAAATGACGTTGTTTTAATCCAGGTGTACTCTCACGTCTATCTAGCAATATACATAGTCAATGATCGTACTGTGATTTCCCGATGTTCGACTGTTCTTTTAGTTAGTTTTGAAAAATAGAAAATGAGAACCTCACTCACCCTGCATGGAACATTTGCTTCTGACCTTCACTACTTTCGCTGGCGGCCTTTACTGATATGACTTTTGCAATAACCTACACTGTCTGTATTTATGAAGGTCGTTCTAATGTGACACTCCAGATTAGCGGCCGGCCCTCTCGGGTTGTAGGCGGCATGCTGTGTAAAGCTGTGAAGATATAATAAAGGTTTTCGAAAAAAAAAAAAATAATAATCTCTGTAGAGCTTTGCTCTTGATATTTTAGCTATATTTCCGGGGCTGTTGAGGAAATTCGACGATCCCAGTTTCTCCAGCTGATCATTATTATAAGTAATCCAAGGGATTTTTTTACACAATCCAATTTTAAACAATCTAAAATAACAGTGACATTCAGAACTGCTTCTTCTTTTGCCCAAATATTGTGCCATTGTAATAGAGGTGCTAGTTGAATATATGAAAGGACAGCGGAATCACACCAAGTTCGCTATGACAGATGGTGGCCGCAGTGCTTTTAGGGACTGTCAATCGTTTCATGAACGTATTCTTAGCTCTCTGTAGGCCCTTGATATTACGAGAACACCAAACTCCAGCACCATACAAAGTAACAGCACACCTACGGGCTTTATAGATATCTATGATGGCTTTAAGGGTCCGGGAGCCTACATTTTTGGTAAATCTGAAAATAGCTTCTACATTTTAGTTGAAACCCCTGATCCTTGCCTATACTAAATGAGACCAATAACTGTTTGGTCAAAAAGAATTCCTAAATAAGAAAAGGTTGGCACGAAGGACAATATTTATTGTTTATAAAACATGTCTTTAAAATCGTGGTGGGTTTACTCACCACCATAATGTGAGATTTTGCTACATTAATTTTTAGGCCAAGATCATTCATAAAGTTGTTAAAACTAGTGAAAAGCCTCCGCAGCCCCACCCCAGTTCTGGACATTAAGACACTATCGTCTGCATATAGCAATGCTGGTAGGGACCTACAGCCTATCAGGGGAGCATCCACATTCCCATTTAAATATGGCTTTCTAGATCATTTATACACAAACAAAATAGAAAAGGGGCAAGAACGCAGCCCTAACGGACCCCGTGATCCATCTTTATTGGGGCAGTGAGTTCACCACCTGCTCCGTATCAAACTCTCCCCGTCAATTCCTGATGCATTGCTGCTAAAAAGAGTCCAATAGGCGGTTCAAAGCCCATAGTCAACATCTTCTCCCAGAGCCTCACTCTCTGCACCCAGTCAAAAGCGGACATCAAGTCTATGAACCCAAGTTGGAGGGATCCAGATTTGGCTAGAGTGTATTTACCTATAAACAGGTGCAGATTGAGCCACTGTTCAACCGTATACCAGGCCTCTCCTGAAGACGTATTGGATATCTGAAAACTTCCCATTTTCTGTTACGCATGCCTCCAACCTCTCTAATATCACTTGGCCCATAATCTTACAGGAGCAGTCAATTAAAGATATGGGCTGGAAACATTTGGGGTCCAACTGCCTCCATTTTTAGAAATGGGGACTATTGTGACCGATCGCCAGGAATCAGGGGGACCCTGGACCACGTGGCATCTAAAAATATGTGTTAGCAGCGGGAGCCACAGGGAAGTATTAGCTAAAAGCAAGTCCGCGGGAATACCGGCAGGGCCAGAGACCTTATTCTTCCCAGTCTGGGATAAAGCCCTGTCCACCTCATCTAATGGTGGGGATGCTAAGGTAGATTCCCCATATTGAAGATTAGTACTGGAATGTGGATCACTACCAATTTTATAAAGGCCAGAAAAGTGATCTACCCAAGTCTCGGGCATAATTGTCACATAGATGTTATCATTATCAGTTCCATTAAAATATTGCTGATTGACAATTTTCCAGAAAAGTCTAGGGTCTTTGCTCTTGCAGGCTACATAATGTTGTTCCCAAGCTTCTTGCCTAATTTCTAGCTTTCGTTTCTCTAACGCCTGCTTATATTCAAGGTGTGACACTTTTACCTCAGGTATATTTCGGGGTTTAACTTTTAATGTCTTAATTAGTTTATTGTGGAAGTGTATGCATTGACTATTACATTTTTGTTTCTTAGATAAAACACCTATATTGTCTCAGTTATTGCCTCGAAAGATGTTATCATAACTTGAGAATTTATACTCTCTTCCAGGCAGTTCAGAACTTGGCTAAATTTGTTTTTATAACCTGATGTAAAACAAAATCAGGATCTAAAGTAGACAACTTCCGTAATAGCTCCTTATTTTTTACATAAGTTAATGGGGATGATCTGGCAGATGCAGTTAGATCATCAAGTTGACTCTTCAACTCCAGAGATAAGGGGTAGTGATCACTAAAAGTTTTGTGTCTAGTTGAAAATCACAGAATGTGAGTTAAAATGGTCAGACAGAGCAATGAAATCAATTAAAGTGCCTTGGCCTCTCCCAGCATATGTTACTAAATCGAGACCTTCCATTTCAATAAGATCAATTGGTTGAAAGCCAATTCACTGCAATTTAATGCAGAGAAAACGGAAGTGCTGCACTGCCCTAGGCCTAGGGTGCAAAATTCTTTACCCTGTAACTTCTGGCCTGGGGATTTCTCCTCAGAGGTACAGCCAGTGAAGGTAGTGCGCAACTTAGGTGTCATGTTCAATATGGAGCTTTCTCTGGAGGCGCAGGTATCGAAACTAGTAGCTGGCTGTCTAGCTGTCATCAGACTACTGAGAAAAATTCTTCCCCTACTTCCGCCCCCAGCCCGGGTTGAGGTGGTACTTTGCACTGTGCTCAGCAGGCTAGATTATTGTATCTCCCTGCTGCTGGACTCTCCAAGCTTTCTTATGGATAGACTTCAGAGAGTCCAGTCTGCGGCGGCTAAACTAGCCCTTGGGTGGGCGACGAGAGCCTCCTCCTCTATGGCTTTGGCCCAGTTACACTGGCTCCCGGTGAGACAGAGGGTACAATTTAAGTCTCTCTGTCTGACCTTTAAGGCCCTGCATGATCTTGGTCCTGTGGGCCTACAAAGGAAATTTAGATGGTATGTTTCAGCCCACAGCCTACGCTCCTCCTCAGCCAGGTTGGTGATAATACCTCGGTTTAAGAAAATCAAAGCAGGAGGAAGAGCGTTTGGCGTAACCGCAGCGAAACTGTGGAATGCTCTCCCGGCTGAGCTCAGACACATTTCCGATCTCCTTCTGTTTAGGAGGAGATTGAAAACATTTCTCTTCCCTAAACTTTAGTCCGCTACCGCCCTCCTCTTACTGCTGTCTTGAGTCTGCTAGCGACAGGATGCCTTTAAGGTGACAGACGCGCTTTATAAATGAAATAAATAATCAACAGTTAACAAAAGAGAACATTTTGACAGTAGTGAGTTAAAAATGTTCCCGCAAGGGTTATGATAAAAATGACAACCACCATCAGTGTCCCCAGCTACTAAGTGACATGCAGACTGTTTGGAAAGGAAACGTAATTTACAATTAAAATCACCTCCCCAGAGCACTGCAAAATCCATATTTATCTCCTCTATGTGTCTTGATATGCAGTTTCCAGTTCTTGAGCAATACTAATCTTTGTAGTGTTGAAATTATTATGGTAAAAATGTATAAGAACCAGAGTCAGATTTTTGCAAAATAAGATATATGGAAATGTGGTGAATCAAGCTGGATTTTTCCTAATCTACCATTCAGTGTCGTTGAAACCAGAGTTAATAATCCTCTTTGTCATGTTCTCCTAGGGAGACTTTGGCTGGCCTATGGATAGAGTAAAATCCATTTATATGTGCAGTGTCACGCATCCAAGTTTCCTGTAGGCATACTATGCTGTATTTTTCATTAAAGACAACCTATTATTTTGAAACTAATTTATTCAACAATCCAGCAATATTCCAAAAAAGACTGCCATAAACAGGTGTATTATTATGACTAATATGCCCTCTCTCTATACAACTAAGAGATAAAAAAAACAGCCATCTTTGGGCACCATATCACTTATTGCTGCATGGTAATCTGGCTCACCAAGCAGTAATACTTTAGATGATGCTGAAAAAGTCTCTGATAGAACAGGAGTGGGGCTACGTGTATCGTCCGCGCCAGGTGATGCTTAAAAGCGGCTGCCGGCTCCCGCCGGGTGGGAGCCCTTGTCAGCAGTTGGCAGTAGTAGAGCATTGAGCATTTTTTCTTGCACGTGGACACTTTACCAGGACCGGGGGTCAACGGGACCACATTAAACAGCAACCTTTGTGCCAGGTTAGCTGCTGCGCATATCGTCCGCACCTGGTGGCACTTAAAAGCGGCTGCCGGCTTCCTCAGCGCGGGACACACGAGGGTGTGCCCGGTCTACACCCGGGCAAAGCCCGGGCCAAGGGCGGGCCCGTCCGCGCCCGTCCGTGACTGGACGAGGCTGGGCTGGGCCAGGTCTCTTGGCTCCGCGCCAGTACATCAGGACACTAGGGTCGTTGCTTTGCTATAGCCAGTCCTCTTGAGACATTTTGGGGAAGCGCAAAATCGCTATGCCTTTGCAAAGGATCGCCCTTTAACTACATCAATCACCAACTTTTTGACAACAGAAATGGAGGTAATAACAATTGGAATTGAGTCTATGGAGGAGAGACTGGGGGCAGCACAAAGAGCTCTACATAACGATACACTAATGGAGACAGACATTGAGCATGACCGAGTAGTGGAGCTCGTTGGTGATGGTGGTGATGGTAATCACAAAAGTAATGATCAAGCAATAGGAGCCCTTGCATCTAATGGCTCGGAAACATGCAGGAATGCAGTTAATATTAGCACTACCCAACAGGGTAGGTTCCTAGATACTTTATGCCCTCTTCCTTCAAAAAAATCTATGGCATGTGGTAAGGCTGAGAAAGATGCAACTGTGGCACCTCTCCCAACGAGAGCAGCAAGGGATCAAGCTTCAGATATTGTCATGGGCCCAAGGATGTTGAGTCCATAGGGGATTCCGTGCCACTTATACATCTCACTAGTTTGCTGGAGGTTGTTAATAAGTTGATTCACGAACCACTTGTAGGGGTGTTAAATAGTATTGATGTGTCTCTAAAGATATTAATTGGTTCCAGTTTTTCAAAGATAACCTCTGGCCTGTACACTGCTTCTAAAAGACTGTCCCACTAATACCTCTCAGATTGCAATGCAACTAGCAAAGCCGCCAATAGCAGACGTCCACTTGATAGGTGGTGGCCGGTCAGGTATAATATCTGTGCAAAGGGAGGCTGGCGGGCCCAATTCTATTGATAGTCATTATAACATATGTTCAACTGGAATTCGAAAAGACACAGAGAGACCACTTCATCTCCCTCCCGAAGTTACCCCATATGTTATTGTCCTAAAAAATGTTCCATCCTTGCCAACCAATAAGGAATAAGACTGGAAGCAGCTCAAGAACAATACAGTACATTGGTTGGCAAAAGCATTGGATTGGTTAAGAAGTGACGATTTGTATTACAACATAAAAAACGTTGAACGTACTTCATGGGTGGGTTCACAGGCAAAAAGCGAAATAGGGGATTGCATTGGTGTAAATTTTAGGAACAGGTCTGTTGTATGGTGGTTTATGGACAGGCTTCCCTGGAGTCAAAAAGCGAGGGGCTCTATTGAAGCAGCACCATTAGGGTACTTTTACAAGCCGTTGACAAACAGAGGATTGGGCCTGTTCCCTTATCTGCCAAAATGCTGCCAGCATTTGCTATTCCAACTTTAAACAACTTTTCTCCCTTATATCACGTGGACTGACTGAACTCTCAGGCATCGGGCGTGCTTGGCGTTAATAAACTAGTCCTAACATGTAAACTACCTCGCGCCCAGGTATGTGGGGTGGACAACTTAATATCCTTTCCTATGCCTGAGATAGGCAGTGTTCATTATTTTGATTCTATAGCGAATCCCTTATTATTTTTCAACATCAATTTGCAAGGAGAGCTACCTCCCGTCTATGTATGTGGTTTGATAACTTAATCTTTCCTACTATGCTTAAGACAAGTACACAGTAAAAACAATAACAACATCACAAATAAAAATAACTTAAAAAGGCATATTTAGTCACAGAGCTTGACACTGCCATTAGGTCCTGGCTGATGAAGGCAGCCAACTCTTTGACCTCTATGACGGTTGTTAGGAAAGCAACTCCAGGCCATTCAGCATGATGGCTCTCTCAGGAGTTAGCCCTGGAAAGAGCAACGTGCAAAAAACTAGAAAGGACGTGGCGTTGCCACTCTCATGAAACAGATAACACACATTACAAACTGCCCTTCAAGGTCTACCATCCAAACCTTAAGAGGGCTTGGAGCACCTTCTATTTGCAATGAGGCAGACAATAATGGGAAGGAGATTTTCAAACTTTTTCGCCATTTTTGTGGACCTGAAAATCATGTCCCCCTAGTAGAGGTTAGCCAAATACTATGCTCAAGACTCAGCAACTTATTTGAGGAGAAGATTCTAAAAATTAAGACCAATTTAGTGGGTGTGAATGAATGTATGTCATTACATCGCATACTAATACCACGCATGCCATTACAACGCGGGTATAAGTATGCAATGTCAATGACATCGCATGCCATAACATTGCATACTTTTACCACGATTATGCTTTTACCACGCATGCCATTGCAACGCAAAGGCATGCGTGGTAAATCTATACTTGTGATAAAAGTATGCAAGGTAAGTAACATCCCTATCCCTACACCTACACAACAGACTACTCCCACCCCTACACTGCCCCAACCCAAAAACACTGCCACACTACTGCACTACCCACACTACTCCCACCCTTACACTACCCTAAACCCTAAAACACTACTACGCTACCCACACTACTCCCGCCCCTTACACTACCCTAAACCCTAAAACACTACTACACTACCCACACTACTCCCACCCTTACACTAACCCAAACCCTAAAACACTACTATGCTACCCACACTACTCCCACCCCTACACTACCCTAAACCCTAAAACACTACTACGCTACCCACACTACTCCCACCCTTACACTACCCTAAACCCTAAAACACTACTACGCTACCCACACTGCTCCCACCCTTATACTACCCTAAACCCTAAAACACTACTATGCTACCCACACTACTCCCACCCCTACACTACCCTAAACCCTAAAACACTGCTATGCTACCCACACTATTCCATCCCTACACCACCGTAAACCCTAAAACACTACTACGCTATCCACACTACTCCCCCTTACACTACCCTAAACCCTCAAACACTACTACACTACCCACACTACCCCCACCCCTACACTACCCTAAACCCTAAACCATTAATATGCTACCCACACTACTCCCACCCCATCACTACCCTAAACCCTAAAACACTACTACGCTACCCACACTACTCCCACCCTTACACTACCCTAAACCCTAAAACACTACTACGCTACCCACACTACTCCTACCCTTACACTACCCTAAACCCTAAAACACTACTACACTACAACACTACCCACACTACTCCCACCCCTACACTACCCTAAACCTAAAACACTACTATGCTACCCACACTACTCCCACCCCTACACTACCCTAAACCCTAATACACTACTATGCTACCCACACTACTCCCACCCCTACACTACCCTAAACCCTAAAACACTACTACGCTACCCACACTACTCCCACCCCTACACTACCCTAAACCCTAAAACACTACTACGCTACCCACACTACTCCCACCCCTACACTACCGTAAACCCTAAAACACTACTACACTACCCACTCTACTCCCACCCTTACACTACCCTAAACCTTAAAACACTACTACGCTACCCACACTACTATACTAATATGCTACAATAAACAAACACTACAACACTACACAAACATTACCACACTACTTTTAAACTACCCTAAACCCTACAAAAGTAACCCCCACCACATGCACAAACCCCCTTACCTCTCTCCTATCCAGCGTCGCCGTCGGATCCTGCTTCCTCCTTCCTGCTTGCTTCACGTCGTTGTTAGGAAACAGCCTAAGTTTCCTCACAAAAACTTGAAAAGCCGCCCTCGCCGCCATTACACATTACTTCACATGCGTTGTAAAAGCGCATGCGATGTAATGGTATGCGTGGTTTTACCACGCGTTGTACCATCGCATTCGTTGTAACGCATGCGATGTAAAAGCAACGCGTGGTAAAACCTGCACTGTAATGGCTGTTCCCCATGTGAATCATCTGACTCTTTGGCCATGGTCAGGAGACATAGTAGGACCAATGGCAGATTCGAAACTATAGTACATTCAGGTCCCTTCCATGGAGGTATTGATGGCTCAGTTTGCGAACTGTAAGTCAGGGTACCCAGACGAACCCATTCCATCCCAGATCCTGAAGTCTATCTTGGGAATCATTGCTCCTATCTATCCTTATATGCTATCACCCTCCATTAAGGCACTATGCCAGATGACTGGAAAAGAGCAGATGTCATCCCTTTGCTCAAAAAGGCTAAAGCTGACCCCGAAATACTTGCAAACTTTGGACTAGTCTCTCTGCTCCCAGCAGCCCCAAAAAATATGGAAAATGTGGTGAATCAACGGCTTGCCACCTTGTTAGACGAGAACAAGTTGTTACACCCATCCCAGTCTGGCTTGAAAGCTCACCACAGCACCGAGATGACATTATTCAATGTCTCAAAATCTATTAAGGCCAACCTGGACTTCATAACTAATTTTGTTCTGGTGCTGTTAGACCTGTTAGCAGCAGTTGACAAGGTGGACCATACCATCTTGCTGCACAAGCTAGAACATCTGGAGGTGATGGGCTCAGCTGTAGGCTGACTACGTGCCTTTCTTGAGAGAAGAGGGCAGGTAGTTTGGTTGAAGCTTTATGCCTGGGGAGCAAAATTGTTGAAGTGAGGGGAGCAGCAGGGCTTCCCCCTGAGTCTTACTCTTTTTAATATCTATATGACTCTCTTGGAATATTTGGTTGAACAATTTGACATCAAGGTCCTATCAAACACCGATGGTCCGCAGATTCTGCTCACTTGTGATACGGACTATGCAAGTGTAAAAAAAGCATTTGCACTACGCATGAAGGCTTTAATCAAATGGCTCAGAGCCAATAATTTGCAGTGCAACCCAGACAAAACCAACATCTTATTATTTAGGCTGAATCCCCATTCAGGGTGGGCAGGAGCATCGCACAACAGCGTGCCCCCTCCAACAGCAGTGGCCTGGAATCTAGGTGCTATGTTCAACTCCCATCTATCTTTCAATAACCATGTGTCAGCAGTTGTAAAATCCTGCTTTAGGATCTGCCCCGTGCTGAGGAAATTTCTCAACTTCCTGCTCCATGATGCGTAAGTCACTGTGGTCAGGACAGTGATTCTCTCTAGGCTGGACTATGCCTATGTTCCATGCTTGGGTCTTACTGAATATGTGGTTCAGCTTTTGCAAGGAGTTCAGAACATGGCATTCAGTCTACTCTATTAACTACCCAAGTACGCCGGTATCTCAGCTGCGGGAGAAACTACATTGGTTGCCAGTTCAGCAATACATTATGTACAAGTCTCTGAAACATCAAGCCATCCACAACAATGGGCCTGTGTGTTTAAATGAGAGGATCAAGGAATAAAGACCAGGTAGACCTCACTGCTCCAGTAATGCCAGCCTTCTCTAAGTCCCCCATTTTAAAAAACAGTGCAGAGGGGTTTCTCCTTTACTGTCAAGGCACCCAGCATGTGGAAGCAGATGCATGGGCGCCTGAGATCAATTACAGAGGAATATAAATTTAGAAAAGAGCAGAAAAACTATGTATTCAAACTTTTGGGACAATATGACTCTTGCTGTACCCTTCTTCTACTTCTACGAGGATTTACTGGAACACAAGAAGGTGAAAGGAAATTTAGCAAAGTCTAAGGAGAGTATATAAGCTGTGTTAGAATGTTAATAGCTAGCGATACTGTTAGAACTGGCTATTTCTGGTAGGCTAAGGCTGACGCCAAAGCCAGGCAGAAACCACCATTCTAGTCAGGGCAAGGAAGTCACACGCCAGGATAACCCCTGCTCACCCCCTTGGTAGCTTGGCACAAGCAGTAAGGCTAAACTCGGAGGCAATGTGTAAAGCATTTGCGCCAGCACACAACAGCAACAACATACTAGGCACACCACAAAAGGAACTCCACACAAGGTTATTATAAAATAACTTTTGTATTGTAAAAACACATCAGATAGTATCACACAAATTACATGGTGCCAACTGGCACGGGCAATATTCACAAGGGATTATGTACAGGACAGGGCCACATGGGCCACTGTCAGAATCAACACTTTTAGAAATAGAATAAGTATAGCACAGGATAACAGGTATAAATCACATCCAGTAACTACTGGGAACAGGTAAGTACCACCTACGCAACCCTAACCACCTTAGGAGAATGTCACGTAGGGAACCAGGTCCTTACTAGGACCACCTGTACTAAAAAGAACAACCACCTAAGTATCACACAGCATTTAGGGATATAAGCAAGAACACATTACCCATGATGCATGAAACACATTCAGAGGAGTAGTAAAGGAAAAACACATGATGCCTAAAAACATTCAGAGGTGTACGGACAACCACCTAAGTATCACACAGCGTTTCGGGGTCTAGGAAAGAACACATTACCCATGATGCGTAAATATACATTCAGAGGAGTAGTGAAGAGAAACACATGATGCATAAACCTACACATTCAGCGGTGTTAAGAACAAAGCACATGATGCAATAAAATACATTCAGAGGTGCAGCGCAAGAAGACACATGATGCCTAAAACATTCAGAGGTGCAGCGCAGGGAAAAGGAAGACACATGATGCCTAAAAACATTCAGAGGTGCCAGAACAATACAATAGCGCAAAAATCACATGATGCCTAAAAACATTCAGAGGTGCAGGAATAACACATGATGCAAGAAAACACATTCAGAGGTGCAATAACCATACAATTGCGCAAAACTTACATAGGCCACCACCGGTGGCAGTCCCTAGGCCAACTGGCCTTGTTGGAGCTCAGACGCCCTGTGTCCAAATGTCAGGGCGCGCTGCCAAGCAGCGCCAGTCAGGGTGCGCCACTGGCGCACAACCTAAACGTTGCAGGTGCCCACTACTTGCTGGGCACCTGACGACATCCCAAGACCTAAACGGTGCAGCTGCCCACTAATTGCTGGGCAGCTGAGAGTCCAAACTGCGACAGGGTCCTCACTGACGCTTAGGCGCAAACTGCGCCCACTGCTGGAGCCACACAGGCTCTCTATCACACTGCGCAGCCCGTTGGAGCCACACAGGCTCTGGAACTAGATATGGCCGTTGAGCCCTCAGGCTCTGCAAACAATGGACCCTCGAGCCTCGCTGGGCTCGTAAATACAACTGCCCTCAAGAGCCTCACTGGGCTCGAAATATCGATGTGCCCCCTAGAGCCTCCATGGCTCTAAACACAATCTGGGCCCTGAGCCTCGCTGGGCTTGTAAATCTACTGAAATGCGTCCTTGAGCTTCTCGCGGGCTCTGTAACCACGGTGGGGCGACCCACTGCCATCCGGGGCCGCCCTTACTCAGTGCCTCGAAGCGGCACCAACATCAGCATCGCGGAGCCCCCCCAGCCCTTTCTCACTACGGGCGTCACTCACCAGGGGCTCCTCTGTGCAGACGGGCAGTCCCCGGACGTCTTCTCCAGCGGCGGCACCTCGCGGGACAGGAGACGAGCGCTGGACCAATCCCAGCGCGGCTCCTGGACGAGCCCTTCTTGACGCGGCAGCATCTACGGCGGGGATCAGCCAACCAGAACGCTGCCCCCCAGCCAGGCCCTCGGCAACGGCCCAATCAGAGCGCGGCCTTCCTGGGCGGGCCCCTGCGGCCCACCAATCGCAAAGCAGCTCTCCGGCGGCCATTGTCCAGATGGCTCGGGCCGCGGCGGTGGCACGAAGGTGACAGAGTGAAGGGTGAGCACCCGATAATTAATTAAATAAACGGGGTGGAACCCGTAGGTAAAACACAACATGAATCGGGCGCCAAGCAGGGTAGGCACCTGCAAATCCTCACGCAAAATGCGTGACGGCGACCCGCTCGTATTTCAGCAAAAAGCGCTCTCAAGCGCTGCGGGACAAAATAAAGCGCTTCCATCGCGCTGGGGCACTGGCAGCACCCACAGGCCCCTAGAAATGACCCCTATACCAAGAAGGGTCCACAGAAGTTCTTCAGGGGATGCAGCAAGGTCCTTACAGACACTTTAGGCTATAACAAGCCTTGGCAAAAGCAAAAGAAAGTCCCCAGAAGTAGCATGGGACCACAGGCAAAGGTCCCCAGGGAAAGTCCATCAGGTGTCCAGGGGCTGGGCATTGCCCAGGGATTACCTGAGCCCAAGCAGCAGCACGCCCCTGGTAAGATTCAAGTCCACAAACAAGAACAAATTGGAAGGGGACACAGCCCCTTCTTATACAGGGAAAGGTCTTTGAAGTCTTTGTGCAGGCAGTGTGAGAACCAGCTAGAACTGGTTATAGGGAAGTCCCTTCAGTATCAGGGACAGAGGTGACAGTCGCCAAGCGGGGGGGGTGGAGCCAGCATTGTGGTCAGGCAGGCACAGCCCTTCACTATCAGGTGCCATCTCCTCCCACTTCCCTGGCAGCAGATGCTGCCTTTCATCCATGGGCTGACTCAGACAACCTCCTGGGCTCTCCAGCCCCTGTCACCCTCAAACCAGACAGTCAATCCACAAGCAGGCCCAGGCACTCCTGGACCAGGCTCACCAGCCAATCACACGCCAGACACAAATTACACAAATATGCCAACTTTTAAAAGTGACACTTCTAGACTAGACACACTCATGCCGCATATATAATTATGCAGAATTCACTCTCACGAGTTCGTACATATGAAACTCGCCCCTGCACTCCCCACACATCAGGAACTACCATGGGCATACATATTCCCCATTCATTCCTATGGGAGGGCAGGTCACTCACCACACATACACAGAGAGCTCAAGCACTTTACACTGTACCACAGTGAAAAAGTGTGCAGAGGCTTAAAATCACCAACACCAGGTTCCAGAAACAGGCTAGGAAAAAGCAAAAAGTCTCGGGGTGAACCTGCCAAAAGGGCCGGGTCCAACACCAACTCTATTTGCATCCATAGGAGAGCACGCTGAGAGTCTCACAGAAGAAATCTGTAAACACCCTTTCCTTTTTTGAGGCTAAATAAATGGACATCTACCTCCAGACAGGCTTATTCCCTGCATGGAGAAACAATAGCGGGTGTGATGGTAGACAGAAAAAGTTGTCTTCTTACGGAACAATACTTTGTTGTTCCAGTAAAGTATGCATGTGAGATCAAAGCCAACCACGAAACTCGAACATGCTCCATTTGGTGCTAAGATTAGTTTAGTTAGTAGATACATTTTGAGTTACTGAGATAATGATGAAATATTTTATACTTTTCAATTTGTTAGCCAAGATCATTGTCACTGTCCTGTTTGTTTTCATAGTAATCACTATTCTGTGTGCTATCGTATTATTTTGTTTTAATAAAATCATACAAATATATTTCTAGTATAAACTCTTTTGTGTATCTATTTATGTTGAAAAGAGGTTTGTAACAACAAAAACTCGTGTGAGTCTCACAGGACTGATGTTTGCCTTAAATGCACCTTCCTCATGTAATGCTCAGTGGGTTGTTTGGATTACAGTTCACCAGGTTTTCTGTCCAATGAAGGTATGTTGACTGAGTCTGTGCTGCTAGAGGGACTAAAGAATTCAAATCTAGTGCTGTACTCTGTAGAGAATCCCACAAATGTATCTGTGTTTCCAGAGAATTCAGTTAATCACTTCAGTCATTTTGAAAAGAACTAAATAAAAGGCTGACACACCCTGCACACATAGCTTGTTATGTCAGCAATTTGGGGGAGCAGAACAGTCAGGTCTCAGCATAATGTTCATACAAAGAAGTGAGCTGGTCTTCTAGTCTATGCTGCAGTTGACCTCTGGATGTAGTATGTAGTAAGGTTCAATTTTTAAACAACTAAAATATCATTGCAGTGCACAATTGAGTAAAGAAGGAGTAAATATAATAATCTTCTGAGATTGGAAAAATAACCTTTAAAGATAGAAAGTACAACTAATTTCAGAGAGGAACTCTAGGCATGCATATATTGAACTATATGTTGAAATGTTAATCTTGTGTTGCCAAAAACTAGGTATGCATAGACAAATGAGAATCTCACTCTGAAGTTCAGAAGTGAGTTTTTGAAAACAAAAGTGTAAAAAGAACTTGACAAGAGAATCCTGAAGTGAGAACTCAAATTGGATGAAATAACATAATAGCTACTGATCCTTGATGAGAATAGATGAAATCAGTAGACTTAAATATAAACACTATACTTTCCAAGTCCCTTTTAATCAAGGTGATAATGAACTTTACAAAGAGTGTAACATTTCCAAAATAATTACTCTCCCATAGGTAAATTCTTGAATGATAATAATTTTACTTTAGTAACTTTGATGTATCACCTGATATCACCTGATGCATCACTTCTTCCAGATCTCCCTTTTCACAATATTTTCCTCTAAGACCCTCCCTTCATTTGACCACTTTGTACCTTTGGTTTTCTAAAATACTGAATCGGTGCTGCCAGAAGGTGGGCATTTTGAAGGTTCTGCTCCTGAGGCACTTGAAAACTGGCTGTGATGTAAAGAGAGAGAACAAGTGTGCTCACAGATAACAGGTAAACAGATATGCTTGATATGGCAGTCTCTCCCTCCTCTGGACCTGACACTGAAAAGCAGTGTAATGTGTCTTCATAGTCACAGAGCACTTATATGGGTATAATAATTTGAATACCACATGAGGACATGTGCATGTAAAGGACACAATTAAGCCAGTATAATGGTGCAGTTAATGAAGCTGCTTCATTATAAGTGGACCATGTAATTTGTTTCTGAAGGTTTTCCGGATTCTGTGCTCAATAAGAAGCAGTAATTAAAGTATTGTAAGAGCAAATAACAAAAAACTCTCACTGTATAAAGAAAACAATTGATTCACAAGGCAATAAATGTGAACTGAACTGACAGAAAGCAGCAATAACGAAGAAGTCCTGGACCTTGGGGTCCTCTTACATATAGGCTAATGATAATACACTTGGGTTTACTACAGTAGCTCCTAAACAACAAAGCTGATAGCTGTTGTAGTTTTCATAACAGTTGTTTGTGATTGTTCTGTTCTTTACTTTATAACTGACTGCTTTTGAATTAAACAGCAGGATAGACAGCACAGTAAACATAATGTCTTTTGATATTATCTTTGGTAACTGAACAATACTTATAACTTGCTGAATAAAATTAAAATATTAATTACAATTTACATGACAGTTGTTTTCTTCCTTGGAGTTGGAGGGTCAATTAATGATACGCTTGCAATTTTCTAAGGCTGCAAAGTATATTCTAGCAATTGCCCCACAGGAGATGTTGTTTCTGCTGTGCTGGGTCCTCTACCTGTTGAAACAGCCTCTTTTCTTTTGGTTACTAGCATTTACATTCTCGACCTTGAATCATACCACCTTTTTCTGATCTTCATACATTTTGTGACCTTCCACATCATTTATTCTCCACAACATTCATGTATTTTGGTTGCATTTTGAACAGTTAAGAAGGCCTTCCCAAATAAACTATATAATCAAGGAACGGTGTTTCACTTGGGATAACCACTGCCAACAGAGGACAGGAACTATGAACATAAATGAGAGCACATATTGATTAAAACAGTAAGCAAGTCTAACACACAGATAACCCCACACATCATATGTTTGTGAGCCAAGAAGAAGAGATGAAGATGCTGTGAGGAGGAACTATCACTTTGCTGTGTGCTTTCCTGTGTTGAACTGAAGTAGATGCTTCTGTCTTGGGCAGAGAGGGGACTGGACAGAACTTTCTGCAACTTTTTTGTTTGAGTTTCTCCAAGGGCTTGAGGTAGAGCTTGACCCCTGTTCAAGAAGTCTCAGGAATAGAAATAACTTAAAGTTAATCTGCTACTAGCACTGGTAACAGTGTATTTTGTGCTGAAACAGAAGAAAAAGCAACCCAACGCCATCACTGACGACACTTCCGGATCATATCCTGAAGGAACCGCAGAGGGCAACGCTGCACTTCACATCATAACCCTGACAACGCAGTTTAACACCACCACTGAGCCGCTTCTCGCACTGCGTCCTGTGGGCACCACACTTCACACCGCCTCACTTCATGACACTGCCATGATATTCACAATGACGCCAATCCATGCTGACATCGACGCCGATGCTTGCTCCGTGGTTGAAGGGCAACGGTCATAAGTTACACAATGCATCATCCTCATCCCACACCACAGCCTTGGTCTACCGCCACCATCAACACTGGTTCATCAGCCGACTACAATGCTTCCACAATGACGATGCCTCTGCTTGCACCTAGCCGCTGCTTGCACCGGGACCTGAGGATACAGCACGCCACAGCACTGCAATTTGCACCGTGGCACGACACCAGCCGGCACTCCTGACTTTAACCGCAAGGAAGCCGATCTGCAACTCGTGTGACTTCAAGGGCCCGGCGACCCCTGCACCAACCTCTGGAACCAGAGCCGGCTAACGCTGGCTCTTCGGAGCTCAATTAGAGGTCTCTGACACCCTGCATTTTTAAAGGTACTTTTTTGCAAATCTCCCCGACACCATAGCCAGCCCTTGATGGCGCTATCAGCTAGAACTGTTTGGATTTGTCTTTCACAACGCTGTGATGGACCCGGACAGAGCTATAGACTTCAAGGAACTGTATTTTAAGTCTATTTTTGATCACTGATATTTCTGAGAACTCTGTGGTGAATTGTTATCATTTTTGGTCTTGTTTCAACATATAAAATATTGGTTATTTTTCTCAAACTGGTGTGATGTTCTTTTGTAGTGTTTTCACTGTATTACTGCTGGTTATGTGTAAATGCTTTACACACTGCCTCTGAGATAATCCTGACTGCTCCTTCCAAGCTATCAAGGAGTGAGCAAGGGTTATTTCAGTAGTGTATCCACTTATTCTGATTAGGAAGAAGGGTTCCTACTTGGAGAGGGTAGCAACCTACAACTAGATACCCCAATTTCTAACATTGTGCTACAAAGACGAATGGCACTGTGCTTTTTCCCTTTCTGTGCTTCTCTGTTGCTTCTCCTTTATTGAATTTGTCCTTTAAAGAGAGGTTGTTTGTCCTTAATCACTAATTCTTCCTACCTTGAGCTGCTTTGTTTAATTTCAATTGCTATTGATGCATGTTGCTTTTAAATATTATATGTTTTTAGTTTGTGCCACACAGGATTGAATGAGTTCTATTAAGCATGCAGAAGCATTGCATTTGCTGTCCCTGTATTTCATTCTTGGAAACTCTCACCCTACTGATTTTGCCTGGGGTATGTCTGTCATTTTCTTATCTCTTAATGGTGTACTGTCATTTTAGAACATTACACACAGTTGTGTTTAATGTTCTGCCGTCTCTGATCACCCTCATGAGATCACAGTGAAAACATTTGTTACCCCTAACTTGGCCCTTTTTGGTTTTGTTCTTTTAGAAAGAGTATTAAACAGGGTTGCTTATGTGTATAATTTAATTGTGTTTCCACTTTATTAGGTGTGAATACCAGAAATCCTGGATTGAACAGAAAGGGACATTGTATTGCCTATTTGTCCTCGACCATAAACATCCTGCTTTATATAAAACACTGTAATTGTGATGCATACTCTGTTCACCTTCTGACCACATAACCTGTCCCAGTGATCATTTGTGTTACACGAATTTAGGGACATATTATCAAGGACGGCGTTAACATTATCACCAGTTTGGCTGCAGAAAACTGCAGCAAAAGCGGCGATAATGGGCTTTATAATATGCCTTGGAGAATTCCAAAGAAGCCCATGTTCACACCAGAACATGGACTTCTATTGGAATTCTCAAGGGCATATTATCAAGCCCATTATCGCCGCTTTACCAGCAGTTTTCTGCCACTAAAACGGCGATAATTTTTAATGCCGTTCTTGATAATATGCCCCTCAGATTTTTTTCTTGGTCCATTTTTTATATGGTCTTGTTTCTACATAGGAGACACAAGGGTTTGATTCCTCCGTTTTGGAGGCTGCTCACATCATAATTGATTGAGCGCCAATATGGCATTTAAATTATTTTTAGGGTGTTTGTCCCCCCCTCCCGGTACATGGACCTGTATTCACCTTTAAGTGTTCTGAAGTAAGTCTTATTTAATTTGGTAGCTTTAGTCCTTCCCCTTTGTTTTTTAATTTAAATTAATGAAGTACACTTATAATTGTTTAGGTGACCTTTGGACATCTCAGCATATCCTCACGCTATACTAATTTACTGGATTACTGGACGTATTTGTTGCTTTGTCCAATTCGGCATTGTCCTTTATAAAGTAAGTCCTTGTCTTGTAACTTTACTAGTGATGCAGTCTAGGTACACCTCAAATTTAAATGTGTATTTGCTGTCACTGGGTGTGCTGTCGGCCACAGTCTTTTGATAATATCCTGTGGAATGCTTTCACTGTTTCTGGGGACTCCCAATTCCTCATTAGTTAGGGAACTTACACTCACGTTTTCCTGATTTGTGAATATTGGTTGCACTCCTGCCTTTGACAACATAGTTGGCTCTATTGGGACTGCTTGCCTGGTTTAGCTTTTGATCTGTTTCTCTTTTTATATGACTCGTTTTTTAATTGTCATAGTAAGCCTGACCATTTGGCGCTGATAGCCCCTTTTCCTTTGTCTGCCTTCTCTCTTTTCATGTTCCCAACAGAAGGATGTGTGGTATGATGTGTACAATACCATTATGTGCACTAATTGTTTACTTATCTCCCTTTGTCTTGTTTAGGTTTGACAGTGTACCATTTTTTTTTTTGATGAAACATTTTCCTGATGATGGCCCTGGTCAAGTTTACCTCTGGGCTGGAATGTCAACCTGTCCTTATGTAATATGAACGGTTTATTGATTTGGCATATTTGCTTACTTTAATTCCATTTTATTGTGAGACTCAATGAATGGCGTTCTTTAGTTGAAATTAATGTTAGCCTATTGTCCTGCATAGTCCTATCAGCATTATCTGTGTTGCTTTTCAGATTTTTTTAGGATTAGAATTATTTTGTGACCAGTTTTCAATGTTCTAAGCATCATTTTTAGTAATAGTTTCCTATTAGTCATATGTTCTGACTCAGCGAGTAATTGTATATTCTTGTGTTTATTTTGGTTTGGTATTCACAGACATATGGTGTTTGAGGCTTTCTGCGTGTCAGGTGTATCTACGTCTTTAATCAATATGTGCTATCATTTACATTCATATCTCCAGTTCTGTGTTGGCTATCCCAAGTGAACCACAATTACTTGATGCTATATCATTGCCCTGGTTGTTAAGGTTACTGGGTTGACTCTGTACCTTGATATTATTTTCCAAATAACCTGCCACTTTCATCTATACATTCTTCTACTAAGACCCTCATTATGGGTGCCCAGCTGTGAAGGAGATTATTATTGCACCTTTTAAAATCTGGGATCAGAATTTAAAATGTGTGCTAATTATCGATTTTTGCAAGTTTTGCTCTTCATAATGAGGCATAATGGAATCGGTATTTAACATCCAGAGGGCTCAGGGGGATATTGTATTCTGCAATGTGTTGGTCACAGGATTGGGAGTGGCCATCTAAGCTGAGATCCCTAAAGGTGGATATTTTTTGGGTAATCCAATAATTTAAGTCCTTGGATAAGTTCTGTACCTCCTGGAAGACCAGGGAGTGGTATTTCATGGACATTCAGAGGGACATGCCTTGTGAGATGAAAGACTTTGCTGATCTATCTTTGGATAATAGTTACTGAGCTAGGAGACTCGCGTGGTAATTTTGCTTTGGAAAAGAGGATTTGGAGCACAACCTTCTGGTTTAGTGTGCCCTCAGCCAGAGATTTGTCTCAAAGGAAGCGATCAGCTAGGCAGCGGGATAACCACCAGAGTTGGGCAGCTAGATAATATTGTTTGAACGAAATACGACCCAGTCCGCCCTGGCCAATAGGCAGTAGGAGTTTATTCAGAGCTATTCTTTGGCATTAGGAACCCCAAATTAAGCTGATACGCATGCTGTCGAAATCACTGAAGAATTTATGAAGGGAAAAGACCAGCATGATTGCAATACAGTATAGCAAACCTGGTAGCCCCTTAAAGAGCCCAATGGCGGTGCAGATGATCAGATATTGTTGAATTATGCCCCCTGATTGCTGGAGCCTCTTATGCACTAACTCTCCAGTGCCCCACAGGATGAGATGAGCTTATAATGGGGGAGACTGGGTGTTAGAAATGGGGGTCTCTAGTTGGCAGAGATAGGAACCTTTGTCCAAGTATGGACCTTTCTTCCTAGTCAGGGCAAGGAAGTTACACTCCTAAAATAACCCCTGCTCACCCCCTTGGTAGCTTGGCACAAGCAGTCAGGCTTATCTCAGAAGCAGTGTGTAAAGCATTTGCACATAAACAACAGTAATACAGTGAAAACACTGCAAAACGACACCACATCAGTTCAGAAAAATATCCAATTTTCTTATATATATCCAAAACAAGACCCGAAATGATCAGAATCCAACATACAGTACTTAAAATACATACTTTGCAAGCTATCCTTAAAATTGAAGAAATATCTCAAAACACAGTTCTTTGAAGCCAATAGCTCCGTCCAGGGCTATCACGGCATCGTGAACAACAAATCCAAACACTTCTGGCTGACCTCAGCATTGCGGTCCAGCTACGGTTTCGGAAGGACTCATAAAACAGTACCTTTTTGAAATGTAGGGTTTTAACGACCTCTCGTTGAGCCCCGAAGAACCGGAGTCCGCCGGCGTTGGTTCCAGAAGTTGGTGCTGGAGTCATTGGCCTTTGAAGTCATATGTGTTGCAGATTGAACTCCTCATGGTTGAAGGCAGGAGCGCCGGCGTCGGCAGCCATTGGGTTGCGGTACGAAGTGCAGAGGTGCATCGTGCGGTGGTCTCAGGTCACGGTGCAGGCAGTGGCTTGGTGACAGTCATCCAGCGGCGTCGGTGAGACAGGGTTGCAGTGCGAAGTGATGTGGTGCTCGTCGTGGTGCTGGCAAGTCACGGTGCAAGCAGCTCCATCGTCTTTGCAGAAGCACTGTTGTCGGCTGACAAACTGAAGTTGATGGTGCTGGCAAAGGCTACAGTGCAGGATGAGGGCAGTGAATCGTGTAACCTACGAGGGGTACCCTCGAACCTCGGTGCAAACAGCGGGATCGACAGGGCCAGACTAGCTACCGGGCATTTTGGTGTTCTGCAGAGCTGGGGGCTGATTTCCTTGATGGGGACCTGCGTGTGCAAAACGAAATTCGTTTTGCATTGTTGATTTCAAAGTACATGCAGGTCTCCATCTACGAAATTAGCCCCCACCGCGGGGACATCAGCCCACAGCTCTGCAGAATGCCAGAATGCCCTGTAGACAGTCCGGCCCTGGGGATCGATGTCGGTGTGGAGTGGCGTCGTTAGAGAAACCACGGTGGGGGAGTGAAGCTTGGCGGTGCAGAGTGCGGTGCCCACAGGTCACAGTGAAAGCTGTGGCTCGGTTGCAGCATCAGGTGGCATCATCAGTGAGACCAGAGTTGTGGTGCGAGGTGTGGCAGTGCCCTCTGCAGTGCCCTCCGAGGTGCCTTCAGGACACAGAGTCTCAGCAGGGTCGTTTACAGCTTCGGGTTGCTTTTTCTTCTGTTGCAGCACAAACACACAGTCCCCAATTCTGGTAGGAGATCAACTTGCTGTCTTTGCTGTTCCTGAGACTTCTTGAACAGGGGGCAATCTCTACCTCAAACTCTTGGAGAAACACACAAAGAAGTTGCAGAAAGTTCAGTCCAGTCCTCTCACTGCCCAAAACAGAAGCAGCCACTGCAGGCCAACACAGCAAAGCACACAGCAAAATAGTAGTTCCTCCTCACAGCTTCTTCAAGTCTTGTTCTTAGCAGTCTTCTTAGTCCCAAAAGAGTTCTAAAGTTCTGGGACCTGGCCACAATACTTATAATCAAAATGCCTTGGTACTCTCAGGCAGAGAGTGTCGGTGCTTAGTCCAAACCAGTTTGGTCCTCCCTGGCCCAGCTTCCCATCAGGAGGTGGAGGCAGCATTGTTTAAAGCAGACCATGCCCATTCAGGTGAGAACAACAATTTTCAATTTAATGGTATCACTATTTCCCTGACCTGCATGACAAATTGCAAGACGAAGCATATTATATATCTATTAATCTGTCCATGCAATAACGGTTATGTTGGGGAATCTTCACGCTCAGTGTACACAAGAGTCACTGAGCACAAATCAGCTATTCGCACAAGAAAAATGAATGCCCCCTTAGTAGCCCACTATGTAGAATGTGATCATAAACCAGAAGAAGTACAGTGGACAGTGCTAGAAAAGATTATGACAAAACCTGGAATCTGTGTGGACAAAATTAGACCTAATTGTGAAGTATATTGGATATTTACGCTTCTCACAGTAAGATCTGGATTGAACTCTGAAATCCCGTGGGAAAATGCCATAATATAACAACCTTCGGAATATTCCCCCATTGATATGTCATCTATTATGGTACAACCTTCAACTGATATGCTGACAGTATAATAATTTGGTGCAACTGGATAACTTTAGATAAAAATCCACCATTCAACGACCATGTTAACGCAGTTTTGACATAATATGAGATAGTTCAACTTTGGACACCAAATCTATTCAGCTGATCATTGGAACTATTTTTATTGTTCATGACACAGTTGACTTATATTAGAAAAACATATATTTAAACACTCGGTAACAATTTGTTAAACATCGATAATAGTATTAACTCTGCTGTCCACCTTTATAGGAGTATTATATCTAATTAAGCAGTAGAAACTTATTCCGCTCTTTGCTTTTTTTAAGAAATAGTTTAAATACACGTATTTAAACACTCGGTAAACTTTGATAAACATCAATAAAAGTGTGAAGTCTGCTGTTTATCTCTATAGGAGTACTATATCCAACTAAGCAGTAGAGATCAAGTCCGCTTTCTGCCTCTAATAAAATTCGACCGAGCAGCATATTCTGCCGACAACCTACTCGAATACACTAAGAATTGCCATCTACATGCCATCTACATCTACATACATACCGAAGTCTGCTGTCTATCTCTATAGGAGTACCAGATCTCACTAAATAATAGAAACCAAGCCCGCTTTCTGCCTCTAAATAATTCGACCAATCAGCTTATCTTGCAGACAGCATCCTCTAATACAATAAGTATCGTCATATACATGCGCCAGTCACCGATAACACACCTGTATAACATTAACCTAAAATACGCGGGACTTTAGCTTTATAAACATGCTCGTTCCGCGGTTAGCGTCATTCAGGAAATTCATGCGAGGAAAAGCAGATGCCAGAACGGAACTCCCGCTATATGTAAAGCCGCGTTACTTTTAAGGTACGTTGTGAAACTGTTGACCATCAAACTATACTAAGATAGACAGAACACCATCAACTACAAGAGTAGAACAGAGGTTTTATTCTCTCTTTCTTTGTATTACTTGTCATCCTTTTAGATATACCAATCGGCACAAGATAATTAAGGATTACCAGAAACTATTATAGCAGGTAACTTCTGATCCTACAAACTACTAGTTATATCATAAGAACCCCGTTTTAAATCAACCAATAACTAAAATATTACTTTTAATAATTCCTTAGAGCAATCACCAACTCAGCGGATGTCCCTGGCTTAAATTGCAAAATAAGAATGCTTAACTAAAGAAACAATTTCTCTGCATCTGTCATCGTGACATTCTGACAGGTATTACTAAGAAGAATTTTCTAACATCCTTATAAGTTGACAGTCAGTATAGCAGCCGTATATAATCATGTTTATTTTATCTCCATCAATGATCATCTCCTTGCCGCCATCTAATAATGATATCGATCAGGTTAGATTAGCATTCAACATGAAAGCTATGTATAACTGTATGTATGTTCGTTTAAAAATAAAAGAAGAGGTCAGTTCCACTAACAGGCATTTAGTAAGCGCTTATCCATCATTATAGACTTTCGTTTGAACTTTAATACTGCACAAGATTGATGGCTATACATGAGTGGTTAAACCCTATTCAAAACTGAGTTGATAGTAATTGAAAGTTATCTGTATAAAATTTATTTAAACCTATCGAATTGGCTTAAATTGTACTTTCAGTCATGAGTTTTTTGTTTCATTTCTCATTAGTTTGAAATCTTGTAACGAAAATAGCAAATATCTCCTGTCCCTTTTCCTGGTGGTCTACATATAATAAAGTAAATCAAGTGCACAACCAACTAGGATCAGCTTCAGACCCTTGCTAGGTAAAAATCCAAGCATAAATTATAATAATCACCCCTTTTCTTTATTTAAAACTATCCGAAGACTAACCTTCGCTTAAATAAAACAAAAATATATTATTCTTTCTCTTTCATAGTACATCTGAAACGCTGTCAGTGAAAAGAATATATTATTGGAAACATTAGAGTGGATTTTCACTAAATATCACGCCTGTAAGTAACTGTTGCTTCACACAATTTCATTTCTTTATCCATGTACTACCTCTTTTCCATCTTCCACGGATCTATACTCCATCTTTATTTCAGAACATAGGAGTAGAGCGTAAATAAATGTACTGATCAAAATAACACCAAAGATTAGAATGCTAAAGACATGTACCAAGTAGGTAATTGAGACCATATAACCTATAAGATCTGGAGTCACACCATTGATTTGTATATAGAATAGGAGAGACAGATGTTGTTATGGATATGAGAATGTTTATAGATTGACCCTATAGATACTGGAAGTCCTTAGAGTTTTTCTAAATATAAAACTAAGGAAATATATGTTGTTTTGCTGCTACAAGATATCACGAAGTTTTTGATTTAATTACTGACCCATTAGTTATCAAAAGATGTAATAATGTATTTTGTTGTATATACAAAAGCGACCACATATTTATATATTTATATATGTATTATATGTATCTTTTGATTTAGGTCCTGTCTTGCACATTGTTATGTCCCTACTCTGCAAATGACGGTTACCTGACGAAGGCCCCAGTCCGAAACGCGCGTAGTTCAATTCCACCGCATTGCCCTCTTCAAATGTGCCATCAACTGAATATATCGCATTACACATTTTTCCCCCTTTTTTCTCTTTATGTATTGTGATTATGTTATGTAAATATATGTAATGTATGTATTTAAATGTGAAACATGTAAATATTATATATTTTGTTATATTTAAACAAAACAGTGAGAAACGATAAGAAATACAAAAAGGAGACAAAAAGGAGAAAAAAAATATATATAAATAAAATGATCTCCAAACTTTGATATATCACTTTTGTGTTAACTGAATAATTATTGATGGTCGCTTAATGTTGTGAGTACACAAATTAGGGCAGTATAGTAATAACGAGTTTGCTATTCCCTACGAACAGCAAACTAAACAGTGTGTAGGGGTCCTCTTCATTCCTATAATTGTATGCTCATGGCCTGACCATGATGGGAATTGCAGTTAATCGATACATCAATCTTTGAATTAATAGTCAGCAATTGTCCATGTATCTCTACAGGTCAGCTGCATACTAATTCCAGCGATACTGTCTCTATCTATATTAGTTACAAGTTATTTACCAACAGTAACTGTTCCTTTTCTTCTACCACCTTATTCTCTGTCTGTCATCTTAGTCTCTTTCACTATAGAGAAATACGTGCAATATCTAAAAATATTATCCCGTCTGTCCTACTTTATAATATGGCTACACTAAAATCATATGGATTCAGTGATGAAGAATTTGCGTCCATGGTAGGATCATCAGTAAGTTTTGAAACCAGAAATACCACTAATGAAGAGCAAAGTGGTGATCTCATAAAACTACTAGCTTTGAAAAAGAAAACAAAAAGAATTGAACTCCATGGTAGGTTTATATTAGATTACCTTAAAGCTGGAGTGATCCCTCAAGGTCTCCAGGTAAAAAATATCCCTGGTTTATTTATCTATCTTAAACACTTCCTAGAGCGTTGGTCCCTCATCGCAAATAGATGTTCGAGGGACCTCATGATGCTTATTGTAGAGACCGTAAGGGAAGTCATAACACAGTTAGCACAGGAAATCACAGAACTTGAGGATAAAATCAAAAATTCCACTGTAATATTAGATATTAAAAAAAAGCTAGACGATATAGAAATGGATCTAAGTTCATACAGTGAATATCTAACTAAGCGAAAAATGGACAAACTTCAGAAAGATATCCGCTTTTTCAGTAAGGAAAAAGTGTATCCTTATCTAGCCGATAACTTCTATGGCCAATCAGATGCAATGGATCAAGACAATATAACATACCATCCTGAATCTAGATCCACTAAATTTACCACTTTTTCCAATTCCTCTGATTCAGGAAGTAATGCTAGTATGTCACCCTACCAACCCAGGGGAAACCGCTTCAGAACAAATCAAGGTTATAGACCTTTTTTAGGAAGGCGCCAACAGCGAAGCAATTGGAGACCGAACTATCGAACACAATATCGATCCCAATATCAATTTCAACAAAACCAACAATATCAGCCTCAGGGACAATACCCACAGAACCAACCTTATCAACCCCAGGGACAATATCAGCCGCATTTCCAGGACCATCAACTGAATGCGGACAGATACCTGGAAACAAGAAATGCCCGGTATTGGAGGGAGTAAAAACAATTCCCATTTTCAACCTTAGCAGTCACGATGCTAGTTCTGCAACCTATTCCATTTTATCAAAGGGCCTCTCTTTTGTTCCCCACTCAGGGTTGAACAAGTTTGAGCTGTTTAATGACATTGCAAGCTTTTTCCGCAAAATTCGGCTTAAAAGCTTTTTCTCTAATAGAGAATGTGACACTACTGAATACAATAAGTCTGGGTTGCCTCCCAAGTCAGTGTTCACTCCTACCCTTGATCAAGTAGGTCCTGAAATAGGAATCTTTGAAAAGATTGTAACTTCGAAATTAAGAAACATAACGGGATATATTCCACCTACTCCTTATAACACCTCAATGGAGGAACATAAAGCCATTCATGACCTAAAAGATTCTACTACAATCACTATAAAAAGCTGTGATACGGGAGAGGGTATTGCCATCTTAGACACAGACAAATATATTGAGAAAATAGAGCAAATGCTAAATGATACCACCTTCTATACTAAAATTCTCAGGGACCCAACCACCAAAATCAAGACAAAAATGTTGAAACTAACCCAAAAGGCACTTAATAATGGTGACATTTGCCATAAAGAATATGAGTACATGAATGTTGACAACCCCAAAATGGCTAGCATTTATGGCATTCCCAAAGTGCACAAGAACGAACATGACCCGCCATTCTGTCCTATTGTTACTTCCATTGGCAGTGTCACCGAGCCTATTTCCAAATATTTGGATGTAATTTTACGTCCACACATTGGAAAAACTATTAGGATATATTCAAGACACAAGGCACATTATTACTCAATTAGAAGGTACACCGTTCAATGCTCACCGACAACGGTTGGTGAAATTGGACGTAGAAAGCCTCTACTCTAACATCCCATGTCCAGGGGCTATTGAAGTCTCAAAATGGTTCATAGAATCGTTCAATATTGACTGCAATTTATCCTTTATTTTAGATTGCCTTAATATTATCTTGGGAAATAATGTGTTTGAATTCAGAGGGAATCTGTACAAACAGATAAAAGGAGTAAGTATGGCCGCTTCTTGCGCCCCTACGATTGCTAATATCTATGTGGCACATTTCAAAGGGAAACATATCTTTAATGAAGTGGCACCATTTTTCGAATCGATATTTTACTGGTCAAGATATATCGATGATATCATTTTTATTTGGGACGATAATGAAGATATACTACAAGAATTCGTATCCTGGCTTAATGCTTGTGATACCAGCTTAAAATTTTCAGAAAAAGTGAGCAATTCTGAAATAGAATTTCTAGACCTCAAGATAAAACACCAAGAGGGACAGCTTATCATGGACCTCTTCGTTAAACCCACTGCTCTGAATACTCTCCTTCACTACAGTAGCTATCATCCAACATCACAAAAAGATAATATACCATTCAGTGAATTTCTTAGATTACGAAGAAATTGCACAAGATTAATTGATTACGATGATAAAGCGGCTGTAGTGAAGGAGAAATTCAAAGAGCGTGGATACCCATATCGATTGATACGCGAGTCATACAAAAGAGCGAGATACTATGACCGACAACATGTCCTTACAAACACCAAGACTAAACGTGATGCTAGTCTGGTGTTTGTAACCAGACATTCCCTACTAAACAATCAAATAAGCCAGATCCTTTCCCAAAACTGGCATGTGTTAAATGTCAATAAAACTCACGAAGAAATGATTGCAAAACCTCTCTTTGCATATAAGAAGAATAAAAACTTAAAAGATCTAGTGGTGAGATCACGAATGTCAGTGGAGAAGGCAAGAACTCAAAGAAATATATTGACCAGGGCTCCGGTAATAGGTAACCACAAATGTTGAATATGTAAAATCTGCCCTCTAGCAATTGAGAATAACAATTTTCAATTTAATGGTATCACTATTTCCCTGACCTGCATGACAAATTGCAAGACGAAAAATATTATATATCTATTAATCTGTCCATGCAATAAGGGTTATGTTGGGGAATCTTCACGCTCAGTGTACACACGAGTCACTGAGCACAAATCAGCTATTCGCACAAGAAAAATGAATGCCCCCTTAGTAGCCCACTATGTAGAATGTGATCATAAACCAGAGGAAATACAGTGGACAGTGCTAGAAAAGATTATGACAAAACCTGGAATCTGTGTGGACAAAATTAGACGTAAACGTGAAGTATATTGGATATTTACGCTTGACACAGTAAGATCTGGATTGAACTCTGGAATCCCGTGGGAAAATGCCATAATATAACAACCTTCGGAATATTCCCCCATTGATATGTCATCTATTATGGTACAAACTTCAACTGATATGCTGACAGTATAATAATTTGGTGCAACTGGATAACTTTAGATAAAAATCCACCATTCAACGACCATGTTAACGCAGTTTTGACATAATATAAGATAGTTCAACTTTGGACACCAAATCCATTCAGCTGATCATTGAAACTATTTTTATTGTTCATGACATGGTTGACTTATATTAGAAAAACATATATTTAAACATTCAGTAACAATTTGTTAAACATCGATAATAGTATTAACTCTGCTGTCCACCTTTATAGGAGTACTATATCTAATTAAGCAGTAGAAACTTAGTCCGCTCTTTGCTTTTTAAAAAAAAATAGTTTAAATACATGTATTTAAACACTCAGTAAACTTTGATAAACATCAATAAAAGTGTGAAGTCTGCTGTTTATCTCTATAGGAGTACTATATCCAACTAAGCAGTAGAGACCAAGTCCGCTTTCTGCCTCTAATAAAATTCGACCGAGCAGCATATTCTGCTGACAACCTACACAAATACACTAAGAATCGCCATCTACATGTGTCAGTTACCGAAGTCTGCTGTCTATCTCTATAGGAGTACCAGATCTCACTAAACAATAGAGACCAAGTCCGCTTTCTGCCTCTAAATAATTCGAACAATCAGCTTTTTTTTGCCAACAGCATCCTCTAATACACTAAGTATCGTCATATACATGCGCCAGTCACCGATAACACACCTGTATAATATTAACCTAAAATACGTGGGACTTTTCCTTTATAAACATGCTCGTTCCGCGGTTAGCGTCATTCAGGAAATTCATGCGAGGAAAAGCAGATCCCAGAACGGAACCCCCGATATATGTAAAGCCGAGTTACTTTTAAGGTACGTTGTGAAACTGATGACCATCAAACTATACTAAGATAGACAGAAAAACATCAACTACGAGAGTAGAACAGAGGTTTTATTCTCTCTTTCTTTGTATTACTTGTCATCCTTTTAGATATACAAATCGGCACAAGATAATTAAGGATTACCAGAAACTATTATAGCAGGTAACGTCTGATCCTACAAACTACTAGTTATATTATATAAGAACCCCGTTTTAAATCAACCAATAACTAAAATGTTACTGTTAATAATTCCTTAGAGCAATCACCAACTCAGCGGATGTCCCTGGCTTAAATTGCAAAATAAGAATGCTTAACTAAAGAAACAATTTTGCTGCATCTGTCATCGTGACATTCTGACAGGTATTAATAAGAAGAATTTTCTAACATCCTTATAAGTTGACAATCAGTATAGCAGCTGTATATAATCATGTTTATTTTATCTCCATCAATGATCATCTCCTTGCCGCCATCTAATAATGATATCGATCAGGTTAGATTAGCATTCAACATGAAAGCTATGTATAACTGTATGTATGTTCGTTTAAAAATAAAAGAAGAGGTCAGTTCCACTAACAGGCATTTAGTAAGCGCTTATCCATCATTATAGACTTTCGTTTGAACTTTAATACTGCACAAGATTGATGGCTATACATGAGTGGTTAAACCCTATTCACAACTGAGTTGATAGTAATTGAAAGTTATCTGTATAAAATTTATTTAAACCTATCGAATTGGCTTAAATCGTACTTTCAGTCATGAGTTTTTTTGTTTCATTTCTCATTAGTTTGAAATCTTGTAACGAAAATAGCAAATATCTCCAGTCCCTTTTAAAGGTGGTCTACATATAATAAAGTAAATCAAGTGCACAACCAACTAGGATCAGCTTCAGACCCTTGCTAGGTAAAATTCCAAGCATAAATTATAATAATCACCCCTTTCCTTTGGTTAAAACCATCCGAAGACTAACCTTTGCTTAAATAAAACAAAAATATATTATTCTTTCTCTTTCATAGTACATCTGAAACGCTGTCAGTGAAAAGAATATATTATTGGAAACATTAGAGTGGATTTTCACTAAATATCACACCTGTAAGTAACTGTTGCTTCACACAATTTCATTTCTTTATCCATGGACTACCTCTTTTCCATCTTCCACGGATCTATACTCCATCTTTATTTCAGAACATAGGAGTAGAGCATAAAGAAATGTACTGATCAAAATAACACCAAAGATTAGAATGCTAAAGAAATGTACCAAGTAGGTAATTGTGACCATATAACCTATAAGATCTGGAGTCACACCATTGATTTGTATAGAGAATAGGAGAGACAGATGTTGTTAAGGATATGAGAATGTTTATAGATTAACCCTATAGATACTGGAAGTCCTTAGAGTTTTTCTAAATATAAAACTAAGGAAATATATGTTGTTTTGCTGCTACAAGATATCAAGAAATTTGATTTAATTACTGACCCTTTAGTTATCAAAAGATGTAATAATGTATTTTGTTGTATATATAAAAGCGACCACATATTTATATATTTATATATGTATTATATGTATCTTTTGATTTAGTCCTGTCTTGCACATTGTTATGTCCCTACCCTGCGAATGACGGTTACCTGACAAAGGCCCCAGGTCGAAACGCGCGTAGTTCAATTCCACCGCATTGCCCTCTTCAAATGTGCCATCAACTGAATATATCGCATTACACATTTTTTCCCCCTTTTTTTTCTCTATGTCTTTTGATCATGTTATGTAAATATATGTAATGTATGTATATAACCTCATAAGTGCTGCGCCTAGTCCAACGGCCGATGGCACCACTACCTCGGGAGTGCTGCCGTCGGCCGTTGGACGTTCGAACCTCACCTGCGCAATGGAACGGTCAGCACTGGAGCTGGACGTTCCATAGCTGCTAAGGTGTTAAATGTGATACATGTAAATATTATATATTTTGTTATATCTAAACAAAACAGTGAGAAACGATAAGAAATACAAAAATGAGAAAAAAAGAAAGAATATAAATAAAATGATCTCCAATTTTTTATATATCACTTTTGTGCTAACTGAATAATTATTGATGGTCGCTTAATGTTGTGAGTACACAAATTAGGGCAGTATAGTAATAACGAGTTTGCTATTAAGCTTTCTTCTCTACTTGTTCACGTATTCCCTACGAATAGCAAACTAAACAGTGTGTAGGGGTCCCCTTCTTTCCTATAATTTTCAAACACAGAACATAAAAATCATCTTTACTGAATTTTTTTTTTTTACATTCTGAGTCCAGGCATACTAAACTTCATTTCCCTTTCTTGTCCTGATGGGAAGTTATGCTTATAAGATAGTATATGTGAAACGCCCATTTTTTGCTATGGGACAGATAGCCTTGCAGTGGTGAAAAATTAAATACACTGTAATTCACCACCAGGACATGTCACACAGACCAGTACAGATCCCACCTTTAACATTCTCAGCACCCTGCCCACAGGGGTACAATGTGCCGACCTTAGGGGTGACTTACATGAAGGAAAAGGGAAGATTAGGTCCTGGCAAGTGGGTGAACTTGCCAGGTTGACATGCCAGTCTACAAACTGTGTGCAGACTCTGCAATGGCAGGTCTGAGTTACATTTACAGGGCTACTTCTGTGGGTGGCACAATCAGGGCTGCAGGCCCATTAGTAGCATTTGTTTTACAGGTCCCGGCACTCTCAGTGCACCTTACTAGGGACTTACCAGTAAATCAAATATGCCAATCATGGAAACACCAATCCATAACTCAATTTAGAACAAGAGAACTTGCACTTTAACACTGAACAGCAGTGAGAAAGTGTGCAGAGACATTCGACCAGCAAAAACAGAGACAAAACCCAGAGGTCAGAAAGCAAAAAGAAACACGCCAAAAGATGGCAGGTAAATTATTCCCTTGCCCTGACGAAGATGTTGCTTGCTGAATTTATAAATTACTGAATTTGATGAGTAAGACTATTCTTCAAGGTGTCTGCCTCACACCAACTGAGTAAGCAAATCCACTCATTTGTGAAACGTACATTAAATGATAATGGCTGTGCTCCAATAAAGTCTGAATTAGTTAGACGTGGCTTTGAGAAGCGACACTTATGAAGGGGTGAGACTTGTGGCAAATGAAAGATTTTGAGCAGGAACTAGGTCTTTTAGCAAACTAATTAGGGTGTGCTCCAAGACATTTTACTTATAAAGATTCAGTGGTACTTTTACAAGAAGTGAGTATCCAGTCCAAAGGCGGAAAACCTTCCTTGGCGCTAAGCTAATAGTTGGGGATGTGGAATGGCTTTCAGAGCCAGCAGCTTTAAAGGGGTCAATAGAATCTGATATTTTCATGGGTTACCTAGATGTCTGCAGATGTGTAATTTGAAAAATGTGAGTCGTAGTCAATATTTTCCTTGCCCTGGATTCTAGTAGTATTTGTTCACCAATAGTTACGGCACCAGTGGGTTTGGAAGAGTTTTAAAGCACACTTAAGGATGAGGTCAAGGGCTTTTAAATTATGGGAACCTATACACCCCAAACTCAACTCAGACATTTATTGTCCCTGGTATGTATGGGGTACAAGGATAGTGCTTTCTAAACCTTGAATAGTCATGCAAAATCTTAGGTAACTCCCATTATCTTCATAGACAACCATGTTGGATTTCTTAAACCTAGAGGGATAGTGGCAGGAAGGATGGTTTTGACAAAAGATAAGAGTTTCCATGGTGGATGAACAAAGTTTTTTGTTAGTGCATTACAGTGAGTTTGCGCAGCAGAGTCACTATTCAGATGCTGCACATCTGGATTTGGTAGATCATTGCTGATCATCTGCATTTTAGAGATCAGTGTTGTTATTCTTCTTTGGACCACTGAATCCACTCCACACACATCACTTTTCTTTAGTCACACAGAATCCTTCATTTCAGGAGCAGAGTGGACAGACATTCCTGTAAGTTTCAATTATGCGTCATACTGGTGGTGCGTCTGTCCCTTCAGACAACTCTTTAGCAGTCAAGCTGGAATTCCTCTTGGGCAGAACTGCATTACAGATTGAAGCAGTTGTGCCACATACAAAGTTCTTTCCTGAGGACATAGTAAGTGCGGCAGGTCAAACCTAGGGGGTAATTTACAAGCCACTTGTGCCACATTTGTGCCACAGGAGCATCACTTTTGTGATGCTCTGGAGGCACAGTGTGCAGACTCATTACTATGCGGCCATGCAAAGTCACTTTGCATGTCTTTCCATGGCCTTGTAGATGTGGTATAAGGCAAAGCAGCTTTAGTTGCTGTGTTGACTTACTCTGCGTCAGGGAGGTGTTCCATAGGTGTTGTGATTGGTGTTCCATGCAACACCCATGGATTTTGATGCTGCCCAAGATTTACAAAGTCAGGTAAACCTGGAGCAGCACCAAAACCTTACACCTCCTCAGAACAGGCATAACGAGAAGAAATGTTTTAATTTCTCCCCGTTTATCCTCTTTCCTTGTGTGCTTCATTATGCAGCACAAATCCAATGAGGAAAAAGCCTCCATGGATTGTTTTTGTGCTGGGAGATGTCCATTGCCTGCACAAAAATAATCATGCAACAATGCAGACACCAATGAGGGAGTATCTATACCACCAAGATATTGGTCCGCTTGCCCGATTTCTATGCTGACAGACCACAGGTTTAATCAAGGTGGCGACTCCTCCATCTCAGTTGCGACTATATTTCTCTGATGCCACTGCGGAGTAAGAGCCGTCGGAGGCAGACCTGGTATAAAGACTAATTCCCTGGATCCAAATGTCACTCACTTGAGCACAATTTAATTCAGTGGGAGTGAGTGTTTCAGGTTGCAAGGTTTGTCTAATTGATTATTTTCTTTCTCACCTTTCAAACAGATTCTGGAAAATGTCAGGAGTGGCAACTCTGAACCTATTACATTTTAGCAAACGTATGTGAAAATTGTGTTTTATAATTAACTATGTGTCCTTTCCTCTGCACTGGTGCACAATTGGCTGCCTAGCACCAATGAAGGCATCCTTGCAGAATTGTGAAAGGGTGCCTGCATTGGAGCAATGATTGTTTTTGTGCAGGATGCATGGATGGCGTTAATGCAGCACAAATAGAAAGAGCAATTAGTAAGGGGAAAAAAAGATATTTCTCCTATTGTGCCACTTTAACGCCTCCCCTAGGGATCAGTTAGAATCTGACACATTCCCATGTATACGAAACCTTGCAAATCTAGAAATGCATCAGAATCCATTGGTGCAGGGTGGGTACACCCAGAACAACATAACCATGGAATGCCCCTTTCACGCAGAGTAATGCATGAAAGGGGGTCATATTTACAAGGCCATAGAAAGCCACAGAGGGTGGTTTTGGTTGGCCTAGTAAATATGGCTCAGCATTGTGCACCACCACAGTGTAAAGAAAAATTGATGCTTCAAGGGTGCAGGAGCCTTGTAAATGTGCCCCTTCCTGTTTCTCAATTAACGAACCTTCAATCCGCCATGGTCCAAACATGGACCACTCAATTCTATTCAATCAGCTTTATTCGATTAAAAGAAATAATCATAAAAGCACAAAGCAATTTTTGGACACAATATATGCATACATTAGCTTATAAAATGTATGTAATAACAGTACAGATCAGATCCAATAAAATTAGAAAATGTAATTATACCATGATTGAATTTCTACATTTTAAAACATATTTTTAAAATGTAATATTGAAACGGTCAACTGTTCTTCTCCGAGTGTTTGTAAAAACAGAAAAGCAGAACAACATTGTCTTAAGCCACTATTTTTTAAAATTGGTAAAATCCACTTATGCCTATTATGATAATAAAATGTACAAAAGAACAAAATATGGATAGTCGATTGAAAAGACACATGGACCACTCACCCGTTCAGCATTCTTCATTCACCATCCCTTCACATTCACTGATCATCCATCTCATTCATCGTCCAGATGTGAATCCATCTTCTCCTTACAATACAACTCTTCATCGATCTATCCATCCATCCAAGTACCTATCCATTCACCACTCTCTGCATTCATCACTCATGTAACCAATCATCCACCTCTTCGGCAAAACCATTAATATTTTAAACAATTCACCCAGACTTTCTTAACAATAAACAAACACTTTTCCATGTCCTTTTAACTGTAACTTTTAGAACTGGAGAGAATACTCCTGGCGAGACACACATAGACAATAAGGCAAGAGGTTCTCTCCAGAACTAGATAAATATCCCAAAGGATTTGGCACAATGTCCAGCAGGTTCCTTAAGAACAGGACACAATACTAGAAATAATATTTCTTGAACTAGACAGTATTCCAGATAAAGGCACTAGAACTGGGCACAATAACCCTGTGGAGGCCTTAAAAAGTCTACATAGTGATGCAAAATGTGACCCTACACAACAAATATGACTTCCAGAACTGAGTACCATCCTCCAAATAAGGCAGTTTATACCGCACACAACATTTCTGGAGATCCCTCAATAAGTGAACTACTGCCTCTTGAAAAGAACACAATACAACATTTCAGATTATTTTTTCCATTGATGCAAATTGTGGTAATAAAACCTCCCTTTTCTGCTAGTTATATATCTTCTTCTTTTCCCCAATGTTCCTTATTATACTGTTTACCCACTATGGGCCTGGTTACGAGTAGATTTTTAAACTCCATCCTATGAGTAAACCAACTCAACAGTCAATACATTTTGACAGGTCAATATTTATCAGGGGAAAACCATACGGTATAAACTGTATCATGCAGATTGTTATGCATTAGACACTAAAAACTGCATGTTATTCACCAACAATTCGTAGTAGGTGGTATTTATCAGAGATATTTATTGCACACAATAAATAAGGTGCACCATAGTATTTTTATTTATCATGTCCGACAAATACCACCTATGCTCGTTATCAGCAACTATGAGGACACTCAGTGAAGAACTCACTGATGCTCTAGTTCAAGAGAAGCTTGCACTTCTTCTGACCCTGTGTTTCTAACTAGATGCTTGGGTAAAAGACATCGATTCAAAAAATCTTGAACAACTGGTATTCTAACAGGTTGTTTTCTTAGCTTTCCTTTCATAAAGGTGCATTTTTCTCTACTGATTTGCCTTCAATTGTCACACTTTTTTTTAGTCCAATGTACCGAGCTGCAGGTACCTATTTGAAATGTCATTAGTCTAGTTGTTCCAGTGCTTTCCTGTCCACCTTGATGATTTCTGTGTTCTTACTTATCACGGCAGTCCTTTTATTATTTTTTTCACCTCATCTTATTTGTATTTATTTTTTTCTTGATCAGTTATATTAGACTTTGTTTAGTATTATGAATAGTTTTGTCCCTGACCAAACTGTTCTACCCCTATTTGTCTCAATAGTCTTAAAAGTAGTCATATATTGATTCTGAGGTGCATATTTACAAGCCCCTTTGCGTCAATTTTGCGTCAACTTTGCAGCACTTTTAGTGACGCAACAGCACTGTAAATAATTCACCACGTTGCGGCCCATTTACAAAGTGAAGCATCTAGGGAGATGCATCAAGTTATAAAGCCCTGTTCTACATTTTACCTGTGTCAGGTATAATTTATGCAGGGTGGGCGTTCCAATGCAGAAAGCCTTGTAGAAGTGACGCAGTGAAATCTACAAGATTTCACTGTGCCACTTCTAGGACGCCATTGCATCAAAACCTTATGCCTGCTTGGAGCAGGCGTAAGGAGTGATGCAGCACAATTAGTATAGGCCTCCCCATGCATTGCTGGAGTTGTGTTGTGCTTGCGACACAACTCGGGCATTGCATGACTTTTGCGCCAACAGATGCATCAGAATTTCTTTTTTTTTTGTTTAAATATATTTTTATTTTTCCTTTCAAAGAAAAAAGCACACATTAAAGTAACAAAAAATAAACAAGCTTTTCTCATCTTACATTTGTTCACCTCACAATATCAAAGAAAATCCTTAATCGAAAGAAACAAAAAAAAGGAAAAAGAAACCATATACATTTCATTGAAGGGAGCCAATACATGGACATATCATATTTTGACATTTTAGCAATTTACCCCCTATCAACCTATTCCTGCCCTCCATTTCTCCAGTGGTCCCCAAATCTTGAGGCCCCGAGTTCTCCCGACCCTGCCTTTTCTAGCATAAATATGTTTTTCAAGATTATATATAGCAATAAGATTTGCTAACCATATTTGCATAGATGGAGGACTCTTATCTAGCCATACTCTGGCTAACATTAATCTAAACACAGCAGCTGCCATAAACAAAAACATTACGTCGCCCGAGTCCGTTTGTGGATTTCCCTCATCAACCCCCAACATAATTAAGCTTACTGAAAAGGTTATCTGTATCCTTAATGTATTGGCTAAAAAGTGTTCAATGTCCTTAATTAATGTATGTAGCTGCGGACATGTAGCAAACATGTGGACAATATCAGCCTCGATGGAGTTACATCTAGGACATGTAGTGCCCTCTGAACCCCCCCACTTCGCAATCCTAGCTGGAGTATAATACAATGAAAACAAGGTTTTATAATGTTGGGCTTGCAAGGGGGCAGAACAAAGCATGGTCCGACCTAGTTGTAGGGATTCGTTAAAAACTTCCGGGGTAGCCTCTATCCTCTCCTCCCATTTAGCCCTATGCTTATCTAGATCATCTGGTCTATTTTTTGCCAAGGCAGCATATATTAACCTAATGGAGTATTCCTCTCCCGCAATTATCCCTTCCATCAGCTCATAAGGTTGAAAACCCAATGGACCCCCTTGCTTGTTTCTTAAAAAACTCCTTATCTGAAGATATTTAAAAAAATCTCTTCTATTTATGTTGTATATATTCACCAAATCCTCGAATTGTACCATAATCTCAGAGTTCATTAAGTCCCCAATTTGATGTATCCCTTTATCTTCCCAACCAGCCATTACATGATCAGAAAAAATATCTTCAGGGAAGGATTTATTTTTATAAACTTTGGTATATCTATTAAACCTGCCCATACCTGTTTTCTTCAAAAAAGAACTCCATATTTTAAGTGCCGCCCTAAGTGTCTTATACGCCTGTCTTCTAAGCTGACCCAAGTCAGTAAAATAGAGAAAGCAATTCTCAGCATTCTCTCCTAGTACCGCTGTGTAGGCTTCCACTGACATATTAATAGACTTTGATGACCCTCCTCCTCCCCCTATCAGTCCCTGGATATACTGGAGAGCCGCAGCCAAATAGTACATCCTAAAGTCTGGGGCGCCCCAGCCCCCTCTATCCCTTGGCAACGTAATAAATTTATAAGCCCTACGAGTTTTTCCTTGGGCCCATATAAATCTATTAACTACATTCTCCAACATACTAAACCATTTATTCTCGAAAATTAAAGGTATTGACCTAAATAAATACAAAAATTTGGGTAAGACCATCATTTTTAACACATTCGTGCAGCCAACCAGTGAAAGGTGCAAGTTGTTTATCCTTTCCAAATCACTTTTTACCTTCACAATCAATGGCTTGATGTTACACTCGACTACCTCCTCCAGATTTGCGGAAATATCAATCCCTAAGTATAATGCACTGTTAACCACCCTAGTATCCTGACTAATTGCAAACCTATTCAAGATTATTTGGGTCTTTGTTTTGTTTAGACTATAACCCGATACCAGTCCAAATTCCACTATGGGCCTGGTTACGAGTAGATTTTTAAACTCCATCCTATGAGTAAACCAACTCAACAGTCATTACATTTTGACAGGTCAATATTTATCAGGGGAAAACCATACGGTATAAACTGTATCATGCAGATTGTTGTGCATTAGACACTAAAATCTGCATGTTATTCACCAACAATTCGTAGTAGGTGGTATTTATCAGAGATATTTATTGCACACAATAAATAAGGTGCACCATAGTATTTTTATTTATCATGTCCGACAAATACCACCTATGCTCGTTATCAGCAACTATGAGGACACTCAGTGAAGAACTCACTGATGCTCTAGTTCAAGAGAAGCTTGCACTTCTTCTGACCCTGTGTTTCTAACTAGATGCTTGGGTAAAAGACATCCATTCAAAAAATCTTGAACGACTGGTATTCTAACAGGTTGTTTTCTTAGCTTTCCTTTCATAAAGGTGCATTTTTCTCTACTGATTTGCCTTCAATTGTCACACTTTTTTTTAGTCCAATGTACCGAGCTGCAGGTACCTATTTGAAATGTCATTAGTCTAGTTGTTCCAGTGCTTTCCTGTCCACCTTGATGATTTCTTTGTTCTTACTTATCACGGCGGTCCTTTTATTATTTTTTTCACCTCATCTTATTTGTATTTATTTTTTTCTTGATCAGTTATATTAGACTTTGTTTAGTATTATGAATAGTTTTGTCCCTGACCAAACTGTTCTACCCCTATTTGTCTCAATAGTCTTAAAAGTAGTCATATATTGATTCTGAGGTGCATATTTACAAGCCCCTTTGCGTCAATTTTGCGTCAACTTTGCAGCACTTTTAGTGACGCAACAGCACTGTAAATAATTCACCACGTTGCGGCCCATTTACAAAGTGAAGCATCTAGGGAGATGCATCAAGTTATAAAGCCCTGTCCTACATTTTACCTGTGTCAGGTATAATTTATGCAGGGTGGGCGTTCCAATGCAGAAAGCCTTGTAGAAGTGACGCAGTGAAATCTACAAGATTTCACTGTGCCACTTCTAGGACGCCATTGCATCAAAACCTTATGCCTGCTTGGAGCAGGCGTAAGGAGTGATGCAGCACAATTAGTATAGGCCTCCCCATGCATTGCTGGAGTTGTGTTGTGCTTGCGACACAACTCGGGCATTGCATGACTTTTGCGCCAACAGATGCATCAGAATTTCTGACGCATCTGTCAATCCTTGCACCGTGGTGCACCGTATTGTAAATACAAATCATCCATGGTGTAGCAAGGGTTTTGCACCCAGGCGCTGGGAAACTGATGCATCTCTGCTCTAATGCAGAGATACATTAGGTTCTTGTAAATCTGCCCCAGCGTTATTAATTGTCCCAGAAGGCAGAAAGAAATTAGACATAAAAGGCAACATAAATAGAGACCTTCGCGCATCAGGAGAAACTGGATTTAATTATGCGACTCTACAAACTTACGATGCACTTTCATTTGACAAATATAAATATTTTATTTAGCTAGTTGATTGTATAGTTACAGCATAGCTCTAATGTGAAAAAACATACAAAGAAAGTAGAGTACCATTTTGTAAAGAAGTGTGACATTGGCTAGAAAAAGTCATGTTATGGCTCTCAAAGATAACCTCGACCACCGCTGGTGGTTGCAGACGCAAAGGAAATGTTAAAGGTCAAAGTTTATCTCCAACACAGTAGGAAGATCTTTTGAGCCATGTGAAACTTTTCTACAATTATTAAAAAATGTGTTGCTCATTCAGATTTCTATATAAACAAATAACATTAGTACATAGAGTGAAGTATATTTTATTAACATTTTTATTTTAGCCACTAAATGTACGAATTTTTAGCAAAACAGCGGTGTTAAAGAGATTTTTTAAATTATGTCGCCTTTCCTTATGATTATTTACTTGACTCTTTACAGAGCTCCCTGACATCAGAGGCCATGTAACAGAAACGGTGAACTGCTTCAACAAATGGGCAAAATATTGTGTAATTATATAAAGGATAGAGCAAACAGATTGTCAACAAGTCCCATTCAAAGAAAGATGTTTGCACTATGGCAAATTGGAAATTAAACCAGATGCAGCACTTACTGTGGTAACAAATAATTTTAATTTAGTCATAAATATTTTAGCAAAGAAATCATCCTCGACGAGCACCATCTGTTGTATGAAATATAGTAGAAAGTAATTTCGTCTTGGGTTGCTGTTTATATATTTAAAAAAGGTGATGCCTAAATCAAAGACCCACATGCATTACTTGAAAAGATTTAACCGTTTTACATCCTGTAAACAAAAAAATAGCTGGATCTATGATTTGAACGACACGAACAAAACAAGCAGCAAAAAATGGCGAACATCAATTTGCCTTTTCTTTTCTCTTTGAGGAAAACGGACTGTTTTTTGGGCCAAGCATTTGTTGCCTTAAATTTCACTGGAAAACGATGTTCAGTCTCACACTCTGGTGCTTGTTTCCTTATTTCATCACTTTTCTTCCTTAGACTTTCACAAACTATTTTGTCTTCATTAGATCTAGAAATCGTTTCCACTTGTGTTGCTCTCAGTGTCCTTCCTTTACTGTTATCTATTCTTGGCTATATGTGCCTGTCATAATGTATTACCTCTTTTGGAGCACAACTGAACAACATTAGAACTAGCCCTAAGATATCTGGCTTTATTTTTTACTTTTTTGATGGCTTTCCATTCTGAAAATAAACAGTGTTTGATGTTCTTCTCTTTGCTTCCACCCTCCCCACCTTCTCTCTACCAGGGGCCGTTTGCTGGTAACTCCACCACTCAAAATTATTTGATCTCGTCTGTTATTGCTTCAGATTTTCTGAAATATATCATCTCTAAAATTGCTTTATTTCCTCCTCCTTTATCCCCTCTTCTCCATCCACAAATAACCAATGACTATAATGCCACAAGTCCTACTGCCTCACTATTTAACGCTAATTCAATTTCTTCTCTTTTTAGGCTTTTATTGCTAACCTGACCTCTGTCGCCTGTACCCTCCATCTGATTTGCTTAGTTGTAATCTGTGGCCTTTCTTTTTCTACTGGATTTCACCAAATTCCTTCAAACATGGCACTGTCCTTCCCTTTCTCCTGAAACTATTTCTCAAACCGCCTTTCTCTGAAAATTTAAAAATTATGTCACGCCTGTGTCTTTTGTTAAAAGAAGTTTAAATAGAGAACTGATCGCACTCTGTGTAAATTGAATGTTGGAAAAGTTTTGTTAATCGGTGGTTAGGTGCTAGGTGAGTACCTCCTTCTGAGTCTTGGAGGTGAGTATATGAACAATTATAGCGTTATTCCAGTCGGGAATGACGTCCTCACATGCACACTGGAAGAAATTTCCTTAGCAACTTTGTGTTATGTTCAAAATAAAGTTTTATTGAAGTTTTTCTTTCAATTTCAATCTCATTTTTTCATGATATTCTTATTCATCCAATATTTTTATCACATGGCCCAATGCATTTCAGGCAAGTATGCCCTTCCTCAGGGGCATAAGTAAAGCTGTATTGTATTAAACGTCTGTTAAAGGTCGACATGTAGGTTAAAATGTATACGCGCTGTCATCAAGGTTTCACAGATCGCGTACTAGTTTGAACGGCTTGTTCCGCGCTAAGTTGAAGCGGGAAATGAAGATACATCGTTTAATACAATACAGCTTTACTTATGCCCCTGAGGAAGGGCATACTTGCCCGAAATGCATTGGGCCATTCCCGACTGGAATAACGCTATAATTGTTCTTTTGTTAAAAGCCCATCCTCACTGGAATCACTTTCAGCTGTTTTCTTTTATAAAGCTCCAACCCATTCACAGTCCATTTTGTCAGAGTTTTTTTTTATCTGCTTACCACAAGAAAATGCATTCCTGCCACATTTCTGATAGTAACACTTAACACTTGTCTTGCTTGACTGACTTGATCACTGTAGATTTCCAACACTCATTCCACTCACCTAGTTCTGAAATTGTATTTTAGCTGCTAGTCTGCAAACTTTGTGTGACAACTTGTAATATATTGTTCAGGTTCCTCCAATCCGTCTTTCTCTGCCGACTATAGTGTGTGTGCCCATTGGCTTGGTACCTAGCTTTATTCATCTAGTTATATAGCAGTTTTCTGTGCGCTTTTGTCTCCTCATTTAGCTTGCATTCAGCTGCACTGTTGATGGTTCACATATATTTGCCTAGAGATCACCCTGCTAATGTTACACATTGGACTTTTTCTCAATTTCTTCATCTTCCGCTTTTCAAAATAAAAATCTTATTTCATGTTACCATCACTCTCTTGCACACTTTGTCCTCCCACCAACATGTATACAATACCCCGCCTTGCAGAATATCGGCATCATCCTTCACTGATCAATTGCTTTTCATTTCACTTATACCCATCATCCAACATTTGTGGCTTTTAACTTTTCAGATGAACACCTATGCTCCATTATAACATGTGTGTTAATAAATGACCTATTTATATGTTGTATAAACTTGGGTATAGCTCCTAGTTAAACATTTTTCGAAAACCTATTCACCCTTTCCCTTTATATCAAGACAGCAATTCACTTTTTTATTCTAACGACTTTTTTCTTTTATTCTACAGTTGTTAATGATTCCTTTGAAATCATCAATTCATAATGTATGCTGTTATATATGCATAGTGTGTCACTGCAACCAAGCCATACCCGGCTGATGAGCCCATAACTAGGGCGAAACTGGTCCTGGGTTGCTTGTGTTCCGGTTCAGGGAGGACATGGCTTTGCAGTTCGGGCTGGGCTGTTCTGACTGGAACAGGGTCGAGTGATTTGCATATAACTGGGTCCCAACTGAGGTGACATGGTGTACAAAATAACAATGGGATGGGAAGCGGCGTTTGCAATTACCAGAGGCAGACACAGATTGAAGCATTCCATTTATCACTTTTTGTATACTTTAGTGTGTCGCCCTAAGATGGACGGGTATGCAGTCTGTGTCACTAGAACCAAAACCTGGCTGATAAGCCCATAACTAGGGCAAAACCTGTCCCGAGTTGTTTGTGTTCTGGTTCAGGAAGGAGCTGGCTTGGCAGTTTGGGTTGAACTGTTCCGATTAGAGCAGGGTCAAGACTGATTTGCATATGGCTGGATCCAAACTGAGAAAATTACAAAAAAAAATTACAAAAAACAATTTGATGGACAGAATGAAGATCAATGTCTTACATTCACCCCAGTACAAGGATCTGGGCCTAAATCCATCGTTTTTTGCACTCCACACAACTCTGGGTTAGATAATGGCTTTATGCAAATCAGCTCTGACCCTGTGCCCCATATTCCGCCCTAAGTGCGCTGGGGATGCCCAGACGTGGGTCCCAGGCACTCCACACCACTGGAGTCAAGCTAGCCGGGCTGATGAGAGGTGTTACCTCGAAACCGGTCCGGTCCTCGGATGCTTGATTCCGTTCTGGGAAGGACATGGCTTTTGTAGTTCGGACTGGACTGTTCCCATGAGGCACAGGGTCAGAGCTGATTTGCATATCGCCATTGTCTAACCCAGGGTGGTGTGGAGTGCAAAATAACGATGGTTTTGGGCCCAGATCTTTGGACTGGGTTGAGTGTGTGACATTGATCCACATTCGGTCCATCACCTGTTGTGTTTGCATATTCCGCCCTAAGTGCGCTGGGGATGCCCAGACGTGGGTCCCAGGCACTCCACACCACTGGAGTCAAGCTAGCCGGGCTGATGAGAGGTGTTACCTCAAAACCGGTCCGGTCCTCGGATGCTTGATTCCGTTCTGGGAAGGACATGGCTTTTGTAGTTCGGACTGGACTGTTCCCATGGGGCACAGGGTCAGAGCTGATTTGCATATTGCCATTGTCTAACCCAGGGTGGTGTGGAGTGCAAAATAATGATGGATTTGGGCCCAGATCTTTGGACTGGGTTGAGTGTGTGACATTGATCCACATTCGGTCCATCACCTGTTGTGTTTGCATATTCCGCCCTAAGTGCGCTGGGGATGCCCAGACGTGGGTCCCAGGCACTCCACACCACTGGAGTCAAGCTAGCCGGGCTGATGAGAGGTGTTACCTCGAAACCGGTCTGTTTGTGGATCCAAACTAAGGTCACATGTTGTGCAAAATAACAATGGGTTGGGATGCAGCCCAAGTAGTTACCAGTGGCTGAGATTAATTAAAGCATGCCATTCATCACTTTTTTGAATGACATTATATAACATCATCACTCAATCAGTTAATATTCATTACTGAAAATACTAAAGGAACAGATTTAGAGATTTAGCAGTTACACAACATTAATCCGTTTGTTGGACAGGCCACGTGAAAGGCTTGCTCCCTCCCCGCACGACCAGGCCCGAGCCCGGCTCTCCAGGTGTTACACGCAACAACCACCCGTTTCCCGTCTCATATGGGACCCCTGCCCCTGAACATCCCCACATCATGGGCCCGATTCCCTGCCGGCCCTCTAGCCCGGCCTGGGCGCCATCTTGGACACAGCACCACGAGGCCGCGTGGCCTCCGATCGACCCTAACCCTGGGCCTGGCCAGGCCCCGACATCCCGGCACCACCATCCACCCAGGAGATGAGCGGACTACTTGGCAGGTCAATGGGAGAAAGAGGTGTCGATGGTTCTCCCCCGCCAGGTGCCGATCGCCCCCAGCTCCCCCAGGCGCTGGCTCCACCCCCCTGCTGGGTGACTGGACTCCCTCATCCCGGACCTCCCGACCTCCAAGTGCGAGGGTCCGGACATCAAAGGGCGCCAGACCTATAACTGGGGCAGCTCCAGAGCAGGAAGGCAGTTGTATCCTGGAGTCGAGAGACGCAGTGAAGAACTCATCCTTGACGGACTACTGGCGCTGCCGTAGCCCTGCCTTGCGAACTATCGACCTGCCTGCTGGCGCTGCCGCAACCTTCTGAAACCTTCATCGTCGTCGGGACCTGCTGGCGTGGCCGCGGACCGTTTGTAACCACCACCTTCATCGGGACCTGCTGGCTCCGCCGCGGATCGTCGCTACCTTCAACCATCCCGGGACCTGCTGGCTCCGCCGCGGCCCGATCATCTAGAACGCCGAGCTCGAGGATTGTGAGCTATTCATCGATCACCATATCCACCAGATTGGTAACCAGACTGTCCCGCTACCCCCTTTCCCAACCAAGAGACTAGAACCGAGGGGACCCCTGAGTCCAGACCTCCTTGTACCATTTCACCGTACTTAAAGAATTACTTATAAAGAACGTTAAACCTTATCCTTGTGTGGTGTACATCTGTGGGGGGAAGTTACTTGTCTGTACGATCGCTGGAGACGGCTCTCCCCGGAGACCTCTCCCCTTGTCCTCGGCCGACCCTCCCGGTCCGTCTAACACCGTTAAATGTATTTTTTGATTATTTACATTTTTATTTGTATTGTATGTTTGTCAAAGAGGTACACACAAATGGCACATCTATAAATGAAAATTGGAAACATTAGAAATTGTAAATTACCAAATAAAAAAATTAAGATAGGTGGGGGCAAACCTAGAAAAATAGAAAATATTTCAGGCAACATGCAGAGATGAGTGGTCAGTGAGTATTAAAAATCAGAGGGAGAAAAGCCAAATGTGAATGTCTGTAATGGCAACTCAATATAAAAGTACAGGGGAGTTATAATTGTTGTAGTTTAAGTGCAGACAAAAATGATGCATTTTCAAAGCTTTTCTGAAGGATAAACAGGCTGGTAGAGTTCTCATTTGAGATGGTAAATAATTCTATGGGTTACCAACTGTCTAACAGAAATAGTTCTTCATGACAAATTTTGCCATGAATATCAGCATTTTGATTGGAAATGAGTTCTTATTCCTCAGTCCACATTGGCTTCCAGAGAATCTCAGAAAATTAGGTGGGTAAGACGGTATCTTCAAATGGATGGCTTAGTAATTCAGACTGCTATTTCCGAATTGTGCTTCACATGGTAGCTAGTGTAAGTCTTTCAAAATAGGCATAAAGTGATTACATTTTATTTTTGATGAGGCCAGTATAGTTGTTGAATGAAAGAGCGCTCTCAGCTGGGTTAGTGAATGTACCTGTATGGAAAACTCAATAAAATACTTTGAAATTAAATAAAAAAGAACTTTTGAGTTATGCATGGCAGTGATCAAAGAATTGCCAGAATCTTCACGAGAGTTAATGAGAGTGTGAGCTGCTTATTTTATCTATATTTCGTCGGAAATATTGGTTTAGAGAATGGAGAATTAAGTTACCTCATATGGTGATTTTATTTATGTGCAGGGTCAAAGATAGGATGTTACCCAAGATGAAGCCTAGTGAGCGCACTTAAAGCAATACCATTATGGAGAAACCTTCTTACTTCTGCTCAGACAGTGAAGCTGGGTCTGTACTGATGTTTCAGAGAGACAAGAAGAAAGTCAGTGTCCTGTGGATTTAGTATAACTAGATTGCCTGACATCCAATGTAGTATTGTCATGAAGCAAGTTTGTAAAGTAAGAATATCATAAGGTAAAGATAATGCATTAAGGTATAGTTGCATGTCCCCTGTACGTGCTGATGTACAGTGACTTTGGAATCTGCCAGGGCTAGGTAGAGAAATTCCATGTAAATAATAAACACGTTTAGGTCCAGTATCGATCTTGGTACATGTCCCAAATAATGTTGGAGGTTCTAGAGGTGTGCAATCAGATTTTCATTATCTATTACCTTTTGCAAATTACCTGAAAATATTACACTCCTATTGAGTTTCCCCTGGGTTTAGTCTCTGATCAGCAGACTACACAAGTGTTACTGTGAATGTTATACTTATGACAAAAACCAAATGGTGTTAAAATGGCTAGAAAACCTTTCTGATTAGAGCATCGGTGTCAGGAATCTAGTGAATTCAGGACAAGGCAAGGTAACAGGGATAATTGCTGACTGCAGAAACAAGGAACTTCTACAAAAGGTGTAAAACTTATCAACAAAAGAGTTTAAAGGTCAGGAGGAAGACAGGGCAGAAGCTGAGGAAATAAGCAGGTTGGAACACGCGGTAAACAGAAAATTGGGAAGACTGTAGGGGAAACTATGAAGATAACACAAATCAAACACGAGGAAAGGTAAGCAGGAAACCAATACATAAACTATGATAGATGATAATTTTTCAGCTGCTCGGAAGTGATTTCTCTGTGAGGTGAAAAGTATCTTACAAGAAGCAAATTGACAGATTAATCTGACAGAGTTGAGCGAGGCACCCAATCACTCCTATGTAATTTGGTGCCTCAGGAGCACTGAGTGGTTGTCTGTGCCAAAGATGCAAGCCTTGGAGTCCAACTGGCACCCTTGGATGCAATGAAAACCAGGACAATAGGATGACAACACAAAAAACGAAATGGCAACATTGGAAGGTACACAGAAACAGGGTCAGAGAAAAGCTGTACTGGAATAAGGGTCAGGGACACAACTGTAATATACAAAACTGGGAATACTGGAAATCTGTATACTAATTAAGACAGGACAGAATTATTCTGTCTGAACAGGAACAGATAACACAAGTCAATGAATCTGAATATTTAAGACAGGTCTGGATGTGCGCAGTGGGAATTAGTAACAAGGTAAACACAGGAACAAAGAGGCAGGAAGAACAAGAGACAGGTTACAAACACAACTATTCAGAACAGAAATATGAAATCAAATTCCAATAAAAACAGAAATCAAAAGGCAAGTCTGGAATATAGTAGCAGGATGAAATAGAACACAAGGATATTTGGCAGTAAGGTCAGTTGTGAACTTCTTCATTCTGGGGTCACCATGCAGAAATAGGAGAAGACTAGGGGTAGGCGCACAGGTGCAGGGAGAACGCCAGATGCATGTAATCAACCAGGTGCAAGAAATGAAGGAACCACCAATGAAGGGAAGGTAGAACTGTGATTTGGAAAGGGGAAGGCCAGAGATACCAGCAGACACAAGACAGGACACAAGAAATCCAGAAATGGAGTATGGGTCAGAACCAAGAAAGTGAAACGTCCAGACAGCAGGTATAAAGATATCAGGAAGGCTCTGGGATCCAGGAATCAAGAGAGAGAATAGAGCAACACCACCAGTACATGATCGGGACAATGTTTAAGAGACAAAACGGACAACAGGGACCATGATGCACTGGGAAGGTGGTGCACATGCCTGACTGGAATGTAAAGTGGATCTGGGAATGAAACGTGTAGAAGTATATATAATCCCATGCAGGGATAAAGGCAGGACACACGAGGCCCTTCGTAAGCACCACCTATTGCCAGATACTAAACACCTAACAGTGGGGCAATGATGTATGCCCAAGATTTGGACTGCTGAGTGGAATCATATCATTGCTCTGGACAACAGAACCTAGAATTCCACTTCTTGGGCTCTTTTAAAGCAACATATTTTTGTCTTTGCTGATAATCTTGCACCTAATAGAGAAAAAGGGCAATACAAAAATCATCCATGGCCATTAAGCAAAGTAAGAGTAATTGGCCAACAAGAGAGTCATTTAGCTCCAGCTAGTTGGAAAGGGATATTCGCAGATATGGAGCTGGCAACTGGGAAAGTATTTTTGCCGGAAGCTGAGGTGGCCCTGTTTGGTATTTGTAAAGAGAGGAGCAGGTTTAACAATACAGAAGAAGTATTTATTTTTATTTCTTGTGTAGTTGCACGGTCTCTGATTCTTCAAAATTGGAAATCCGGGGAGATTCCATCACAGCTAAAATGGTTCAATAAAATGAGAAGAACATGTAATTTTGAAAGAGCTCATGTAGCCAGGGTGTGAGCCATTGCAAGATTCGAAAGAAATTGGAAATATTTTGAGAATCTGGAATTGTTGAAGGGAAAATGATGAGGAAGGAGAGGAGAAAGAGAATATTTGTACTTTTTTTGGTAGTATTGCTGCTTTATAATAGCTGTTTTTGCACTTTATTGCACTAGCACTTTAAAATTGCACTTTATTGGATTATATCTCATCTTACAGTTGCACTTTATTGCAGTTTTTGCACTTTTGCAGTGGTATTGTTTACTTAAAATCGCAGTTTTTGCACAAGGACCGTTGTAAGTTTTTATAATGGTCTCTTTCCGTTTTAATCCTCTCTTTTTACTCCAGTTCTGTCTCTTGTAAACTGTCTACAAATTGTCTAATTGTTAAAAATGTGATGTGAATAATGTCTAGTTTTTTTAATTCTGTACCTATGACTTCCTATTGCTTTGTTCAATAAAAAAAATAGAGTCATTTAGACATATACTTCTTTGAATTTAATGTAGACTATCTGTCCCTTTGGTGACAATTAGAGTTAAATATAAAGCACAATTCCACAATTGATTATCATAAGGATTAGTCCAAAGGAAAGAGGCGTACACAATAATCAAGTTAATGTAAGATTTCTATATCATTTATAGATCATGAAGGGTACATAACAGAAAGAATACCGTCCTACATTAACTAAGTACATCTGAATACAATCAAGAGTCAATATTAAAAACACATAGTTCAATGTATGGCAAGTCCACTTGTCTAAATGACTACCTTGTTAGACAATCTACCACTGTCATCTCTTTTCTCTTTAATTTACCCTTTTTATTTCTAAGCATTCTTAAATGGCTTGCTAATCACCAGTAAATAAATAAAGAATCCCTGCTATTCTTGGACAAGGTGGAGGGGTATGACACACACTTTATTCTATGCTTAGGCAAGGCAGCGGACAACAAATGTCTTTCTATGTATGAGCAAGGTGAGTGGGAATAAAGGATGTATATGTTCATTACCATATTGTAAGACAAGTGGTGAACATTTCCCATCACCACCCTTGGGAAAAATAGGAGGATAACAATCATCCCTGGGGCAATGTGCTGGGATATCATCCCTTGGGCAATGTGCTGGGTTACAGCCCATAATCTTTGGCCAAGAAAGATGTTTGAGAGAGGCCCTGATTACTTCTCCAGTCCTTTGTGCAAGATGGGTATCAGTAATTCCAGAGGGCTATTGGGAAAGGCTATGGGCAACAAATAGACCACTGATTTAGAGAAAGGTTGAGTGTAAAGGTGTGTCAATTTTCCCTGTTCTTAGGCAAGGTGAGTATTCATCACTCTCCCCTGCCTTTGAGCAAGGTTGGAAGCAACAATTAGCTTCCCAGAAATACTGACCTTAGGCAGAAGGTGTGCACAGGCAAGTGCATGTACTGAGTTCCCAGTAGGGGGCATATTTACAAGCCTCTTGCACCGCCAGTGTGTCACTTTTTGTGATGCACCGGCAAAGCATTTTGCTGCCCCATATTTACAAGGACACAAAAAGCCACCCTGTGTGGCTTTTCCTGTCCTTGTAAATACGGAACTTTTACACGCAGCACGTTGAATGAAAGGGGCATTCCATGACTGTTGGTGTGGGTGTTTCCACGGAACACCCATGGAATCTGACACATTCCCAGATTTACAAGAAATCATAAACCTGGGAATGTGTCACAATGCTTCACCTTCCAGGGGAGGCGTAGCAAGGTGCAGCGAGGCAAATGTTTCCATTTCTCCTCATTTTTCTTCTTTCTATGTGTGCTGTTTTCTGCAGGACACATAGAAAGAGGAAATCATCTCCTGCACAAACAAATCTCCCCACAATGTAGGCCCCCTTGCACCATGGTGCAAGGGTGCCTATATTGACGCATGGCAGCCAATTGTGCACCAGCGCAGGGGGGAGCACAGGGATCCGTCATATCAATGTAGATATCATGAATACCTGTCTTTGTAGGTGACTGGGTAAGGTGCAGCAATATGGCTGAGTCATTTTGTTGTAAATAAGGCCCTAGATTTCTTTTAGTTGTGAGTTTGGGCACATATTGCACAGTTAATAATTTTGCACATCTAATTAGAGCTAAAGAGTAACAAATGTAATTTTCTACTATGTTTTATAAAACAAGGATGTTTGGTTTTACATGAGTAAGGCTCTGCGCCCACCTGTGATTTTAGCTTTGCACATTTTAATGCAAGCAGTTTTTCAGTGCTTGAAAAAACTAATCTTCCTCCAAGCTGACTGTGTGCCTGTAAAATGTGGAGCTCAGATGTGTCCTTCAGGCTCCAAATATATTTTACGAAATTCAGTCAGCTCAATGTTCTGCTTGCACTGTATCTTCTATATATATAAAATCGAAAGTATGTCTGTTTGTCCTTTATGCATTACTCTACCATTCATCCGATCGTCATGAAACTTTGGGAAGTTGTTGAGTACACTACCGCGAAGGTTTAAAAAAAGAAAGAAAGAAAAATATGTTAAATATCGGCCCACCGGCCCCCCAGGGCCCTCATAATCTTTCCAATACTGAATGTTTACACTTTCCGGTGCGACTCGCTTTTGCAATGACCATCAACAAAGCACAAGGACAATCGCTGCAAGTGTGTGGACTAGATTTGGAGAATCCGTGCTTCTCACAAGGACAACTGTATGTGGCAGGCTCAAGCGTCGGAAAACCTTCTGATTTATTTGTGTACCCACCAGACGAAAAAAAAACATGTATCCACAAGCACTCGAATAAATAAACAGTATTAAAACAACACTTTAAAATGTTTTCCATATTAAAATGAATAAGTTATTTATTTTACTTATTTTTATTATTTATGTGCTTCTATAGCGCCTGAATAAATCCCCGAAGGGGTATCTCCGCGCTTATGCTGGTTGAAGGAGATTTATACCATGCCTGGTCACTTACAGAGGTAGCAAGGAATGAACTGATTAACTAATAGTAAAAAGGTGAGTCTTGAGGGTTTTACGAAAGGATAGGTGGTTGGTAATGAGTTTGAGTTTGGGGGGAAGGGAGTTCCAGAGAGCAGGTCCTGTGTGCGACAGAGCTCGACCTCCCTGACGAGACTTTTTTATTTTAGGGACCTGTAGTAAGTGGAGATTGCTCGATCGTAGGGATCGGCCTGGGACATAGGATTGGAAAGCTTTAGTCAGATATTTGGGGCCCTTTCCTGTCAGGCATTTATGAATGGTACACAGAATTTTAAACTTTGTGCGTTGCCGCACTGGCAACCAGTGGAGTTTAGCTAGTAGAGGACGGGAGGGAGTTCTAGATGGAACATTAAGGACTAACCTCGCCGCCGTGTTTTGGACTACTTGCAATTTATTTAATTGGCCTTTATTGGTTGACAAAAGAAGGCCATTGCAGTAGTCCAATCTACTGATCACTAGTGCCTGGACTAGGGTTTTCCTGTGACTATCAGGTATATAGGGGAACACCCTTTTCAATAGTCCAATGGCCCTGAAGCATGTGCCAGCAACTTGGTTGACATGATGTTTGAAAGTCAAGGCTTGATCGAATAACACCCCTAGGTTTTTGACAGTCTGCTTTGGGACAGGTACTGGTCCTAGTTCTGTGGGCCACCACTCTCCAGACCAAAATGTCGCCGCCTCCCCGAACAATAAAACTTCCGTTTTGCCCACGATGCATTGTAGGCAGTTCCCGGCCATCCATCTTGACACGGCCCTCATGCCTTCTGCAAAGGATTTTTGCAGGGCAGGTGTAAAAGTTTTGAAGGGGAACAGAAGCTGGGTGTCATCAGAGTAGGATATCGGGGTAAACCCAAAGGACCTCACTAAGTCGGCCAGGGGGGCCACAAACACATTAAATAAGTTTCAATAAAAATGACACAATGTAAATTGAATTTTATCATAACAAGTTTCCTTACATTTTCTTTCTTCTGAGATCGCAGCAACGCGCGACGGGTAAGTTAGTCTATGTATATAAAAACAAATGTATGTCTGTCTATTTGTCCTTTATGCATTACTACACCATTCACCTTCTCAACGTCTGGACTCAGCTGGAGTCTTTGCCTCTGCTGAAACTGGAAACATTGGAGTCTCTAGCACAACAAATAAAAAACGGCTCTCCGTGTGACCCTGCTCCACCGGGCTCGCTGGGGCTGGACAGCAAAACCATTCTCCCCACCCTTCTGGAATTGCTGAACTCTTCCATATTGAGTGGGATGGTACCTGCGACATGGAAGCATGCAATGGTATGGGCCTTATTAAAAAAACCTTCCCTCGACCCAGCTAACCCAGGCAACTACCGCCCGATCTCCCTGCTCCCATGGGCATCTAAGATCCTGGAGAAGCACGTCAATACCACTCTGACAAAATTCCTTGAGGAAAACCATCTCCTTGATGCTTCCCAGATGGGTTTCGCCCCAAACATGGGACAGAGACTGCTCTACTGGCCGTAACTGAGGAGGCGAGACAGATCTTGGATCGGGGGGGGGTCAGTGGCAGTGATCCTCCTCGATCTGAGTGCCGCGTTTGACATAGTACATCATAAAATTCTGTTGAACCGTCTCGCCGACCTAGGAGTGTCCAGAGAAGCCCTGGTCTGGTTTGAGTCTTTTCTATTGGACAGAACCTTCCAGGTCTTTGATGGCACATCCGTGTCATCAAGCAGGCCTTTGGGGTGCGGAGTTCCGCAGGGTTCATCCTTGAGCCCTACGCTCTTCAACGCATACATGAGGCCGCTGGCTGGGATTGTTCGTCTGCATGGTGTTAACATCATCTCCTATGCGGAAGACACCCAGCTGGTGGTCTCCCTTGCACAGAAGAGCGGCCTCCAATCACCACCCAATCTAGCGGCATGCCTGGAGGATGTAAAGAGCTGGAGGATGAGCTCATGTTTGAAGCTCAACGACGACAAAACCGAGCTCATGCTCCTGGGCCCGGCGGCCCCTTCTACTCTGGAGCAGATATGGCCCATAAGCATGGGTACGGCCCCACCCCCCCAGAGATAACATCAAAAGTCTGGGGGTATGGCTCGATACGTCGCTGAGCCTCAATACACAGGCCACCAAGGTGTCAGCCACTTGCTTTGGCCTCCTTAGGGTAATCAAAAGAATTCTTCCCCTCCTTCCATTTGAGGCCAGACAAATAATCATACAGGGCCTTGTCCAATACTGCCTGGACTTCAACAATGCCCTCTATCTTGGAGCACCAGAGTACACCTTACAAAAACTTCAGCGCACTCAAAATTGTGCTGCCCATGCGCTATTATGAGTCCCACGGAGGACCTCAATAAAAACTGGCCTAAGAACTCTACACTGGTTGCCTGTTAGGGACAGAGTAAAGTTCAAAGCTCTGTGCATTGCCCATCAGACCCTCTGGAAAATGGGTCCAGAAATCAACTGTTCCCTGATTTCTCCATATCTGCCCAACAAGGCGCTTCGATCCTCAACCACATCACTAGCCAAAATCCCTAGAATCTTTAGAGCCAGAGCAGGAGGACGTTCGTTTTCGTACAATGTGTCAAAATTGTGGAACACTCTCCCTCTGCAAATGCGAGATAATTCCAACCTTACTAGTTTCCGGAAACAGCTCAAAACATTTTTGTTTAGTAATTAGTAACCTCCTGAGGGCACCTTCTGTTTTAGTTTCAGCGCCTGGACTCCTCAGGGCAACTATAGCGCTTTACAAATCCCATTTTCATTTCATTCATCTGATCGGCATGAAACTTTGGGAAGTTGTTGAGTACACTACCGCAAAGGTTTCTGGCAAAATAAATAAATAAATAAATAAAATTGTTAAAAGTTGTTGGGTACACTCCCGCAAAGGTTTCTGGCAAAAAGAAAAATGTGTTCAATTTGTTAAATATCGCCCCCCCCCCCCGAACCCACCAGGGCCCTCATAATCTTTCCAATACTGAACGTTTACAGTTTCCGGTGCAACACGGTTTTTCAATGACCATCAACAGAGCACAAGGACAATCGTTGCAAGTGTGTGGACTAGATTTGGAGAATCCGTGCTACTCACATGGACAACTGTATGCGGCCAGCTCACGCGTCGGAAAACCTTCTGATTTATTCGTGTACGCACCAGACGGAAAAACAAAAAATACCGTGTATCCACAAGCACTCGAATAAATAAACAGAATTAAAACAACACTTTAAAATGTTTTCCATATTAAAATGAATAAGTTTCAATAAAAATGACACAATGTAAATTGAATGTTATCATAACAAGTTTCCTTAAATTTCCTTTCTTCTGAGATCGCAGCAACGCGCGACGGGTAAGCTAGTCATTTATAAAATGTAATGTTTGGCATTCCTGATGTTTCTGGACAAGATAGATTTTCCAACTGTATTCTAATTGAAGGCTACTGCCTTACTTCCTTGGTTGAACTAGAGATGCTGTTTATAGTCTGAGTGTAGTATTTTTTTCTTTGTAATGCATAGTACAGTTTTTGGTACAAGAGGATGGTTATAGATTCCTCTGTTACTGAATAGAAATAGTTAGCGGATTAGAAGGTTCTCTGGCATAGTCCTATTTCCGGAATCATTCAGTCAGATTATAGTATCTGCAGAGGTTGCATTGCATAATTATGAATAGGGCCTGTCTTGTGATGAATGGCTCAGTGAATTCATTGTTCAGCGATGTGTTTGGATTGTGGTACCTTTTTGAATGATTTGTTATGCAATATATTTGATTTATGTGGCTGCTTGTCAAAAGGTTTGTGTGGCACATTTAGTGTTTCATTTTGCATTAGCCATGTTGATATTTGAAATTTTCTTTTCTGTGCAAATGAACTGTTGCAACTGTTTTAAATTTGCTTTTATTGAATTTTGCATTTCAATGTGGTTATCGTATTCAAAGCAAGCCAAGATCTTGAGATACAACTTTTTAAGTTAATTGTCTGCTGAAGATGTGTGTTGGCATATCAAAAGGTTACAGGTTTAAACCTCCAATGAGGCAATAATGGACTTGTTGTGTTTGAACTAACTAGGGTTGTTTTCTTAATTACTTATTGCACTGGTAAAAGACGCACAGTCTCAGAGGTAGATTTGCGCTTGTCCGAGAATTATCTTAGTGTGACTTCAAGACTTATTTTGAAATTGAATTGTGATTAGTTAGCTGTTTTCAATTGCTCAGCCTAACTTGATGTAAAATAGATGTCCCTTGGAAGAGATGTCCCTTTGAAGAAGTCTACAGTTCCAGTTCATGAGTGGAATAAAATGCCTACTGCGGTTTCACCTGCTCATTACATGCCGAGAAATGTGTGTCTTCACACTAGTCAATGGGTATGTGAATGGCACAATATTATTTGACTAGTTTTTAAAATTAAATCACAAGATGGAGAGTGAAATGATTTTTTTCCAGTTTTCACACTAGAGGACCTGTGCTACAGATGTACAGTGAAAGAAGAAGTTTGGGATTTTACTGGAAAAGAAATGGATTAACTGAAAGTTCAGAGTAAGTGCAAATTAAAGTGAAACCTGATGATATCTACATTTAGCCCTTTTTTTAACACTGCCCACAATAATTTCAATAATTTCAACAGCAAAGGATACCTACAAGAGAATTCTTATGAACTTAAAGATGTGTTCCAACTTGCTGAATTAGTCAATAGAGTAACTCAGTCATCTTGTTTTCTTTATCATTATGTTCTGCCTGTGAAGGTTTACTTAACATCCTATAGTAGGGACTAGGAGCAAGCTGGAGTGGCTGAACAAGCGATCTTTACTGAACTTATGTTCCGAAGCAATATTTGTCATTCTGCATCATTCTTGTAAGGGATTAAGACTAATAGTCTATGCCACTGACAGCCCTAGTGCTACAATACTACCTGTTAAATGTAGAAAATACTGAATGCAAGGAAATATCATGCTGCTGGGGAGAGGACAGGAATGTCAGATCACCCTTAGCTCTCTGGGGGAGTGAGAGAGATTGCTGAACCATTTTTCACGTTGTGCAGAGTCTGTACAGCACCATAAAGATGGGACTAGTGTACCAAATTAAGAGAAGTGTACAGGAGTAGGATGGCCTCAGATAAGGTGCCTCAGTGAGCAGGCCTTTCCTCTTTACATGGGGAATTGCATCTGCACATGTATCCAGCTATTAACCATCACACAAACCGATGTGCACCCCCTCCAACTTCCTTCTAGCTCAGAAATGCGGTGCTAAGCATGTGGGTTAACTAGGAGAGTGGTCCTTATAGTGCCTGCACTCCCTTGCACGGGGTGGGCATCCCTATCCTCTGTACACTAGTCTTAATCTGCTGTTCCAACCTATTGGTGGCCTCATGTTCTTGGCGGGCCTTTCAACCACGCCTCTCCAGGGGCCCCATATCAATATCAGCAGTGTCAGAGTCTGGCAATGATTCATGGCCTGCTCTCTTCAGAATACCAATGATTGCCACCCCCATGGCTACATGCGCTGAAGACCTGTGTGCAATCCTGACAGACTTCCCTGTACAGCACAGTTTCGCTTTCTAAGGCTTCCTTGATTGTGTATCTGTATCCTTTCACGTCAAAATCCAAGCCTGCTCATCAGCTCAAACTACCAGAAGCCATGGCAAACAAAGCCCGGGTCTAAGCTCTGACCAGGGAATCACCCCAGCCCCTGCTCTACAGGAGTTGGCCCATAAAATGGTTCTGAGTGAGCTGGCTGATATCAAAGGTTCTATTGCACAGATGGCCACAACTATTACCGCAACAAACTTCGAAGTACAATCCCTGTGAAGTGAAATCGATAACCTTCAGACCAGACTAACTACAGTTGAGGGGCAGCAGACAGACATGGAAACGTGACTGGATATACTTCCGGACCAGAGACAAGATACCTGTGATCTTCAGCAGAGGGTCATCGCTCTGGAAGACTGCAGCCGCCGAGACAACATAAGTGTTATTGGCGTCCGAGGCCCAGACTGATGAAGGTCCTATCGTAAAATCGAAACGCTGCGTCGACAACTTTTGTAACAACATTTTTTTTTAATTGTTTTTCATGTGGATTGACACATTTTTAACTGTTCTCAATGGCACCGTAAATTATTTTAGGGAAATGCTCTTTTTTGAAAAAATAGTTTTATGAATGTATTATTCTATAAATAAATTGTACAATTTTTCTATATATGATTTGTAATTGTTTTTTATCTTGTTATATCCCCTTCCGTGATTTATTATACATGTGGGTATGGTCTGTACTTTAGGGCTGTGAGTACCTTCTCTACTATGCAGTAAACGCCCTTTTCCACCAATCCTATGGCAAGCTAGGGAGTTATCTATATTTCTACTGTTCATTACTCCTTGTCCCTGATTGGATCTAAAAGGAGACCTCCCTGTCTTTTGAGAAATAACTCAATAAATACATCTCGGAAGAAAACGTTTTGGCACGTTCTGCAGCAGTATAGTGTATAGTGTATAGTAGTGAATGTTAACATTCAAGATAAGATGCGAAAATCACAGGAGCTGAATTGGAGTTGACTGTGTCATTTAGTGCATCAAAGCATCTTGAAGATAACGTTGTACCTACTATCTTGCAATTGTCCACGTGCACTATAGTGTTAATAATAATATATTGCATTTTGTAAAGTGTTTTATACCACAATACTGCCATTTATAAATGCTGTAAATAACAAATGTTACTATTACCGAACAAGGAAGAAGTTAGAAGATAAACATTAACATTAACATTAACATTAACATTAACCAATAAAATATCAAGTATAAGAGATTCCTCTACACCTGACCAATAAATTATATTTTAAATTGTATTCGTTTGGTAAAATGAGTTGCTATCTTAATCTGCCTTAGAAGCACAGAGACCGGAAGCGGTATGGTTAATTTTATTTGGGCTTTTTGAAGTATGCACGAATACAGTGTATGTAGCCTGTGCAGCGAAAAGTGAGAAAAGAGTGAAGATCTACTATTTTTCGGTTGGAGTATGGGAAAGGCTGATAAGTAGCATTGAGGAACCAAAGAAGTTGTGAGAAGGAAATAAAATGAGATTTATGAGTCATCTCTGCGGTCTGAAAGGAAAAAAAAGTCGAGATTTCGTTTCAGGTTATAATAGTTAATGTATGCTGCTCGCTTTTTTAAGGATGCATGGATTAATATTATGGAAATATTACTTTGCTGTATTATAAGCTGAATGATTATTTTTTACCCTGAATGTATGTACATATTATTCATAGTTTAAGCCGAATTACCAAGAAAAATATGAATGCACAATGTAATGGTACTCCATTTAACAACCTCGGAAAAAGATGAGTTTACCCTGTTTTGTCAAAGTGATGACCTTCAAAACTCTTCTGATGTCAGCAGAAAGCATTAAGGGGCAGATTTACAAGCCCCTTGCGCCTCTTTTGCGCCACCGTTGTGTCACTTTTGTGACGCAGCAGCGGCGCAAAAGATGTGCCATGGTGCGGGCTATTTACAACGTGACGCATCTGGGAGATGCGTCACATTTTAAAGCCCTGCGCCTTAAGGAGGCGTTCTGGTGCAGGGGGGGGGGGCTTCCGGCGTAGGAACGCCTCCTAAAAGTGGCTGAGTGAAATCTACAAGATTTCACTTAGTCACTTTTAGGCCAATGCTATGCCAAAACCCTGAGCCTGCTTGAAGCAGGCGTAAGGCTTGACGCAGCATTAGTAGAATGGGCCTCCCAGAGCATTGCTGGAGCTGCGTCGGGCATGCGATGCAACTCCAGCAATGCAATACCTTTACAGCACAGATGCGTGACGCATCTGTGCCGTTTTTGCCCCATGGTGCGGCGCATTGTAAATGCGGCGCATTATGGGTGGCGGAGGCATGGCGCACAATTACTGGCGCATCCCTTCCCTGCTAATTTGCAGGTATGCGCCAGTAATTGTAAATATGCCCCTAAGTAAGTATACGAGCCATCTTGCCTGCGGTTGATGATGACACTAGCGAGTATAACTCACTGTCCTGAAAGAAGGGCAGATTTCCAAAAAATTAGCGAGATAGTCTTGTGATTTCTTAATTTGGAAGTCCCATCTGCTGCTTTCCAAATGTGGGGCCAGAAGTGGGCCAGACCTCCTTTGCGTTTTATCCTCTCAGCTTTGCCAGCTTGCTGCAGAGCGGTATGCTCATGCCCCCGGCTACCTCATAAAGAAAATTGAAGGTCACCTTTTCCTATTTCTGGTCCGTATTGTAACGTCTTTATGGCCCACCTTTTGACATCCCGAACTCGCCCTCCAGGCTGCGTTTGATTTGTGATCAGAGTTACAATAGTTAATTACAGGCTCTGGTCTTCGGTGACCAAAGCTGTTTGCATTAATAGCATCTTGATGAAGTCCAGAGCTAAAGGCTAAACCATATTTAATTTGCCCAACACGTTTTTGGTTAAAGTCCCATCAAATGAGAGGCTGGAATCTCTCCTATTCAACTGGTAAAGTCACTTTGAAGAAGGCGTTTATTAGCAACATTCTCCGTCTTCTCTACTAGAGGCCTCGGGGGAAATCAACAGTTGCTTAGAAAGGCTCACACTGCTTTTCGCCGCAGAAGAGAGAGTCAATAACACGATGGATATTATTGTGAGCTATTGGTTTTGCAGGAAGAAAGGCCCTGTATTTATAGGTGTTAAGGGGTGCAGTTCCTTAACGTGTTTATACTCTATATATGAACGGGTCCAAGTAGTAAAAGGGAAACAGAACTGTATGTAATATGGTTAAAAATACTCCAATAGATCGATGGATACACTAGAAATGTTCAATGTTCATGGGGGCGCACCAAATAGAAGTCCAAAAAAGATAGTAAGTAGAAAATTTCTTTATTTGTCTTTGTCCATCATTAAAATACAGATCATCAAGTAGTAAACAACGAATTCAGCCAACGCGTTTCACTCCCTACCAAGGGAATAAACCAATTAATTGATCTGGAGAGCACAGCTACGCCAAACAGCAGCTGGCGTTGGGGTTGGCAGCACAAAAAAACACATATAAAAACAGGACTTAACTTGGAACTGGATTTTAGGTGCGGCATTGTAGGGTCCGCTGCTGTCTTTCGTATTAACACTAGAAATGTTCATTGGACAGTATTTAAAATAGGTAAATTATATACTTTGAAGGCAGTTCATATGTCAGCATTGGTTCTTCTACTGTGCTGATTACATAACCCTCCCCATTGTATAAGTAACCTGTAGGATGCACAGGTGTATGCACCTCTCTTTATCCTGCAAGTGTAATATGGAATTACGGAAAGAGGTGTAGGTGGTTATTTTGTTGTATTCGGTTGAGTGATGGGATCCTAGCAACAAAGTGTTTTTTCCTCCACTTGTAAGAGGCGTGACCTGTGCAAGTGAGTGAATGCCAAAGCCAGTGGGTCTTTGCAAGTTACCACAACACAATTTCCCTGGCATGTGGCGCACCCTTAGCAGCTAGCTACATCATCTGTAAGGGGACATAGAATCTTCTATGGTCCTGCCATAGATGACCAACGAGGAATTAATTTATAGACTGTACCCTCCATGTACTTTTTATGGGGGGTGGGGGAGCGTCAAATTTCATGATGCCACTGTCTCCTAGATTTGCTTTCTTCACTGCACTTGGTCATATCACAACCTGATCAGCTTTTCAGTATCCATGGGGATACTGCCTTCTCAGGCCTGCACCTCAGACAGCCTCCTTGCCCTCGGAAGAAATTTGATCATGAGGCTCTGGCATCCTCTCTTACCACATACGGTATTAAGTTAGATGGCCATGTTAAAGACGCGGCCTCCAATTTCACCCACTGGATTACAGATGCCAGCACCCAACGTACATTTGTACCACCACATCTTGAGATGCCCCTACAAACATGCACCGTCGTTTAATGAGAAAATCAGTCCAGCCAAACTCACACTTCATCAGATGAAGAGGCGCTGGTGCTCTGACTATGCAGCAAATAAAAAAGATCAGTTTAAAGAGAAATTCGAAGTCAATAAAGCACAGCTGGTGAGAGTCAAATCCGGCTTTTATAACACTTGCATCAATAAATACACTAATAGGCAAAAAGAAACCTTTAAGATCATCGAGGAATTGTCTAGCACCAAGAGAGTAAGTTGTATACTATAGCCTTCCCAAGAGTTATGCAACTCACTTAACAATTTTTTTATCAGAAAGATAAAGATGATCAATGAACAAATATCAACGTCGCTCCTGTCCTGCCAGTCAACTGGCACCGCGGCATCTACTGAATGATCCGAATGCATACATTCTCAATGCTTTTGTAAAGATGACTTTTTGCACTCTAATTCACAAAATGAAATCTGGATCACCCAAAGACCCCTGTTCTCCAGCTGTGTTTCAAGACATGGCTATGGTTATCTCTGATCCCAGGTTGGAGTTACTGAATATGTCCCTTTTCCAGGGAATAGTACTTACTTTGTTCAAATCAGCAGTCGTACACCCACTACTCAATAAACATGGAGATGACCCAGAACAACAACACAATTTCTGACCTATCTTGCTCCTGCCAAAACATTTGAATTGTATGTTACCCTGGAACTTAATAACATTTCCAACTTCCTGCACTCACTTCAAGTGGATGCAGGTGCTTCTCATAGAGCAAAAGCAGTTTTGCTGTCCCTGCTAGATGGTCTCTGCTTGGAGTCAGATGTCAACCACACCTCCACGTTAGTGCTTTTGGACCTTTCGGCTACAATAGATTTGGTCGACCATAAAATTCTGATTGATCCTTTATTGGCAGCGGGGTGTTTCTGGAGTAGCTCTAGAATGGCTTACCTCCTTCCACATCTTCACTGCAGCATTCTCAAGGGTTCTTCTTTGTCCCCTGCTCTGTTGAACCTTAACATTCAACCCCTCGTTTAGGACCTCTCTCGGAGGGGCTGCAGTTTACATATTGACGCTGATGATTCACAACTTCCTTTTCAATTAAGGGGCACCTCCAGCTCTCCCCTAGAGTTTCAGACAATCATAAGACTCATTCTGTCATGAATACAAAGAAACTCTTTAAAACTAAATCCAGATAAAACACACTGCTTGTTATCAATAATAACAGCAGGCTATGGCCCAGTTCCTATTGGACACCAGAGCTGGACCTAGATCCCACCCTAAGTCATCACCTAAAAGCCTGGGGGTTAGGATAGATTCCCAGCTTTCACAGACTACACACATCAATGTGGTCTTGTATAGGTGCATTGGTCTTCTTCAGACCCTCAGGAAGCTAGTTCCTATCCTCTCTCCTGAAGCACTGAAGTCAGCTATTACCGCAATCATCCTAGCTAGCCTTGATAGTGCCAATTCAGTTTAATTGGGCATTTCAATGAATCTGCTTCATAAACTTCAAGTGATTCAGAACAATGCATCTCAAATGATTCTCAAACTTCCTAGGCACACTCGCACAACTCACACACTGAAGAGGTTTCATTGGCAACCAGTCAAACAAAGAGTTCAGTTTAGGATACCTTCAAAGGACTTAATAAACCAGCTTGGCCTTTCTTGCATATAGCCTTCATAGGTATGCCCTTTCACGTATCCTGAGTTCTCAAGGTGCTGCATATCTCTCTGTTCCTTGCATCTGTAAACAGAGGTGATCTGGAAGAGGCTTTTCTCTACTTGCCCCCTCAGTTTGGAATTCTCTTCTGCTAGAACTCCACCAGGAGGCTAACTGCCTGAGGCTTAGAACAATGGCTATGTAGGCAAACCTTTTTTACCAAATGCTTGCTTTTGTTAGTTTTCATTTTTTGCTGCACCCTAGCTTATCTACATAACCTCCCTCCAACAGAACATAAAAGTGATTCATCAGGATTTCAGATTAGAAAAAGCCCAACATATCACAATGGTTTATCTGCGGTTTGGGTGAATGTTGATTGGTCCACTCTGCACCAGGACTCTGATGGTGTTCTTGACTTTGTCTATGTTGCTCCAATTTGGGCATCACCTGCTTCAAAGGGAACCGAAGGAGTGACACCATTGGGAACACGCAATGCAGATCTGAAGAACAGACAGCATGAAGAAGGGACCAAAGAGTCAACTGCATTATTATGCTTCTTGTTGGTCTCCCTTCTGCTCCTATTATAGGCAGGGTTAAAACCTGTTCAAGCACCTTTCCCCAATCATCTTGCATGCTTTGTGTACAGTGCTCTGATACCCTGACAGGTCATGTTCACGCTTTATAACATCTTTCAAATAAATAAATAAAGCTACTGTTGACACAATTCTGATGATTATGTATGGAGGTGGTGGATTCATCCTATTAATAGGACTTTATTCTGTGTGGAAGGCAGGCGATTTAATCTTAGTTTTTAACTTTTTGGGCTAACAGTAGTGTTTTAGCATCTTTGCCATACCAAGTGACATATTAAACTGACACCACTTCTCTAGCTGACTGTTATTGCTGAATGGAAATTTTGTCATCAAACACCAGCAGCAAGGTGAGTGCAGAAAATTGAGGACTAGCAATTCTTTTTTAATGCATACATGTTTCTGATAGACCATATAGCCCACACAATCGAAGGCCATCATGCCAGTCAGCGCCTTAATGCATATAGTTAGATGAACCTCAGATAAACTCAAATGAAAGGAAAAAATCTGGGAATTTTCAGATATTAAATAATTACTTAAAAGACATCGCACTCAATCTCAACTGGCAATGTCTCAATAGAAACATGATTGTGGATGGGTGCTGTGAATTCTTCTTCTCCAGGTTTAGTCTGGATACCTCATTCAGCATACACACACACTGTTGTGTTGTTCCTACTAATCTGTAGGATCTGCGCATTGTTTGGACAACATAAACTAGGGTCTTGGTGCGAAGAATGATTCCTGACAGCCCCCGCAAGATGTGTTGGTCTATAAAAAAGCTAGCTCACAGTGCCACCGTAAACACCTCCAACCTATCTGGGAGCAAATGGTTTCTAGTAACCACTGAACATGACAACTCTGACACCTCAGGGATCGTGGAATCAGAAAAGAACCTTTTGCTCAGTCACTTGTGCTCTCTTATTCTCAGAGAAGTATACAGCGAATACACAGTGGGACGATTTCAATATATTTATTGAACCAACGTTATTCTTGTATAGAATACATGTGCTGCAATGATTAATAGACAGAAGAAAATAAAAGTGATTACAAGCACCAAAAGCATGAATAGTAGATATAGTTCTACCATGGTGCTAAAACAATGTATAAATGAAGGCATATCAAACAAAGCAGTAATCAAGAGTACTCCTACTGTGCACATCCTAATCTAAGTGTACCTTGAGAGTGTGTAGGTGTAGAGCCAAGAGTCCCGTAAGGGATTATCCAACCTCATTACCTGGTGGGAGAGACTGAAGGACCCCGTCTTGGTCACAAACTAGACACCCTCAAGCGATGTCAGACCGATACGTGGTAAATTCTCAGCATGCATGGACCGGTGGTGTCAGCTGGAGTGCCTCCTTTGCTATTCTATCAGGATGTTCATCTTTTATAATAGAAAGCAGCCTTGCAATGTGCGCACAGATTCAGGATGTTATGGACACATAGATAGCCCTGTCGCCTCGTGGATGAAGATAGAGATGACATTTATACGTGTGAAATGAGACCTTGTACATGATGATCAAAGCATTGTGATAATGGTGTGCAAAGCTGGATGCATAAACAAGTTTAGTTTTAGGGAAACTAATCCAACATTGTCACGCAATCAAATATGTTCAAAAGGTTACTGCTGAAAGATAGGACAATGTAAGAAATAAGCTGCTTCGCTACATGGGCCTAACTCTGGAAACACACACACACACACTCACACACTCGCACTCACTCTCCCACTTACACACGCACATACCCGGGTATACAAATGGAACCATTAACGGATGTTTTGACAGTGACCTGTAGTTATTCCTCATGCCAATGCTGTAATGAGGAGCCTGTGCTATCACTTACATGAACTTTGTCAATTCATAATGTAATTAGAACCCAAACCTCGAAAAATGCACATTTGTACTTTATATAGCATAAACTTATAGGATGTGTATGTACGCTTGGGTGTTCAAGTATCGATGAGTTGGGGTATACGTAAAATGAATTACGGGCTTGATGAGAAGACATATCTGGGCTCATTTTGACATTCTATATGCATATGGGGACACTAACCAATAAGATCTTAATTGCTTTAATTGGTTTGCCGTGACAAGGATGGTGAATCCATGATGTAACAACAAATGAAAGGCATGTATGTCAACAATGATGTTATAAACACACTACTATATTTCTCATACCGTATGCTACACTGCTCCTTAGAGCATGAGAAATAAAAAAAAAGAGAGGAAAATGGAGAAGATGCGAGTGAGGCATCTAATAAATCGTTATCTAGTAATTTGTAGGCAATTCAGCTCAATGTGCGATCATTATTAGTTAACACTGTGATGTAAAATATAGTGAATACTGTGAGTAACTTTGAAATCCATGTTTTAAAATTTAAGGTATGTTGAATCAGGCTGAATATGGGACACTCCAGGGGGCATATTACCAAGCCTGGTGATATTGGATTATCCCTGCTTTAGCTGCCGTTTTCGTCCGCTAAGCAGGCGATAATTATATCGCCCTATTAGCAAGCTGTCTCTAATTGATGTTAGCAACAGCTTTTAGGCGATAGCAAGCGGATTGGGGCCTGCTTTGCATGTCAGCGATATTTTTCCCTAATGACATGCAAAGTGGGTGTACCCAGCCAGTTAGCGACTGAAAGCAGTTGCTAAAGTCGATATCGCCTATTAGCAAAGCAGGTGTAGTGATGAAAATATTCGTGCTGAGCGCAAATATCTCCAAAAACTAACGCTTGCTCAGACCAGTTCTTAGCCATTATATCCAATAGGAGCTGGATAGTGTGGCTAAGTCCCTGTTAGCAATAATGTGTGAATATCGTTGGATTCTCAGCGATATTCTCGCATTTCGCCGCTACTGCCTGAAATGTTATCACTTTTGAGATAAACGTTGCTAATAGCACGTTATCTCTGCAATAAAATCAGGCGAAGCACGGCGATAGAAAAAATTACGCTAAGCTTAGTTAGCAATAGCTTTCGCTAGTTGTTGATAATAGGCCCCCAGATTTTTAACCTGAAAATGGCTTTCTTTTGGCTGTCTCATGTCTGAAATTGCCTCTGCTTCAATAGAAGTCAACAGAGGAAATACATTCTCCCGATTATTTTTTTTTAAATCTCCCACTTGCCTCTTCTAAATTGTTGGCACGTAAGTGTATTCCACACGTACATTTCTGGATTGCATAAACAGCAGAGGGACAGTTGTAATAGTGCACCAGAATTTGTACCGACATTTGAGGCAACAGACTGGTACAAAATATATATTTTTCAGCAATAGCTATTGCAGTGATTCTTAACATTTTGACTTTGTGGACCCCCCCACTTAACCATTATTGAAATCTGGGGACCCCCACTGAGTTCTTTCTCGATGCCTCCAATTTCAGATTCCTTCACATTTAGAGAACGTTCTAAAATCTTAGATTTTTATTGATGCTTCTTTATTTAGTCACTTCATGAATCTGATAATATTTAATTTTCTAAGCAGTCGCTGACCCCCTGAGTAGGGCTCGTAGACTCCAGGTTCACCGGACCACATGTTAAGAACCACTGAGCTAATGCCAATGTTTTTATGATTGGCAGGCAGCGCAAGGGTCAGAAAAACATTTAGGGCCTCATTTATGAAGCTGTGCGTCACTTTTAAGCCGCCGGTGCGTCACTTTTTGTGACGCACCAGTGGGGTAAAAAATGCGCCTTGTTGCGCCATATTTACAAAGTGACGCATCTAGGTAGATGCGTCGCTTTGTAAACCCCTGCGCCACATTATACCTGCGCCAGGTATAAAGTATGCAAGGGGGGCGTTTTGAGGCAAGAAAGGGTCGTAGAAGTGATGCAGTGAAATCTATGAGATTTCACTGCGCCACTTCTAGGACGCAAATGCGTCAATTTCTTACGCCTGCCTCACAGCAGGCGTAAGACTGATGCAGGTCCTTCCACATGGGGTTTTCCCCATGTGAAAGGACACATTGCTGGAGTTGCATCACTATTGTGACACAATCCAGCAATGCGTCACTTTTGCGCTTACAGATACGTCAGAAATACTGACGTACCTGTAACTCCTTGTGACATGATTCATCATACATTAAATATGACGCTTCTGGCACGTCGCAAGGAGTGTGCACTGAGAAGTGACGCATCGCTGCTATCACACAGCGATGCGTCATTTCTCATAAATGAGGCCCTTAAGTGGGAGCAGTGCACTGTATGAAATCCAAAGAAATGATGGACAAACCTTCATCAAAACGAATGTAAACTCAGCCAAGAATGAATTGGAAACCTCGACCGATGCTTTACTTGCACAGATAGAAGCACGGGGCACATTAATGCCCATACCACATTGTGTAACTACAGGAATTATCCAGTGGTCTCCATTGGAATATGTGTCTGTAATTATGCAGCATAAATTTGCACACATGGTTTCAGGAGTAATCATATTCAATTATTATACATGATCTCCTCAAAACCATTTTATTGGTAGTCTGAATGTGTACAGATTAAGGTTTAAAATACATATAGACTGGATAATTTAACACACAGGGCCATTAGCAAATGCAATGAATCCCACTCCCTATCATTTTTCCCAGGGGCATTATGGGAGATAGACCTGCTGATATATAATCGGGGAGAAAGTCCAGGTATATGAAGCAAAATCAGCATGTTATGCCTGATTAAGGGCGATACTCATAATTAGAGACAATTAGTGCACACAAAGAATTCAAAGCCCCAGGGCATAGAATTCCACAGGGTTCACTAATTATCTCCTCCTCCTCCTCCTACAAGAAAGTCGTACTGAGGACGTCAATTTTTCCCTTAAAACTTTTGAACTTAAACTTTAGATATATAGAGATATCAGTCATTCCTACATGTGGCTATAGCTGCTTGAGAAGGTTTCTTTCTTTATACTGTCTGGACCAGTATTGTTTGTACTTACACATCCAATCACCTCACTTTGTACATCTTTAACCCCTTGGGCGTGGTCGTGATTCTGCACCTGTGCGGCCGTTTTAAAGAGTGGGCGGATTCATGATGGCCCCCAGCTGTCATCAGCACACGAGCACCGTGATGCATGACGGCTGGGGGGGCGTCATCAGCATGGAAGGTGTTAAGATCATACAACACAATGTACTGCTACATTACCTCTATGTCCCTCAACCACATCTCAATCATTACACTGGGAGGGGTGATCCACCCTCTGGATATATAAAACACAGGCTGTACCCACCCTCCTTGGTGCTTTATAATGGATAGCTTACCTCGAATACTTTGGTTAACTGTTCTTTCCTCTGGGATGAGGAACACACAACCTAGAAGTACATTTAGGGGTGTAGGCCTTTGCCTGCTGGGCTTGTAGGCTCTGCCCCTCTACTATGCAAAAGTTTTGACTGGGTAGCAATGTGCATTCTGGATTGTTCCTCCTTCTCTCGGTTGGTGAAGGAACAGAGGAGTAGAAATTAAGTGGTTGGTGCGTATTCTGCTGGTGGTCGTAGGATCCACTCTCTTCTACTTTCCTTCTCTCAATCTATGAGTAACAAGGGAGCGGAGGTCAGAGGGCTTGTTCCTCTCCCTTTTATAGGAAAAATATCCCTATTTGGTCTCTTGGCTGGGTGTTGCCAGCATTGTCTAGGAGTGGTGTTCGTGAAGGAGCGCATGTTTGGTAAGAGTCTGTCAGTTCTGAGGATCCTTTCATTTTCAGCCCTGATTATGTTAGACGCATCTCAGAGGAGTATTGAGTCAAAATTCCTAAAAGAGGCAGATAGTTTTATAAATGTATGATTTCTTGTGTAGTTTTTCTGTTGGAGCCTGAATGCGGTGTTATTATGGCGCTTTTCTCTCTCTGGATGAAAATGGGAAAATATTCTGCTAAGAGGCATCACATCTCTTTCTCTAGGTCTCCGTCATTCTCCTTTTCAGACAGTGCTTATTCTCCCTCTCCTAAAAGTTGCACGAGGGGCAGAGAGGAAGATGGAGAAGAGAGGATCTTTTGTGTAGTCCTGGAAACTTTGAATGATTTTAAGGATGATTCTAGGAGGGAGATTAATAAGGAGTCCAAAGCAAAGTTGGAGGAAGACCTACTTTCTGCTTCTGATGTCTCATCAGACAGTATGGATTAGTTTCCTTCTCCAGATTTCAAGGGGAACTGTCTATCTAAGGAGCTCATTACCCATCTTTGGGAAATGTGGGTTTTCCCCGTGCCTCAGTTTCACAAACTTGGTCCACCAATTCATCAATTTATTATGAATGTTATTGAAAAAGAATGGAGAGATCCTGAGAATTTCTATGCCCAAGTTTTTGATAAGACTTTATGCTCTGGAAGAAATGGATCCGATTCTATATGATACGATCCAGGTTGAATAAGTGGTGGCGAGTTTAATGGGTCGGTCATCCATGGCAGAAGAGAATATTGTAACAAAATCACAAACAAAAAGGAAGATTCTTTAAAACAATCTTTACAGGATCCCAGATTGCATTGAGAACTGGAGTTCATGGGTCATATACAATGCAATCTTCACTTACAGACTTACATTGCTGTTCCACATGATCCAAGAGGAGAAAGACTGTCTTCACTTGTTAGAATCAATTGAACACCAGATAGAATTGTTTGCCTAATATCTCTTTTGATGCTGTCAGATCCTCGGCTCTTTTCAGTAGAACATCTATTTCTGCCATAAGAATTTCATATCTAAAAGATTAGAACACCGGCACAGCTCAGAGGACGACTCTGCTTCAAATGTCATTTGAGGGTTACATATTGTTTGGAGCAATGTTGGAGGATAAGCTGCATCATCTTTTTAAAAAGAGGGAACATTCTTCCTAATAAAGAAAAAGGCGACAAAATCTTCTTGTGCCAAAGTCTTCTAAGTCTTCTGACTCTTCTGGATTGCAGTCTTTAGGCAACCTTCAAGAAGGCAAGTTCTAAACCATTAGGAATTCAGGAAGACCTTCAACTTTAAAAACGTATTCTAGACACTGGGAGACGTTTCACAAATGGTGTTCCCAGCATGATCTCTTGGCCTCTTCCTGTCCATTTTCTGTGGTACTACAATTTTTGGTGAAGGCAGCTCAACTTAATCTTACACTTTCTACACTAAATACTCACTGGTTCTCTAATAAAGCCTTCAGGGAGTTTTCTGAGTCTCAAAAGGAAAGTTATACTTTGCTTAACAAGATCTTTAAGAGCGTTTTTATTTCAAGACCTATGGTAAATTTTATATTTCTTGGGATCTGCTTACAGTTGTTAAGTCTTTACAATCCCCTCCATCTGAACCTTAAGAGCAGGGGTCTCCAACCTTTTCTGTATTGAGAGCTACTCATGTTCAATGAACGTATTGACAGCTAATAATATTAGTGCTGTCTAATTTCATTTTTTTATGTATCATACTTCAAACTAGCAAAAACGTTATAATTTAATAAGGTGAGCTGCACATAGGTGAGCTACTTGGAAGTAGCTGGAGAGCTACAGTAGCTCACGAGCTACTGGTTGGAAACCCCTGCTTTAAAGGAAGAGGCCTTAATTTCTTTCATAAAATGTTATTTTTCTAGTGGATATCACAGCAGCCAGAAGAATTGAGGAATTATTGGCTATACTCTGTTGTCCTCCTTTTTTAGGATTCTTTGATGATGGTGTTATAATCTGAATAGATCCCTTTTTTTTCTTCCTAAAGTTAAGTCTTCCTTTCACAACTCACAGTAGGGGATACTTACTTATTTTTCCCTTCTCCATCCTCAGAGGAAGAACAGTCACCTTACACTTTGGATGTTTCAAAAGTTCTTACCATTTATCTCAACGGGTCACATGTGTTCAGGAAACTATCAACTGTTTTTGACTTTTGGACAAGCAGGTCAAGGCAGTAAAGCAACTAAGACTACTTTAAGTAAATGTTTAATGCTACTATTCTACATGCTCATCAGGGATCTTCTAGAAGTAAATTTATTCAGGGAAGATGCTTTTGGCAGAGTTCCAGGGAGTATCTATCCAAAAGATTTGTAGGGTGGCTACCTGGTTTCAGACTCTGCATTTTTTACACATCACAGACTGAATAGTGTGCTTCCCTGTAATACGAAGTTTGGTGTAGGGGTCAACTATTCAGTTCTTGAGTAATCAATTTTGTTGTCTTGCTAAGTAGTGTATTCACAGGTTCAGTATGCATTGAAATCATTGGATGTGCATACTTTTGTATCTACCGTGTATTATTGCCAATAGCTTATAATGTGTGTGTTATATCTCATAGTGTAATGATTGGAATGAGGATGGGGGACATAGAGGTACTGTCCTGATTACTTACCAGTAATCTTCCCAGTCCTACATGTCCTAGTCATAGTCATTACAAATCCCCGACCCTCCCTACGTGCCTTTGACTTTGTTTGGTTATAATATGAGGATTCTGGGTATTCTATTCCTTATAGAGTACCCCGGAGGGTGGGTACAGCTTACTTAGAAATCTACTGTGTTTTGTCTGTCCAGAGGGCGGAGTCACCCACGTAGCATATTGACTGTGACAAGGACAAGTAGTACTAAGTGTAGTGAAGATTGCAGGTAAGTTATCGGCATTCCATGTGAAAGTGCTTTGCGAATCAGGACGTGGGCCCAAAACAAGATGGCTCCTGGGACCATGAGTGAGGTTTATAGAGATCCCTTTCCTACACATGTACGATTTCTTAATGAAATGAAAGTAATTGCTACCTAATTAAAAAAACAAAATGGGGCACAGAGTCAGTAGAGCCTTTTGTGTGTCCCAGTGTGTGGGCAAAATAGAAGGATTGCATGCACAATGCTAAAGTACTACGTTCCCAAACCCCCATTCCCCAGAGAAGTTAACCCCCTTCAAAAATAAGTAACACCTGTCCATGTCTCAGTTAACTGTATGCGGTCATTCAACGTTTGCAGTGGCTTTCAGGAAAGGTGCTAACCCAAATACAACAGCAGCCATTCCTCTTTCTCTCCCTCTGACCCTGAAATGACTTTGGGTAGGTTGAATGAAAAAATGTCTTTTCAAGCGAAAAAACATTTCGCTCTGGGTAATAACAAGAATGTTTGCTTGCAAATGTTTCAGTGCCTTTTGCATGGATATCTGCATACAGTAATAAAAAGTGGTATTTTGATATAACTGTACCTAGTGGTCTTCACGATTAGGAAGCTTCAATAAGACAGCTAAACTGTGCAAGAGTATTTTTAAACATTCTAGCATTGGGGATAGATTTACCAGAGAGCTTATAGCTCATAGCCTTATTAACCTGAAAAGACAGAAAGTATGTTTACCTTTATCACAGTTAGGCATAGCATTTTATATAGGAATGTTTTATCCAATTTAGAAAAAAATGATTAATTAGAATAATAGCGTTATGTTGAAGGAAGATAACCCACACCAACACTAATGGTGCAAAGCTGGAGCAATCAGGATCATTTGAAGGAATGAAAGGGGCAAATGTTTAATGGTTGCTGTTGATTCAGTTTACAGCATTCTGCAGTGCACTCCCTCTAATCTCTGCAATGACAGCAATGTGCCTGTCTCCCTGCATTGACTTACTGATATCTTGAGTTCCGAAGGGGGATGGGGCTGTGTGTTCTGATGTTAAACAGTAGCATAATGGAAGGATAGGTCTTTAATATACAGGTAGGGTACGTTACTAAGCGTCATTAGAACATTGGAATGTTGGGAGCTCCATTGCAGACAATGGAGTGCTCCCTGCTTCTACGGGCCGGTAAAGGCCCGCAGAGCAACATTCCAATGTTCTACAATGGCTTCTCGAAGTTCGAGGGGATTTATATCCCCTCGAGCTTCGTGAACCCTTTGATTAATTTGTTAGAACATTCTGCCCTCTAGTGGCAGAATGTTCTAATAGCCTTATAGCCCTTTGTTTTTTTTTTTTTTTTTTTATTTCTGAAATTCTTTATTGTATATAGAAAAATATAATTTTACATACATGGAAGAGGCTTATACATGAGTGGAAAGAAGAAAAGAGAGAAAAGAAGAGAGAGGGGGGGGGGGGGGGGGGCATTACATACTCTTGAGATCGTTCGCCAGTTCGTGGTCTCATAGTCCAAAAGTCTCATAGTCTGGTAGTCCATATTGCGCCCATTGGTATACCTTGGCGTTTGTTGTCAGGCGGCTTGCTCCCCGCGCCACCCCGGGGGACAGTAGAGAGAGGTCTAGGTTATAGGTTATAGGTTGAGTAGGAGATGTGCTCGGTGCTCTGTTGGCACTAGCCTATTTCGGCCTGTGGCCCCAGATGTTCATGGCGGCTTGTGTGATGATGACAGGTAGTGATCTAATGATCCCCACATGGTCGACTGTTTGTGCGTCTTCGGTGTGTATTTTGCTGTTATGTTGTCCGCCCCCCTCAGGAACGTGACCCAGTTGAGCCACGCCTGTGGAGACGCCTTTGATGTGTCCTTCCAGTTAGTTAGGACGACTTTGACTGCGGCTGTCAGCATGAGATCTATGAGGTCCCTGTCCTCCGTTTTTGTGATCGCCTGGGATGTAAACCCTAGTGCTAGGCCTGTGAGGTCTGTTTGTATGTCTGTGCCTGTGATCTCGTGGATAAGTGTTCTGATCTTCCCCCAGAAGTCCTTGATTTTTGGGCATTTTAGTAAAAGGTGTTCTAAGTCTCCCCTTTCTTCATCACAGTTCCAGCACGCGTCGCTGTCTCTAATGCCTACAGTGGCTAAGCGAGCTGGTGTCCAGTATGCCTTATGTATCAGCCAGAATTTTGTCTGGTTCAGCGTGGCCGTTATTTTTTTCCGACTGGTGGACCTCCATAGCTCTGCTCTGGCTTCCTCACTGAGTGCTTGACCTGCTGCCTCCCCCCAGAAGTTCATGACCTTGTCATTGAGTCTGGTGTGTTTGGGGCTTAGGATCTTGTAAAGGTGTGCTACCTGGTGTCCCAGTGTGTTCAGACTGTTAGCCAGCTGTATTATCGAGGGTGTCTGGGTGTTGAGGTTAGCCTTCCTTATTGCGACCTTTATCTTCAGGAAGTTGTATAGTTCTACGCTCTCTAGGTTGTACTCTCCTTTCAGGGTGTCAAATGTTACGTCGGCGCCCTTTTTCTTAAAGTCATTGGCTGTGGATATGCCTTGGCTGTACCAGTCATGCATGTCTAAGACCTTACCCCTGTATTTTAGGGATGGGTTGTGCCAGATTGATTCGAAAGGCCCCCTTTTGATGCTCGTATTTAGCAGTTTGTCAATCTTGAGCAGAGCTCGTTTTGTGTTCCTGAGTATCGGGTTATCTTTTATTGCCGGGTGTTTGGTGGCCGTGAGGAGGGTGATGGGTTTCATGCCGTTTAGCAACCCTTGTTCTAATGTTAGCCATGCCGGGGTGTAGTCCTGTCTTGGGTCTAGCCAGTGCAGTCCCTGTCTAGCTAGACACGCCTCGTGGAATCGCTTGAAGTTTGTTATGTTTAGCCCCCCCTGTTCTTTTGATAGTCTAAGTTTTTGCATACTTATTCTGGCCCTCTTCCCTCTCCATAGGAAATCATTCAGTATCTTGTCTATCTTTTTGTGGAAGTCCTCTGTGTTGGTGAGGGGTAGCATGGCTAGCATATAATTGAGCATTGGTGTGATCATCATTTTAATTGTCTCCACCCTCCCCCACCATGTTGTGAACTTTGGCGACCAGCCGTCTACCTTGGCCTTGATTTTCTGGATTATAGCCTGTTCGTTATGTTCTAGTGTCGTGCTCAAGTTCCTCTCGAAGAGGATACCCAGGTACTTGATAGGTTTATTTTGCCACGCTAGACCTGATGTGCCGAGTACTGTCCTTGTTGTGTGGATGTTGAGGGGCTTGCATTCTGATTTATCCTTGTTAAGTTTGTACCCTGAGACCTGGGCGTACCTCTCAATTGTGTCTGTCAGTGCCTTGATGGATCTCTCTGGGTCCTCTGTCATTATTAGCACGTCATCTGCGTACGCTGCCAGTTTAAAGTTTTCCCCTCCTATTGGATACCCAGGTACTTGATAGGTTTATTTTGCCACGCTAGACCTGATGTGCCGAGTACTGTCCTTGTTGTGTGGATGTTGAGGGGCTTGCATTCTGATTTATCCTTGTTAAGTTTGTACCCTGAGACCTGGGCGTACCTCTCAATTGTGTCTGTCAGTGCCTTGATGGATCTCTCTGGGTCCTCTGTCATTATTAGCACGTCATCTGCGTACGCTGCCAGTTTAAAGTTTTCCCCTCCTATTGGCACCCCCTTTATGTCTTCGTTAGTTCGTATCATTGTTAGGAGCGGTTCTATCGCTAGTAGGAAGAGGCCGGGTGAGAGAGGGCAGCCTTGTCGTGTGCCTCTGCCTAAATTTAGTGTGTTTGAGGTGCCTCCGTTCACAACCACTCGCGCTTTGGGGCTGTTGTAAAGCGCCATCACCATTCTTCTGTAGTTGGGTCCTAGCCCGAACTTCCCCATGCAGTGATCCAGGTAGGGCCATGAGACTCTGTCAAACGCTTTTTCGGCGTCCAGGGCTATCATGACGGCCGCTTTGCTGCTCTGGGCCGAGTGGTTGATGATATGGCATAGTAGTCTGGTGTTGTCATGGGACATGCGGTTTTTGAGGTATCCTACCTGGGAGTTGTGTATGAGTTTTGGTAGGTAGGCGTTAAGTCTATTGGCTAGTATCTTCGCGTATATCTTGCAGTCTACATTTATGAGTGAGATCGGCCTGAAGTTCTTCGCCTCTGTCATGTCTTTCCCTTCCTTTGGTATGACTATTATGTTTGCCTCCGCCATTGATGGAGTCATGCGTCCTTTGAGGACGCACTCCTCAAATACCTGTTTCAGAGTGGGTTGGAGTGTTGTCAGGTGTTGTTTATAGAACCCAGCTGTGAATCCGTCCGGCCCTGGAGCCTTGTTCTCTTTGAGGCCGACCGTGGCCTTCTTTATCTCATCCTCTGTGACCGTGAGCTCTAGAATGTCTCGTTCCCTGTCTGTTAGTGTGGGTGTAGCTATGCTTTTGAGCAGTTCCTCGCCTCCATCTTCCTTTAGTGTGTCATCTTTTGTGTAGAGACCCTCATAGAAGTCCCTGAAGACCTCGAGGATGTTTTTATTGGCGGTCTGGGCTTTGTTGTGCTTGTCTTTGATTGCCCCAATTGTGTGTTGTTTTTGTTTCCCTTTCAGGTAGCTTGCTAGGTTTTTCCCCGCTTTGTTGGCGGTGCAGAGGTTAATTGACTTGTATTTGTTGATCCAGGTCCCTGCTCTTTCGCTCAGTATCCTGTTGAGCTCATACTTCCGTTTGGTTAGCTCAGTGAGTGTGTTATTGTCTTCCAGGCTGGCTATGTGGCTGTTCTCTAGTGTTTTGATTTCTTTCTCTAGGTCTGCGATCCTATTGTTTCTCGCCTTGTTCATTTTCCCTTTTATTGTCATTACTACCCCCCGTATGGTTGCTTTAAGAGCATCCCATAGTACCTCTCTAGGCGTCTCTGGTGTGTCGTTGATTGTCAGGTATTCTCGGATTGCTGTGTCTATCTCTGCCTTCGCTTCTGTGTGTTGGAGGAGGCCGTCATCAAAACGCCACCTGCGTGTTGGCTTTTCATTGTGTCTGCCTGATAGTGACAGGCTTATGTGTGCGTGATCTGATATGGTCCTGGGTCCGATCTCTGTGTGGTCTATTATGTGTGTGTGTTCCTGACATCAGTATGTAGTCTATCCGACTGTAGGAGTTGTGGGGGTTGGAGTAGAATGTGTATTCCCTGGCATCCGGGTTGCTTAGGCGCCACGGATCCTTCAGGCCTAGCTTCGAGCACAGGTTCTTGAGGATGTTAGGGCTAGCGGTTGTGTGGCGTCTGCAGGGGTGCTTGTCTATAGCTGGATCCAGGACTTGGTTAAAATCCCCTGCAACAATCAATAGATCTTCCATTGGTAAGTTGTGTAGCTGGGCACCTATCCCCTCCCAAAACTGTTTGTCTTCACTGTTCGGGCCGTAAATGTTTGCGACGTGGTAGGTCTCTCCTGCTCGCTTGAGGCTGGTCACTAGTGTTCTGCCCTGGGTGTCAGCTTGGTAGCTAGTGATAGACAGGTTCGAATTCTTGCTTATTAGTGTTATTACCCCATTCTTCTTGTTTTGTGCCGGCGATCCCACCACCTCCCCTATCCAGTTGGCTCTTAATCGCAAAATGTCTGCCTCTTCTAGCCTGGTCTCTTGTAACACATAAATGTCGCTCTTAAGTTTCCTTAGGTGGTCAAGCACCTTCCTTCTTTTAACAGGGCTATTTAGCCCTTTGACATTTAGGGAGTGGCAATGGAGACGGTCGTCTAGGTCCGGCAGCTCCACACCCCTGAGGGGAAAACCACCAGCCAAACAGGAAAATACCGACTACCACGGAACAATAGAAAGTGCACAAGGTGTAGGAAGGTCCTGCGCAACGAACCGAAGAGCAGGAAGAACGGGAAGCACAACAACGACGGAGAAATTAGCCCACGAACATACCGGGCAGGCAACAAAGCGAGACGCAAGATGGCGGTGTGAAGCGAGGGGTGAAGGACAGCGGTGAACAAGAAGTGAGGTGAAGGAGCTCCGTGTCGGAGACGCGACCGCGGCACCTCCGAGGCTGTTCAGAGGGACCGGAGCAACCCCAAGACACACCCGCAACTGAAGCGTGCGAGGCCAGCTGACTGATAGCGAGAGCCACCTAAGGGACGACAACACAAAGAAGAAGAAGCCAAACTGCAGTGTGGAAGGAAGGAGCGGAGAGTAAGTGCCCCCCTACCTTGCAAGCGGTGTGTCCTCAAAGCGAAGCCCGGAGGGTCGACGCCAGGCAGCCGGAAGTGAGCGGAGGTGAGGCGCCATTACCGGAAGTCTTCCCCGATCTGAAGCGGAAGGTGAAAGGTAGGCTGCCAAGCGACCCGGAAGCGGAAGAGCCAGACAACCGGAAGTAATACAAGCCAAGAAGAGTGACGGTGAGACAGGAGAGGCGAATGCCAGAGAGCGCCAGCGGGACCCAGCGGAGCTCAAGGAAGGCGCGAAGGGCGGCGGCAAGAGCTCCGGAGGTGAGCGCTGGAGGTGGAGTGTCTAACGCGCCAGAAGCGGAGAGGTCATCAGAGCGCTGAAGGGGGGGAGCATAACAAGGACACAAATAACAAGGCAAGACAAACGGAACAAACGGATCAGCCGGAGGCTGGAGGCGGTGTGTCGAACGCGCCAGAAGCGGAGGAGTCATTACAACGCTGAAGGGGGGGCATAACAAAGGGCATAACAAGGACACAAATAACAAGGACACAAAGACAAACGGAACAAACGGATCAGCTGGAGGCAGGAGTGTCTAACACAGATCAGCCACAGCAGAAGGGTGCTCCAGAGGACGCAAGAGCGAAGGGGGAGGGTGCCAACTAGCACTGACACTAGCACTGACACCGAGCAACAAGAAAGGGGGGCTGCATAAACAGCAGACTAAGGGTGATCAGCGCAACGCAGAAACAGCGTGACAGGGGGCCCTAATATACAGTTGCAGCGAATGCGGGGCAACACCAAGAAAGGTGGGGCTGCATTAAGGGCAGACTAAGGCGGACTAAGGGTGACCCGCAGAAAACAGCGCGAAATGAAGACCCGCGACATGCCAAGCCGCAACTGAGGCGAAGCGGGAAACACAGCCCCGGAGAGGCAACGAGCAGGGCCAGAAGCCAGAAGCCAGGAGCAAGCACCCCAAGCCTGAGAGGGCCACATATCCACAAGACACACAGAAACAGAAACAGAGGAAACATACAGCGCAGCTCATAAGACCGCTGAGCAGTAGGAGGGGTGCGAGATACCCAGCCTGTCAAGACAAAAGCGCCCAGGCACCCCAGCACAACCCCCTCTAGCCAGGCGAAGCCAAGCGAAGCCAAGCGAAGCCGAAAATAGCAAAAGGGACCAGCGGACCAGTGGCCGTGCGAGCCACAACCAGGCAGCCAGCACACTGGCCGGAGCAAAAGCAAAAACGAGAACAAGACACATCAGAGAGCCAAGCAGATACAGACAAGCTGTCCAACCCAAGGCGGTAAAGGCACAAACAACGAGTACACCCAAGGTGGTGCAAGCAGGAGGAAGACTGATTAACATCCTGTCAAGGAGGGGCATCCGAACAATGGCAGGCAGCGACGGGAAGCTGGCAGGTGACCAACAGAAAAAACCGAAATTTGACAACCAAGGATCCCCAACCAAAGCAAGAGGAGAACCGGTAACGCTGGAAACGATCCTGCGGAAGGTAAACGAGGGCAATGAGGTGGGAAGAGAGACAAAACTCAAGCTGGAGAACATGCAACTGGAGATGGCGGCCATCAGAGCGGACCTGCACAAAACAAACACAAGAATAGAAGCTGCAGAAAGCCGAGTAAGCCTGGTAGAAGATGAAACGGGCAGGAACACCAAGGCGATAACAGAGCTGAGAAAAGCCACGCAGGCGGTACAAAAACAGCTAGCGGAGAAGGACGATAGGGCCAGAAGGGGCAACATAAGAATACTGGGAGTGCCAGAGGGAGCTGAAGATAAGGCAGGCTCCTGTTCCGCCATGCTGGAGGAGATGATCCCAAAACTCACAGGTATCACTTTCCAGAGAGGCTTTGAGGTACAAAAGGCCTACAGAATACCAGCAGGAAAACCAACCACAGGCAGAGGCCCAAGAGCGATAATCTGTAACCCGCTGAGACTCAATCAGACTGAGGCCATTTTTTGCTTTCGCCAGGAAAAATCAGAATCTAACATGGGCTGGCAGCAAGATAGTACTGACCCAAGACTATTCGAAACCGACAGTGGAACTAAGGAAAGGCTTCCTGGCGCAAAGAGACACCCTGCGAAGAAGAGGAGCCACGTTCAGCTTTGTCAGCCCGACGAAATTCAAGGTGACAGACAAATGGAAGACGTTGTTCTTCGAATGCCCGGAGGCCCTAAAACAATATCTTCAAGGTCCAGCAGTGGAAGATATGGAAGAGAACAAAAGCCCAGGGGCAGCAAAGAGAAGCGCGTCGCCGCTAGAGGAGCAATTAGAGTAAAGAAGCGAACAGTGAGGACCGACAGGACGCACAGAGCAGCGTATATGCAGCACATAGGATTGAAGGTTAAGCCCAGATGCAGATGCAGATAGAGACTGAGAGAATGAAGGGCTAAAAGACAAAAAAGAAACCCGAACATGGAAGAACACAACTGCCAAAGATATAACCAACTCTACCTCAGGGATGATGCGGGCAGAGGAACTTTGTCGTCGCACACCCTTTTTGCAAGTAAGGGAGGGCGGGGGGTGGGAAGGCGAGAGTGGGGGAGGGGGGAGGAGGGGAAATGGGGAGGGGGAGGTTTTGTACATGGGCTTACTGACTATCTTTTCTTTCTCTGCATCTCTTGCATCTTTTATTTCTCTTTCACACCAGCACCAAGTAGGAGCACAAAGAAACAGGAACACATAAACAGGCACATGGCTAGGGGGACAAATGATCCTAAGAGAAGCCCACCAGCACAGCGAACGCACACCAGCATTAATGACACATAACGGGCAGAGCAGCATAGGGTCAGACATCAAAATAGCCTTATAGCCCTTTGTAACAGGGCTATACCGGCTATTAAAGTCCCTCGCCTTTGGCTCGGGCCTTTAACGATTCAGCAGGCCTTTAATAGCCGGTATAGCCCGCTACAGCGGGATATAAGGCTATATTAGAACATTGGAATGTATGGAACTCCATTGAAAACAATGGAGTTCTCTGGGCTTTTAATGGCTGGTATAAGCCTGGAGCTCCAACATTCCAATGTTTCTTTGTTCATAGCTCTGGCTGTGAACAAAGGCTTCAGGGAGCTTGAGGGGATTCCAATCCCCTCACGCTCCCATAAGGCTTTGTGTTTTTTTGTTAGAACATTCTGCCATCTAGTGGCAGAATGTTCTAAGAGCCTTATAGCCCTTCCTAGCTGCGCTATACCGGCTACTAAAGTCCCTCTCCCTTGTTAAAGGCCCTAGAGACGGCCTTTAATAGCCGGTAGAGCCCTCTACTGCGGGCTATAAGGCTATACAATAGACTGTAAAGGAATTTCACATTTCTAGTTGGAAATGATATTACATACGTTTGCTATATATTTTAGTATTTATCATGACTCACTGTGGCATTTGAAAGACATTTTGATTTATTTTCTTACTTTGTCTGCTTCTAAGACACTGCTTATTTCTTCAGTATTAATACCAATAGTATGTTTGTCTGAAGAAGATCTAAAATTAAACAATCCTTTCGAAATTGGGCGCTAATGTGACTGAAATGTGTGCCGTGCTTAGCTGGGGCGGAGCAGAGCAGAGAATAGTATAACTCTGACTTGTATTTCGTGCCTGCAAGTGGCGGTACCACGGTTTGTTTACATTCTGAAGCGCCTTTGAAAGAACAACTCGAGAAGACAAATCTAATTTGATTTCGGTGTGGTTGGTTTAACGTATGCAAAAACCAGTTAGAAAAAACTGGGAGCTGCTATGTCCCGGGTCCAATTACACAAAGAAAGAGAACGCACGAGGGGTCCTGGTAGCACTTTAAGGGCCCACTCATTATGAACTCATCTGTTGTTGATTGTGGCATCTGAACTCGTAATGGATTCCTGATGTGTTTTCATCACGTCCCACGTGTTGCCCTTCTCTAGCTGTTCCATATAAAGGTGCCGTTATTAGAACGTGTTGGAGAGCACATTCTTTTCGGACGGAGTATATAAGTGTTCCCTAGAACGTTTTGGAACCTGTGGGGTTTTTCGCGCCTGCGACAGTTTGGTGAAAAGACAATCTATTAGAATAATGATATCTTAGATAGAAAAAACAGATAATGGAAGCCAACGTGCTAAAAACATACAGGGGCATATTTACTAATAAAGTGGTGAAGCGTGTCCTTAAGCCAAGAAGGCTATACACGCTCAGCCACTTTAGAAATGCAGGGCTGCACCATATTTATAAGAATATGGTGCAGCCGGTGCAGCCCTGCATTTCCCCTAGCGCTGGCACTACATTTAGCTGCCTAGTGACAACGCAGGCACCCTTGTACCATAGTAGGGTGTCTGCATTGCAGGGGAAGATTGTTTAGGTGCACGAAGGTGTCCCTTCCTGCACATAGACAATCTGTAAATAATGTTTTGTAACTTCTATGTGTGCAGCACACATAGAGGTTGCAAAATGTCATTTTAAAAAAAAATGATTGTGTGCAGAATGGGACATCTTCCTACACATAAACAATAATTGGTGTTTTGCGGTTTCCATGTGTGCTGCACAAAGCAGAGCACATGAAAACAGCAAAAACGAGGAGGAGTTAAACATTTCTCCTCGTTTCGCCAGGGTAAGACCCGGGGGCATATTCAAAAGCCCCTAGTGCCACCACAAAATCACTTTTAGTGATGTTGGGGTTGGCATAAGGGATTTGTCTTATTTACAAGGCAGCGTTAAGCCACTTAATGTGGCTTAACACTGCCTTGTAAATAAGGCACCCTTTCATGCTGCACTTAGCATGAAAGGGGAGGGCAATGGGTGTTGCGGTGGGCGTTCCACCGCAACACCATTGGTTTTGAAGCTGCCCACTATTTACAAGGGTGGCGTAAATAGAAGGCAGCGCAAAAATTAATATACAACAACAAATAATTTCACAAGACAAAGTGAAATGCAGAAACATGTCGACCACCATTACGTGCGGTTATTATTTAAAACCTGCACCCACACCTGCCTTTTAATCTTTAGGGGTTGGGGGATATTAATAAAATTTCTTTTTCCACCCAATTCACCTAATTTTATAATTACCCTTCACTTTTCCACTCCAATCACCATACACTGCTTTTTTCATTAGCCACTATCATACCCTTCTGTTCTGCCCTCACATCACATCTCGGTCACGGTAATCATATACCGGCCGTCTTGTCTCCTGGGTAAGGAGATCCCAAATGATGACAACAAGGGCGGTACAGTGTGGCTTCTGATGGGAACAATACATTTTTCTCCATGTACTCTTGAGTCTTGACTTGACCGTTCACTAACTATTATTTCTCACTGGTACTGTTTGGCATGCTTTTGGTGTAGTGGTCCTTCCTGCTAGACTTACTGACTCTCTCTTTTTGACCCCCAGATATTGTTTGTTGTTGTATATTGAGTCCGGGGCTTATATCTGGTTGGTCGGTAAACCTGCCCTTAGACCCTCCCTAACTTTTTGTTGAACAAGCGCAAAAATTAAGACAAGGGAAAATCTGGTCTTAAACAGGCTCTCCTCGTTTTTGCTCTTTCCGTGCAAAAAGGCCATGGATTGTTTATGTACAGGAAGGTCTTCCTTCCTACACATAAACAATCAATACAAAAATGATGTTTTGCAACTTCTATGAGTGCTGCATTTACCAGCACACATGGAAGCTTCAAAACGACATGAATGATTGTTTATGCGCAGGAAGGGAGACCTTCCTGCACATGAAGAATCATTACCCCCAACGCAAACACCATTGCACTATGGTGCAAGGGTGACTGCATTGGCGCTATGCAGCTGAACTCAGCGCCAGCCCTGGGGGAAATGCAGGGGTGCGCCGCATTCTTGTGAATACAGCACGTCCCTGCGTTTTCAGAATGGAGAAGCATGGTGTTAGCATTGTTTGCTTAATGCCACGCTTCTCCATTCTGCTGTAAATATGCCCCCAGGTTTTCCCTGGTCCTTATTTTAGTGCGGTCCCATATTTACTTCACCCTTGTACATATGTGGAGGCATCAAAATGAATGGGTGTTGCGATGGAATGCCCACAGCAACAGCCAATCCCCTCCCCTTTCACACTAGTTATAGCGTGAAAGGAGGCCTTATGTACAAGGCACCATTAAGCCATGTTAAGTGGCTTAACGCTGCCTTGTAAATAGGGTGATGCCCCTGTCGCCACCATAAGGTCCTGAAAAGTGACGTTGTAGTGGTGTTAGGGGCTTGCAAATATGCCCCACAATGCAGACAATGACACCAAGGTCATTTGCACCATTTTTTGCTAAGTGAATAAAGAATAAAAAAAATTGGTATTGGTGAATATTCCTAACCCAATTATTGGATCCAAAAATGTGGGTGAAAAAGGGTTTGTGTAACAAAATATGTGCAAATTTCACACTGCATATTAGCTTTCCTGATCTTTGAGACTTGCCCTTCAAACCCAGAGACTGGAGTCTATTGTCAGTAGGAGTGGGAATGGGTAATGGAATGAGACCTCTTTTCCTAAATTGTCCTCACACAACCAGTAGGACGAGACAGGAACCAAAGTCTCAAAATTGTTTGAACTCGAGTCCAATGAAGGAGTAGATGGTTCAGAAGAGGCTTAAAATGAAACCTAGTGAAAGGAACCACCTCTGTCGTAGAAGACATTAGACCCTGGGCCTTCAGCCAGAACCTGGAATGAGCAGCAGGCTGATAGAGAAAGGTTTTGAGATTGGATTGCAGAGAGTTGATTCTGTGCAGCGGGAGATGGACATAGGCTCTCACTGCATTGGATGATGCTCCTTTAAGCTGTAGCTGTTGTGAAGGAATTCGTTGAAACTCCTGCTAATTTAGCAAGAGGTCCAGATGACAAAGAAGACTGGTCGTCATTTTCACTGCTTCTTGGGCCTTCAAAAAAGTGTAACCAGAGATTAGCCAGCCATTGAAACAGGAAAAAATAGACAATTTTTTCAAATGAATGACCACCATAGGAGCTAATAAATATTCCTCCCACGTAAGACCTTCAAATGGATCCCCCTTGAACACAGAAAAAACAGGCACTCACGCCCTGATCACCAACAAACTGGATTACGGCAATGCACTCTACGCCGGAATAAACAAGAACCTCACTCGCAAGCTACAGAACATCCAGAATGCTGCTGCAAGACTGGTCCTCAACCTGCCTAAAAACAGCCACATCTCCCAGCACCTACGCACACTGCACTGGTTCCCCATCAAGGCAAGAATCACCTGCAAGATGCTCACCCACGCACACAAAGCTCTCCACAACCCTGGAGCAGCATATCTGAACAGCCAACTTCAATTCCACGCTCCCCAGAGAACCCCGTGATCAGCCCAGCTCTCCTAGGCCGTGGTCCCACACACCAGAAGAACCAGATCGGGAGGCCGCTCCTTCTCCTCTCTAGCAGCCAAAGCATGGAAAGCCCTTCCACTCCACCTCATGCAGACAGCAGAGATTCCCATCTTTGTAAGAAACCTCAAGACCTGGCTCTTCGACGACCCCCCTCCCTGGTGGACTGGAGCCTGCACCCCCCACCCACAGCACCTTGAGACCCTTACAGGTGAGTAGACATGCTTAACAAACTTCAGATTGATTGATTGATTGGAGATGTTGACAGGCCGAAAAGTAAGAACTGAAACTGATAATGTTTGGTCCTCACTGCAAATCTAAGATACTGCTGGGATTCAGGATGAATAGGAACAAGAAACTAAGTGTCCAGGAGCTCCTGAGTGGCCAAATAGTCACCTTTGTTGATTAGAGCAACAATTGTTTAAAGGGGTACCATTCAAAAAGTCTCTACCAAAACAAACTTGTTCAAAGACTTTAGATATAACACAGGTCAAAGGGATCAGTCTACTTTTGGAAATAAAAACAGAATAGAATAGAATTCTTTCACTTGTTGTGGTTGCACCAAAATTCTTGCCTTCTTCAGAGCTAACTTCTGTATTCCCTCTAGCATCGCTTCTCTTCTGACAACATCTTTTGAAAATACAAAGTAGGTCTGACTTGGGAGTCTTGAAGGGTTCTGAATGGAACCTTGAATACCTCCTAAATTATTGAGATGGACAACTGATCTGAAACATGCTCAGTCCACTCTTAAAGGAAGGTGAGGCACATATCAAATTTTTCCACATATTTGATTAGGTGCAAGTCACGCATTAGCATTTAATTATGTTTGGTGTGAAGGAATACTTTATATTTAATTAAATCCAAAATGATGGTTGGAGGGAAGCAGGAATAAGGATTGCAACCACTATCACATACATTTGCCTAAAGGGGATAGCGTATCCTATATTGGGTTAAAAATTGTTAGACTTGGCATCCTAGGTGTGTTTCCCCAGACTTTTTGCATCTACCTCCTGTATTTTTTTTCTTTTTTAAACATCTTTTTATTGCTTTTACATACAAACAGTACAGCAGCAGTACTTGACCAACACCAATTAAAATATGGCAATTGATTATAGCTACTAGGACCCCTTGTGAACTCAGACGTTAAGACAACATCACATTTCCTCATCCTGGACCTCCATATTGTTGCCCATCCCACCTATTTTATTACCACGGGTGAAAGGGAGGTTGCATATATTGCCTCTGTGCGTGTGCCACTTCCTCAAAACCCAGTCCCACTTCCGGGGGCATCCTCTGTTTTTGTAGACCTCCACTTCCTTCTGCAATCATACACCACTCCATGTTCCTCTTCTATTCAATTAAGGCTGGTGATTTCATTGCTTCCCACCTCCGAGCAATATCACGTTTTGAGATCATGAGACTCATAGTAGCCCATAGCTGTTCAGCTTGATTCATGTCAGTTGCTTCCCATATATTCAACAGGCACAGTTTAGGGGACAATCGAATAACCCCACAACTAGTGTCCTTCATTCATGTGAATATTGCTTCTCAGTATAGTTTGATAATCGGACATTACCAAATATTATGGTAGAAAGTGCCAATACCCCCACATAGCCCTCTGCACCCAATCTCTAAATGCTTGCCCATTTTGACCAGCATTGTGCATGCAATGTATGATCTATGGAGTTTTTTTGATTGGACAAGTTGCAGTCTTGATGATATTGTGACTTCACAAGGTGACACCAGAGCCTCCCATCAGTCTAAGTTCCCGATATCAGCCTGCCAGCGCTCCTGAAGATTAAGAAGCAGGTCAGGTAGGTTGTTAATAATTTTTTTGTAGGTCAGGGATATGACCTTGCACTGCATATATTCAGACAGGAGCCGGTCTTCCAATGGTGAGGCCTCCGGTATGTCTTCCCCCACCGGACCGCACCCCGGAGGCCGATGCGTATTTGTGAGTACTTAAAGATTTCTTTCTCAGATATCTCATACTCTTTCTGTAGTTCCACAAATGGGATTATTTTCCCTCTTGCCCACAAATCATTCACCCTTGAGATGCCAATGGTGTCCCATTTGTTGAAGCCCTGATAGCGGCCCAGCTTTTCCAGGTGCCCTGCCCATCAGAGGGGTGTGGCGACCATCACTTTGTTACCGTACCCGAGATGTTTTGTAACTCTGTGCCAGATGGTGACTGTTTGGGCTGTTGGTCCCAGGAGTTTCTGCTTTTTTGGGTTGATGTATAATGCTTTGATATACCCCCACCGGGTCACATCAGCAACTCATCCATATGACACAATGGATCACCCAATGCGGGGAAACATCCTTTACAACAAAACTTTTTCCACGCAGTACCTTTACAACGCAGGATTTACAAGGCAAGTTGTTACAACGACTTGCGCTGAAGTGCGCTGTAGGATAGGGAATAGTTTAATTTACTATCCAAAACCTTCCCTACTATCCACGGGGACTGGACCTGGAATAGTAAATTAAACTATTCAACATCCAGCGCCCCCCAACGCAAGTCATTGTAACGACCTGCGTTGTAAAACCTGCGTTGTAAAGGCATGCATGGAAAAAGCATGCGTTGTAACAACAGACATCCCCCTATGTGTAATAAGCCCATTTATTTATGACCACTAATTGGGCTGAGCAATAGTATGCAGGAATATTGGGTAATGTGATTCCACCATCGTACCAGCCTCTGGTAAGTTTGTGGGCTGCTATACGGGTGGTTTCCCACCCCAGAGTAGGTTTCTAACCTCTCCGTCTATTGATCTGAAGTAAGCTTCGAGAATTTCATAGGGCATATTCTGTAGAGCATAGAGAAATCATGGCAGTGCTATCATTTTAAATAATGCTGCTCTTCCAACAGAGAGAGCAGCAGGGCACGCCAGTGCTGCACATCTTTCCATAGTCGGGCTAGTGGAGTGAGAAGATCACGTTCGTAAAAAAGTTCCACCCTGTAGGTGACATAAATACCTAAATATATGAATCCCTCTATCACAATTTTTGCTTCAAAGCCAGCCGGCAGGGCAGGAGCAGGGCCACGTAAGGGGAACACCACCGACTTGGACCAGTTAATAGTATACCCAGAGTATCATCCAAAATTGGAACAAATCTAAAGTATCCTGTTGATGGAGGATCATGGCAACGCAACATACAGCAGTATGTCGTCTACATAGAGCATGATTCTGTCTTCGCATCTCAGCCCACAGATAATTGGATCTCCCTGTATCCAGCTCGCAAAAGGCTCCAGTATCAAAGCAAACAGGAGGGGAGATAGCGGACAACCCTGTCTTATTCCCCAATTTAATGTTATGTTATGTTATGTTATGTTATGTTATTTTATGTCTTTTATAGCGCTCGGCTACTCAGAAGAGTGTCCCGGCGCTTTATTGGCAACCAAGAAAGACAAACAAAACACAGCAAGATAAAAGAAAACAGGGTCAATAAAGCATTACAAGAAGCTAGGAGGCAAAGAGCCAGGTTTTCAAACCCTTCCTAAAAGCCAGCAGATTAGAGGTGCTGCGTAACGTCAGGGGCAAAGTGTTCCAAAGCTGAGGGGCCCAAAGCATAAATGAGCGACCTCCAATACGTGCCCTCCTCACACGCGGAACAATGGCAAGAAACTTCGACTCTGACCTCAAGGATCGAGCAGGACGATAGGAAGCTAACCTCTTCTGAAGGTATTTCGCCCCCGTGGCATAAAAGGCCTTATGAGCGAGGGTTAAAGCTTTAAAAACTATCCGCTGTCGGATAGGCAGCCAATGAAGCGACTGCAACAGGCCAGAGACTCTGACTCGCCTCTGCAAGCCAAAAATGGCACGTGCTGCAGCGTTCTGGACCACCTGCATCCGTTGCAGGAGATATTCGGGCAGGCCGAGATATAGGACATTGGAGTAATCCAGTCTTGACCCGATCAGGGCCTGAACCGTAATCCTCCTATGGTCCTCGGAGAGCAATGGAAAAAACTTCCTAAGCATGCGGAGAAGCCCAAAGCAGGTGCCAGTGAGGGTAAGGATCTGAGATCTCAGGGTCAGACCGTTGTCAATTTTAACCCCCAGATTCTTAGCTAACTGAGACGACCGCCCCGGAGGAGACATGTCGGCCGGCCACCATACCAGCCAGTCCGGATCGGATTGACAACCGAAGAAGAGCACCTCAGATTTGTCTGAGTTGTACTTGAGGCTGTTCAGTTGGAGCCATTTGAACACAGCCCCAAGGCACTCACGGATGCTCTCTCCATCAAAATCCTCTCCTTTCCGTCAGGTGAAGAGCAGCTGGGTGTCATCAGCGTAGGATACAATCTGGGCCCCGAAGGACTCGGCCAGAGCCGCCAGAGGGGTCATAAAGATATTGAAGAGAGTCGGGCTCAATACAGAGCCCTGTGGGACTCCGACTCCCAGTGGCGGCATCTCGGCAGAGCTAGAAGAGGCCCAGACCGTCTGTCGGCGGCAGGCCAAAAAAGATGTAAACCAGCTGAGCACCGTCCCCCTCAGACCGATCTCGTGAAGTCTGACGAGCAAATCCTCATGGGGACGGTGTTGAAAGCCGCCGACAAATCCAGCATGATCAGCATGGCTCTACCACCCAGGTCTAGCGTCTCCTTGATGGCCTCAGACACCTCCAGCAGGGCCGTCTCTGTGCTAAGATTGGGACGAAAGCCCGATTGAGTGGAATGGAGGAGATCGTGGGACTCCAAAAAATTGGAAAGCACGTTATGCACGTGCTTCTCCACGGTCTTGGCCAGGGCGGGGAGAAGAGAAATAGGCCTATAATTGGCCAAAACCTCGGGGGCCAAGCCGGGCTTCTTAATAAGGGGGATAACCATCGCTTGTTTCCAAGCCACAGGGACCACTCCCTGGCTCAGCGAGAGATTCAGAAGGGGGTTGACCAGTGGATTTACGACTGCCGCCATCTTCGCCAAAAATTTGGCCGGGCATGGATCGAGCGGCGATACGGATTTGAGATTGGCGAGAAGTGTCAGGGACGCAGCAGTTCAAATAGGCGGGAAGTCAGATAAGACTGGCCCTACAGACGCCGATGGAGTTAGACCAGCCTTAGAACAAAGGAAGGCCCCAGCCAGCCGCGGCGGAAAGGAATCTTGTATCAGCTTGATCTTGGTCGTAAAAAAGCATGCAAGATCCGATGCCCACGACTCTGTCGGAGCACTCTGGGCCGCATTCGACCGTGGGGCAGTGAATTCCCTAACGATCGAGAAGATCTCTTTGCAGGAGTTTGCAGCATCTTCAATCCTCCTCGCAAAGTAGCTCTTCTTCTCCAGGAAAATATCACGATGGTAAGCTTTAACCATGGTTCTGTATTCGAGTCTGGCGGCTGGATTATACTGCGCTCGCCATGCTCTTTCTGCCACCTTGCACTGCCTGCGGGAGGCAAGCAGCGCACCCGTGAACCAAGGTGCAGAGACCCGTTTAGGCAGTGAGTGGGGGGTCCTCAAAGGGGCCAGGTCGTTTAACCTCTCCACGAACCAGGCTTGCAAGGACTCCAGGTCCCTCTCCAAAACCCCTAAAAGAGGACAGGGATGTTCACCAGTTCCCCAGCAGACCCCATGCGACCGTCCAAATTCTTGGAATCACTTGACTTCTTCCTCCCCCCGCTTGTCAAACTACTCAATCTCTCCTTCTCCTCAGCGGTGGTCCCCACCTGTTGGAAATCTGCTTGGGTTTCACCCATCATCAAAAAACCCACATTGGACCCCAATAAACCAGAAAATTTCCGGCCTATTTCACTGCTCCCCTGGACGTCAAAACTGGCTGAAGCTCATGTCAACAAAATACTATCCCATCACATGCAGCAAAACCATGTCCTGGACCCTTCCCAAAACGGCTTCAGGCCAGGTCACAGCACTGAGTCGGCTCTGCTGACCACTACGGAACACCTTCGAGGTATCCTAGACGCCGGTCAAAGTGCCGCGCTGATCCTGTTGGATCTCAGCGCGGCCTTTGACACGGTCTCACACAACATCTTGCTGAAACGACTTGAGGCCATTGGGATTGGCGAATTAGCCCTTGAATGGTTCCAGTCCTTCTTAAAAGACAGGTCCTTTCAAGTCTCAGCCCCACCCTACATCTCTCAACCCCATTCCATCGGGCAAGGGGTCCCCCAGGGGTCGGCGCTTAGCCCATCCCTATTTAACCTATACGTTCAGCCTCTCGCAGTGGTGGCAAAAGAGTGGGACCTTACGCTGGTGTCGTACGCTGACGACACACAGCTGGTCATCACACTCTCAGAAGGTCCATCACCTTCGGCAACCAAATTCAGAGATGGCCTCGCAGCAGTCGCAAAGTGGATGACACTCAACTGCTTGCAGCTAAATGCCGGGAAAACGGAGGTCCTCCTCCTGGGAAAAAACCCCACCCTTTGGAACCATCATTGGTGGCCCTCTGTGCTTGGCCCCACCCCCGTGCCAAAAGATGTCGTCAAAAACCTAGGTGTCTGGCTCGACCCCTCACTTAACTTTCAGTCCCACACGAAGAAAGTGGCAGCTACGTGTGTGGGTCTCATGAGGAGCCTCAACCCCATACTTGGATTCTTTGACTCCAAAACCCGCCAACTCATTATACAATCTATGATTCTTGCCCGGCTGGATTATGCCAATGTCTTACTCTTGGGGGCAAAGAAAGCTGAACTAGCAAGACTGCAATGTATCCAGAACTCGGCCGCCAGAGCAGTGGTTGGTCTCCCACGTAGGTGCTCTGCCAGAGCCACCATCCGCAATTTGCACTGGCTGCCAATTGAATCTCGGATCCACTTTAAAACCCTGACCATGGCATTTAAAATTCTCAACTCTGAGTGTCCTGAACTCCTGCGCCCGCTTCTGGTACCATACACGCCCCAGCGCAACTTGCGCTCACTGGGACAACACCTCGTGATGGTCCCCCGAACTAAGCTCTGTAGACAGGGTGGACGTTCCTTCAAAGTCTTAGGGGCTAAGCTATGGAACTCCCTACCTCCGCACATCCGTACCCAAACCAATCTGATCGCTTTCCGAAAGGAACTCAAAACCATCTCTTCTCTGTCATCTAATTCCTCTGTTGGTTCCCCCCTCCCCTCAGGTACTGGTTAGGTCAGCGCCGGGACGCTCCGTTGCTGAGGCAGCTGTTTGCGCTTTAACAAATAAATAACATAACATAACATAACCTGCGACAACATTTCAGGGGTCACCCGTTGAAATGCCCTTGACGCAGGTCCCAACTGCCTGGGGGCACTACTCGGGGATTTCTTCCTAGCCGGTATGTAAAAATGTAATCAGACGATGGTCAGTCCATAGAACTGGCAGATGTGCCGTCACCTCTATAGGGGAGGAAGAAAATACCTGGTCCAAAGTATGGCCTTTGTCATGCGTTGGTTCAGAGAGGAAGGGAACTAGTCCCAGAGGAGCCGTGATATCAAATAATTTGATCACGTCAGAGTCCAGCGCATCGTCCATGTGAAAGTTAAAGTCACCGGCCAGGATGCAATGGTCCGCTCTCAAGCACAACACTGACATAGCGGACTGGAGCTCTTCGAAGAATGTACCCGCTGGACTAGGGGGTCTGTATACTAACAGTCCTTTCACTGACTGATGAGGCGCTAAGGATAGAGAAAATGCAAGGGATTCAGACCCTTTGATAGCCTCAGTAGGAATGATAGAACATCCAACGGAATTCCTCACCACAAGTGCTACCCTGCCGCCCCTTCCTTCCAATATATCCTGCCTATAGATGTTATAATCTGGCGGGATCGCAGAAGCGATATCGGTGTTGGAGGAAACTCCCAGCCAAGTCTCTGTAAGCATCAGGCACATCGGTTTTTCCGTGGTCAAGAGGTCAAAGATCTCCTGAGCGTGACTGCGCACTGACCTGGTGTTTAATAGCATACAAAGATGTTTCTCAGAAGCCGCCTCCCAATGAGGAGGTGTCCGCGAAACAATACCTGGCGACCAGCCGCATCCCGGGCATCTACACTTGCCCCTATAGTGACCAGGAAATACCTTACAACAACCAGGCGATACCTTCTGTAAGGACCGCAGATGCACAGAGGTATAACAGAGCATAATAGCTCTGAAAAAATAAAATATAACAAGCGACCGGGGACAGTCCTCCCGCCACTCCGACAGCCACCGAGATGCATACGGACACAGATGGGCAGGACTCTGGCACGACTCAGGCGCAGGGAAGGCGCGACCGCTACGCGTCACCGCTACGCGGAGAAGTGAGCTTTAAATAGTAGTCCCTGTGGACATCTGGAGCACTACACTGCTCACTAATGCACTTCCTGGCATTCACCCCACTCCAAGATGGCGCCCGTTCCTAGCCCACCACCCGGAACCGGGAACCGGACCCGCCAAATGCAGTGAAAAACTATTAAAGTGCAGGTAAGGGGCCCTAGAAGCTGTCCGCTAAAAACAGGGTTTAATAAACCTAAAATAAATAAAATAGAAAAACGGGAGGCTTTAAAAAGAGTAGCGCAATCAAACAGCGCCCAGCGTGATTGCAGTCTTCAGGTGTCTTCAGGTGTTATCAAAAAATTTAAGGTAAAAATTTTGATGTTTGCACGTTTACTACTATTTGGGACAACGGTTCAGTAAATAGCAATTGAAGCCATGCAATAAATGTTTTCCCCAGTCCCATGCGCTCTAGGACTGCGAACTTGTATGGCCATTCAACAGTGTTGAAGGCCATACAAGCATCTAATGACAATATTGCTGCGTCTTCTTGAATGTAGTCCTCCAACCTAAAACACCATTCAACTGCCTCAGGTTGAGAGCAGTAATGAGCCCCGGCATAAATCCAGACTGGTCCAGATGCACAAGCTTGACCACCACTGGGATCAGTCGCTGAGCAAGGACCTTAGCCAGAATTTTAACCTCCGCATTTAGGAGGGAAATTGGCCTGTAGGAGGAGCACCCCTCCGCTGGGTTGTCCTTCTTATGTATGATCACAATCGATGCTAGTCTCTGATCTCTGGGTAGTATACCTATATGTCTACTCTCTTCATAGATATTAAGGAGGTGAGGCACCACCTGGGTCGAGGTTAACTTGAGGAGCTCAATTGGGATACCATTTGGCCCCGTGGCCTTACCAGACTGTATGCTCTGTTTATAGCTGCAACTGTTTCCTCCTTCATGAGATCGTCTTTGAGCGATTGCCTGTCCTCATTTGAAGGTTCTGAATCTGGTTATCTGGTAATAACTCTCTGCATTCCCCTGCCATGCCTGACTCCTCCCGGAAGTAGAGATGCATGTATTGGGCCACAGAGGCCTCTGCAATTTCCTGAGGTTCACGCCGCCATTCCCCCCCACTCCCCGTATGATCATTACCCATCTATCCGCCTTTTTCCGTTTATCCAGCGAGGCGAGTAATGATCCTGCTCTGTCTCCAAGTTCATAGACTCTATGATGCATTGACCTAAGTCTGCCTCTTGCCGTTTCTGTCAATAGATTTCTATACTCTTGACGCTTTACATCTAATGTGTGTGTGGTGTCTTCGTCTGCCAAGGAGGTGGGGGACTGTTCCAGAAGCAATGTGTCTTGCTCCAATGTTTCTAGTTTTGCCTTCTTCTCATTCCTATGTCCGACCATGAGAGAGAGTGCCTGCCCCTTTAAGACTGTATTGTAGGCTGCCCAGATAGTCCGGGGAGACTGAACTGACACCACATTTTCCTTAAAATAACATTCAGTGGATTTAACAATGCTGGCTTTAATATGTGGAATTGTGAGTTACCGTGGCCTGATCTAAATAGATCTACACGTGGATGTCATACTCAGACTGTATTTTGCCCATAGTGGTGTGTGGTCTGAAATCCCAATAGCCAAGTTTTTGACATCCGTGAAGTATTGTTTGTCCTCTGCTACAGTAAGGATGTGGTCCATTCGAGACAGGTATTATGTGCCCCCAAGTAGAATGTGAATAGCTTTGTTTCAGGGTGGGCTACACGACACAAATATACTAGACCAACGGCGGTCATGAATTCAGCCATAGTATTTTCGGGTGTCTGTAGTGGCTCTTGGTGGGAACTATCCAGCTGATCACTGAAGTCATATTTAAATCTCCTCCTATCACTAGTGTCCCTTCAGGGAAATCTAGAGTCATTTTACTCATGTCAGGTAGTGCCACATTATGTAATGCAGTGGGTATAGAGGCCGGCATGATGCTGACCCTTCTACCCTCCCAGGATCCGGTCACCCCTGCAAATCTGCCCTGTTTATCCGTATGAATGCCGGACACTGTGAATGGGAATTGTTTAGGCATCAGTATGCCTGCCCCCCCCCTGGCTCCTGAGGTAACCCTTGCATAAACAATGAGCTTGTAACCCCATCTGTTAAGTGCCTCACAGGTATTCCCTACGTGGTGGGTTTCCTGAAGCAGGACCACGTCTGGAGCCTGCCTTTTAATGTATTGAAGCACTATAGCTCTTTTGAGTTTGTCCCCTAGGCCTTTAACGTTCATTTGAAATTACGTTTCTGCCCTCCCCTCCTTCGCAGGCATGTCTGTCACCTGTGTATTTTCAGTGGCTGTTCATGTGATCCTTACTCGAGAAGCGATAGGTTAATCAGCCCATTATGTGGACACGGTTAACTTGTGTCTTAAGCTGCATATGCAACATTTTAATCTGTGATAAAAGGTGGGGTCCCTGAAGTGTTATTAGTGAACTATAATGCTGTTGCAAATGAACAATATAACATAAATTACAACAAACATCCTCCTATAAAAATACCCCCATCCCTCCCTCCCTACATGAAGGTTTCAGAAATGCCTGCCTCCCCAAATTTGCATAGTGCCTGTCACCCACCCTTCCCTGTACAGAGGAGCCATGTGCCAGACCTCCCCTCCGCCCACCCCCAACTTTTACTGGACAGTTTATTACAATGACTGCTTGAGTGTAGTCATTGATATACTCAGCCGTCTCTTCTTCTGTGATATGTCAGCAGCTACCCCAGTTCTTGTCAAAAGACAGCACAGCAAGCCATATTTACAGTTCTCGTATATCTATAAGGCAACCCACGTGTTCCAGAAAGCCATGCTTCATTAGCCTTGGCAGACATCTCAGTGTCTCATGGGCCCAGAGCGAGTCAAACCAACAAATGCAGATCTTGCTATGCTAGCTGGTGAGCTAATCTTTGTGATTGACTGGGTTCCTCTCTTCTTGACTAGGATCCTGTCATTTCTGCATCTTCCACAGTCGCCATACTCATCTATCTGGGTTATCCAGATCGCCTATTCTCCGCCATCCCTCCAGTCACTCCCAGACATTCCCCAGCTGGGTGAAAAACCTCCTTCTATCTTCTGCCTCAATCTTTGGCTGGAAATAACATTGCATACTTCAACTCCTTCTCTCTGAGGGCTTTTTAGCCTCTGTCTCTGAACCTTTATTGTGAAGTCAGGAAACAATGTTATTGTACTATTTCCGAACATAAGAGGTGGTGCGCTACGAGCATAATGTCCAATGAAGGATTGAATAATGAGAAAATTAGGAATGAGGCACCAGTTTTATTGATTTGTTTATTTAAGGCAGTTCAGTGAGAGAGGGAACGAAGGGTTGGAGAGGGGAGGGGGATAAGGAGATTGCTTGCTGCTTGTTTAGCAGGGTTTAACATGAAGGAAATCACGGGAATTGTGGAGTTAAGTAGTTGGTAGCAGTTTTGGGAGCATGGTGAGTTACTTAGGATTATGTTCAAGTAGCTGAGGCCAGCATGGAACAACTAGCTGAGTTGTTTTTATTTTTTACTGAAAGTGTCTAAAACAATACAATTGGTGTCTTAAGATGATATTGGATAAAATTGGAAGATATGGATTAAAGGGGTAAGTTTCCCATATCACAGTGCGGCAGTTGGGGCGCATAAAAGCGCCCTAAGATATATTGATCATATAAGCTGTGCGCTGGGGCGGTACTCAGCAACTGTTTCGCACGCAATAAAGGATGACATAAGACTTGAAGAATGAATCTATACAAGGGAAGGAGTACATTCTCTACACATTTTCCTTACTTTTAGAAAGTAGACATTTTCTTGTTTCACCATTCTGTGTGCCTCTGCTGGTTTGTGTATTCACTGTCTGGTTTTGGAGTGACAAGGTCTGGGGATGTGCATTCACTGTAGACAACCACCGGGGGTGGTTGTCTACAGCTCTACCTAGGCAGTGTCTCCTCTGCAAAATGCTGTCTCCAACTCCTGTAGTGATAATGCACCAGCGAGGACCGTACTGGTTTGGACAGAACTTAGAGACCCTTACCACCATGAGAACAAATCTAGAATGGGGTATAAGGATTAGGCCTTAAACCCCAGGGAATTAGATCACTTCTGGACTCAAGGGGAACCTCTGCCAAGGAGAAGAGCTGGAGAGCTATTAGGAGGAGTACTCCCCTTTGCTGTGTGTGCTTTGCTGGGTTGGCCTGCAGTTGCTGCTTCTGCTAAGGAAAGGACAAAAACTGGCACTTTGCTCTGAACCTTCTTTAAGAAGAATCTCCAAGGGCTTGTGTGTGCTGGCCTCCTGTTCGTAAGTCTCAGGGACACAAAGACTTCACCTGCAACCCACTGATCTGCACCTGGACATCTCTGTGGACTCCTGTATTCAAAAGTGAACCAATTCCAGTTCCTTGGCCCTGAGAATTGTGTGGTTGGTGCTGCAGAGCAAGCAAAACAACTCCGACGCAGTCAGCGATGCCGGCAGTGATGCCGCAACCTGCACCGAGGCCGGGGACACTACTCGTAAAGTGCACAAGGCATCACCCGCCTACATCAAAGCTCCACCACTCTTCGACGCTTGCCAAGGACTGCTGTTATGGGCCTTCCTGATGCTCACATCGCACCGACGCGTCACCACAAGTGCCTGCATCCCGTTATCGTGGAGCCGCTAACAGACAAGGGTGATTTAATGAACCCTTCGACTTTGCATTGCCTCACCAGAACCGACGCCTCACTGCTGATGGCACCTAACTTCCTCTGTCCTGGATTCGACACCTCGCCTCATCGTGGAAACGACACCTCGCCTTTCCTGTGGGAATCAGGGAACTAGCCTCAACCTCAGAACTGCCACCTCACCTCCACAATGCTTTGGATCGTTCCTACACTTCATTTTCCAAGGTACAGTTGTGTGGGGTTCCGTGTAACTCCGTGCCTGATGCTGTGATCAGCACTGTCCTTTGGATTTATGCCTGTCTGACATCGTAATAGCACCAGTGTGAGTTATTTTTTGCTTCGACTGGTACTATTTTTTAAGTAACTGTTCTAAAGTGATATTATGATACACATATGTTTGATTTTTTGTCGTTTTGGTCTTGTTTGGTTTAGATAAACATACTTTATTTTTCTAAACTGGTGTGATGTCCATTTGTGGTGTTTTCACTGTGTTACTGTGTGTTTTGAAAACAAATACTTAACACATTGCCTTTGGAATAAGCCTGATCTGCTCGTGCCAAGCTACCAACAGGGTGAGCAAGGGTTATCAAAAGTGTGTGTCCCCCTTATCCTGATTAGACGCAAGGGACCCTACTTTGACAAAGTTGCATACTTCTGCCAATAAGTGACCCCCATTTCTAGGTATACACCTGTTACAACGCATTTGTTACTCCGCACTACCATTACAACGCGACTTTTACAACGCATACCATTACAACGCATTGCGCTGGGGGCGCTCTAGGATAGGGAATAAGTATAATTTACTATCCAACACCTTCCCTAGGGTCCACGGGGACTGGAGTTAGAATAGTAAATTATACTTACCACTATCCAGCACCTCAAAGCGCTATGCGTTGTAATGGTATGCGTTGTAATGGTCGCGTTGTAACAGTAGGTAGTTGTAACGGTATGCGTTGTAACATGGTACATCCCCATTTCTAACATTGGTGGTTATCGGTGAGGATTGAACTTGTATTTGTACTTTACCAACAGTAATTGGTGTCCATAACTAGTTTAGTACAGACCACAAGGCAACCACATACTGTGTTCTTTTTGGTTCTAGTTTTGACTGACCCTTGAAGTATCCATGCACCATGTCTCTAAATGTCCCTACTTGGACAAATGAGCGCACCTCTGCCACTTAGAGACTCCCATTTATAACAACAATCAACTATTATTTAAATATACACCATAATAGACATGCAAAAACATTTGGGGGTGACCCTGCAATAAGGGTCATTTCCAAAAAATGACCTTTGACTGTGAACTCCTCCACAAAGGCTGTCAAAAAGTAACTTCTGTATCCATGACCTCTGGTTTGCACCCAGCTTTCGTGGTTTCGTCCATAGACTCCTATGCCCTGCAATAGCTGCATGAACTAATAAAGAAGCCCAAAAGTTGTCAAATGTTACTTCAGATAAGAACTGACACAAAAGTTCAATTTGGGCCAAAATATGAGTGGCGGCACCAGTTTCCTGAATGCAGTCATATAATTTCTGAAAGTCTTTCAGAAGTGCCTGAGTGGTATACGTAGCATACATGCTAGCTATCATGCCAAAGTTCAAAGCTGCATATGAATATTTTTAGAGTAGATTCCACTTTCATGTACACAACATCTGAAAATGTTGACTCTTCTGATTATAAGCAAGAAGTCGCCATGGATTACATTACTGTGTTGACCTTTAGGACCTTGGGAAAGTTGTCAGAACATTCTTCTATCAGGTACCTCTTATTAAAAAAAACATGGAATATTGGATTTATCAATATCCTTCAATTCTTTGGTAATGATATCCTTAAAAACCAACATGTTATGGGAAATCATCAGTAGGAGAGGCAGTGTACTGAGCATAGATATCCTCTATATCCTGTGTTTTTTTCTGGCATGCCCAGCACATCATGATCATGAATATGATTCAATAAATCTTGATAATTCTTCCTTTGGACACATTTACTATTGATCATTTTCTGGTTCATTATCGGAATAAACCTGCTGTCTCTTATGCTGAGGCTCATGTAATTCTTTTCCTACTGTTTATTTAATTAGCTGCTGGAGGTCAGTTCTGTACATTTGGATGCTTTCCTCCTCCTGTTTCTCAACATTATGTTACTTCTGCAGCCTTTTATCCTGCATTGTAATTGCAGCCACATAGGAATTGCTGCTTCCATATTTATGCTGATTGCTAGGTAATCAAATCTCAGCTTACTAGAGATCTGGGACCGAGAAACTGGTATGCAGCCTTTCTGGAAGAGTATGTGTATTTTGCATCTTCACCAAGGGTCAGATGCTAGGACAGCTCCCAAACGTGCTGCTAGCAATGAAGAAACTCCCTTCCCCAGCTATGCACAGGTGGTGCACAACAACCGCTCACCATGCAGAATGGTAAGAATAATGGAAAACAAGGCAATACAAACATAAATCAAAGTGTGTCTCTTTCGGGTCCGATGAACAAGTAAATGATCAGGAGGAGGGAGGGGGCAGGAGCCACTTTGCAGGAGGAGTATTAAAAACAGACATAGGACCAGCATGCACTGTGTCTGTCTGGGGTGGGCCGACTCAACTAATAAAGCTGGGAAGAGGAGGATCTCTTGAGGGAATAGTATAATCCACCCATTTTAACTGAAAACGGTCAATTACACCAGAGTTTTAGATGTTTTCATAAATTCACAAAATGTAATTACTATAGAGATTTCAGAATGCAGTTACACCAAGAAAAACTCAGAGTTAAAAGAAGGGGCAGAGAGTAAGGGGTTAAAGGTGGGGGCAGGCGATAGAGAGCAGCGAGTGTGTGTATATATTTAATTCAATTCACAGTTGCTTTATTCGAGATTTAAAAACACTCATAAAAGCATAGACATTAAAACATTCCATTTGATAGTATCAATCCAGTTAAATTAACCTTGACTGGCTGGCACAAATACTGAAAAAGAAACAACTTAAAACAGATTAATACTATTACACTTTTAAAACAATCTCTAAGATCATGTCTTTGTGAAAATAGTATGGACTCAGTTATATATACAAAGCACTGGTTCAATTCATTTTTAACAATTCTAAAATCATTACAATACTACATGGGATTGATTTAATCACGGAAGAGATTTTTTACTAATCGCCTAGACCCAACCGAGATATTTTGCAACTGCATATGAAATAACAGGTAATGTACTGGTGCAAATTAACCTTAATGCCACCGTACTATCCCTTGTGCCTAGAAGTCTACAAACTGCTTTTAACCAGACTCGTCTCGGGATGGTATAAGCTTTACACACAAAGAGAAGATGGTCGAGAGACTCTTTATTAGTCTTACAGACCGGGCACAAGTTGGAACTGGCAGAGGCCCACCTTCCTGTTAGCGATCTTATTGGAAGGGACCCTGCTCTAAGCTGGAAAAGAGCTTTATATCTCCTGGCTTTGTGATACCATCCCAATATGGCTCTAACTTAGGCACAACTTTGCACTCAAGAAAACGACCCTCCATTGAGGAGGGAACAGCAGTATTCTAGTCTCTATACACAATCATTTCCCAGTATTTTTCTTTTAGCGTAACCTTCGAGGGGAAAGGGGCTACTTCTGGGTTCTCCCACAACCCCTTCATGCCCATTTCCACTAGATTTTTGGAAAGATCCTTTAACCAGGATATCTTATGAAAGTGATCGTTTTTGATTACATCCAAAAAACCCTGGGCATAAAGGGCGAGTTCGGGGGTTATCCATAGCCGTCGCCAATATAATAATGGGCGCAATCTAGCCATATCTACCAAGGCTTTCCTGCCTAGATCATACCGAAGTGGTTTCATAGGTGTACTTTTGGGTAGATTAGTAAGATTAAGCAAAAATGTATTCTCAACAAGTGTTAGGGGTAACAGATTGTCATACCCTCATATCTCGGCACCATATAGTGCGGAGCTTAGGGCTTTTGCCTCATACACTTGAAGAGCTGGCTGGATTGGCTTGGTCATGGATTTCTTGTGCTCAACAAGTACTGCTCCCGCATTTTGGCGGAGTTTCAAGGCCGCCATATCAAGATGTTTCCCCCACTTAATATCCTTGGCCACATGTATGCCCAGGTACACAAAATCTGGGACCATATCCAGTTTTAACCCAATCATATAAAAATTCCCTTTAAAACTTTTGTGTGGGTTAAACACCATGAGCCAGATTCACAGAATTAACTTAAGACTAAATCCTAAACTTACTACTATTTGGTATTCACAGAATACACTTACTACTTTCAGGATTCACAGAGTGAACTTACTACTTTCGGGATTCACAGAATTAACTTACTACTTCAGGTATTCACAGAATAGATTTAAGACTACTAACTTTACGTCCGCCTCCGGGCCGTAAGCTCCGCCCCAAGCCAGAAACTCCGCCTCCGGGCCGGAATTTCCGCCCCGAGTGCGGACGTAAAGTTAGTAGTCTTAAATCTCTTCTGTGAATACCGAAAGTAGTAAGTTAATTCTGTGAATCCCAAAAGTAGTAAGTTCACTTTGTGAATCCCAAAAGTAGTAAGTGCATTCTGTAAATACCAAATAGTAATAAGTTTAGGATTTACTCTTAAGTTCATTCTGTGAATCGGGCCCCATAAGTTTGGTTTTTTCCACGTTTACCTCCAAGCCATAGTCACTGCAAAAGTCCTCAAATATATTCAGCGCTCGCTGTAGGCCACTAGGAGTTTTTGACACAATAAGGGTGTCTTCAGCAAATAACAAAATCTGAGTTTTCAGTCCGGCCAGAGTGGGGGCATCTACAGATTCAGACAGCATGCGCCCAACTATCCCATTAATATATAATGAAAAGAGTGTGGGGGCCATGGAGCAGCCTTGGCGGACCCGACGCTCCACAGGAAATTCAGGAGTGACTTGACCGTGGCCCCCCATTGGATTTTTGCATAATTTGTCTCATGTAATCTCATAACTAAGGTAAGGATATCTGATGGCATTCCTAAACTATTCAATACACTCCACAACTTTTTCCGTGGTATTAAGTTGAAGGCTGCTCGCAAGTCAATAAAAGCAGCATAAATGCTACCTTTCCCCAATAATACTGTTTTCCAATGTAACAAAATAAAACAGAAGATCTGATCGGTGGTACTCGTTGATTTGCGAAAACCAGCCTGAAATGTGGACAGGATATTTTCTTTTTCCACCCAGTGTAAAATGTTATCTAGAATCATTTTCCCAATCACCTTTTGTATTGTATCAAGTAGGCTGATACACCTATAATTCCCAGCCTGCGTTCTATCACCCTTCTTATATATGGGGATTATTACGCCCCCTGCCAAGACCCTGGTACAGGAGCTCCCAGGGCCACAGCGTTGGCCAACCTCAAGATATAGCGATCCCAGGGCATTTCATTTTGGAGAAAAACATCCGCTGGGACCCCATCGGGACCCGGTGCTTTTCCCCTTGAAACTGCTTTCAATGCCAGTTGGACATCACCAATAGTGAAAGGTGGTTCTACACTAAGGGTATTATTTATTGGGTCCCAAGCCTGTCTTCACGGGTGCAAGCATTTTGTGGGCCAAAGTGCTCTACCCAACTTTTCTGCGTTACATATTTACCTGGGGGTTCAGGGGGACTTCCTTTCCCCCACTTAAAAATATTCCAAAAAAAGTTTGGAATCCTTGGAGGTGCTGGCTGACTTAAGGGCCTGCCAATGTTGCTTTTCCCATAATTTTTTTGCCAAAAGATGGTTTCCTTATAAATATGTCTGGCAAGTCTTACCGCATTAGGGTCTCTGTTCTTTAATGCTGCCCCAAGAGATGTTCTTGCCACTCTGCAAGCTTTGTTATACCATCCCACTCTTGACGTGTGCTTTTTTTTACTTGCTGACTTAGATGCTATCTTGAAAAAAGGTCCCTTATAGTTTCAAAGAATTTCTTGTGGAGAACAGTAATTTGCCACAGATCGTCCCCTAGACCCTGGGCGCTAGCCATGGCAGTAGTGGTCTTGATCAATTCCTCATTTATGTGTTCCAACACCTTTTCTTGGATCATTACAAGTCCCCACCTAACCCGCCTCATATCATTTGTCGGGACAATCTCAAATAAAGCATGCTCAGCCCCATTCAGCCCCACTTCCTCTTGCCCCCACAATCTGTGAGTAGTGCACAGGGGATTATGGTAGCCCTCCTGCCTTTCCACAACCTTCATATCATTAATGAGGTGCCAGATTGAGAGATTACAAATAACGTAATCAATCCTACTCCTCGAGCAGCCATTGTCAAAGGTGCGTTCCCCTTGTCCATCGCTCGGGGTTCTCCTGTTCAATGCTCTGAGCCCTCTCTCACAGCATATCCCCTTCATTTGGATGATGTCATCTGACCATTTATAAATTGGTTTTAGATCTAGGTTAGGGATCCCCTACTGGGAGTCCTCTTCGTCTCCTGCTCGCCAATCACCAATTACAAGTGGCTTGTAGGTCATATTTAGGTCACCGGCTATGACTATGCTGTTTTCGCCAGGCAGTGTCCCTATCAGAAAGTCCAGGGCCGCCAGAACCTGGGATTTAGCCCCCCCATCCCTCGAGCGTATAGGTTATAGATATCAGGATACCCAAGGGGCCCAAGGAAAGCCTAATCAGCGGAATATCCCTATTTTTAGTCTGTAGTTCGGTAACTCTATCGAAGATGTCTTGGCGTACCCAAGCCGTTAACCCCCCCTTTCGGTCGGCCCTTGGGACCCTTAGTAGCAGGCACAGAAAAGTTCAAGAACCTCTGAAGAAACTGGGGATCAAATGCCCAGGTCTCCTGGTGTGGAAAATGACAAATGTATATGTACATAAGCGGCGTTCATTTGTGTTCACCATACCCCTTGCTGTAAGCAGAACGAGTACCGCGAAGCATTGACCGCATCCTCCCGCCAGCATAGACCCATGCACGCACATGCACAACAGCCATTTTAGGCACCTAGGCCTCTCTGCCCGGACTCGCACACAAATATGCACGGCAGCCATTTTAGGCACCATGGTCTCCCGGCTCACGATAAATCGTCATCACGTTCCCCTGGCGCTGCAAGCACCCCCCCGCGCACTCTGGCTGCCCCTGCTCTCTCATGCACGGGTCATAAGACCTCTCCTTCTGCGCGACTCTGCCCCTGGGAATCACACCCCGCGCCTGACCAACACCTCCCTTCCTTTCATGAATACCCCTCCTTTGATGACCCCTTCCTCTGAGCCCGATTGTCTGCACAGACCCCTGGTCATCACTTAGCCTGAGGATACAGTTTATTGCCCCTTACTGTATGGAATCGCCCCTCTTCAAAGGAGCTACAGTTGACCATGACCCCTCCATCCCCTGAGATCCAATCAGGCGCACACATTCCAAGAATCAGCGAAATATCCAGCTGTGTGACGGCCATCTCCTACTGTATGTGGGGTGGGGACCTCTACAATAGATATGTGTGGGAAGGGGCCTGAAGCGGGAATTCCGGGGATGTCTTTTCGTACTTCAAAGTGTCTTTATTGCAATAAGGAATGTTTGTACATCATAAACCTGTGTATAAAAGACGAAGTCTCAGAGAAACTTGTTAGAGCACCTCTTGAAGACATTGTGTGTGTGTCCGAAATGACAGGCTCTCCTCATGAGAAATAAATTCGGTTCTTGCGTTCCTGCTTCCAGCGCCCGTCTCTTTATTTGATAACAGTTCAAGATGGGAACTAAGAGGCGTCTTGTGCCAGCAGCCTGGGGCATCTGGGCTAATTTTCCTCAATTGGCGTCCCAACGCGGGGCCCATCAGCGACATAAGGTCCGGTAAGAGAGGTCCAGACGATGGGGTGAACATCTAAACAATTGGAGTATACCTGCCTTGAGAGGGCCCTCGTCCGGCTGCCGATTGAATGAACTTCACCGATTCCGAACGGACCTCTCTCAAGCGACCTACTGTCCTGACTGGGATCCCACAGGAATGCTGCTGTAAAAACATGGAGTAAGAGAACGATTGGGCGCTGGAAAAGGAAGGCGAAGAACTGACCACACGGTCCGGTCCGGGTAAGGTTAAGTAGGACGTCTTTTACGTCTGATTGGTAGGATGGCTTTATCCATCTGATTGATTGATTGATTGTTTGTATTGGAATCGGTATTTAAATACTGGTATTGTTTATTGATTGGTTCATTTAGCCTTGGGTGCTACTTGAAGTATTGGTTCTCTTTGAGACATTCTCTGTTTGCAAACAGCGAAGAATAGGAACGTTCCTCTCTCTTTGCAAATAGTGAAGGATAGGTAATGCAGACTTTTGTCCCCTATTGTAATCCGTCATGCCTGTTTTTCTCCCCACTGATTGATTGATTGTCTGGACATTTTATTGTTCAAGGAATAGTTCGTTCGAGGCATTCTCTGTTTGCAAATAACGTAGAATAGAAATATTCTGTCTAAACTTTGCAAGTAGTGAAGGGTAGGTAATGCGGACCTTTGTCTCCCGTTGTAATCTGTCATGCCTATCTACTCCCCACTGATTGATAAACTAGTTCCACCCAGACCATTTATTAGAGGTAGATCATCTGGCTCAACCGGAGGGCACCCCTAATAAAAAGGACATATGTAAAATATATGAAGTAATCACCGTATCCTGTTAACAGAAACTTTAGCATGAAACACACTAAAAAAGGAAGGAAAAAGAAATCGAGCCAAATCAGTAGGCCGCTGATGAGTTTTCGACTTCGCTAAAAATAAGAAACGTTAGAAATAGCCCGCAATAAGAAACATGAAAGTGGTGAGAGAAGCCAAGCTTGACATCACGGCAGCCACGAGGTAGCTAGGCTCCGCCGCCCCTCACTGCTCCAAACATGTCTGTCCCACCGCCCGCCAAGCCCAATAATGACAACATAAGAATAGACCAGAACCAATAGATACCTACCCCCCGATCCGGAAGCTCCCGAAGTGCAGCAGGTTCACGGCTACGCCCATCCGGAAGACGAGGCCTTCGGCACGTGTAGGGCTGGTCCTGCTGGCAGCCGTCGGCCGGGGAGGTCGTCGCGTAAGGTGGGCCAGGAGAGGAGCCGAGGCCGACGGGGTCCCTTGTCCCATCCTCTTCTTTCTTCAATAATGGCTGTGACAACGGGGGGGATGTCTTGCACATGCCACCGACCCCCCCTCCCCTCGTACCTCCTGGTCTGGCCCCGGCTTGGTATGAGCTCCCCGTTCTCTCCTGAAGCGGCGCCCTGCAGGCCACGGGGGGGATGTCTTGCCTCTGCCTCCGACCCCCCCCTCTCTTATCGCCTGGTCCGACCATCACAGATGTCGGAGCCGGGAAATGGTGTGGGGTGCGCTGGGAGGGAGAGGCGGCGCCGACGAGCCTCTCCCACCTCCCCAGTGGAGGCCCCAGCTGCACCCCCAATGCTCCACTCAACCGACAAGGGTTCCTGTCATACAGCGGCGCTTCGCCCAAAACCGGCGCTGCACCCACCAGTTGAATTATGGCCACTCTGGCGGTACGGCACGTCCTGTGACCAGAAGTGTTCTCCTCGACTTTGAAGATTCTATGAGAGCCGCGGGGGGCCCCCGACCCCCGCGGGCGCCCCCGTCCCCCGATGGGAAATGACTGCCATGATCGCCCACGGAACGACCACGACGTAGCCACGAGACGTCGGCGCACTCATGCCGGCGCCAGCCTCAGTTTTGAATGACCAAAATCCTGCAGACTACCAACTTGATCAGTTCCGGTGGAGCACCAGTATGACCCGGTAGGAAAGACTTTTTCCCTCCCCCCCCTTGATTGACAGTCCATGTTTCCAGTCTCTTCAGTCGCCATTAACGGAACCTTTTTGGACTGTCGAAAATGGTTCTGATCTGACCACGAGTTGGTGGAGACATTTTGACTATACTTGGACCTTCCTGACCTCACCCAAAATGGCGCCGGTACAAGTGAAACTTGCAACTCCCTGTTGTGTTCCGGTTGCTCAGCCTTGCTATCATGAGACATGTATGCAGTTTCCAGCACATGGCGGGAGGGGATGGATATTGATTATATGTTCGGACAATAAATTGATATGGGATGGACATTGACTAAACGTTCGGACAATGAAGTGATATTAAGTTCTAATGCATCCTTGATTACTGTATTATTGAAAGTTCGAATCTTTGTATCTGCCCACAATGAATTTTCAAAATGATTTTATTGCACTTTTCGCACTTTTATCATGAAATCAACGACCACTGACTCCGTTATGTTTTCCGCAAATAAAATATCCCCTCATGTACATTTCAAGTCTGCTCCGTGGCCGGTCCACAGGGTTGTAGGCCCGTATTTGTGCACCAACATTTTTTAATTAAAGGTTTTTGAAAAAGCAAACGTAGTTGTAGCACTTAGATTGGTAAGTTTCGAATAAATGGCCACTGTCTCCGATATAAGTAAAATACAGGTGAAATGAAGCCGCTCGATTAATTAAGGGTTAAAAAGTATAGTACACAGAAATATTGCAAATATGAATGGTCCAGGTTTGTTGTATGTGTTTTTCATTTTTGTGCAGCATAAAGCAATCTATAAAGGCCCTGGTATTTAGCCTCTACTTTATATGCCACATGTATCAGGGAAGTTGTTTTAGATGCCCTAAACCACTCCGAAGGAAATGCCACCCAGCCCCTCTCGTTTTCGTGCCTGACAGACAAAAACGAGCCTGTACCACTGTAGACCATCCCTCTTCCTCGGAGGGGAACACGAGCTCACCCCCCCCACTTTACACCGACTGCCCTCTGTCTTGACCCTTCCCTGCACGCGATCCGTAATGCCACACTCGGGCGATCTATGCAATACACAATCCATCAATAATTATCTCTCCCACACTGCTGGTCCCTCTGGGCTTAAACGCCGAGATGGTAGGGACTGCATCCCACGGAGAACAGGTCGAGTATGTGGTAAGTAAAAGCATTTTCGGGTTTTTGCGCGCTGATGTGTTTTAAAACGCTGCCCCCACCCCCTTCTTCTTGCCTTCTTTCTGCAGGTCACATCGGAACGTCGACTAAAGTACGGAAAAGACCTAAGCAACACGTCATGGTCCCGCGCGGAAGTCAGGCTAGCACTACGAAATTGTATTTTATCTATGGGGACTGCCCCTGAGAACGTGACGAATTTGAGTGATCTGAATGCACGCGTGCATGCTGATGTGTATGGCTCGCCCGAATATACGTTGCACACGTCTGGATTGATGAGGGAAATGTCCTTTTTTGTATAAACTTAAGTGATAATCGAACGACCGATGGAATGGGGAAAAGGGGTTTGAACATGGTGCCTATACAGCCAACGATAAGAAAGAAGAAAAAGGTAAAAAGAGCTCAGCCCCCAGATGAATTAAGTAGGTTACTAAGGATGCGCAGCATGCAGGAAGAGACATTTTTGGCCAACAACTGTTTTATGTTTTGTCTTGGATTTTTGTGTATAATACATGTACTGTCTCCCCCGCCTGAGTTTGTGTTTACGTAATGTATGGATCTACGTCGTCCCTCTGCCTGTGTTTCCGTATTACTTGACCCCTGCTGTTCTGTGTTGTGTGCGCACTAAATGGCCTAATATTGTACACGTCTCTCTCTCTCTCTCTCTCTCTCCCTCTCTCTCCATGTCGCACGTGTACCGAATGGTTCGTTTAGAGTGCGGACGACTCTCTCTCTCTCTCTGAGGGTCCCCCTGTTCCCTCTTCCCTTGTGTGGTAACGTTGTGCCCCACCGGCACAAACCTAATTGGGTCTCTTCGAACACAAAGGTGTTCGGCAAAATTGACAGGAACTAAAACGATTGTAACTTGCCATATTACTACCTCTCCTTTCTGCAAAACGATGGAACCCGAGTTGGTAATGGAGGAAAGGACAGGTAAGACGACTGATGTCCCCTAATCTGTCCTTTTATAGGGGGACTATATGTCAATGGCCTTCTGTTTTTCAGTTCGTTAGAAACGCAATCCCCAATGCCCAGATTGCCCCACCCCTCTGCACCCAAGTACGAATGTCCAAAACAGCCTCGTTCCTCCCGATTGACCCCAGCTCCTTGTCACAAAGTATAACTGGTGACCCTGGTTAACTGTTGCCCCCCTCCCGGAGAAAAGAATGTTTAGCCTCTGTCCCCCTCTCACGATGATAACACTCCCCCCTGTTTGCAAGAGTTAGCCAACCCTGAAGGGAAATGTAAGACTGTCAGGACTTGGGTTAGAAAGGCGAGTCTCTACCGAAGGACTCGATTTTGAGTTTGATAGAATACACTGTCGATAGGAGTCTGACTTCTCTCCACATACGTCACAAATGAACGCCAAATTGCTTACGAATTCAGTGGAAATGCCCTCCTACATACTCCATAGTGATGACTTCTGACCGTGACCGATGAACCTATCCCCCAACTACTTAGGATTGGGGGCGGAATTGAAATGTATAAATGTCTTCTCCTGCCAGTTTTCTAAAACTTGTTTTGTACCCATTCAAAGATATATAACCACCGGAGGAGAGGGGCTGGACGTGACGCACAGCCTGGCCACAGATCATGAAGCACATGTGACCTCGACCAAAGGTGGAGCCGCAGAGCAACGAGACGCGGGACGAGGCACCACTTTCAAGCACGGAAAATGAAAGGATGAAGGGCTGCCTTGAAGCCCTCAGTTTGCTGACCCACTTGTGCCAAAAGTCCCCCACCCCTCTGAGCCCGATCAATGGGCCTCTCTGCTTGTCATCCTTTGCTCCCTTGGTTTGCTTCAAAGATCTGATCCCACTCCACCCTCTCTTCTCTCGACTATCCAACAACACCCCCCTTTTCCCACATGAATTTTTGACTCAGAAAAGAAGAACAGCATTTAGGTAGAATAGGGTTTGCCACGGAAGGAGAAGGAAATGCAGACGCCCAGCATGAGGCACCCCTAAAAAGATTAGTTAGGAAACAGGACTGTGGTCTAACAGCAGTGGACAGATCGCACCCTGCAACGTGTAAAGGTTGGATCCGAGCTGAACCTATAACTCCACCGCCAGTGCTCAACAGCGCCAACGGAAGAAGACGGACTACTAGAGCCTACCAGTGATGGCTCGCTTCTAAAAAGACACTGTGACGAAGACACCCCCCCCTTTTTTTCCCTTTGACTGATTGCTTGTATTGAACTGAAATCCTCTCTCAACCACTTTGTATTGCTTCCAACATGTTTTTTCGGTCACTTTTTACTGTACGTTCATACCACCGGAGAGAAAGTCAGAACATGATTCTATAATGTGTTGGAACTTTTTATTGACCCCGACTGAGTATTATACCGATCTCTAGGCTTGCATGTATAATCCAGCAAATGTAAAACTCATATGTACTGCATCTCGTCAATTGCATCGACTATACATGGTTATACGCAATCCCCCAGTATTTACAAACGCTATTTCATTGACCACACATGGCTATATGTACACCCCATCAGTTGGGGTAAACACGGAAATGAACTAACTTATGTTAAAAAGCGGCGACTGTGGAAAATGACAAATGTATATGTACAAAACAACAATGGGAGAGGTAGGGAGAGTCAAGGACGCTCTCTCAGTCCCCGGTTAAATGCAAATAAACAAAAAGAGAGAGGCCAAATCAGTCTCAGAATTGCCACTAAGTTGGAGCGAGATAGATAAGGATCACACACTCACTTTGGGTGAATAGGAAGGCCCTCACACACCGACCTAGTCAGTGTCATGCTTCATCATTGGGCCCCACCAAAGAGGCCGGGTGCCTCTTTGGTGTGCTGCGACGCCAGAAAGACTGTGGAGCTGGTTGTGTGAAGAGGGGCGTGTTGTGAGGGTAAGTGAAATTAAAAGTGTCTAAGATGGTATCAGAATTTTTTTTTTAATAGATGATCCCTAAGACACGTATAACAGGTATTATGTGTCTGAATTTACTTGCCAAGGTTTAGGAATTGTAAAATTCAGAGAAATACAGTAAATCAGTCAGTCAACATGTTTCTGCCATATGGGTGGTTTAAATTTACCAAGGCATTCATCAGGACTATACCCCGGCAGTATGGACTCTCTAATCGTCCACCCTGACCTGGGGGCGTGAAAGTGAAAATTATAAAAGGTGAAAAAAGTGCTTGAAAAAAATGGGAGAGCGAATAGCTCAATCCAAAAATCCTCCAAAATCAGGAGAGTATCAGCACCTGTGGAGTGAAAGTACACAAACAAACACAAACACAAACAGACAACAATTAATATATGCCATTGCGTTTGGTCGTAGTGCTCCTTATAATGTGGCATAATTCGTGTGCCCAAAGTAAACACTAGGTTTAACACCATCCACATAACCCTATGGGGATGATATCGGTAACTCTGGGAAGTGGGGTGATAAGGGTGTCTTAAAAACTCAATAGATGGGAAGAAATGGTTAAAAACACACTCTATGTACTCCTTCTGAAGGGATCAATGGACCAAAGGTCTGTGACCCCTACGATGGTAATATCACACAAATATCTCACATTAAAATTTGGCGCTACTTGCACCATGGGTCTCGGGAGGGGGGTTGGAGCGTGCCTGGCACATCCTGAAAATCAAAGAGGTTTAGCCGTTAGATCCCCGATACACGGGTGGTACTTAGCTTCGTTTTATGGAAGGTCGGCGATACTTGTAATCCGGGTGCACTCACGCCCTCAACGCTCTCAGCCCACTTGAAACCTAGGATCAGCCTCAGAACCGGACCCCGACGATGGAGAGCGGGGCCGGTTACTGAGTATTAAGGCAGACGAGCTGCGCGTCACGTTCTTCCGGGTGGGCGTGTCCAGCCAAAACGAGGCTTGGAACGCGCCTGCCCAGTGCTGGAGTGACGCGACTTGGAACCGGGTAGAGGCTTGAAACGCGCCCGCCCAGAATGGGAGGGACGGGGTTTGAGGCTTGAATGCCAAAATAAATATGCAGAATTGCGTCTGTGAGAGACCAATAAGGAAGGTTTAATGTAGTTTAATTAACACAGGACAATACACATCAAATGTGTAGTTTAATTTTTTTCTTTTTAATTAAACTACATTAAACCTTCCTTATTGGTCTCTCACATTAAACAAAACTATACACAATTCTTATATACAAAAACAACACATATACTTTTGCTTTACATATATACAATTCTTAAAAGAATGGCGCCAGGTCTAACAATGAAATAGATGGTTGCCATGTAGACAGCGAGTCTGTTGTCGGCTTTTATTACAAGTGTGATCATGTGACGCAAAATGGTGGTGGTTAAATACAATGAAACTTTATTGTATCTGGTTGGTGAACAAGCCTGTTTACACAGGCAAAAGGCCTCCAGCAGTGACCGGTGATTAAATTGCACATGCACGAGGAGACATGGCGTTGTTGTCCTTTTTTTAGGAATTCTTTGCATATATGTATATATATATGACTTTGGAACTTTGTGCTACTGTGGGGATACCTACAGTGCTAGCATCGGAGGGGGACACGCTTTGGAGGTGAACCACGCACCTCTCTCCACCCAGCAGTACCATCCCACTTTAATTCCCAGCATTGTGTTTTAAAAGACTTGAGAATATCAGCTCTAGATTTTTATGGGGCAACAAAAGGCACAGAACGGCGTACAAAAATATGGTGCTACCTAGAACCTGCAGGGGTCGGGGGATCCCGCATTTTTTGTTTTACTATTGGGCGGCAGTTTTGCAATTTATTTCCCCTTTGGTTGTTGGAGAAAGGGCTAGGCCCTTGCCTTGCCATAGCCTCTCAATATACGAGTTTGGGCTGGGTGAAGAGGCCAATAGCTGTTTGGTAAAGGTTCTGGAACCCAGCTACTTTAAAAAAAAACTACGTTTAAAATTCACAAGGCTGCCTATGATGTGTGGAGGATGGTCAAACGGCATTTGGGTCTGCTGAATATAAACGCGTACACCCCTTTTGAAGCCGCAGGTGTATTCCCTCTTATTTTTCGAGATCAAACTATTGTTAGGTGGCGGCAGAAGAGGATTGGTCACTTAGGAGATCTTTGTCCAGATCGCCAATTTCCATCCTTTACTGAGCTACAATTACAATATGATTTGCCAAAACATGATTTTTTTAAATAGTTGCAAATCCGTCGTTTTTTTAGTACGTTAGGCCCGGCCGCAATGTTTCACCTCAGAAAATTTACTTTAATAGAGCGGATGTGGAAAGGAATGCCCATTTTTTTGTTATTCTAATTTGATAAAGCTATTACCAGATGATTTACAGCAATGTCAAGAAAAGTGGGCAAGGAATCTAAACACAGAGGGAATTGATTTAAACACCTCTATCGCTTTGGCAAACGAAGTCTTGTTGACCGGAAGGATGCGTGCACAGCATTACATGGCCATTTACGATTTGTACTATACTCCGGGTAAAATTTCTAAAAGGGGCACAGGAGCTGGAACTAAATGCAATAGGTGTGGTGCTTCTGCTGCAGATGCTGTGCATATGTTCTATCTGTGTGCTAAACTGACTGACTTGTTATCTTCTATTGAACACTTTCTTGCATTAATAATGGGATCACCAGTTTGTTTTACAGGGGAATTGGTATTGATAGGAGTCAAACCAGATTCCGAAGCACAAATAAGATCTAAATCTATAACCTCTTTTATGTTTATTTGCATGGCGATCCTGCGCGCTTGTATAACGAAAGATTGGATTTCCCCTGACCCTCCATCATTTACCTCGTGGAGGGCTAGACTTCTGGCGATGTATAATCTTGAATCTGTAATTTATAAGACCAAGAGGAATAGGAAGAGAGTAATGGGGGCGAAAATCTGGGCTCCCGTGGCGGAGTGGATTTAAGAGACTATGAGTTAGGTTATTTTTTTGATGTAGCTCTGGTTGGTGGTTATCCATTTTGTATGATTTGTTTCATTTTTTCTGCCTGTTCCTGTTCGCTCTGCTGTTTTTTTGGTTTTCCCCAATGCATTTTCTCGACTTGATCTTAATGTATTTGCGGCCATATCTGTTAAAGTATGTCTTGTGTAGTGTCTTGATTTTGTTCCCACTTACCCACTGCTGTATATGTTGAAGAATGATTATTCCTTGCATAAAAGTTTAAAATAAAAAAAAAAGGAACTGGGCGTCGCAAGGAGCTGTACGCATGACTCAACGAGAAGAAGCGTGTTGTTGTCGCAACTCCGAAGGAGGGTGTCGCCGCTGGAACTGTCGCACTGCACCGCATCAGAGAGAAGGGTGCTGCAACGAAGAGGAAGCGTGTCGCCGTCGCTGCTGCTGCCGTCGCAACTCCGAAGAAGGAGGGTGTCGCCGCTGGAGCTGTCGCCACTGCACCGCATCAGCAGAAGAATCTCGCAACGAGGCTGTAGCGTGTCGCCGTTGCGCTGCCTGCCATCGCAATCCCTGAGAAGCACGCTGCCGTTCGTAGCTGCTGCAATTGCATCTTGGATGTCGCCGCTGTAGTTGTTGCATCCAGTGGACGCTTCAAGCATCGTGGAGAAGAGAGTCGCCGCTGGAGCTGTTGCCATTGCATCGTAAAGGGTGTCGCCGCTGCAGTCCACGCATCAAAGTGAGAGTTTCTCACATCCCGAGAAGCGTGCCGCATCTGGAAGATCTTCACGTCTTTATTTCTTTGCACCTGACTTTGCCGCATTTCCCATCGCTGCAACATTGCTTGTCGTGGAAGCGCAACACAACTTAAGGTACATTGACTCAGAGTGTTGCATTTAACAACTGAATTGAACTAAGCCTAAATCTACCATCTTAAAGTAATCATAGTGTGTATTTCTGTTGTTTATGGTCTTGTGGTAACTCTATATAAAGCCTACTTATTTTTAATATGAAACCTGTGTGGTGTCCATTTCTAGTGTTGTCACTGGGGTACTGTTTGTGGTCACAACTGCTTAACTTACAACGACTCTGAAATAAGCCTTGACTGCCCATGCCATGCAGCCTAAAGGGTTATTTTAGGAGTGTAATACCCTTGTCCTGACTAGAGGAGAGGGTCCCTACTTGTCACAAGTACCTACCTGTGCCAACTAGAGACCCCTAAATCTAACAGTCATTCTATGTCAAATGGGAACAAGATTATTTAAAGTTGTGCATACTAAAACGCCCCAGAATGCCTGATTAAATAATTATTAAAATAATACATTTAGCATCATTGTTATTACGGCAAATACTGCAGTTACAATGTCATTACTCTTCATTTTGTCTGAATGCTGTTAACAGTAAATTTTAAACGCACGTTTCTTTTTTGTTATTTGTTCAGCAACATGATTATACTTTCGAGACCAAAATATCTCTCGAAATGCAACCCCATTTAGGCCAAGTGGGCACCTTGTCAATATTTGCATTTACACATGTTGCGATGGTTTCTTGGAACCTGTTGATTACAGTAAAGTGTGTTTCAAATTAGCCCATGTGGGCACTGTACATTATATACACATGGCAGTTTATACAAATAACGGTGTTCCCATTATAATCAGTATTACATTTGCCAACCTTTCATAAACTGTCTCAAAACTAGTTCTGCCCAAGTGGGCTTGAGAAATTATACACAATGTTATTTTTATCTGTACTGAATATTGTATATGAATTGTACCTACAACCTAAAACTGTTAAAAACCTTAAGAAAATTTCTGGGATGTTACTGCTTTAAATCCTCACTTATAAAAGTGTGTGAAAATCTTCCTTCATATTGAATCCATCGGGAAATTTGGTGTTAAGCTCAATAATAAAACATGATTCCAATTGCCTCCATTTCTTTTCACGGTTTCCACCTCTTGTACTTTGTGGAATGGCTACAATAACGGAATATGTTAGTCCCTGTACATTCCTGCCATGATGTTGATCGAAATGGCATGCCACAGGGTACGTTTTGTGACTAGATTGAACTGATTGTACTGCCTACGTACCTCAAGCCACAAGGGCATTGAAGCACGTAGAGAGCAAAATCTGTCTTACAGGAAAATTGGCCGCTGATCTTTATCTTTCTTTTAGACAAGTTGGAATTGTATACAGATGTATTTTTGCCATGGGTGCAGGCCTTACATTTTGTGCACTGGAGATAGCCATCCCCTCTCTTAAGCCACATTTGTGCCTTTGATTTTGGTTTATTAACTTGTAAGGTATTTTTTTACTAAAGATTGTCTCAGAGATTTGGCTCGCCTAAAAGTTATTTGACGTCTTCTCTTTACTTCATGTCCCAGTACCGGATCGTTTCTGATCAAATGCCAATGTTTGAAAATAATGTTCCTCACTTTATCCTGTTGATTGCTGTAAGCAGTCACTAGCCCGCACTGATTTCTCTGAGATTTCACCTTATTGACATTTGGAACCTTATTGAAAAGGACTTCTTCTCTTGTTCTCTGGTTGGCTTTGTGTACAGCTGATTTAATTGTCTCAGGTTTATAGCCTCTAGCCAGGAAACATGTTTCTAGCTTCTTCAACTCTTGCTCGGTTTCTACCTTGCTGCTACAATTCCTAAAGGCTCGTACACACTCACCATAAGGGATACTTCTTACTAGATTTTTAGGGTGGAAGCTTGTTGCATGGAGCAACGTATTACTGGCTTTAGGCTTTCTGAACAATTTGGTTTCCAACTTCCCTTTGTCAAAATAGATTGTCAGATAAAGAAAATGAACACTTTCACTACTACATTACTGGTAAAGTGTAAATTTAGAATGTTGGCTTGTATCTTTTTCTAAAACTCATTCAAAGTTATTTCTGACCCTTTCCATACGATGAACAAATCATCGATGAATCGACTCCAATGCATCACATTGTCATGCCATTCCTCTTGAAACTGCTTCTGGACCACCTGCTCCTCCCACCAGTCCATATGCAAAATAGCATAGCTGGGGGCAAAGCAGGTGCCCATTGCAGTTCCGCATATCTGATGAAACAATTCTTCATTAAAGAGAAAAAAGTTGTTTTTAAGACATGTTGAAGTGATTGACCTGATCATTTGTGTATGTGCCCATAGTTTCACTGGCCGATCACCCAGATAGTATTTGACCGCATTCAGACTGTCTGAATGCCGAATGCTTGTATATAATGTGGTGACATCTATTGTTACCAGTAAAAAATCAGGCACCCAGGGAAGATCATATATTTTCTTCAAGAAATCCCCGGTATCCTGTATGTATGATGCCAGGTTTTGCACATAGGGACGTAGAAATGAGTCTACATATTTTGATGTATTCTCCAGTGCACTCCCAATAGCAGGGATTATGGGATGACCGGGAGGATTTAAAGGGTCTTTGTGCACTTTTGGGATCAAATAGAGCACTGGGGTAAAGGTTTATGCACTTGTAAAAACAAGTACTCCTCTCAATTAATTAAACCCAAATTACGCCACTCCAACAACTGTATATTGTAGACATGATGACTTTCCAACATAACCTCAATTTTCCCTTTAGTATAATTAAGGTGATTACTCAATTCTTTATATGCTTCGGACAGATATTGCTGTCTGCCCCAATATATCGCCAGTAAGGAGATACTGAGGACCTAGTTTCCATAGGCAGAGCATTTTTTGTTTTGCTAATAACTCTGGCGCTGTTTGATGAATCCTAGCGAAAGGTTCAAAACTAGTATGACGCTCACTTCAGCTGCTGTCTTCAAAGTCTCTGGGTGATCAGTCAAGCAGGAGCCGAGAAAAAGGGGGGTCCCAAAACATCTTTTCCCAATGCACTTTCCAATAGGGGCATTAGACACTGCTACAATCTGAATGAAATTACACAAATTGGGCGAAAAGGTAGCTGTTGCTCCAGAGAAGTTATTTTTCTAATTTGGTGTACATCCACCCAGTAGTTGCAGAATTCTTAAAAGAGATTGAAATTTGTATATACAGGCATGCGGAGCCTACAAGGATCCGATAGTCCCTGTTCTCAAATCTGATTGGCTGCCTACATTTTAAACCAGGAAGTGTTGGCAGCCATTTTGGGACTTGGCTTAAGCCGAGTCCCAATAAAAAGGAGAAGGGGGCTGGATAAGAATACCCTGACCCCCTAGGCCTCTCACAAAAAGCTGCACTGGATACTCGGCTCATGCCAAAAACTTTAAAGAAAGAGGTCTGGGTGCCTGCGCTTCTCTATTATTTAGCACCCAATGGGCCAGGTACCCGGGGCATGCTGGCTTAATAGAAATGTAAAAGAGGGGGGGCATCCGCCTTCCTTCTTGTGCCCCCAGGACCACCACCTAATTAAATGAAAAGAAATGCGGTGTCTCACAGACATCCCATGCCTCAGGGACTACCACCTCCCCAGGGCTAATTTATTTAGTATGGGGGCCTCGCAGACACCTACAGGCCCCAGTGACCACCATCTCTCCAAGGCCAAACAATGTCTTTAAAATAAGAGGGAGGGCATTTGACCCCCTCCCGAAGCATTCTCGGCACCAGGAACCGCCACCTCCCTGTGGCAGGCCCTACTGAATCCGATGGGGGCTGCACAGAGCCATAGATGGCCCTGGGAACTGCCACCCCCCCAGGCTGGCTGTTGCGCTATGCCCCATGGTGTTCACCGCCCATTTGTAAATGGCTGGGCCCAGGGTTATAGAGTCCCTGGGGCTGAAATTGGCCAGGGGACGATAGCCACATGGCCCTCTACCCTATTTAAAACATTAATAAAATAAAAGGCTGGGCCCAGGAGGGGAGGGTCCTTGGGGCTGAAATCCTCCTGGGGAGCGGTCTGCGTGGCTCCCCTCTCCTATTCAGTAATGTCTGGGCCCCGTGGATGGAGATCCCCAGTGATGAAATTGGCCCAGGAGGGGGGGGCACATGGCCCCCCTTCCCCATTGCTAAAATTCTGGACCCTGGGGAATGGGGTCCCCGGGGCCTAAATCGACAGTGGGAGGTTGTTGCAGGCCCCCTCCCCTATTAAAAAATTGAAAATAGAGGCCAGAAGGCAGTAGAAAGAGGCAGAATAAAGGTCAGCAAGAGGCACAATAAAGGTCAGCCACAATCAGAAAGAGGCACAATAACGGTGAGAAATGAACAGAAAGAGGCAAAATAAAGATGAGAAACTAACAGAAAGAGGCAAAATAAAGTAAAAAGAGCAGATAGAGGCAACATAGGTCATAAAAGAGCAGAAGGAGACAAAATATGGTCCGATATGAGAAGAAAGAGACAAAATAGCGGTCAGCAACAAGCAGAAAGAGGCAAGATAAAAGTAAAAAATGAGCAGAAAGAGGCAAAATTGAGATCAGAATGGAGCTCAAAAAGGCAAAATAAAGGCCAGCAAAGAGCACAGAGAGGCAAAATAGAGATCAGAAGGGAGCAGAAAGGCCAAATAAAAGTCACATATGAGGAGAAAGAGGCAAAATAGAGGACAGAAACTAACAGAAAGAGGCTAAATAAAGGTCTGAAAAGAGCACAAAAGGCAGAAAACTAGCAGAGAATGAGCATAACCCACTCAGGCACTCATACACCCACTCACAGAGCAACTCAGACATTCTCACTGCCACCCAAAGACCCATTCAGACAGTCATCCACCCACTCAAAGATGAAGGGAGAGATGTACATCCACTCACAGACCCAGTCACTCGTGCACTCAGTTACTCATACTCTCTCACCCACTCACATACCTACTCAGAGACTCATGCACCAACTAACAGATCCACTGAGAGATTCACATACCCACTCACAGAGTCACTTGAGGCTCATGCACCCAGAGACCCACTCAAAGACTCAGGCACCCACTCATAGACCCATGCAGACACTCATGCACTCACTTACAGGTCCATTTAGTCACATATACATCCAATCACAGACCCACTGCGAGACGCACAGACCCACTCACAGGCACACTCAGACACTGACACTCATGCACCCATCCAGACACTCATGCACTCACTTACAGACCCACTTAGACAAACACATCCAATCACAGACCCACTCACAGACTCACACACCCACTCATAAACCCATTCAGATGCTCACACACCCACTCAGAGACACACTCAGACACTCACTGACGCACCCGCTCAGACATTCTTATACCCAGTCAGACACACATGCACTCACTAACAGGCACACGTGCATTTAATGACAGACCCACTCACAAACTCACACCCCCAGTCACAGGCTCACTCAGAGACTCACACACCCACTCACAGACCCACTCAGATCTTCACGCACCCACCTACAGATACACTCATAAACCCACTCAGACACTCATGCACCAACTCAAATATTCAAGCACCCAGTTAGACACTCACACACCCACTCACACACCCAGTGAGACACTTATGCAGGTACACCTAGACCCACTCAGACACTAACATACCCATTGAGACACTCACACACTCAATCACATACCCAATGAGACAATGTTGCACTCAATCACACACTCATTTTCAAAGGTTTCATGTTACAGTTCGGAAATAGAATTTTAAAAAAACTTAGAAATTCACTGAAACAATAAAAGGTTACAGAGACGTTATAGTTAGGCTCACATTTCACTCAGACAAAACCAGTGAAATTCAGCAGTTATAGTTACCTGAGCTAACTATAACTTATGCCCTGCATTGTACTGCTTAATTCCTTGCTTATTACATCACTCATGACATGATAAGTGGCATCACTGATGAAATCTCAAATGACATCAGTGATGACATCATCCACAGAAGCAGTGACTCACCCACTCATACCCCTATACAACCTCACATACACCTACTCACACAACTATTCTCATACCCTTTCACAGACCCATACAAGTACTCACGCAACTACTCACTCATCCATAGAGCCACTGAGACAACCACTTGCACTCATACAAGCAATCACACAATCTCTCACTGTTAGACAGGGACCTGGAGGGTCGGCCGAGGACAAGGGGAGAGGCCTCCGGTGAGGGCCGTCTCCAGCGATCGTACAGACAAGTAACTTCCCCCCCACAGATGGACACCACACAAGGATAAGGTTAACACTCTTTATATGCAGTTCTTGAAGTAAGGTAGTACGGTACAATGAGATCAGGACACGAGGATCCTCTCAATTCTAGTCTCTGGAAGGGAAAGGGGGTAGCGGGACAGTCTTGTTACCAATCTGGTATTTGAGATGAGATGATGGTAGCTCACAATCCTCGAGCTCGGCGTTCTGGAAGGTCAGGCCGCGGCAGCGCCAGCAGGTCCCGAGGTGGTCGTAGGTAGCGGCGGGCCGCGGCAGCGCCAGCAGGTCCCGAGGTGGTCGTAGGTAGCAACGGGCCGCGGCAGCGCCAGCAGGTCCCGACGAGGATGATGGTTGCAGAAGGCCGCGGCAGCGCCAGCAGGCAGGACGACAGTTCACAAGGCAGGGCTGCGGCAGCGCCAACAGTCCGTCAAGGATGAGTTCTTCATGGTGTCTCTCGACTCCAGGATACAACTGCCTTCCTGCTCTGGAGCTGCCTCAGTTATAGGTCTGGCGCCCTTTGATGTCCGGACCCTCGCACTTGGAGGTCGGGAGGTCCGGGATGAGGGAGTCCAGACACCCAGCAGGGGGGTGGAGCCAGCGCCCGGGGAGGCTGGGGGCGATCGGCACCTGGCGGGGGAGAGCCATCAACACTTCTTTCTCCCATTGACCTGCCAAGTGGTCCGTTCACCTCCTGGGTGGATGGTGGTGCCGGGATGTCGGGGCCTGGCCAGGCCCAGGGTTGGGGTCGAGCTGAGGCCACGCGGCCTCGTGGTGCCGTGTCCAAGACGGCGGCTGGGTCGGGCAATGGTGCTGACGGTGGCCCGGGCCAGTGATACAGAGATATCCGGGAGCAGGCGTCCCGTAGGGTACGGGTTGCGGGTTGCTTCTGTGGGTAGAACCTGGAGAGCCGGCGTCCGGGCCCTGTCATGCGGGGAGGGAGCGAGCCCTTCATGGGGCCTGTCCAACACTCACTCACCTATAAAGCTACTTGTATACCCAGTCACTAACCCATATAACCAATGACATAGCCACAAACTCACCTATACAGCTATTCACACACACACTCACTCACCCATGCAAGCACTCACATACCCACACAATCACTTACCCATTCACATATCCATATAAGCGCTCACATCCAATCACTCACCCATACATCCATTCACACAGACACTTACTCAATAATATAGCCACTCACACAGTGACTCACTTAAGCAAAATCCCACTTAAACAGCAACTCACTCACCCATGCAGCCACTTACACATCCAGTCACTCATTCATACACACATCCAGACACCCATTAACCCATATAGCCACTAACAAACGCACTCACCCACCCTTACAGCCACTCCCACACCCATACAGTCACTCATACACCAACTCACTCACTAACATAGTCACTCACACAGCAACTCATTCACCCTCTCAGCTACTCACCCACCTACTTATACATGTGTACAGCCACCACAAACCAACTCACACATGCATACAGGCCATCAGACACCCCATCACACATGAATACACACAGTGACACAGCCGCTCACATAATATATATTTGAAATAGTATCACTCAGTAGTAGTAGAGAAAGTGTACTTATTTAAGCTCTGTGGTACCTTGGTAAATATGGTTAAGACTCATAAAACTTTGTAAAAAGACACACTCACTGGATGATGTCAAACTGATGATATATATTTTTTTCACTGAAAAAAATAAAGGTTACAGGGATGTAATAGATAGGAAATACAATTTTAAAAAAATGTTACAGAGACGTTATAGTTTTATAGTTAGGCTCATATTTCACTCGTATAAAACAAAGGAAATTCAGCAATTACAGTTACCTAAGCTAACTATAACTTATGACATCACTGATGACTTCACTGATGACATCTCAAATGACTTTACTGGTAGCATCATCCACTGAACCACTCACACACCCACTTACACCCTCATACAACCTCTCATATGCCCAATCACATAAACACACAACCAATCACATACCCATTCACAGACCCATACCAGTACTCACACAACCACTCACTTCTCTATAGAGGCAATCACACACCTACCCACTCAACTATTCACTCACCCATACAGCCACTCAGACAACCATTCACTCACACATACAACCATTCACACAGCCACACACTCATCCATACAGATACTCACACACCCTCCCATTTACCTAGACAGTCACTCTCTCACACACCCACTTACTCACCCATACAGCCTCTCAACACAACCACTCACTCACAAATACAAGCACTTACATACTGGCTCACCCACCCACACAACAATTTACATACCCATTCACACATCCATACAAGCACTCACACATCTGCTCACTCACCTATACAGCACTCACGCATCTGCTCACTCTCCAATACAGTCACTCACACACCAACTCACTTAACCAAACACCCACTCAAATAGCCGCTCACTCACCCATATAGCCACTTACACACCTAGTCACTCACTCATACAGCCATTCATACACCCACTCACTCACCTATACAGCCACTACACACCCACATCCCCACCCATAGGGCCATTTACACTGTCACTCACTCACCAATACTGCCATTGTCCTACCCCCTCACACAATGATACATACAGTCAAACAGCCACTCACATAATAAGTTAGAAGTGATATCACTCAGTTGTAGGGCACCTAGTATACTAATCAAACTTTTGTTGTAGGTCAGTATATATATTTCTGGGAACCAAGTATCCCCCCAAATAGACCCCCAAGACCTGAAGGGAATGAGACCATCCGGGGGAGAGGGGGAGAGACTAGGAGACCAACTGTGGAACTCCCACCGGAAGCACTACCGTATGTGGTTGTACTTACCTGAGTTCCTGAATTGTCAAATGGTAAACGAGAGGGATATTTTCAATTAAAAAATAAGATAATGCACTGGCTCTCTCTGTATAGACCCAAACCCAACCTGGTAAATGGAGAAATAGTCCATGTTCGTCGCCTGTCCTGGTTGGGGGGAAGAGCGAAGGATATAGGGGGTGATATTGTTGTTATAAACTTCAGGGACAGAAAAGCAGTTCAACACATTTTGAATTGGCCTTTTGGCAATGAAAACAATTGCATTGTACCACGTCCCCTGACGTATTTTTATCCAAGATCCACAGTTTTTCCCCCACAACATTTGACTAATAATACCCATCTCACCACCCAGTTTTTCAACATGGAGTCTGCCCTGAATCCTGCATATTTGCATCAACTAGCTCCAACCCCTGCGATGCAAGGGTGGAGCACTATACCGTTAAGCCGCAAAATAGGAGAAAACGGTAATATGACCCATTTGATGCCATTTACTCCCCTAGAGCTATCCAATAGGTACGAGGCATTTAGTGGTTTGAAGGAATGCGATTGATGCTCAAGGTGCACAGAGGGTGTTGGGGGGACTGAAAATGTCTTATGCATTACAAGATTATATGAAGAGAAGGGTTCCTGCTGCCTAAAGACAGGACTACGTACTGCTGCAACATATGTTGACATGAATAGTAGTTTGCCTGTTGTTTTACCCACAGTGTCTCTTGGGAAAAAAAAGGGTTTTTCACTGCCCTTACCTGATATGTGGCCAGAAAGTAGTGTTTCTGTAAGAGGTATTGAAGAGGGCGCATGTATTGTAGGATATCATGAAGACCACCCCAGTAAGTTACTGCCAACTTTGGACGCCCCATCCAAAAATGACAATCCTCTTGTTTTGTCTGAGGCTCATAATCCCACCCTGGCTCACTTAGAACCAGACGTAGTAAGCCCCGTGGACCCGGGGGACACATACACAGATACCTATCCCAATGTTTGCTCCAATTACCAGAGAAACCCTTACACGTACAGTATCTGATGATTGTGTGAGCTTAATCTCCTGGAACATAGCTGGCCTGGCCGATAAGATATGTGATCCAGCCTGGTTAATATTTATCAAAAAATATACTATTATATGTCTTCAGGAGACTTGGATGGAGGATAAAAACGTCCACATTGAGGGTTTCTAAAGCTTCATTATACCAGCGGTTGCTTCAACTAGGGGCAGAGCAAAGGGAGGCCTGGCCATTTTTATTAATCTGGGCATGCTTTGTAAAATAAGCATCTGTCACAACGATAATCGGAACATCCAGATGATTGATTTAAAAAACGGCAAGAATGTTTTGACCTTGGTTAATTTTTATAATGCTAATAGTGGTAATGGTGACTGTAATATTGCGTCCCTAACAGAAATAATGAGAAAAATTGCATGCACCGTGTCACGGAAATTGATGATAGTAGGTGATTTTAATGTTCACCCTTGTGGCAACCCAGGCTCTACTCCAATGGGCTCTCTGGGATGTAACAATGTTGAAGGTTTCCATTTCGCCCATACTAGGGGAGGTAAGAACTTAAATGATTTAGTGAATGAAAATAACTTAACTGCAGCTTTGTCTATGGTTCCTGACACAAACATTTTTGATGTTCCAACCTTCAAAGGACATGGGCAGAGATCCTTTATAGATCACATATTAGTATCTACTGATCTTGTAAATTGGGTCTCGAATTTCACTATCCTTCTGAGTGTTTTTAGTGATCATAATCCCCTAGCTATCAGTATGGGTGGGTCTCTATTTACAAAACGAACGTCTCGCAATGACCGGGGCACGTTGAGCTGTATAAATGGCAGACGCCGCATTAAGTGGACACTGATAAATCAAGACACTTTATATACCAAAATAAACAGTGCATGTGAGGAGGAGCTGTCGGCATGTTCATCTTTTGACTCATCCCCTGTGAACATTTTGACCGGGTTTGCGGGGTTAGTTTCAAAAATTGGCCTCATGTTAACAGCTCCAACAAAAGGTCAAAGCGGAAAAAATTCTAAATGGTTTGACCACAACTGCTCAAAGGCAAGCAGAGATCTGAAGAATGCCCTAAAAATTAAACCTAGAGACTCTGATCTGATAAAAAATCTTCGTCTGATCTATAAGAAGGCATTAGCCAAAAGGAAAAAGGAAATCAAGGCTAACACCATAGAATCCCTCCTTGATCCTTCAGTGCTGGGGAACAGCAGCAGGTTTTGGCAAATTATCAACAAACCTTTGTTTGATAACCCTAATGATATAGCCCTTGGTACAAACATTTCAGAGGGGGAGTGGGTGACTCACTTCAGTACAATTTTTAAGAGTAATGAGCACCGGGCAGAAAATGCTTTTTTAACCCCATCCGCAAACCCATTATGCTTTTCAGTTAATGAGGTTGGAAGGGGTATCCAGGGTCTAACTAGCAATAAGGCCCCGGGCCCGGATGGTTTACCTCCGGACCTTTTTAAGTCTAGTATTTCCTTTTGGGCTCCCATTCTCACGGCGGTAGTGAATGCAGCAGTGATCACAGGGTGCCCAAATGCGTGGGGGCTATCGACCATAGTCCCTGTTTTTAAAAAGGGCGACCGCAGCAGCCCATTATGTTACAGGCCGATATCTTTAATAAATTCAGTAGCTAAAGTGGTAGGGGGGTAATTCTAAACAGGCTATCTACATGGGCCAAAGAAAACAATATTCTATCATGTATACAGTATAGATTAAGACCCGGCCACTCGACAATTACACAGTGTCTGAATTTATACCTGATCTTAAGTAAATATACCCTGGCTAGACAAGGAACTGTTTACATGGCATTTATGGACTTGTCGTCCGCTTTTGATTGTGTGGACAGAGGCATATTATGGGCTACCTTGTTGAAAATGGGCGTAGAGAGGAATCTTGTCAACTTTTTAGCCGATCTGCATTCGGATACAAGAGCTAATGTCCGATACACCCAAGACCTTAAAGTAACGGACGAATTCAGAATAAATCGGGGAGTACGACAAGGATGCATTTTGGCCCCATTCCTCTTTAATCTGTATATCAATGAATTGGAGGAATTTCTTCTAAATACTGAAGCAGACTACCCCTTTGTTGAGCGCAAAGGGGTTCCTGTGCTGCTTTACGCAGACGATGCTGTTCTTATATCTAGAACAGCAATTGGCCTTAAGAAATTATTAAATTCCTTTTTTAAATTCATGGAGTCCCGTGGCCTAAGCATTAACAATTCCAAGTCCTATGTCATGAAAATAGGTAAGGGTACACGGAAAATTAATTCCTTCAGTATAAATGGGGAGAAAATCCCTACTACTAATACCTTTTCATACCTTGGGGTCCTCTTAGATCATAAACTATCCTGGGGCCCCGCAGTTTCCAAAAAGAAGGGCGAAGCAACACGGGTAAATGCGGCCATACTTGGCTTTGCAAAAAAAATCGGGAACTGCCCAACGGCCGCTTTGCTCAAATTATATCAGGCAAAAAGTGTCGCTGTCGCCTGCTATGGAAGCGAGCTCTGGGGCTACTGCAAGGTAAAGGACCTAGAGGTTACAGAAAATAACGTTCTGAAAAAGATACTGAGGCTGCCAAGGGGTATCGGGAATTTTTCTGTACACAAGGAGTTGGGGGTTTCCCACTTAAGTGATAGAATAGCAGTAAACCCGGTTCTGTGCTGGCTGAATTGTTGGCTCAATACCGATATTCCGCTCACTCACGCTATATTGAAAGAAGCCTTAACGCAAGATGGGAGGTTTAAAGTCCCGTGGTTGAAGTATATAAAGGATTGTTTGACGGCAATTGGCCGACCTGATTTGTTTTTTGCCCCCAACTTGATCACAAACCCCGACCTTATCTTGGTAAAAAATGCCATATTATTACTAAGATGTACAGACAGAGAAGAAGTTGAGATACAGAAGGACAGTGTTAGGAAACACCTACTACTTAAAACCTGCCCACGAATGGAACCTTATCTGTCATGGCCTATGACTAGCTATGAACGTTTTCTGCTAATAAGGTTCCGTTTTGACCTATTTCATCTCCTACTGGCGGTTCCAAGTGGGGCTCAACGGGGTGAAGTGTTGCCAGCTTGTGGCTGCGACAGGAAGTCTCCTCAAGACCTGGCACACTTCTTTTTATTTGCCCCTATTACACTATACCACGGAAACTATATCTTACACCGTGTCTCAAAAAATTTAATTTTGCACAAATCAAACCTGCACTTTACTACCTCCAATTACTGAACTGTGACTGCACTTTATTTGTCTGTAACTTTTTTAAAAAAGCCATCTCCTTCAGGAAAAGTATGGATGGATAATTATGCTGTGAATGTTTTAGGTATTTTTTTAATCAATATAGTAATTTATGTTTTTAATACACACCTAATATTGCTCATGCTCATAGTGCCCGTTGCTCTCCTTTTTCTACCTTGTACTGTATGTTGTGTCTCTTACATGTTACATGAAATGAATTGCTTGGATTGTTTTTAACTGTTTACTTATGAGTTGTACTTTTATGATTGTAAAATTTACAATCGAATAAAGATTTTGAATTGAATTGAATTGAATTATATTTCTGTAATAATTACCAATTCATTATTAACTTATTAATAAGTATTTAAATGATTAATAACATAATAAGTTAGAAGTGATATCACTCAGTTGTAGGGCACCTAGTATACTAATCAAACTTTTGTTGTAGGTCAGTATATATATATTTCTGTAACAATTACCAATTCATTATTAACTTATTAATAAGTATTTAAATGATTATTAATCATGTTAATTTTATTATACTTATTTTTGTAGTATATTTTAAGCATGGGCAGTTATGTTTGTCGAGGTATAGTGTGGGAAGTAATTAAGTAATATTTGAATAACAAATTTTAATGGTAACTAATTATATCAATTTTAATGATCATTTAAATTGTTTATTTGTCTTACATTTTTATACATAAATTTGTATTCATTAACTAATAACGTTCACATTAAGAGTTTTATATTTGTTATAAATTAATATGTTTATTCTAATATGCAATGTGTTTGAAGTAAAGTAATTTACATACTGGATTGGGAATAGAAAAGTTATCCATTCCGGAATCCAATGTATTCCCTACTGCTGCACAGGCTGGCATGGGAATAGTAAATAATTCCCCCCTCCCCCCCAAAGTCCAAAGCTTTCCATATTGTTGCACAATGGATTGGGTAAACCACATTTAAACCCTCCAACGCTTTCTCTACTGCTGATCTGAGATTTTGCCAGGTCTTGAATGTAAAGATCAGCTGTGGGATATTGTGTGTTTCCCTTGAGAAGAAATGTTTCTCTAGAGAATTGGCATTTGCAGGGCACAGCTCTCAAATGGGAGCAGCAATCAATTAAATATTTAGAGGTGCAGTTTCATTGAGATGATGTGAGGCTGTTGTTTGTGGTTAATTTGGGCAGGGTGCTTGCATCTATGAGATGCACTCTCCTCCTGGGTGGGACTGCTTTTGTCCCTGATGGGCCAGATCCCTAGTGCTAAGATGCTGATCCTTTGTAGACCATTATATTATTTTTCAGCTCTCTCTTTCATTGCCAATGAAGGGCACACAGTGGTTTGCATGAACTTCTGAGTTCTCTGATCTTGGTGCGAGACAGACGTAGATTTGCACGGGGAGAGCATTTTGTGCCTTTGGGAGGGAGGCAGCGTTCCAAATTATGAGGGGTAATATGTTGCAGCTCAGCTGTAAATGACTAATGCGCTAGATAGGGAGACCTTTGAATGCGGAGGTAGTGGAGGTGAAACACTCCCTGGACCAACAATAGTATTTAAATATGTTGTGAGGGTGCACACTGCTGTCATGGTAGCCCCCAGGGCACTATACGCCATTGCATGGTATTGGAGAAAATACTCAGGACATAGAGGTATGAATGTCCCTGTCTCCCTGGAAATGCCCATACAGACAGTTCTATGGTGGGGCAACATGTTGGCGCAGTTCAGTGAGAAGATGTGGCCCATTATGGTTATAGAAATAGTCTGGAACTTGTATAACGAAGGGGTCTTTAGATTTTTTGCGAAGTTTTGGTTTGACGTTGAGGTTCCCAAAGGTCACTTCCTCACATTTGGAACACTAGTGTATATAACCAGGACAACATGGGGTGGGTCTGGAGTGGGACCGTCCAGGAGTGAGGCTCTGTTGCTGATGATGTAATGACATACGTGCTGGGTCAAAAGTCAGTGTCTGCCCTATACTTTGCACTGGCACCTGCGTTCAATTTAGATATATCTGCAAGAATAATTAAATTGAGAGCTGAACACAATTGACAGATGAGGACTGGTTGCGAACAGTAGAATATGTGAAAAAAGTAAATGGAAACCAATGCCTTAAATTTGCAGTTTATTTCTGTCCACCAGACTTATCCAACCCACCCCTGGCAGTCAAGATTTACCATAGGGCATCAGATATTTGTCACCACTGTGGCTCATCCTGTCTTGTTTTTTTTCACATGGTTTGGGATTGCCTGGTTATACTGCTCCCAAATCCTTGCTAAAATAACACCTTGGGGTTTGGGTTTGCACACCCCCATAGATATGCTTTCTTGGTAAGCTGCCAATGTAAAAGGACATCAAACAGACTTCGATTTTTTTTACTTTGCTCTAGTGTTAGAGGAACACAAAATAGCTATGAAGTAGAAAGTGAGAGGAACTATTAGTGTGAATGAATGGTTGCAAGAATTGTGGAGGTGGGCTGAAGCAGAAGTGGAAGCTATACTTCCACGAAAGAAATTAATACTTGGTAAATACAACGTGCATGTAGCTTGGACTATACTACTGGACTCTATTTGAATAACATGCCCCCCTAAAGCCTTACCAATGAACATGTCCGAAAGCGAGCACACTTATATTTAGCTGACTATCACATTTTTTCTGTTATGATACACTATAGATACAACTGGGTGAAAGTGAAGATCCCCAATTCCATCCTCAACAAGTATTAATAAACTTTGAATAAGTATATATGCACACCTACCGTGATAGACTCGGGTAGACTCCACATCCTGTGATTCTGGGCAAATTAATTAATCTTCCCCTGCCCACCAAAAAAATGAATTTGTCCTTGTGCAACGTAAATGGCGCTAATATAAAGCTCTCCAATACCTTTGGGTCGAGTTCACGCTTTATAAATCTACAACAACAAAAAAATAGACAATAATGCTCTCGCACAGCTTGTCTTTGTTTCCTTTCACTTTTCCATATTAGGTTACCCTTTGTAGTTTTGTATTATAGTTCACTTAATGGTCAATCTTGATACTCAGGAGCATACTTTAAGTGGGTGGAAAGTGCTGAAGAGTAATATATTTTTTTAGTTAATGTTGGATGGAGTGGCGGATTGTAATGTACAGCAGAGGTGTGGCAGTGACATACACATGCACACTCTCTTTCACACATGCACAAAATACCCCCAGCACATACAGATGCACACAACCATTCACGGTATGAACAAATTCACAAAGATTCATACATACACACATGCACACCGCCAACATTACAAAACAAAACCTACAAGGCCACAGAGGTCACCTCAAGAGGGAATCCGCTGTTGATTCCTAGAGGAAGGGGTGAAAATAAGATCCCTCCACATCCTCTCGTTAGTTGACCTTTTGAAAAGTCAGCCAATGAAAGCATAATTATCGCTATTGCTTGGTTAGAGACAAAAAATTACCGCTGAGCTGCGGCGATTTTTATCGCAGATAAACCTTGGTATTACCAAGTGTGGAATTTTAGTTTGTGAGCTAAACATCATCTGCGCCAGCTTGTCATCCACGTACGACATGCACAGCAGCCATTTTAGGTATCATGGTCTCCCTGTCCACGATCGATCGCCAGCGCGCCCCTCTGACCCAGCAAGCATCCTCCGCGCACCCTGGCTCCCGCTCCCTCCCCCTCATGAGCATAACCCTTCTGCATGACCCTGTCCTTGGGAGTCACGCCAGCGCCTGACCAACACCTCCTCTCCTCCCATGAATGCCCCTCTGTTAATAAACCTTCCCTCCACGCTCGATTGTCCACGCGGCATGAATACCACTCCTTTGATGACCCCTTCCCCCGTGTCCAGCTGTCCACACAGGTCTGAGGCCATCGCCTAAGCCGACAGATATCATTTACTGCCCCTTATTGTACGAGGTCGCTCTCCTTCAAAGGACCCTCTATTGATCCAGGCCTCCCCACCCCCTGTGATATGATCAGGCGCACACATCCTAAGACTCGACGGAACACTCCGCTGCGTGATGACCCCCTCCTCTTATCAGCAGGTTGAGGACCTCTATTGTGGAGGTATATGGGGGTGGGATTGACACGAGGATTGCGGGGATGTCTTTTTCTTTATGTCACAATGTTCTGATTGTAATAAAGAAAGGTCACATGCCATAAACCAGTGTATAAGAGGCCAGGCCTCCGAGAGGCTGTTAGAGCACCTCGAGACGATACCTTGTTGTCTGATCTGATGTGTTCTGCTCCGTCGGAATAAAACTTCTGTTTCCTGCCTTCTGGTCTCCGGCGCCTGCCTCATTGCTTGGTAAACTTGAATGGTACAAGGGCGGTTAGCGCCGGGCAAATCTTGAGAAAGGTCCTAGCCCTACCTTTTTCTACAATTGGCGTCCCAAAGCGTGGGGCCCATCAGCGACACGTGGATCCAGTGGGAGAGGTCCCGATGACAGAGTGAACGACTGCAACGATCGGGAAGAGCTCGTGTCCGATAGACCCTCGTCTGACAGCCGATCACCCGACCTTCACTAGTTCTGAACAGACCTCTCTCGAGTGATCTACGGTCCTGACTGGGAACCATCAGGAGTGCCACGGGCATCACAAAGGAGAGAGGACGATCGGGCGCTGGATCCAGAGGACAGGAAACCGTCCATGCGGTCCGGGTAAGGTCGTGTAAACACGACGAATTGAGAAAAGATTGTTTTGTTTGGATAATACTAGTATTACGCTTTGTTGAAACCTCTGGAGATTCGCTGTCTGCAAACGGAGAAAACAACAGGCTCTCTCTTTGCAAACAGTGAAGGATAGGTAACGCAGACTTTTGTCCCCGTTGTAATCCGTCGTGCCTATCTTCCTCCCCCACTGTTTCCCGAACTGTCGTTCGTGGATTATTGTCTGGAGATTCTTTTTCTGCAAACAGGGAAGAACAAGGTCTCTCTTTGCAGGTAGAGAAAGAGTAGGTAACGATAACTTTTCGTGCCCACTTATTCTCCCCACTGATTGTTTTGATTGACCGATTGTTCGGTATTGGTTCGTTTGAGGTATTCACCGCCGGCAAACAACGGAGAATAGAAATATTCTGTCTAGTCTTTGCCCGCCGTGATAAGATAGGTAGTGCAGACTTTTGTCCCCGTTGTAATCCGTCATGCCTATCTTCTCCCCACTGGTTGGTAGCCTGTTTAGCCCGGACCGCTTATTAGAGATGAACCATCCAGCTCCACCGGAGGGCACCCCTAATAAGGACATGTTCACTAAGCATGGACTAGTCGCTATAGCTTACACTAAACTATGGCATAAATATACAAAAAAGAACCCTGAAAGTCAGTGGCCACTGATAGGTTCCTTTAATGAAAATAAAATAAAAACATTAGAAATAGCGCTCCAGAAGAATAAGACCACGCCCACTATGCTCGACAGTATCGCATGTGGCGCAAAGAAACGGAACAACGAAAGAAAAGAGAAGAAGCAAAAATAGGGAAAGAATTACGAAAGGCAGCTCACCTGGCCGCAAAGCAACTAGAAGAGGAAATAAAAGGAAGAAAGGAAGCTACACAAAACCAAGAATCAGGGTCGACAGGCCAATGTCCTGTTAGGACCCCCTCTGCGCTCTACCCTGAATTGCCCTCCAAACAACGGGCAAACGATGAGTTACTGCTAGGTCCCCCAATCATCTACATGCCCCCTCCATATGCTCCCAGCCAACAAAGCCTGCAAACCCCGAGTGTGAGTGAAAGTGACCCTAGCGCTAGTGCACCAGCCCTCACGGCCTCTGCACCAGCCACATTAACAACTTCGTCAGACGATCCCAAGGCTAGCAAACAATCACCAGCCAGACTAAATAGGTTGAGCAAAGATGAGCGGGATGGGATCGACAAAATAGCAAAGACATTAGTAGAACGAAGGGAGAGCGAAGATTATACAATGAGCGTATATAATTCACATGCCGACAGCCACAGACGGCATTTCATCTTGCGATTCAGCTACTACACCCTGAACGCATATGAAGATAGGTATCAAAGTAAGGGTCCTGCTAAACTAACAACGCTGTATAGGAAAATTGATGTTGGAGATGGGACTGAACGTGAGGCGACGGAGCTCTTCATGCAAATGCTTGAGGTCTTCCGCCACCTCACGGAACAGAAACCAGAAGCCAAGGTTACAGTCCCTGAAACCACCTCGGTAGAAGTAGCCAATACTATGATGCCTATCAGAGAAGCGGCCCCTTACTGGATCCCGCCACGGGGCCAGGGAACAAGCGATGATATTAATAATGAAAATGCAAAAGGGAGGGTTGTGTACAATTGGGTTTACCAACCATGGGACCGACAGGATATCCTAACCTTCAAACAAACACTGCCCGATTTAAGGAAGAACCCGACGGCATTTTATACCGAATTAGGCACAGCCTTGGGTTCGACAATAATGACTTTAGCGGACATTGACTTGTTCTTTGGGTTATGCCTGCCAGCTGATGTGTGGAAGCAAATCCGGAAGGCTGACCACACGGACCTGTTTGGACATACCTGGGACCAACTCGGTAAACTAGATAGACAGCGAGAGCCCGGAAGGAAACCAGTGAAGGACATACTGGAACTCCCAGACAAACTAGTTCAGAAGTTAAAAACACTGATCCCGGAAAGAAAGGTAGACTGGTCGATAGTCACGGCCTGCCGACAGAAACCCCAGGAAGATGTGTCAGAATACTTCTCCCGATTCGAGACAGTGTTCTCCGACTACAGTGGCCAAGACATGACCACCGCAACCGGACAGCACCTGTTTGTACAAAATTATGTAAAGGGCCTAACACAAGAAGTTTCCCAAAAACTGCAGACGAGTGAGAGTAGTTGGGGGGCCTCCAAACCCGCAGCTATCCTTCAGATGGCTCAGTATTACGAGCACCAAAAGAATGAGAATGATAGGGCGTCCGAGAAAAAGAAGAAAGATTTAAAGGAAAGGGTAATGATAGCCCAGATACAGGGTATAGCGGTAGGACGGGAACTACCAATCAACCACCCCCAGAGATCTACCTCCTAAAGATCACACCCCAGCACCCCACACTGGACGTAGAGACATTAGCAATGACCAATGCGCCTTCTGCAAAGGGTTCGGCCATTGGAAATCCCAGTGTCCGGTTCTGCTAGAGATGAATAGAAATAGGGATTCCAGGGATGTGGCAGGTGGTCCGAGGAATAGAGTACAGGGACGAGGGCACCCCATTGACACCAGCAATGACAGATCAGGGAGACTGAACACATTTGACCGTCCCCGACAGAACCAATATCAGCTATCCGAAGGTGAAAATGCCCCCGATTTTGCATAGGACTGCCAGGGGCAAGGGAGGGATCCAGTCGAGCTCTGTGTTGACCAGCAAGGTCCTTATGTCACCGCTAAGGTCCTGGGTACAGAGTCTCCATTCTTGGTAGACACTGGGGCGACACGTAGTGTGTTATCAAAACGACTGATTCCAAGGGCACCCTTGTCTGGCTCACACATAACGTCGATAGGTTTCGATGGAACGCCCTCCACTAACCCCCTGTCCGTACTTATTACCTTTGACCTAGAAAACAACACCACTGACGCGACATTTCTACTCTCCTCCAACTCCCCTGACGCCATTATGGGCATTGACTTACTGAAACATTTTCGAGCTACCATTAGGTGTTCCCCAGATGGAATACGAGTCATCCTGTACGACAACCCAGACATGCCCAGATCCCGTCCCCCACGACACATGTGCTCCATAACTGACGCTGACCTGTCCCTGCTTGACACCCTGCCTCCGTACCTGTGGGCCAAAAGTGACTCTGATGTGGGGCGAATGATGATTGATCCTATTCACATAACTGTACGACAGGACGCTATGCTCCCGAAACTCCCGCAATATCGGATATCGCCAGAGGGTGAGAAGGCACTGGTAGCGATCATTCAGTCTCTGGTAAATGCAGGAGTGGTTGAAGAGGTGGTTAGCAACGTCTGCGACAGCCCAATCCTACCTATTGTTAAGAAGCAAGGTGAAGGAGATGAGAAAGCGTACCGCTTCATCATCGACTTGCGAGAGATTAACAAAGTGGTTGTACCCCAATATCCTGTAGTCTCTGATATCACCACCATTCTGACCCTCATCCCGTCCACTGCCACCACCTTCACTGTTATCGACCTTAAGAACGCGTTTTTCTCTATCCCCATTCATCCAGACAGCCGTTATCTCTTCGGCTTCACTTTAAAATCCCGCTCGTACCGATTTTGTAGAGCTCCCCAGGGGTACACTGAAAGTCCCAGCATTTACAGCCAGGCCCTCAAAAGACAGCTGGATGCCTTCCAGCTACCAGAGGGAGTGGTGTTGATCCAATATGTCGATGATATCCTTTTGGCGGCCGACACCACCCCACTTGCAACGACAGCCACCGTCCAACTCCTACACTTTCTTGCAGAAAATGGCCATAAAGTCTCCAAAAGGAAGTTGCAATTCTGCCAGCCACAAGTAACTTACCTGGGCCATCTCCTGTCCAAAGAAGGGAGGAAACTTACACCCGACCGAATCCAAACCATCCTAGACACCCCCATCCCAAAAACACAAAAGCAGGTCCGCTCTTTGGTTGGCCTAACCTCTTTTTGTAGACAGTGGTTGCCTAATTACAGCCTCATTGTGAAACCATTACTTGCCCTGCTGACCAAAGATGTCCCCTCCCCGCTTCCTTGGACCACTGAGTGTCAAGCCTCCTTTAAGGAATTACGGGATGCACTCTGCTCAGCGCCTGTCCTAGGAACCCCGGATTACTCCAAACCCTTCTCCCTCTTCACCCACGAAAGGGAGGGGTGTGCATTGTCTGTCCTAACTCAATCAATTGGTCCTAAGCAGCGCCCTTGTGCCTACTTCTCCGCCACTCTTGATCCTGTAGCCAGAGCCTTACCTGCCTGCCTTCGAGCGGTAGCTGCCGCTGCTGTCTCTATTCGCCAGAGCGAAGGAATCGTACTTTCAAACTCCCTCACTGTGCTAGTACCCCATGCAGTCGACACCCTCTTGAACCAGACAAAGACCCAACACCTGACTAGCGCACGACTGACAGGGTACGAGTTGACTCTGCTTGCACCCCACATCACACTAAAGAGATGCACGACTTTGAATCCTGCCACATTGTTACCCCTGCCTGAAAATGACCCCGACATTCCTCCCATCCACGACTGTGTGACCCTCACGGACGAACAAACTAGGAGTAGGGTTGACCTCCGAGACACTGCTTTTACTGACCCCGATGGAGAGCTATGGGTAGACGGCTCATGCATCAAACTCCCAGATGGCACCACTTCAGCTGCCTATGCAGTAACGACAGCCCGAACAGTAGTCGAGACAGCCTGCATCACACAACGATCTGCCCAGGCAGCAGAGCTGATAGCCCTCACACGAGCATGCATCATAGCCGCAGGGACCACCGCGAACGTATATACGGACAGCCTGTATGCCTTCGGAGTGGTCCACCATTTTGGACTCCTGTGGAGGGAGAGGGGATTCCTGACGTCCCACGGCACCCCAATCCTCCACGGAGATCTAGTTTCCGCTCTGATTGAAGCAGTTCTCCTCCCCAAACGATTAGCGGTGATCAAATGTCAGGCACACAAAAGGGTGACAGACTTAGTCGGACAAGGGAATGCATTAGCCGACGTTACTGCACGAACCACTGCTGAGAATAGGACGGTGACACGCATGTATGTGACCAGGTCACAAGCAGAAACATGGAGTGACACAAGGGTAATGATCAGAGACATACAGTCAGCCAGCACCCCTCACGAGCTGACCAAGTGGGCAAGGGTGGGTTTGAAGGATGAAGAGGGCTGCTGGCGAACGAAGGATGCAAACAAGTGGTTGCTGCCCGACTCATATCTGATCCCCATACTGACGATGGCACACTCCCCCGCACACATAGGATCTGCACCCATGATCGAACTCATTTCCAAAGTCTGGCACAACGACAAAATCCCTGACTCAGCCAGACGCCTAGTTCAGCAGTGCCTTATCTGTCTGCAACACAACCCCGGGAAAGGAACTGTAGTACCCCGGGGAGGGTTTGGGACCCCCAATCACCCCTTTGAGGTCCTTCAGATGGACTACATCCAACTAGAGAGATGCCAAAGCCTGAAGTATGTACTAGTCATCGTGTGTGCCTTCAGCAAATGGGTAGAGGCCTATCCAACCCGTGACAACACTGCCATGACTACTGCCAAAGTACTACTGAAGGAATTCTTCCCTCGCTATGGCCTTTGTCGAATTTTATGGAGCGACAATGGCCCCCACTTCATAGCTGAGGTTATCCAACTAATCCTAAAGGGGTTGGGGGTGAAGCAAAGGTTTCATGCGGTCTTCCACCCCCAATCCGCCGGTCTAGTGGAACGCCATAATGCCACACTGAAGCTGAAATTGTCAAAAATAGTGGCCACCACTGGACTTAACTGGCCGGATGCCCTCCCACTGGCCTTGTTATCGATGCGCTCCACTCCCACCAAGCACCATTTGACCCCCTACGAGGTCGTGTTTGGGCGACCGATGAATCTCTGGACTGCTCCCAAACCGACCTCCATTCATGACGTCCCAGACGTCCTACTATCTGATTATTTGTGCAAGTTAACTAAAACATTGTCTGTCATTCATCAACAGGTGCAGCAGGCCATCCCCGATGCCTCCAGGGGCCCCGGCCATGACATCCAACCGGGAGATTTCGTGTTGATACGAAATTTCCAGCGGACCAAGAGTCTGGAACCGCAGTGGACGGGCCCCTGGCAAGTGCTGATTACCACCCGAACGGCGCTTCGAGTGGAGGGGAAGAAGCACTGGCTGCACGCACATCATTGCCGGAAGGTCTCTGCAAACCTGGCCACGACAGAAAACGTCAGCGCCCAAGAAGAGCTCCTGAGCAAAGACCGACCGATATTGGACTGTTATCCCGATACTGAGGCACTCGAACTTGCAAAATTCTCTGATCCCACTGTGCCATCCAGAGAAGGGTATTTCCTGCGTCGAAAGGAGGGAGTTTCGGCTAAGTAGGCCACGGACTAAGTTAAATCTCAGAACGGTGACCTAAACACAATCAAGGGTTACCGGGAGAGAAGCTAAACGAAGTCTGTGGTTCTGCCCACTACCGAGCCCCTTGAAGGTGATGGAAGCGCCAGATAAGAAGATGATGGAAGCGCCAGATAAGAAGATGATGGAAGCAACAGGGAATACCCAGTATAGAAATCCAAAGACTGACAACTTGCACAAATCAAAGACAATCGCACTCTTCATTGTCTTCCTCTTCTGCCTCCTCCTCATGACCTCCTTCTGGATTCTGGAGGAAAGCACACCGGCTCATGAGACATTGCTACCTACTGCACAGCCAACACCCCGGAAAGAGCATCACCTAATCTCTCTGTCGCCTCAGCTCCGAGAAAAGCGCAGGGAATTCTGGAACAATTCCTTCGTGCAACTGTTGCACCAACACAACCTTGCTGCAAATGCTACGAACTGCTGGATCTGCGGGTTGCTCCCGCATGCCACAGGACACTCCATCCCCTTCATCCCTTCTCCTTTCTCAGTTCACGGCTCCTGCCTCGCCTGGTTGATCCTCATGCAAGAGAGCCACAAGGACAACGCCACCTCCAGCCGGACAGTGTCACACTTCTACTCTGGGTTCTGGCTGAACAAAACCGAAAAGACCTCTGCTGCTCTGTGTCCTGCGCTCACGGGCGCCACCTTCCTTAAAGACATTCCTGCCAAAGAACGAGTCGAAGTACAGGTGCTCCACAATCCAGCCAGGACCACCTTCTCTCATCTGCAAAAATAAACTACCGCTACTCTGACTGTGGCCCTGTCTGTTGTCAATGTCACAGGTCTCGTGTGTCTCGAAGGCCATGGAACGCAGCTGGTGGGTCACAGTTCCTGCCGAATCACCAGAACACTGGACTCAGTTGACCCCCCTTCTTTCGTCGCCTCTCCAAACATGTACTTTGTGTGTGGCACCAAAGCTTACACCTGGCTCCCGAAAGGTTGGAAGGGTATCTGTTACATTGCCTTCGTTCTTCCACCCACATATGTAGCCCCTGCCAACCATCACCGGCAGAGGCGTGCAGACGACAGTGGACAAGCCGACTCCACCGGAGCACAGTTCCTGGATGCAGCAAAGGGACTTGTTCCCCTGTGGGGCCCAATGGCAAACAGCCGTGCTATCCGACACCTGACCCAGGCAGTAGAAACAACGATCAACATCACGGCTGGCATCCTCGCCAACAACACTGCGGAGCTTCAGGCGGTCCGCCTTGTGACCCTTCAAAACCGTCTTGTCCTAGACGTGGTCCTAGCCGACCGAGGGGGAGCATGCCGCATCATCGGATGCAGCTGCTGCACCTACGTGCCAGACAACTCGCCTTCAGTCTACAAAGCCATTGAACACCTCCACAGACTTTCCTCAGAGGTTCACCAAGAACAGGAAGGATGGTCGCTTGGGAGCTGGTTTTGGGACGCTTTGAAGAACTGGGGTTGGAAGTTGTTTTCCTTCGTGCTAATACCTGTTGTGATATTATGTGGGTGTTGCTTAGGTATCCAATGTCTGCCACCTTTGTGCGGCCTTGTTTCTAACTGTATGTGCCCAAAGACTTTGGACTTCCGAAAGGAGCACATGAGCCCCCTCTATGAAGTAGAAATACGTGGCCTTATGGGGATAAATCCAAACTGACAAGTTGGCGAGACATGTTAAAAGGGAGGACTGTGGAATTTTAGTTTGCGAGCTAAACATCATCTGCGCCAGCTTGTCATCCACGTACGACATGCACAGCAGCCATTTTAGGTATCATGGTCTCCCTGTCCACGATCGATCGCCAGCGCGCCCCTCTGACCCAGCAAGCATCCTCCGCGCACCCTGGCTCCCCCTCCCTCCCCCTCATGAGCATAACCCTTCTGCATGACCCTGTCCTTGGGAGTCACGCCAGCGCCTGACCAACACCTCCTCTCCTCCCATGAATGCCCCTCTGTTAATAAACCTTCCCTCCACGCTCGATTGTCCACGCGGCATGAATACCACTCCTTTGATGACCCCTTCCCCCGTGTCCAGCTGTCCACACAGGTCTGAGGCCATCGCCTAAGCCGACAGATATCATTTACTGCCCCTTATTGTACGAGGTCGCTCTCCTTCAAAGGACCCTCTATTGATCCAGGCCTCCCCACCCCCTGTGATATGATCAGGCGCACACATCCTAAGACTCGACGGAACACTCAGCTGCGTGATGACCCCCTCCTCTTATCAGCAGGTTGAGGACCTCTATTGTGGAGGTATATGGGGGTGGGATTGACACGAGGATTGCGGGGATGTCTTTTTCTTTATGTCACAATGTTCTGATTGTAATAAAGAAAGGTCACATGCCATAAACCAGTGTATAAGAGGCCAGGCCTCCGAGAGGCTGTTAGAGCACCTCGAGACGATACCTTGTTGTCTGATCTGATGTGTTCTGCTCCGTCGGAATAAAACTTCTGTTTCCTGCCTTCTGGTCTCCGGCGCCTGCCTCATTGCTTGGTAAACTTGAATGGTACAAGGGCGGTTAGCGCCGGGCAAATCTTGAGAAAGGTCCTAGCCCTACCTTTTTCTACACAAGGTTTATCGCAAATGCGATAAAAAACGGCCGCAATGCATGAATATCGCTGAAAAGTCAGCGATATTCATGCATTACCGAGCTAATGCTCTTAGCCATGTTATCCACCTCCCATTGGATAACATGGCTAAGAACTGCTCAGGGCAGGTGTTAGCTTTTGGAGATATTCGCGCTTAGCGCGAATATCTCCAAAAGTTGGTAATAGGAGATAGCGATGTTAGCGACTGTTTCCAGTCGCTAACATCTTGGCACGCCCACTTTGCATGTCATTAGTGATAAATATCACTGACATGCAAAGTGGGGCCCAAGATGGTCGCTATCTCCTACTAGCTTTCGCTAAATGGTGTTAGCGACAGCTAGGTAATAGGGAGATAATTTTATCTCCGCTTTCTTGGCATTTAAAGCCAAAAAAGCGGAGATAAACCCCCTTGATAATATGCCCCGACCTTCCTTACTACGTCACAGAGTGGGACGTGTTCAGTGAGAGTTGCTGCTACTACTTAAAATTGAAGTGCCCGGGCCGGAGTCAATCAGTAACACTCCCCCTCGTCATGTGGTGGAGGCTCACAAAAGAATTTACCAGTCTGAGGAGGTCATGCCCATGGGCTGTGACATCTTTACCCCAGCAAACTTGGCTCAGGAAGCCAGGCACCTGTGCTCTTAGCTCATGTACATTGCCTGGCTGCCTGACCCACACATGAAGAGTGTCTTTCAGGCTGACACTTGCTCAGCCTGACAGACACTCTTCATGCATCGGAAAAAGGTGGAGGGCGAGGGCCTCTTTGCCCTTAATAATAGGCCACTGCTGGTTCGATGTTTCTCCTTTTATTCCAGATTTTAATTGCCATTTACTCTTGTCAAATGTTTAACTTTGCTGAATCCTGATGTGATTCACACCGAAATGTTTACTTGGAATTCTTGATGTATCATTGTTTGAAATATTGAATAACGAGATCTTTGCAGGACTCCTCTTTAAAAGGAGGAAAGAAAGGGGACATGGAAACTTGCTTATGTTCTCTGTAATTATTTGCTATACATAATTTTCCATTGCATTGTCTTGCTGTTACAATAAATAAATAAATACGTGTCAATAACTGCTGTCTTGGAAAGCGCTTGGCAATGGGATGAAAGAAAAGAATCCGAAATATTTACGAGGCATATGAAGATTCGCGGTTTATCTGCATACCCCCATGTGGCTGTTAAAACCGCAAAAAACATCTTGGCCACATTTACTTCTTGCACTGGCGATTCAAGCAGGTTGAGCACACACACCCCTCCCCACCGCAGCGTTGTCATGTGTTCTGCCTTTCTAGCCTTCATTGATCTAACACAGAAATCTAACCATTCTCCTTCCTCTCCATGGCAATTCAAGGCATAACCACAAAAATATACAAATTTAACTCAACAGACAAAATGTAATGTAATTATTCTCAAACTGTTCTGTGCTATTAGCAATGTCGACTTTGAAGAGACCAGGAGAGCAGGCCCCATTTACAGGAATATTATGCTAAATGATGTCAGGTTCCAAGGATTAGCCTTGCAATTGATGTTATATACTTATTCACTTTACCAAGCAAATAAAGTGCCAACGGCATCTAAGTTGTTATCTTGATAGAGTTCAGATCCAAACTGAAGTAGGTGATCACATTTCCTAATTCTGGCTCCGGTGCATACACTTCCCTTCCTGTCAATCATTGTGTTGTGCTGTTTGCAAGAAACATCTGTTCATATTCCTGCTGTGAACAACATCTGAACGTAAATTAATAAATGTTGTTCTCTCCTTCATAGCTCATTTAATGTCCTGCAAAGTGAAAAGAGTTATCATTGTAGACTAATTATCTGCAATGTCAAAACTAATTAAACATTTCCTGTTCCGAAAAAAAACATGGATCAGCTCTTAGGTGTTTAAAATATATCTGGTATTGGGAATAACATACTTATAATCCTATGTAGTGAAATTTTAAACTGTGCTTTGCCATAAAAGGCTATCTTAATCACAAAAGCTATAAAAACAGAGGTGTTGTTTTCTAGGTTGGGAATGTGTAAAAATCAACTCATGTATACAATGCAAGATCGACATTTGAAAAAAAAGCAGAAATGTTAAAAAAAATATTTGCTGCTGAGTCATATAATACATTTTACGTTACAATTCTTTATATATTGTGTTAGAACAAGTGGCAATGTCCCAATTTGTGAGTCACTGTGAGCTAAGTTAAAGAACATTTTGAACTTTATGGATGGGATTACTCACCTCAAGGGGAAGAGGTGTCCAAACAACGCTGTCAGGCACCCAAGAGACAGCGAAGGTCTACACAGGAAGAAACAAAGAAAAAGTGAATAAGAAGGGAAATGCTTACCACAGAGAAGTAGAGAAAAGAAAGACTACCTCAAGACCTGGCTCAAGAGCTGGCGCTTTGACTAAACTGCAGATCACCCCTCCCCCGCACCTTGAGATCCATAGGGGTGAGTAGTCGCGCTCTATTGCCTGATTGATTGATTAGATTGCTAAAAGAGAGGAAAGAACTGAAGATGGAAACCCCTGGAAGGACTATGAAAGGTCCTAGGAAGACACATTTCCCATCAGGACCTCATAGGAGAAGTATTGCCAAGGCAGAGTCAACACTCAGTCTGGGCCAGGAGTATGGGACAGGGAACCAGTGCACAGATGACAGCCAAGAGAAACCAATTCCTAGAAGCTGCTGTTGGAAGGAGGAGGAGACCGAAGTCAAGGACGGACCTGGAAGGCCTGGAGAAGGATGTCAACTGGAGACTAAACTCTACCTTGAGATCCTGAGGCCCCACCATGGATCCTCGAAAGGAACATGGCTAACCAGGTGCTATTATACAAATTATATTTAGTCTCCATTTTAGTTTTTCTTTATAACTAAGCATCATTTTAAGATGGTGGTTGGAACATGTTTTTCTCTAACACGAGAAAATGCCACTCATGCATTTATTTTGAGTGGATTTTGTTTTGTAGTCTCCTCTGGTAGTTCCAGGGATACACATACTAGAACGCAATGTCCTTGCTTTATTATGTGCTCTTAGGCGACAACTCTTTTTCTCTAGACTAAGTAAAGATGTTATTGTGCATCTCTAACAGAATGTGATAAGGCCAGTGTTTTGAATTCGGAGAGAGACACTTCACACAGAGTTATAATGAATGCTGCAGAGAGCTGTGAATGAGCTACTGCCCAGCAGGCCCCAACATTAATCCTCAGAAGGAAATAGCTATGCAAGCAGAGATGTGTGCAGGCTTATACACTCTAACAAATTGCATTTATTAATGCCCTGACGCCGGCTTCCAGAGACGTTACACCAAGGTATGAGGTTCCAAATGGGACTGCCAGAAGGGTACTCCCTCAACGCTTTCACTAGTGTAGGATTGATATTGATAGATAGAAGTCATAATAGGAACAATTAAAATAGTTGAATTGTTTGTATTTTTCAACATTCTAATAATGTAGATAACAATGATGTGTTTCATTGGTCAAAATATGGCAGTTCATGTGTTATCCACAAGGATTATATTTTCAATAAAAGTAAAATGTATTATTGTTTCTTTTCTTTGTAAAATGTTGGGCATACAAAGGTGACAAACCAAAGGGTTAGATCTGCTTCTGCTAACTCAATGGCAATCAGAGTGGTCATGTTCGAGGTTACCAACAGCATTTACAACTCTGGAGGTTTAGGAGTTTAGATGCGGTACTGTGAACTAGCCGGACCAATATTTACTTATGATATGAGTGGGCTCAGTCTCTATATTGTGAAGTTTTGTTCACCTAATACACAGTCCTGCTAAATAAGTAGGGGATGTATAACATGATGCTACCAACGTTCTAGGTGCCTATTAGATGGGTCTCCTGAGTAGTTACTTTTGTATGCCCAAGGCTCCTAAATTGCCTTACACGGGGACGTCCATGACGAGAAGGATTTATCCTACTCACTTTAATGGGAAGCACCTATTTATTTATGTAGAATGATCAAACTTGAGGACTTCTTTACTAACACAGTGCGCTGCCGGAGCATCACTTTTTTGACTTGGCATGCCATGGGTGTTACGGTGGGTGTTCCCATGTAGCACCCATGGCATTTGACAAATTCCCAAATTTACAACATGCTGTAAACCTGGGAATGTGTTAAAAGCCTATGCCCCCACAGGGATGGCTCAAGGATAGTTTTTGTGAAGGAGGGTGTTCCTTCCCCCACAAAAACAACCTGATTTCAATGCAGATATCCTTGCACCCTGGTGCAAGGGTGTCTGCATTGGCACATGGGAGCAGTGGTTATTGTTATTGATTGTAGACAAGCACTAACATTTAAATAGATATGGGCTCACCAATGATGGTAGAGATGTTACTTTCATGGTTGAGGCTCACTAAGAGAATAAGCGTTCAGAGAGAGAGGGGGTAGAGAAAATCTGAGACAGGAGGAGTATGTGGAACCAAATGAACTCACAGTGCTCCTCTGAAGTCATTAGAAGAAAGAAAGATAAACTTCCACCATAAAAAGTGCAGTTTAACATAAACAAAAGGGGCAGGAATTTCCTTTAAAATTCACAAACAGCCCAGAAACCCTTCTTCGGAACAAGACATGGATGAAAACTCATCTCTACAGTGCAGCAGAGGTTGAAATCCCATATCCAGCTTAGGCCTCCTGATAGAATTAATAATTTTGACATTCAAATTGAGGGCAAATACCACATTCTATTGAAGTAATATTCTGGCAGAATTTGCCCATGAATACAACATTCACTTGACTGAGACTGAGTTGACACTAGAATTTGTTAGAAATGTTTCACCAGAGGAGGATGTACTTTTACCTTCTTTTTCCGTTCTTGTTCCAGAGGAGGTGAAAGCAGCATATGCTGCGGAATGGGCTCTTGTGCAAGCCCCAGATTTATATTGTAATGAAGCAGGTTGAGATAAACACTCACCTTATCATGTTATACGGTCCAGCCAGCAGGTTCAAGCACAATAGCCTACTAAACATGCAGCTAAGCACACAATTCGGGAGATTCCATCATAATTAGAATATCAAGGTGTAACTGAGCTACGTGTCTCTCCTATGAATAATCCATTATTTTCTGTGATTAAACCTGATTATTCTTATCGTATACTCTTAGACTATTGCCACTTAAACAGCCACTCACTGACTTTTTCTGTACAGAATTCACACAGCACAGGTTTGATAAATAATATAGCTTAAAAAAATACAACATTTTATCTGTGAAAATGTGACCCCTGAAAGTCAGAACTTGACGTTTTATCAGCATTAGGAACACAGTGAAGGTTCTGTTGGCTCCCACAAAGCTCCCAAAAGGCTATAAGTACAGCTATACGAACAGTCCAGCCCGTTTAATGTCAATTTCACAAGACAGTGACACAGAAGCATTGTTTTATGTTGATGGCACATCACAGAGGATGATTTAAATGCACATTTGGCCAGAGTGAATTAAATTATTCTGGGATTCGCTGACCATGGCTATACATTTAGTTTTCCAAAACCTAAAATTGCCTTTCTCAGTGTCCTCTTCTTAGGATATGAATTATCGAATGAAGGCAAAGGATGGAGTCACATTTGTTAAAAAAGCTACAGTCACTTTTAGGATTTCTGAATTTTGGTAGAAGATACATATCGGATTATGCACAATGGGTTAGACCGTTGCATAAATTAATATCTCGTTTTTTAATAAAAATTGGACTGCTGAACATGCTGGTATGTATTCTAGTACTGAGTAGCGGCCCATGGTGGGAGTGCTGCTGGGCGTTGACGTGGGGTAAACTACAGATTACGGTCGATTACAGGTAAGAAAACATATAAATAAATAAAATGAATTTTGTTGCACGGGCTACATCGCCAAATCCGATGCAGCACGCGCAACGTAATTCAGTTTGTTTTGTTGGGCACTGTAAACGCTATGTTCATAGCAAAGGTGTTTCTCCGTTATTCAATTTTGACTCCCTGGTGTATCGGAAGTTTGAAATCTGCTAGATCATTAATGCTAAATCATTGGGGGCATATCATGTTACTGCACTAGCACTTTAGGTAAGGGAGTTGGCCACAAATCCATTAAGATGTTCTCTCTCACTTTGGGTGCCATTTTTGCCCTGTTAACGGCCTAGTTTTGGGTGGGGGATTTCCCTACCCTTTATAAAGAAAGCCGCCAAGCTGACACACAGTGGATGCACAGAGCTGGTAAACCTAAGGCAAGCCCGGCTGCGCCCATCCATGCTCGGACCGTGCCCAGTGCCAGCCCTTCTGCCTCATCATCTCCTGATTGGGGTCAGCGTTTAATCTACTCCTCAGCGCAGATCCACTCTTTAAATCATGGTGCTCATTGTTCAAGTATGCACAACCTGTTGACCTTCTTCCTTTGGTTCAGTTTGCTCTTTCGGCTCTTCCATGTTGTCAGGACGAGGTATCTGCCTGAGAGTACTACATATTAATTCCCTAGACTTACCAAGAATTCTGTTAATGCTCTTGAGCTTCAGGCAGCGTTGGCCAAGGTTCGCTCCTCCACAAGAACGCATTACATATTTCTGATTTACTTAGGTAGGAACGGTTAAACATCCTTTTTCTCAATGAAGCATGGATAAACGATAGCTCTGCACCAGGTATTGCATTAGCAATTCCAGAGAGTTACACTATATTTCACTGAGACAGAGCTGACAAAAGAGAGGGGGGTGGTGCTACAAAGTTTAGGCAAACCCTCAAGTGTTCCTCTTTCGAAATAAAAAAATCTAAGAGGCAGAATCCCTGTGTTATTGCCTTTCACCATCAGCGAGTAAAGCCTTCGTGGGTGTCCCAGTATGGTACCCCACCAGCAGTAGCGGTGTAGCTGTCGGTGGTGGGAGTAGCTGCCGGGCGGTGACTCCGGGATGGGGAGAGGCAGGGTGGGGAGTAGTAATCCATGGATTACAGAGGATTACAGGTAAGTAAACATATAAATAAATAAAATGAATTTCGCTGCGTGCACTGCATCCCCCGATGCGATGCACTTCACGCAACGAAATTCGTTTTTTAAATGTATATGTTTACTTACCTGTAATCCTCCATAATCCATAGATTACTACCCCCCCCACACTGCTCCTCTCCACGTCACCGCCCGGCAACTACTCCCACCACCGACATCTACTGCCCACCAGATATGCTGGAGAATTGTCTTCTCTAGATGACTGTCCTTCAAAATATCTTTTATAATACTCCCATTTTACTGTCCTGGAAGATCTGAATCTTCATTTGGATAAGGTTGCTGATCAATAGGCATGCCTTCTCCTCAGCAAAATGACTCCTTGGAACTAAAAGCAGTTTGTTGTTCAACCCACTCATCTAGCTAGTCATATTCTAAACTCCATCTCTTCTAATTGCAAGGTTGTGATATCGGACATCAATTTCAGACCATGGAATGGTATATTTTATCTAGAAACAGGAGCAGGCTCCTAGAATTAGAAGGTCTACTCATTCATTACCTCATCGAATTTGGGCAAAAACCACTACTGAGGAGATTACTTCCATTCTTAGTAATAGTCCTCCAACTTTGAATGGAGGCCTTTAGGCAGACACACAGGCATCTAAAGTCTGTTTGGGAAACATGACAAATATCACTGTGCCCAAAATGGCACGGTCTTGGTTCTTAAGACACCCCCCTGGCCCTTTGTTTAAAGAGCCGCTCAGGAAAATGTGCCAGCAATGCAAAAGATTAGAAAGGGCTTGGAGAAAACTCTATTCCACCGGCAAGGAACTTTACAAGAAGGAGCTAAACATATGCCATCAAGGAATAAAGTGGGCCCAAGCTAATTTCTTTGCCAGTAAATTTGCTATGTCTGACAACAAACCCAGAGAGATTTTCAAGATTGTAATTTTTTTTTAATCCAAGCACCTTAGCCCAGCCTATCAAGGCCTTCCCTAAATTATATACACAACTTTCGACAATAAGATCAGAGGTATTGTGTATGCTCTAAATATATATCAAGATCTGGTAATACCCCAGACACCAACTGTTCGGGTAACCAGCCTTCTTCTGCTTCAACCATTTGATCCTGCTCCTTGACAGTATTTGCTCCTATTTCAAAAGAGGATTATAATATAGCCCTAAAAATCATGTAAATCTGGTTCTCCAGATGATCCTTGACCCCCCCATATTTTGGCGGCCAATCACGTGGCTATCAATCCTATTCTCAACTCCCTCCTAAGTGACTCATTACTCCAGTCCATAGTCCCCAGTTGTTGTAAAAAAGCTAAGCTAATGCTGCTTCTGAAAAAAACATCAGCCGATAAATCTATCCTGACTAATTATCGGCCAATTTCACTACTGCCGGCCTTCTCTAACATTCTGTAGAAACTGATTAATGCCCAGCTGTCTAAGTATTTGCACTCAAATCAGTTGGAGCTTCTGCCCTGTACACAGTACAGAATCCACACTGGTGGAAGTTTCCTATACCATCAAGGTAGCAGAAGACCAAGGGAAGCAAGTTGCACTACTACTTTTAGATCTATTGGTGGCATTCAATACAGTATCCCCTCCTATCCTTCGACAACAATGGAGAAATATTGGGATAGGCGAGTCCCCTTTGGCCTTTGCTATCCGACAGATGCCAGTCAGTCTAGATGCTACCATTTGCATCAGACCCCAAACCTTTAAGATTCAGCATTCCTCAGGGGTCTGCCCTGAGCCCAACACTATTTAATGTCTACATGACTCTTCTGGCAGGTCTGGTGGAGTTCTTGGATGTGCGTGTGGTTTCTTATGCCGACGACACTCAGATTCTTCTTACCTGGGACAGTGAAATTCCCAAGGCCAGAGCAGATTCAAAGCATGTCTGTCTGCAGCATTTCAGTGAATGTGGTTGAGTCCAGGTTCTCTGGTCCCATGTCTCACAAGTGTATATCACCTCTTGCTGAAAGATGGCACCCATAGTTATACTGTTGTGCATCATTAAAGTTCACAGTGGTTTAGGGGGTTTTCTCTTTGACCCATAGATGTCTCCCCTAAATAGTGATTATTTTCTACTGTACATAAATGTGATATCCTGTAGGTTTTAACTTGATTGGCTGAATTAATGTAATTGTTTTTAGAAAGTTTCATTATTCTTTAATCTTTTATAAAAGTGACTTCAATTGCATTCATGAATGTTGCTATATGGTTGTACCTGTACAAACCGAATAAAGCATTTTGAAACTGAAACTGAGTGAGCAATGACCAATGAAAAGTGGAAAGAAGGAGGCTGCCTGATGTCGGTGGACCTATACCCAGAAGGCAGGTTTATCTCCTATCAAGATGAAGTTAAAACATTTGATCTGGGCACTGGACAGTTCCTGCAATATGTAAAAATAGAAACAAAGCTAGAGAGCTCTGGCCGACATTCCCTGGAAATGAGGCACAACATCCAGTGCATGATGATATAGGTTGCACCAGACCAGTCCGGTCGTACACACACAGGCACAAGTTCAGCAGAGCCACATAGTGTAGAATGAGGCACTACAACGGGTACACCCCCACCTGCAAGAGTTGTAACCTGTGAATGGGACACCGCACACAATGAGAATGCAGTCAGAGTTTTGCACAAGAGAGATGTGGCTCGATCAACAAAATGGGCCACGAGGGGGCCTGCAACCAGTGCATCAGCTCACCACCACTAGAGTCTTATGAGTATCAGGGTCACCACAGTGCAGGAACCACACATCTCAGACACAAACACCATTTCTGGTTTTGGCACTAGACAATCCTGTCTCCAGACACAAGTCTTAGTTCTATGCTCCCAACCCACTATCAGTTGTCTCTGCTGATGTCACAGATAGATTATAGGTCTCTTGTGGGAGATCTTTGATGTTCCTGAGATCTCTGGGAGAATAGGAGGCCCGCAGATGGGCCCTTTGAGAGCACACTTGAGGGAGCCATACTACAGTCAGCAGGTCTTCGGCACAGGCCAGTCGTCATTCAGACAGCTATCCCCCATGTGCACCACAGAGTACCCTGACAATGTGTACCACGCAGTCCAGGTTCTCTGGTCCCATGTCTCACAAGTGTATATCACCTCTTGCTGAAAGATGGCACCCATAGTTATACTGTTGCGCATCATTAAAGTTCACAGTGGTTTAGGGGGTTTTCTCTTTGACCCATAGATGTCTCCCCTAAAATATAGGCCTGTCTGCCATGGGGCCTTGGCTTGGAATGCAGATCTTAATCTTTAGTGGGGCCCTGATCCAGCCCCTAGAAGCTATATGTTAAAACCCCTATCTTCAATCTTTCCTATTCAGCCCTCATATGGCAGGGGTCTGCTCTTTCCGTGGGATGCCCATGGTTTATGCCTGTCGATTGGGGAATGCAAAGATGTACTCCCCTCAACACCTGGTTTCCAGTGGAGCCAGGCACCATGGTACTCATAATTCTTTGACCATATAAATGTCCATATAATATAAGTGCCATTTCTAAGCAAGTTATGCCAAAACAACCTTTACCAATGGAAAGGGTTTGACACAGCGAATACATTGATATGGAACATCATGAAGCTGTTCCACTGCAATCCACTATTGTAGTTCGAAGTAATGTAAACAGCTTCCCCATGTCAACTTATGGAAAGAGCAGGCCTCAAAGGTAGTGAAAATACACATAAATATTCCTCACTACCTGGGCACACCATGGGTTAGTGCACACACCAACATGAGATGGCAGGTGGGACAAATTGTTCCCAGCACCAGGAGTGCAAGGGCGTCAGCCTAAGTCTGCACAGCAGATTGGACATGGGTTTAACTAATACATGTGTCTGTGCACATACACAAGCCTGAGCTGGCAAGCAGCGTACACAATCATGGGCATCATAGGTGCGACCATTGACCCTCTTGGCAGGTTGTTCCCCATGCCACACAGCACCACCGATGTGTCACGCCCTTCACCCCTGCTGCTGCTGCTGTCTTGTGTACGAGGCCCTGGTAGGCCGTATGGTTGCTTTGCTGCACCCTATTTTGGTTGTATTTGTTCCTTAATTGTGCAAATATTTCCTCCTTTTATTCCCCTTGTGGTTATAACTGCTCTTTATTGTGCTTGTTTTTCTCACCTCATTCCCCTTGTATTCTTACTGTGCCCCTTTTCCCTTCTGTACCCCTCGCCGTTCCCGTTTCCCCGCGAACGCCACAATACCTGTCTCCCTTACCCCCGTGAACACCACAACACCTGTCTCCGCTATGATGCAAGCACCCTCCACGCACTCAACATCGGACAAGCACACACTTGCTTCCAGGCTGCTCAGAAGCGCACCCAAGGACCCTTCTCCTGCCGGAGCTGCAGCTTCACCAGCTGCAGGCCCGCCATTCCACCCACCAGGACAAGACGCAACCACCTCAGATGCATACTCCTGAACACCCGCTCCGCACACAAACACACCGTCGAACTCTGGGACCTGCTCAACACGTCCTGCCCGGACATCGTCTTCCTGACAGAGACCTGGATAAACAAATCCTCGGCACCCGACATCACCATAGCCATCCTGGACGGCTACACGATCACCGCAGGGGACCGCACCAATGGAGTAGGAGGTGGAATCGCCATCATCCACAGGTCCAACCTCAAGGTCTCAACCAACTCTGACGACACCCTCAACACCGCCAAACACCTGTACTTCCAGATTCAGATCCACACTGACCTCACCCTCAGAAGAACTCTGATCTATAGGCCCCCTGGACCCAGGCCACAGTTCAGCGACTCCATTGCCGACTTTGACAACACGCACACCCTTGCGTCCACAGACTACATTCTCCTCGAGGACCTGAACTTCCACCTTGAGAACAACAACAAAACTAAATTCACCACCCTGATCGACAACGTCGCCAACCTCGGACTCGAACAGCTCGTGACAACACCCACCCACTCCGCCAGCCAAACATTTGATCCCATCTTCTCCGCAAGCTGCCACGCCACCGAACTCCACTGGACCGATCACCACTGCGTCCACTTCACCTTCGAGAAGCCTACCACGCACCCCCTCACCCAACAGGTCCCCCGTCACTGCTGGAGCAAAATACCAGAAGATCAACTACACACCTCTCTCGCCCGAAGCCCACCCACAGACCCCACCGGCCCAACGCTGCCACCAGCAACCTCAGACGCTGGATCAGCAACTGTACCAACACCCTCGTTGATCCAGAATCCCTCCAACAGATGCAACAACAAGATTGCAGCCGGTTCACTGCAGACCTCCAGACCTCCAAGCAAAACTGCCAAAAGCTGGAGAAGAAATGGCACCAGGAACAGACACCGGAGAACCAAGCAGCCGCAAGAACACCATGCGACAACACCATCACCTCATCAGATTTGCCAAAAAGACCTCCTTCAAGGACTGCCTCGACAACAACATCCATGACAGCTTCGACAACCAGCCGACCATGACAGCCAACAACACCTCAGATCAACGGCCACTACCCATGATGATCCCCTGCTCACCTGGACCGACATCAACGATGACAACACCATCAAAGTCATGAGCACCATCCACTCCAGCTCCCCATCAGACCCGTGCCCTCACTACATCTTCAACAAAGCCAGCGTCACCATCACACCCCACCTCTGCAAGGCCATCAACATTTCCTTTGAGACCGCGACCATCCCGGTGAGCTGGAAGCACGCCGAGATCGACGCCCTGCTGAAGAAACCCAAGGCAGACCCGAGGGACCTCAAGAAATTCTGGCCCATCTCCCTGCTCCTGTTCCCGGCGAAGGTCATCGATAAAACTCTCAACAAACAGCTGATCCACTACCTTGAGGAGAACAACATCCTTGACCAGTCCCTGTCCGGGTTCTGCAGCAACTACAGCACTGAAACGGCCCTCATCGCCGCCACTGATGATTTCAGGGCCCTGCTGCACAATGGCAAAACCACGGCCCTCATCCTCCTGGACCAATCAGCTGTGTTCGACACAGTCTGCCACCGCACCCTAAGCACTCAACTTCACAACACAGGAATCTGAGGCAAAGCACTGGACTGGACGACCTCCTTCCTCTGCGACGGAACACAGAGCATCAGCCTCCCTCCCTTCCGATCTGAAGCCTCCATGATCATATGCGGCGTACCCCAAGGATCTTCCCTCAGACCGACGTTGTTCAACATCTACATGGCCCCGCTCACCCATGTCGCCAGACTGCACGACCTCAACATCATCTCCTACTCCGACGACGTACAACTGATCCTCTCCCTCCCCAAGGACCCTCTCACCACCAAAAAAAACCTCCACAAAGGAATTAAAGCCGTCGCTGAATGGATGAAGAACAGCAGTCTGAAACTGAACTCGGACAAAACGGAGGTCTTCATCCTCGGCTGAACCCCATCTGCCTGGGACGACTCCTGGCGGCCGACAGCCCTGGAAGCAGCACAGACACCCACCGACCACGCGCGCAACCTGGGAATCATCCTCGATTCAACACTCTCCATGACCAAACAAGGCAATGCCATCTCATCCTCCTGTTTCAACAACCTCCGCATGCTCTGAAAGATCTACACCAACACCAGAAGAACGGTCACCCAGGCCCTCATTAGCAGCAGACTGGACTACGGAAACACCCTCTACTGAAACGACTGCAACGCATACATAACGCCTCTGCACGCCAGATGCTCGAAATCCCTTGCTACAGCCACATCACACCCCACCTGAGAGAGCTGCACTGGCTTCCCATCAACAATGGATCACCTTCAAGCTCTTCACCCACGCACACAAGGTACTCCACAATACCGGACCAGAATACCTCAACAAACGACTCACCTTCTACACCCCGAACCGCCAGCTCTGCTCCGTCGACCTCGCCACGAACCCCGCATCCGAAGAGCAACCACCGGTGGCAGATCCTTCTCCTACCTCGCCACCAAGTCCTGGAACACCCTTCTCATCCTCCTACGGCAGCCCGAAGACCAACTAACTTTAAGGAGTCTACCCAAGACCTGGCTGTTCAAACAGTAGCAGCAACCCCCCCCCCCCCAGCACCTTGAGACCCTCACGGGTGAGTTGCGCACTCTACAAATGTCTTGATTGATCAATATGTGTGGGTGCGCACTTACAGCGGCCTACAATGGCAAGCTGCTCATAAGTGTACTCCAGGTAGATGCCAGTGTGCACACTCTGGTCTGCAATGACAGATCTGCCCACTTTTTACATTGAATCAGCACCACTTACGACATGGATAGGAAGGGTGAGCGCACACTTTCACACAGTATTTACAGTGGGAAAGTGCTCAAAACCTAGAGGCCATATAAGAGAATCAGCAAAGCCCAAGCAGAAAAAGCAAAAAGTCCAGGGAAACGCTACAAGACAAGTATCAGGTCCAACAGAAGGTATTAAACAGACTCTATCTAGTCTCCATTCTAGCTTTTAGGGTGGTTTGAACATGTTTTTACTAGAGAATGGCACAAACACATTTATTTTTAGTAGACGTTGTTCTGTAGACTGTTAATTCTAGGGACACACATACTAGAACACGATGCCCTTGCTTTATTATGTGCTCGTAGGCGATTACTATTTTTCTCCAGAATAAGTGAAGATGTTATTCTGCATCTCTAGTAGAATGTGATAAGGCCTGTGTTTTATTATTTGAACACAGTCCGCTTTGAATTTGGAGAGAGGCACTTTAGAGTTATCATGAATGCTGCAGAGAGCTGTGAATGAGATACAGTCCTTGCCATTCATCCTAAGAATAAGCAGAGATGTGTGCAGGTTTGCACACTCAGACATAGTGCATTTATTGATAAGCTGAGGCCGGCTTCCTACAACATTACACCAAGATATGGCGTTAACTCATTCCAACTGGGTCTGGCAGATGGGTACTCCACTTTCATTAGTGTAGGGTTCATCGTGATAGATAGGAGCCATATTAGGAACAATTAACATGGTTGAATTGTTTGTGTTTTTTCCCACTGTAATAATGCTTATAACAATTATGTTTTTCATTTTTCTAATTATCGTAGTTCATGTGTTACTTGCAAGGGGTAGAGTTTTTCAATAAAAGTTTGAAAACATATTGTATCTTTCTGTTGTAAAACTTTGTGCATGCAAAAGTGACAAATGAAAGAATTTGGATCTGTTTCCACAAATTGCTTGGAAATCAGAGTGACCATGTTTGAGGTTACCAACAGCATATACATCTCTTGATCTTTAGGAGTTTAGATGGAATATTGTGAGCTAGCCGAACCAACATTTATTGATGGTATGATTAAACTCAGTCTCTATATTGTGAAGTTTTGTTGAATTAATACATTGGCCTGCTAAATTTATAAGAACTGTATAACAGTCCGTAACAGCCATAGTCCAGGGACAGACCAGGTTGGGAAGGGCATGAACATATGGCTGAGGTGGAATCAATCAATGCCTGCAAAGTCACATACATTTTACTTTTTTTTTTCGCTATAAATAACAAGTCTTGCTGAGCCGTTAAAATGCCTAATATTTTTGGGGATGCTTAACAAGTGCTAGAGACAGACCCCCACTAACAAGGGGTCCCCGGACCCAGGCCACAGTTCAGCGACTCCATCGACGACTTCGTCAACATGACCACCCTTGCATCCACAGAATACATCCTCCTCGGGGACCTGAACTTCCACCGCTAGAACAACAACGACAACAACTCCACCACCCTGAGCGACAACCTCACCAACCTCGGACTCAAACAGCTTGTGACAATGCCCACCTACTCCACCGGCCACACGCTTGATCATATCTTCTCCGCAAGCTCCCACGTTTCCTTCAGCCACACCACTGAACTCCACTGGACCGATCACCGCTGCGTCCACTTCACCTTGGTGGAGTGGAGAAGCGTGGCTCAGTGGTTAGAGGCGGCAGACCCGGAAGCTGAGATCGACCGTGGACCAGGGTTCGATTCCCCGCCTCGGCGGGTCTTGGGCTCAAAATTCCATGGACTCGACAATTCTCGCTCTGGTGCCTACTCAACTCACGGGGTCACACTCTGCGACTCTGGGCAATAGCTTGCTTAATCTCCACTACGGCCCCTCGCGGCGGGATGCCTGGCTTTCACCTTGTGGACACCCTGCCGTGGTTTCTCACAGGGGAATACCAGGACGGGTTCCCTAAGCAAGCGCCGGGACGCTTACGGGCAGCTGTGCGCTTTACAAGTCCAGCACATTTACATTTACATTTACCTTCAAGAAGCCTACCATGCACCACCGCACCCAACAGGTCCCCCGCCACTGCTGGAGCAAAATAACAGAAAACCAACTACACACCGCCCTTGCCCGAAGCCCACCCACAGACCCCACGGACCCCGCCGCAGCCGCCAGCAATCTCAAATGCTGAATCAACGAATGTGCCAACACCCTCGCCCCAATCCAAAATATCTCCAACAGATGCACCAACAAGACTGCCAGCTGGTTCACCGCGAACCTCCAGACCTCCAAGTAAAACTGCCGAAAGCTGGAGAAGAAATGGCGCCACAAACAGACACCGGAGAACCAAGCAGGCTACAAGAACGCCACGTGCCAACACCATCACCTCATCAGATCCGCCAAAAAGACCTCCTTCAAGGATCACCTCGACAACAACGTACACAACAGCAAAGAGCTCTTCAACATTAAGAAGTAACTCTCCAACCCCAGCTCCAACACCAACGACATCCCACAATCAATGACAAGTCCTATGCAACTCCTTGGCCTCCTTTTTCCACCGCAAGATCGCAAACATCCATGACAGCTTCGACAATCAGCCCACCACGACAGCCAACAACACCTCAGACCCCACGGCCACCACCCATGGCGACCCCCTGCTCACCTGGACCAACATCAATGACGACGACACCATCAAAGTCATGAGCACCATCCACTCCGGCTCCCCATCAGATGCGTGCCCTCACTACATCTTCAATAAAGCCAGCTCCACCATCGCACCCCACCTCCGCAAGGCCATCAACTTTTCCTTCGAGACCGCAACCTTCCCGGTGAGCTGGAAGCACGCCGAGATCAACGTCCTGCTCACCTGGACCAACACCAACGACAACTACAGACTAGGTTGAGAAGGGCATGAACATACGGCTGAGGTGGAATACGTTGGTCAATGCCTGCAAAGTCACATACTTTTTCTGTTTTTTTCGCTATAAATAACAAGTCTTGCTGAGCCGTTAAAAGGCCTAACATTTTTTTGGATGCTTAACAAGTGCTAAAGACGAACCCCCACTAACGAGGGGCCCTCCAGACCCAGGCCACATTTCAGCCACTCCAACGCCGGCTTCGTCAACACGCACGCCCTTGTGTCCACAGACTACATCCTCCTCGAGGACCTGAACTTCCACCTCGAGAACAACAACGACACCAACTCCACCACCCTGATCGCCAACCTCGCCAACCTCGAACTCGAACAGCTCATGACAATGCCCAGCCACTCCCCCGGCCACACGCTTGATCCCATCTTCACCACAAAGACACAAGCTGATCGGCGGCCCACAGCGGACCCAGAGATAAGGGAGCTGGGGGGTGCACTGCCCTGGTGGCAAATGAGGTACGACAGCCCCCACTGAACCCCAGAAGACAGATGGGGCACTCCCCAGTAGGGTGTGTCAAGAGTGCCTGTTAAAAGGGGAAAAGAAGACAGGAGAGCCTTGCAACAGAGATGACATTGGGTAAGGGATCCTAAATGAGGAGAGAACCTCAAGAAAGTCACTAAAGGAAACCCCACACCAACCGCCACTCGGGAGAGGATAAAGCCTGGACCTCAGAGCGCAAGTTATCCAGGGCAAGCACACAGTGGGCCCCACACGCAAGTTCAAAGAAAACACAGAACCCAGACTGAGAGTGTTGGCTCCTCACCACAGTGGAGGCCCTATCAGGGAGGAGAAGCAACCTGCATCTTGCGACATGTTTTCTGCAAGGGGGTAAAAAGATTGGACACTGAAAACATGCTGACCAAACCCCTAGCTGCAGCGGGAGGAGATGGGCGGGTGTCACCCACCACCCACTCAGGTCAAAAAAAAGAACACGCAGAAGAGCCAGTCACACACTCCTACCTGGAGACACTGTTATCCACACTGTGCAGGGACCTACAAGCTCTCAGAGGGGAACTGTCCAATGATATTAAAGAGATGTGGTATGATGTACACTCGATAGGGGAACAGGAGGCGATCATGGAATACCAGGAGCACACTCATGATGAGGAGGATAAGCAGTTACAGCAAGAGGTATTTTGACTCCATGAAAGACAGATAGAGCTCCAAGCACATGCAGAAGACCTAAAAAATTGCTCTCGGGCAAAAATATTCGCATTAAAGGGGTCCCATCCCAGGCATAGGGTTCTGAGATCAATCAATACTGGAAAGATCTCTTTCGCTATATCTTGGAGGCCCCACCATAAACCGAGATAAAAATTGACTGAGCACACAGAGTTCGCTTCCAGAGGCACCCCTCAGTGTCATCTCTGAACATCCTGGCCTATCACACAGACGTCTAATTAAAGGAGCTGATTCTGCAAAAAGCGCAAGAAAGACAACCCCTAGTATTTCAAGGACACACTCCTTCTTTACATCTCTAGTTGGCAGTGGTAGTTACCTTTGACCAAATAGGGACCCTTGGTTCTAAGTCAGAAAAAGGGGATTACACTCCTGGATATCCCCTGCTCACTCCCTTGGTAGCTTGGCACGAGCAGACAGGCTTATCTCAGAGGCAGTGTGTTAAGCATTTGTAAACATATACAGTAATACAGTGAAAACACTACAGAGGGTCACCACACAAGTTTTATAAAAATAAGTATTATTTATATAGACTTAGTTATAACAAGAAAATAAACGACAAAAATCCACAATACTGTAATCAATAATAATTCTTCAAGATGGTAGGAATAGTTAAAAAATAGCTTATTCACTTAAAAGCAGTCTTTAGCAACGGATAACCCCAAAAGGAGTTATCACGATGTCAAGGTCAAAGAAATCCCAAATTACGGCGCCACCCGCGAAGTGCGTGGCGTCGGGCATTGAGTCAAAACAGACTCACAGAGAACAGTACCTTGGAAAAGCAAAAACAAAGACAGCTCACGGCGTCGGGGAGGTGTGGCGTTGTTGGCGCGTTGCAGCGTTGATTCCTTGCTTCGGGGGAGATGATGCATCGCTGTCCTGGATGCTTGCGCAGGCAGAGGAGGCATCAGTTCCTGACCAGAGTGGAGGTGATGTCACAATGGCGCCAAAACCACGGTTCCGTACGATGTCCCGATGTCAATGCATTCTGGACCACCCACATCGACAATCGGCTCCGCGATGATGTCGCCTTCGGAGTCGATGCAGCACAGCAGCAGGCGTTGGGCCTACATTGCAAGTCGGAACACCGCTCACGGCTATGGCAGGCTTCCAGTGTTGTTCGCTGCCGTCGTTGTGGCACGGTGGCCAGTGTCGGATCTACGTTGCACTTTGGAGCAGCGCTCACAGCTTCGATGCAGATGACGACGTCGCTCACCGGCGTCAGTGTTGTAGAATTCCATCTGTAGCAGCTAAAACAGCAAGTTCCAGCTGCAGGCAAATAGAAGGAGTGAAGTCTGGTATCCCTGAGACTTCGGTCAGGAGTTCCTTCTCCTTTCCTTGGCAATAAAGAAACCACTGCAGGCCAACCCAGCAATCAGCACACTGGCAAAGGGGCAGTCCAAACTCCTGCAGCTTCCTTGGTTCTTCTACTTGGCAAAGGTTTGTCTTGTGTTCCCAGAAGTGATCTAAAGTCTTAGGGTCTGGGTCCCCATATTTATACTTCAAAATCCTTTGTCCTCTAAAGGCAGAGGGTCCTGTACCTAGTCCACACCAGTTCTGTAAAGTTCTGGAGCACTTTGTTTACATGACTCTTTCTTTCCTTTGGAATGGTGGCCAGGGTCATCAGACATACCACAATAGGTGGAGCCAGCATTGTGGAAGGCAGGCACAGTCTTATTCAGGCCCAGGTGCTTCTTCTCCCTCTACTCTACATGCAGATAGGTCTATTCAGCCCTGTGCTGACTCAGCCTGTCTCCTGGAGCCACCCCATCCCCTGTCACTCACAAAACCAGACATACAATACACAACCTAGCAGAGGCGGGCTCGATGGTTAGGCAAGAAAATATCTACTTTCTAGGATAGGGCAACTCTGAGGCTGTCCCTTTGGAAGATACTGTTCCTCAAGAAGGCTAAACGACCACAAAGCCTACAGTAATCCCCTATTACAAAGACAGTGATGGAGGTGTGGCTTCTGGCAGGGGGCTTACTACTTTCCCTTCTTCTTTGACACCCCTACTAGAAAATAGGGGTTTTACTCCAGACCTCGAAAGGAGGGCTTTGATGTGTGACGCCAGTCCCCATGTTGTGCCGCAGGTCAGATGTTCGATGAAGAGGGCATAGTTCCCTTCCCACATCTGTGAATACAGTATAACCTGCCAGAGACCGAAAGGTTATGCTACCTTCAGGTGCGGCACTAGGTGCTTTATCTCTCTAATCTTCCCACAGTGAACCGAAGGCTCACAAAATATGTTAAATGGCTGGTTACAAAAACTACAGATAAACTATTGATCTCCGAACTATATACACTGTTGCATCAACCTGCATACACCCAATCAAACCAATTGGGAGGCGGAACTGGGAAGGAAATTATCCAATAGAGAGTGGGCAGAGATTTACTACTGATTCAGACATACGGCTCGGAATTCATCTGGCATTGAGACAGCTACCATGATAGCCACCTATTTGTACTTAACCCCAGTGCACCTTAACAAAGAGAACCCTGAGCGTAGCCCCAACTGCTGGCACAGATGTGAAGTAGTAGGCACACTAATGCATTTGCTGTGGAACTGCCCAAGTCTGACATCTTATTGGACTCAGATCATAGACGAGGTAAGTAGCTTATTCCAGAGCATTGATGCTGGATATGTGAGACATCTGCGCCCCATCTAGCCTTTTTGATTTTAGGGTCCCAAAAAAGTGCTTTATTGGCCGATCTGAGGTTCAGATGGGGGTGTACCACTGAAAGATTTTCTGTAGGTCCAATGGCCCTCCACCACAGAGTACTTTATGCACCAGGGTTATTGTCTTAAATTGTATGCATTGCCTGACTGGAAGCCAGTGGAGATTCCTTATATAGCTAGAGATGTGATGCTATAAGGAATGTTGAGCAAAGTCCGCACTGCAGTATTTTGCAATGAGTGCAATTTTGGCAGTTGACATTTGTCAACGCCTAAATAGAGTGGGTTACAATAGTCAATTCGAGAGAGAATTAGAGCAACTTCTACCGTTTGTCTAAGGTCTCAGAGAATATAAGGCAAGATTTTATGCAGTATTTTTAGATGAAATAAGCAACATGTCACCTGGTTGATCTGCCCTGAAAATTTTAACTGTACATCACACAGAAATCCCAAATGTACATACATCTGGCCAGATATGCTTTGTATTTACTCTGCAACTTTAATGTTAGGGGCTATGGTCCTGATTCACAAACCAGGGATGTGCAATGTGGACACTGACTGGTTATTAAAAGTGAATGTAATATGTGATGCAACCTATGCAAAAAGCATGAAAAATTGTCTATTTTCCAAGAAGGGCGGTACAAAACGACCGTCCTAATGAATATTAATGAGGCGCGTTGCAATTTGCAACACCCAGTGATTGTCTATGAATTCACTGATGGGGGCCTGAAGTTGACAGCAGACCTTAACACCTTCATTTGCATTATCAAAACAGAAAAAGTTTTTTTTCAAAGGCTTGTCCATTACAGGAACAACTCAGACGTTTTCACAGATAGCAAAGAGGGCAACTGCCCAGGTCCCCATCTTCCAAAGGGACCACTGACCTCTGTCTATTCTATTTGTATAGCATCACACCCAATCTCTGCCCACCTTTACAACTGAATCTCTCTCTCCAGTGTCATCTGATTTTTTTAAATACGTTGCGTGCTTTGAAAGTTTTGGAATGTTTAACATATAATTCAGTGCTTCTTAGCACAATGTGGACTTGAGTTAGGAGTTAAAAAGAAATGGATTGTAACATTCAAAGTTGTTCCGAAGATGGACACCAAAATAGGTCTTACCCAGGGTTTCCACAATCCTTAAGATGACATTGGAGCTATTGCTTCTTTAAAAAATATATTTCCTGTTTGGAAACATTTCAGAGGGAGCAGGCAGTGGTCCAAGAAATGTCCACTGAGAAAGGAGCTTTCAAAAAGTCATTAATCATTATTCTGTAACATATGTCAGGGTAACATTTGTTTGAGTCAGAATAAGCATGTTGTCTGCTGATGAGGTGACTTTCAGAACCTGGCTCTCATCTTTACTTTTCAGCTAATAAACAATCTCTTTAGTAATATAAATCTACTTCAAGATCGTGATTTATTAATTAAGTATGTAACATTATATAAAATGCAATGTAAGTCAGGTAATTTGAAGATACTGTCTACTGTTTTAACAAGCTAACTAGCAGGATCAGATCAATAATTTTACATACAACGGACAAACACAATTTTATCTTTTTAATAATCACTTCCATGACCACCCAGCAACCAGGCTCCTCACTAAGGGGCCCCTTACGATGTCGGGCGGATCGCCACCGCCATGGTGGCAGTGCGATCCGCCCAACATTTATGCCCGCCCGCCACCCATTTCCCCCCGCCATATTACTATGGCGGTGGGGACTGCGGCGGATGTAAACACTGTCGACCGCTTTTCCGCCCCGGTCGCCTTGTTGCCAGGGGGAAAGGTTTAATATGGTGGCGGTGTCTATTAGACACCGCCAGCCGTATTACAATGGGCTCAGTTAGATGCCTTTCCGTGGTGGTGATGCCGCCATGGAAAGGCATGCGGTCTTCACTCTGTGAGCCCCCTGCGGGCCCCCAGAGTGAAGGAGAGGTGGGGGATGCACACGGGGGGTACCTGTGGTACCCCCCAGCATTTGCATACACGAAGCGGCAGGCACCGGGCGTTGTCTGCCGCTTCATGTATGTAAATGCATACATGCATTTTTAGCATTGTGGTGGGCGGTGCTGAGAGCACCGCCCGCCACAATGTTAAAAATGAGGGATGCACCCGCCACTGTGGCGAGTGCATCCTAATCCCCACCACGGGACCCCCGCCCTTATGGCGGGCAGTCACAATCCCTGTGAGGATGGCGGGCAGGCAAAGTCCATCCACCATCCTAATGACCCCCTAACTGTTTCTGAAGTTCAAAAGCCTGGAAAATGAAAAGATTCCAAATGTACAAAGTGTAAGACAAATACAGCACATGCACAAAACTCTTACTTGTCCTAAATTGATGCTCCTAGCTTTTCCCATAGTAAAATGAACGCCTCCTAATTTAATGTGGTTAGTCACCAATCAGCCTAAACTCTGCACTTACCTGCTGCTTGTTGCGTCTTCCCTAGCCCTGGAGCATGCAGATGAATTATGCCACACGGGGCTGCGATCAAGCATTATTTTATTATTCAGCGTACACTCGCACACTGTGCATAACATCATATTTCCCATTAACGACACCCTAACACATACCCGCATATTCAGTGCTTCCTGTTCAGAGCCCGCCCAGAACCACGAGGGTCCTAGTGCACATAATATGAATATGGTAAATCTCCCCATTTGCTTAGAAAAAAGGGTCAGACATCACTAAAATCACATGTCCTTGGTTAGTCAGCAAGGCACTTGCCTTGTCTGCCGGCTAAGGTGATCAAGGTCCACCCTGATTGGGTCACGTTGATATAGGCTCAGGCACTTGAACCAGACCTGCTAGCGGGTTGCTTTAAGTGTGGTTTCAGGATTCGACAAGTGTTGAGGTAAGTGTTTTTAAATGTGATGTGTTCCAAGTGATTGATTGTCCACGACGAGGTGCTGTCAGTTTTCCGACTTCGCCTCTGCTTATTCAGTACCCAGTCTCCTTTGTCAAAGACTGTGTCCTGGGCATGGCGACCCTGATATGCATACATTTTCCTTTTCCTTTTCCTTATCTGAGTCATCTTGGTGTCTTGAACCTTGTCAGTATTCACTGATCGATCTGGGGTCCATTGAGTAGATTTGTTCTGTTGGCTCTCCCAAATAGCAAAGTGGCTGGACTCTCATCAGTTGTGGAATGAGGTGTTGATCGATAGGCCCAGAGGGACTGGCACATGGCTTGGTTCTGATTGATTCTCTCCATGGACACTGGCTGAATGACCCTCTTGAGAGTGCCCATGAATCTATCAACTACACCATTGGCTTGAGCCAGAGGGTTGTACTTTTTTGGTGTTTTACGTTGAGTCGGACAAAAAAATCTTTGAACCCATTCCTTTTAAAGGGCTGGCCTTTATCAGATTTTAGGTTTTTGTTGGGATATACCACGTTTGTTAGATGTTGTCAAGCCGTTCTAGGACTTTGTCATGGGTTGTAGATGATAGGTCTTCCACCAAAGGAAGGCGCAGATATTTATCTATGACCACCATGAGATGGTGTCCATTTCCTATAGGTCCAAAAAAATCAACTGCAACCGCCTCCCCGGCATGGGCAGGAAGGTCAGAAATTATCAATGGGTGTTGTGGCACCTTGGGGGACAAACATTTGCAAATGTGGCATGCCATCAGCTCCTTCTCGACTTGCTCATCTAGCTGAGGAAACCACACTCAAACTCTTAAGGCTCTTTTGGTGACTACAATACTATGGTGACCTTCATAGGCCAGCTCAACGACCCGCTGAATTAGGCTTCCAGTCATGATGATTCTCGAGCTTCACAGTATTACGCCTTCTTGGGTGACAGATTACTCATCCTGTACATTTTTGAACTTTTGGAATTCAACATCACTGGCAAGGGGCCGGGCACTTCTCTATGATTGTGTGGTAATAAGTTCTTTGATATGGTCATGTCTTTATCTGCATTGGTGAAAGCAATCATTTGTTCTACAAACAGAGTTGCTAGTGTGCTGGTACTCACAGTAAAGTTGAGATATGCTTCAGCTGTCTTGGATGTAGAACTGTGACGATGTAGCATTTGTGAAAAGTAATCTGCTGTGTTTTGATTCTTTCCCAGTTGATGCACGATCTCATAGTCATAATCTTGCAGTCCTTACCACCTTCTCATGATGTGAGGGGTCATCTTAGCCTTCGGGTTTCCAAAGCTTGTGAGAAATGCCTGGTGATCTGTGACGACAGTGAATCGGTTTCTGTAAAGAAATAGTTGAAAATGTTCTCAGACTCTCCTTCTCTAGCTGAGTAGGCATGTTCTGTTTCAGACAGGCTTCGAATGGCATAGGCCAAAATGTGTCTCTGAGCATTTGGATGGCCACTGTATTGAGCAACGATTGCCGCTAGACCTACCAGGCTCGCATCAACCGCTATTTCAGTATATTATTTGGGGTCGAAGTAGGCCATTTCCGTTACATTTTCAATCGCATGTATAATGTATGAAAATCAGGTCACATTCCAAAACTACTGAAACAATACATTTCACATTGTAAAATCTCTCAATGGGGCACTCACTGTAGCAAAGTTGCAAATGTATCTTGAGTAATAACAGTCCATGCCTAGAAAGGATTGCAGAATGGTAACATCCGGGGAAGGCGGACAAGTAAATGTCTGGGTCAGGAGTCATTCTACCATCAGAGAATATGTGACCATAAAACTTGAGTTTGGCTTTGTTAAACTCTCACTTTGCTGCGTTCTGAGTGAGACCTGCATCAGCAAGTAACTGGAACACTTGCTAAGGGCTTTGTAGTGTTCTTTCTGTGTTCCCCCAAAAACCAGTATGACATCACTTTAATTGAAACCATGTGTAACAGGTTGTAATGATACACCAAAACTCAGTCTCTTATACTGAACAAATGACCATGAGTCAAAACGGGAGTAATGTTCCTGCAATTCTCCTGCAACTCGAATTTATGGCATCCTTTATTAAGGATCAATAGGGGAAAACACTTTGGCTCCTTTCAATTGCATAATCACGTCCGTTGTGTGTGGACCAGAGTGTCTCTCTCTACCAGAGTGTCTCTCTCTCTTAATGGCTTTGTTTGCCCTACGCATTTCAATACAAATGCTCACCGCTCTGCTACTGTCCTTTTTTGGTACTACTACTTTGGGCTAAACCCATTGTGTAGGGCCTGTGGAGCGTTAAATTATGTCATGGTTTAAGAGTGCTTCCAAATCTTTCTCTACATCCTCTTGTAAATGAAAAGCTACCCTGCAGTGCTGCTGAGGAACAGAATGAACATATTTATTGATATGAAGCTGTACTTTCATTTTCCGAGGTTCCCCAGGCCATGAAACAATGATGGAAAGTGGCTTGTGACCGCAGACTGAGCACAGAAATGTAGTTGAGGGATATCAACAGCCGCCGTCCGTGGAGGGAGTTCCGGTGGGGCAGGCAGGCGGGGCGGGGAAGGGGCAGGGTGGGGGGTGATAAACACCGGAATATAGCAAAAAAAAAATCCGTATTTGTAAAGCGCGACCTACTCACCCTTACGGGTCTCAAGGCGCTAGGGGCCGTCGTGGAAATTAGGCGAGCTATTGACCAGAGTCACATGGTGATGAGCTGAGCTGCCGCCGGAGCCGGGGATCGAACCATGAACCCTGTGCTCAGTAGTCAGCTGCCCTCGCCGCTGCAACACAATATGGATGATTGCAGGTAAGTAACCAATTAAATTAATAAAACAAATTTCGTTCCGTGCCCTGCGATGCAGGGCACAGAACGAAATTCGTTTTATTAATTTAATCAGTGAGTGCAACAGTGGAGTAAGTGTTGGATAGCAGAGTGAATAATTTGGTATTCCAACTCCGGTGAATGCAACAATAGGTAAGTGTTGGATAGTGGGGGGGGGTAAAAATTACTATTCCCACTCCAGTGAGAGCAACAGTAGGGAAAGGGTTGGATAGCAGAGGGGCACAATTACTCGTCCCACTCCAGTGAGTGCAACTGTACGGAAAGTTTTGGATAGCGGAGGGGTTAAATTGACTATTCCCACTCCAAAGAGTGCAACAGTAGAAAAAGTGTTGGATAGCGGAGGGGTAAAAATTACTATTCACACTCCAGTGAGTGCAACAGTAAGGAAAGTGTTGGTTAGCGGAGGGGTAAAATGGACTATTCCCACTCCAGTGAGTGCAACAGAAGGGAAAGTGTTGGATAGCGGAGGGGTAAAAATGTCCATTCCCACTCCAGTGAGTGCAACAGTAGAGTAAGTGTTGGATAGTGGAGTAATAAAATGAACTATTCCAACTCCAATGAGTACAACAGTAGGGAAAGTGTTGGATAGCGAAGGGGCAAAACTTACTATTCCAACTTCAGTGAGTGCAACAGTAGGGAAAGTGTTAGATAGAGGAGTAAATACATTGACCATTCCAACTCCAATGAGTACAACAGTAGCAAATGTTTTGGATAGCTGAGTAAAATTTACTATCCCCACTCCAGTGAGTGCAACAGTAGGGAAAATGTTGGATAGCATAGAGGCAAACATTCCTATTCCCACTGCATCGAGTGCAAGAGCAGGGAAAGTGTTGGATATCAGAGAGGCAATAATTACTATTCAGATCCAACAGTTAAAAAAAAAAGATATATATATATATATATATATATATATATATATATATATATATATATATATATATATATATATATATATATATATATATATATATATATATATATATATATATATATATTCACAGAAAAAACCATAGGTTATAGACCATATATAGTTAGGAATTTGCATTTACAAAACCTTGAAAATTCACTGAAAAAACCATAGGTTATAGACCATATATAGTTAAGGATTAGCATTTAAAAAACCTTATTTTATTTGCACAAAACCATTGAAATTCCATATATAGTTAGTTGCACTAACTATATATCGCGGACCCGCAATCCACTGCTAATGATGTCACATATTACATCATTCTTGACATGGTCAGTGACATCACTGATGACATCACTGATGACATCTCAAATGACATCACTGATGACATCACTGATGACATCACTGATGACAACACCCAGTGACTGTATGTTTCTGTAAAGTTAAAATATGTCTTACATATTGAAGAATGAGTGGATGTATAAGTGTCTGGATGAAGGATTTAGTAGGTGCATGACTGACTGTATGAGAGAATGATTAAATGTGTCTCACTGAGTGTATGGGTTAGTGATTAAAGTGTCTTAATTTGGCAATCATTATTTATGTTGTTCAGTAAACTGCTGCATGTTTAAATCAGTAGCTATATCAGTAACTAGATGGGTTATTGAATGGTTGCCCAAGTATTTGTATGGGAGACTGAGTATGTGTGTGGGTGGCTGGGAGGTGTATAACTCTGTGCATAGATGTGTGAGCAGTTGATTCCCTAGGTGTATGGGTTCAAAAGTGCATGTAGAAACAGCTGTATGGACAGTTGACTGTGTGCATGAGTATATTGGTGAGTGAATGGATATCTCAGTGCTACATGTCAAAGTAAGTACATATGTAAAACACACTCCATGTGAGAGTTGACATATATAAATAACTGAACATAAGAGCCAGTGAATGTGTGAGTGGCTGTATGAATCATTGTGAACTTGTATCAAGGATTGTATAAGAGAGTAAATATGTGTTACTATATGTTTGGATAAGTAAGGTGTGTATAACTGTATAGTTGAGGAAATGGAGATGTGATTGATTCTTTGCATGACTGACTAGGTGTGTGAGTAACTCCATGGATGTGTGACAGTCTGTGAGTGCCTGTTTACACTGAGTGTATCTAAGGTTATATTAGAGTCTGAAGATGTATTATCACATAAATGATATCATCAGTGATGTAATCAGTAATGTCAAATGAGATGTCAGTGATGTCATCAGTGATGTCATTTGAGATGTCATCAGTGATGTCATCAGTGATGTCACTGACCATGTCAAGAATGATGTAATATGTGACATCATTAGCAGTGGATTGCGGGTCCGCGATATATAGTTAGTGCAACTAACTATATATGGAATTTCAATGGTTTTGTGCAAATAAAATAAGGTTTTTTAAATGCTAATCCTTAACTATATATGGTCTATAACCTATGGTTTTTTCAGTGAATTTTCAAGGTTTTGTAAATGCAAATTCCTAACTATATATGGTCTATAACCTATGGTTTTTTCTGTGAATTTCATTGGTTTTTTAAAAGCTAATATCTATAGCTGTAAAATATATTCTTTATTAAGTGACGTATCACGTAGCCCGTGAGACGCCTCCTGATGCATCGCATAACCGTGACGTATCGTCTCTGCAGCGCAAACCAAACCCAAAACGTAAGCGCGCCAGAACACGCTTAAAGATATATATATATTTTTTTAACCTTAATTAGACAAAATCCACACGTGCACATATCACAAACGTTCAAAAAACACAATATGTCGGACTCCCGTTACGCTGCCGGTTAGCTGCCCGGTTAACGTACCAGGAAGCACCTTTACCGCGAAAAATCGCAATATTTTTTTCTTTTGCCCCGCAGGGAACTTTAATAGCCCCCTCATCAATCCTAGGGGTTCAGGAGGGGTCTGCCTTACCCCTTTCATTCATTTACACCTTTTTTTTTTCCACCTCTTGTCTCTCGATCCTACCGAGAGACAAGATGGCGGCCGCTCCGGACTGTTTACAATGTTGACAGCCAATCAGCTACTCCTCAGACTCCCGTTACACTGCCGGTTAGCTTCCCGGTTAGCTGTCCGGTTAGCTGCCCGGTTCGCGTACCAAGACACGTCTCTACGGCGAAAAAATCAGATTTTTTTTTTTTTTGGGGCCCCGCGTGGCTCTATAATATCCCCCTCATCAATCCTAGGGGGTCAGAAGGGGTCTACCTTGCCCTCTTTCCTTCATTTCCCACTTTGTTTTGGTCTCCTCTTGTCTCTCGATCCTACCGAGAGACAAGATGGCGGCCGCTCCGGACTGTTTACAATGTTGACAGCCAATCAGCTACTCCTCAGACTCCCGTTACACTGCCGGTTAGCTTCCCGGTTAGCTGCCCGGTTCGCTTACCAAGACGCGTCTCTACGGCGAAAAAATCGGATTTTTTTTTTTTTTTTTGGGGCCCCGCGTGGCTCTAAATATCCCCCTCATCAATCCTAGGGGGTCAGAAGGGGTCTACCTTGCCCCCTTTCCTTCATTTCCCCCTTTGTTTTGGCCTCCTCTTGTCTCTCGATCCTACCGAGAGACAAGATGGCGGCCGCTCCGGACTGTTTAGAATGTTGACAGACACCGGAGAGCCAATCAGCTTCGCTTCGCAAAGTTCCGATACGCGAAAAGTTCGCTAACCGGAGCGCTACCCGGAGCGCTGTTACAGATATATATCTTGTTTTAAACGTTAATTTCTCAAAATCCACTGAAGCACATATATTGAGACCTATCAAAGGCACATCGGGCTAACAGTCCCTACAATTTTGCCAAGTTTCGTGGAAATCCATTCAGCCGTTCGGGCTAAAAGTGAGGCCAACCGCCCTATGGAAATTAACATGGGAAAAACGCGTTTTGGGACCCCCCTTTTTTCTCGGCCCCCCCTTGACGAACCCCCCCCAAATTTCCAGGAGCTTCTCAGAAACAAAATGTGCCATTTTCCTGAAGATTTCAGCCAATTCCGTCCACAAACGCCAAAGTTATTAGGCATAGAATTTTCAAAAGTTCCATAGAGAAAAAATCCTAACTATATATACCTACTGGCTATCGCCAGTAGGATATATATATATATATATATATATATATATATATATATATATATATATATATATATATATATATATATATATATATATATATATATATATATATATATATATATATATATATATATATATATATATAACCTACTGGCGGTCGCCAGTTGGTATATATAGTTAGGATTTTTTTGAATGGGGATTTCTGAAAATTCTATGTTGAATAACTTTGGCGTTGATGGACGGAATTGGCAGAAATTTTCAGGAAAATGGCACATTTTATTTCTGAGCGTCCCCTGAAAGTTTGGGGGGGTTTCGTCAAGCGGGGGCCAAGAAAAAAGGGGGGTCCCAAAACGTGTTTTTAACATTGAGTTTTCCATAGGGTGGTTGGACTCACTTTTAGCCCGAACGGCTGAATGGATTTCCACCAAACTTAGCAAAATTGTAGGGACTGGTACCCCGATGTGCCTTTGCTATGTCTCAAGATATATGCTCCAGTGGTTTTTCCGAAAATTAACTTTGAAAAATATATATTGGGCTACATTGGGCTATATATATGTTATGTAGCCCAATGTAGCCCAAAGATGGCCACGAGAGACAAAAAAAACCAAATGTAGCCCAAATATCAGCTAGATGTAGCCCAACTATAGCCCAATGACAGAATGTGCCAGAGTGTCCTAAAGAACAACCAGAGCGCTAACAGTCTTACTTATGACAAAAGTACGGCACACCTGAAGTCATCTTGATTGGAATAAAGTGTTAACACTTAAAACATTTAATTTGCAAAGGAACAAAATAAGGGGGTTCATTTTGCCATAGAAATTATGATTATTGCTCAAGAAAGAAAAATTAGGGCATATTTTGAGTGACTTCTCAAATCCTCTTATATTTCATTAAAAAAATGCTGATATGCAGTCTCCCAAGATGGCCGCCAGAGACAAAAGAGCCCAAATGTAGCCCAAATATCAGCCAGATGTAGCCCAATGACAGAATGTCCCAGAGTGCTCTAAAGAACAACTAGAACGCTAACAGTCTTACTTATGACAAAAGTATGGCACACCCGAAGTCATCTTGATTGGAATAAAGTGGTAACACTTAATACATTTAATTTGAAAAGGAACAAAATGAGGGGTTTCATTTTGCCATAGAAATTATATATATAACAGTGAGCAAGGGCGTTCACGCCCGAAACGTGTCTGTTCGGCGTTTTTTTTTTGCACCCCTCCACTTTATGCTTGAGAAAATAAAATAAGAAAAGAACAACCTGAAGACTGGCTTTGGACTTTGTGAATCGTTGTCTGCGTACTGGGTAGCGTGCATAAGGCGTTTGTTGCACGGCGACCGGTTGGAGGAGTATATATATATATATATATATATATATATATATATATATATATATATATATATATATATATATATATATATATATATATATATATATATATATATATATATATATATATATATATATATATATATATGGTTGCACACACCTCCGTGATCTATTCGAAGGTCAGAAACGGACGGCACTCCAAGTTGTTGTTTTTCCAAACAATGGTTTATTGGCAGACCCCCCTGCCCCCCTGACATACGCGTTTCACCGATTTGGCTTCTTCAGTGTCAGCCATTCTCTGTGTACACAGTCATTAAATCCCCTACCACTTCCCAAAACATAGAAAGTGGACTACTGCTCGCCTAGGTGGTTTTGGCGGCCATGTTTGAACGTACAGTATTACAATTCGTTTGTAGCATTGTTACATCATATTAACAAGGGGTATAAAGTGACTTTTTAGAAAAAGTGCCCGTGCAAAAGTGTATATAATGATAAAAAATGATAAAAACACTGAGTTGATTGTAAGGCACATTATCAGCAAACATTCGTTTATCCACATTCAGAAGACCTTTGACTCTGTCTTTCTGTCCACCTCACTTGGTGTGAATTCATTCTGTTCATATCCAGAAAAATATAAATTATTTGATATTTACTTAGGTACTGTATTAGTGCATTATGTGTAGCCCTGAATGGGCTAAGTGGGTGATGTGTATGTGTGCCTTGTTTTATCAACACATATTATGGAGCCCTGTATGGGCCAGAATCCATATTTGTAAGTTCTTGGTACCAGTATATTGAGCTGCAGGCTCAAAGAATGTGTGCATGTTTGGGATTGCAGATCTTACTTGTTCTACTTGCAATTCAGTTTCATTCCTCCTGAACCAATCTGGGAGTGGGTGTAAGTTCATTCTAGGTGTACCCAGAGTTCCTCGTCGTTATTAAGCCCTTTCGGCTGCATGCTCTGGAGGTCAATGATGTACCTGGACTCCATTGCCCTAAGAAGTCTTATCCTGTCCCCACCACGTTCCCTTCTATCAAGTTGATCTATAAGATAGAAGGATAACAGATCCCTGTTGCTGTCATGGTGGGTCTCGAAATGGCGTGCCACCGGGTAGTTCTTGTCCTTATTGGTGATGGCACGTATGTGTTCCAGGATGCGTTTTTTGGCTTGGTTGATGGTACTACCAATGTATCTTTTCGAACACGGGCAAACTAGGCAATAAACTACAAATTCTGAATTGCAGTTCAGAAATTTCTTAATTTCTCTCATTGGCCTAGGGTCATTCGTCCTCCCTTCATATTTGGTTCTCTTCTTGCTGAACTTGCAAGCCTTGCAATGCATGCAAGGAAAGAAACCATTAATTGGCTTGTTTCTCGTGCTTTTGGGGGGGTCCGTGTAGTGGCTTCTCACTAGATGGTCACTCAGGGACTGGCAGCGTCTATAAGTAATGGGTGGTCTGTCTGGTATCAGTCCCTTAAGCGTTGGATCTGTGCCTAGGATGTGCCAGTTCTTGTTAAATATATGCACCAGTTCGTTCGATCTCATATTGTAACTGGTGATCATCCTAGTGATACCATCATCTGTTTTCTTACTGGCAGTGGCCTGTAAGAGGTCCTTTCTCTCAATACTGTCTACTCGCTTGGTTGTTTCATCGAGTAGTGTTTTGGAGTACCCTCTTTCTCTGAATCTGCTTACCGCCCCTTTCTGCGCTTGTCTAAAATCATTGGAATCCGAACAATTCCTTTTGATGCGCAATAGTTCTCCAAAGGGGATGTTCCTAACCATACTTTTCGGATGGTGGCTGGCCGCGTGTAATACAGTGTTTCCAGCCGTAGGCTTGCGGTAAAGTTTAGTGCATAGGGTTTTCTCCTTGACAAAGACCTCTAGGTCGAGATAGTGGATTGATGTCTGGCTCATTGTGCTGGTAAATTTGAGATTTAACTCGTTGTCGTTTAGCTTTGCCACGTACTCCTCAGCCGAGGAGACGTCACCCCGCCAAACGACAAACAGGTCGTCTATATATCTCGACCAAATCATGATGTTATCTAGCCACTTTTCGTTGGACCCCCCCCCAGGCCACGTGCTTCTCCCACCAGCCCACGAAAAGGTTCGCGTAGCTGGGGGCAAAGCACGTGCCCATCGCGGTCCCTCTGAGTTGGTGATACATGTTACCTGCAAATAAGAACATGTTATTATGGAGACAGAATTCAATCATTTTTACTAGCATTTTGTTATGCTGATGGTACTGCATACTCTTCTTGCCCAAGAACCATTTTACGGCAGAAATTCCATTCTGATGTTCGATGCAGGTATATAGGCTTGTAACGTCTAAGGTGATGAGGAGCATGTCATCCTCCCACCCGATCCCGTCAATCTGCCTTATAAAATCCTGAGTGTCTCTAACATAGGAAGGGAGATCTTTTACAAATGGGAATAGATATCCATCTATAAATCTCGACGTATTTTCGAGTAAACTTCCTATGGAAGAGACAATTGGTCTGCCTGGGGGGTTGAGAGTGTCCTTGTGTACCTTGGGAAGGTGATAAAATGTTGGAATGATTGGGTGCTCACAAAGTAGATACTCGTGTTCTTGTTTATTCAGCATACCCTCCTCCTTCCAACCCCCAAGTAAATTGTGATATTCTGTGACACACTTCCCAAAGTCCCTTTTGTCCATGATTCTGTAGCAGTCAGAGTCATTCAATTGTCTCAATGCCTCTCTTTTGTACTGTTCTTTTGTGAAAATGACAATATTGCCCCCTTTATCTGAAGACTTTATTTCGATGGTTGTATCTTCTTTGAGGGATTTTATTGCTTCCCATTCTGATCTTGTAATGTTGGAAGTTTTCTTGGTTAATTCCGGACTTTTCCTTGTCATTCTTTCCATGTCCTGTAGGATAGCGTCATTGAACACATCTATGGCATCATGTGTTACATGAGGTAGAAATCTGGATTTGCGTTTGCAATGACTTGGATCTCTAATTTGTGTGATTTCCTCCCTTCTTAGAACCTCCAGCGAGCTTGGGATGTCTTCTGCAATCGCGAGTTCATGGGCCACTCTGAGGGCTGGGAGATCATTGCTTGCTAGGCATGGTTCCGATGTTAGAGTTGCTGCCGTATTCTTTGTATTTTCAGAGAGATTTTTATTAGCAAAGATTTTCTGTAGTTTAAGTTTTCGGACAAACTTGAAGATATCGATCCTGGTTTCGACTGGATCGAATTTGGCAGTAGGGCAAAATGTGAGTCCTTTTTTGAGTACCCTCTCTTCATGTGCTGTTAGGGTCCTCTCTGAGAGATTGATGATCGTGTGTTCTTCTTCTATTGCCATCTCCCTCTCCTCCCCCTGCTCCGAGTCACCATTGGTGGTGCGGTTTGAGCGTCCTCTCCTGCCGCGCCTTGTTTTCCTCTTCCTTTTCCCTTCTTTGATGTTGTTTTTTGTGATGCTTGCGATGGTGCCCGGTACCTTGTCTCCTGCATCACTTGATATTCGTCTAAAAAAGGTTCGGGGACTGCGTTCTCATTCACATTGGTTTTCTTCTTTTGTTTGTTCCCTTTGGCAGATTCGTCCTCTGATTGGGAGGCATCAGATTCTGACGTTATTGCCCCTGAGCGTGTTGGTCCTCCCTGGGCCAATCTTTTCCTAGTCGCATCAAACTTTTTGGCGAAAGTTAGGATTCTGCCAGTTAGATAATCCTGCTCGTCTCTTAAGAATTTGGTTTGTTTTCTCTTTTTGATGCCATTTTCGTAATCTTTGAGTCTCTTCTGAATGGCATTGCGCAAATCCTCAGCTGACTTGGTGTCCTTGTCCTTGCTGATTAGATCCTCCAGTTTCTGGATTTCGGCGAGGGCTTTATCCCTGTCACTCCAGGCATACTTTATTAGCATTAGTAGCATTCCCCTACTGCTTTCGGCCGTGAGCAATGCCCAATCTTTCAATAACTGTGGGTCTGGGTTTTCATAAGAGGGAATGGTGAAAATTCTTAAACCTCTTGGGACCCGATTACAGTCAACATAATTTTGGAGTGAAGTTGCCTCCCACCATTTCCGGATTTCCCTTTCCGTCATTCTCTCCAACTGTAAGAACAGTGTCTGTAAATTTGTTGCAGTTGTTGTGGGGTTCGTGGCCCCTGCAGTGATGACAGTGATTGCATTAGCGCTTTTGAATATGTTTTCTGCCTCCCGTTCTCTCTCTGCAGTGGATGACATGTTGCTGCAGTTGACTGGTACTGTAAAGGCACTGTTCCGCGTTGTTCCCGCGTTTCAAGTGTACAGTCTATGGGGGCAGTAAGGCAGTTTGCGGGGGGTCCGCCACAGGTAACCTGCTATTTAGCGGGTCAGAGATACGCTTGCCAATAACGGTTGCAAATGAACAAGAAACATAGGTGCTCATGCACCGCTTACCCTCCGCCGGATCTGCCCAGCCGCCGCTCGTATCCCAAGCAGTTGCCGCGTCTGTCCCGGTGTTGGTTCAGCGTGTGCAGATTTCCCTCGCTTCTTGCAAAGACGGCAGCACACCCTTCGTCCTGCCTCCAAATAATCCTTGGATGATCCCCGTATCTCGGGTCGACGGCAAAATTAATTTATCGCACAGCTCCCTTCACCGCCGTCGCTCCTCCTCATTACCCGGGTGCTCAATCCCGCGTTGGTGAGACGCGTTCCAATGGTTGCACACACCTCCGTGATCTATTCGAAGGTCAGAAACGGAAAAAAAAATATATATATATATATATATATATATATATATATATATATATATATATATATATATATATATATATATATATATTTTACCTACTGGCGGTCGCCAGAAGGTATATATAGTTAGGATTTTTTTGAATAGGGATTTCTGAAAATTCTACGTTGATTCTATGTGAATAACTCTGGCGTTGATGGACGGAATTGGCTGAAACTTTCAGGAAAATGGCATATTTTGTTTCTGAGCGTCCCCTGAAAGTTTGGGGGGGGGTTGTCAAGCGGGGGCCGAGAAAAAAGGGGGGTCCCAAAACGAGTTTTTAATATTGAGTTTTCCATAGGGCGGTTGGACTCACTTTTAGCTCGAACGGCTGAATGGATTTCTATGAAACTTGGCAAAATTGTTGAGACTGTTTGCCCGATGTGCCTTTTCTAGGTCTCAAGATATGTACTCCAGTGGATTTTGAGAAATTAACGGTCAAAAAGATATATATATCTGCGTCCCGGTTAGCGCCCCTGTTCGCGTACCAGACGCGTAACGGAACTTCGCGAGGAGAAGCGGATTGGCTCTCCGGTGACTGTCAACATTCTAAACAGTCCGGAGCGGCCGCCATCTTGTCTCTCGGTAGGATCGAGAGACAAGAGGTGGAAATAAACGAAGGGGGAAATGAATGAAAGGGGGCAAGGTAGACCCCTCCTGACCCCCTAGGATTGATGTGGGGGCTATTAAAGGGCCCCGCGGGGCAAAAAAATTGAAAAAATGTTTTTTTCGATTTTTCGCGGTGGAAGCGCTACCCGGTACGCAAACCGGGTAGCTCACCGGTAGCGTAACGGGAGTCCGCCATCTTGTGTTTCGGACGAATTTAGTCACAAGATGGAGGATAAACAATGTTGGGATTGGGTATAAGGGGGCACGGGAGACATATCCTTACCCCCTAGGTTTTCTGAGGGTGGCTGAGGAGGCCCATATATGTAAAAAAAAAAGCCTTTTTTTCCAAATTTTTGCACGGTTAGCGCCCGGTCCGCGCACCGGGTAACGTTCCGGAAAGCGTAACAAGGGGAAAACCAAGGGAAACAGTAAAATAATATTGGTGGGTTATCCAGGAGGTGACGCACCTCAGCAACGCTATAATTGATTGGATGCCACCTCTGCATGTGGCGGTGCATAGTATAGTTTCCAAAACTATACTTTTTGTCTGTGCCTCGGGACAGAACTGCATCGCAATGAGGCATGTCAACAGCCGGGCATTGACCTTTTTTTGCCGTCGAGGGTAAGAAAAAAATTGCCATATAAATGGTCTAAGCGGTGGGATTGCCGGGGCTCTTCACGCAAGAACTGCCTCGGCTCTACCTCCTCTTCCTCTTCTTCTTCCTCTTCCTCTGGGTTTGGAAGGAACTGTTAGGTGGTCCTTCCTTCCTAGGTGGTTGTGGTGGGGGTCCACCAGCTGCAGCTACTACAGATGCCATGACTGAACAAGCAGAAACAGGTCTTCCTCTCACAAAGATGAAAGTCAGAGTGAGGAAAAAAGGTGGGGGCTTTCATCATTTGGGAAAAAAAAATGTTCTAAACCAATGAAAAATGTTATTTTCAGGTCACATGACCTGTTACGCTTACGTTACGCGTCCCACTCCGCGCCCGGAGTGCTTCGGGGGTGCTGCGCTTCGCGCCTCGGGTCGCGCTCCAGAGCACTTCGCGGCAACGCGATACGTCGCGCTTACGTGACGCGTCACAATGTTGTTTTCGAATGCGGCAGTTGCGCTAACGGAACGTTTCCCGGTGCGCGGATCGGGTCGCGGCACCAAATTGAGCTAACGGGAAGCTACCCGGTGCGCAGACCGGTAGTGGGAAAAAATAATAATATTTATATACATAAAAAAATTATATAAAATACATAAAAAATATATTTTTCCTTTAAAAGAAGAATACATTTTACAGCTTTTGATATTTGCAATTAAAAACCATTGAAAGTCACTGAAAAAACCATAGGTTATAGACTATATATCGTTAGGAATTAGCATTTACAAAACCTTGAAAATTCACTGAAAAAACCATAGGTTATAGACCATATATAGTTAGAAATTAGCATTTACAAAACCTTATTTTACTCACACAAAACCATTGAAATTCGCATATATAGTTAGTTGCACTAACTATATATCGCGCACCCGCAATCCACTGCTGATGATGTCACATATTACATCATTCATGACATGGTCAGTGACATCACTGATGACATCACTGATGACATCTCAAATGACATCACTGATGACATCACTGATGACATCTCAAATGACATCACTGATGACATCTCAAATGACATCACTGATGACATCACTGATGACATCTCATTTGACATTACTGATCACATCACTGATGATATCATTCATGCGATAATACGATGAACCTCTTCAGACTCTAATATAACCTTAGATACAATCAGTGTGAACAGACACTCACAGACTGTCACTCATCCATGGGGTTTCTCACACACCTAGTCAGTCATGCAAAGAATCAATCACACCTCCATTTCCTCAACTATACAGTTATACACACCTTACTTATTCAAACATATACCAACACATATTTACTCTCTTATACAATCCCTGATACAAGTCCACAATGATCCATACAGCCACTCACACATTCACTGGCTCTTATGCACAGTTATTTATATATGTCAACTCTCACATTTACTGTGTTTTACATATGTACTTACTTTGACATGTAGCACTGAGATATCCATTCACTCATCAATACACTCATGCACACAGTCAACCGCCCATACAGCTGTTTCCACATGCACTTTTGAACATATACATCTAGTGAATCAACTGCTCACACATCTATGCACAGAGTCATACACCTCCCAGCCACCCACACACACACTCAGTCTCCCATACAAATACTTGGGCAACCAATCAATAACCCATATAGTTACTCATATAGCTACTGATCAACACATGCAGCAGTTTACAGAACAACAGACATAATGATGCACAAATTAAGACAGTTTAGTCACTAACCCATGCACTCAGTGAGACACATTTAATCACTCACTCATACAGTCAGTCACGCACCTACTAAATCCTTCATCCAGACACTTATACATCCACTCATTCTTCAATATGTAAGACATATTTTAACTTTACAGAAACATACAGTCACTGGATGTTGTCATCAGTGATGTCATCAGTGATGTCATTTGAGATGTCATCAGTGATGTCATCAGTGATGTCACTGACCATGTCATGAATGATATAATATGTGACATCATCAGCAGTGGATTGCGGGTGCGCGATATATAGTTAGTGCAACTAACTATATATGCGAATTTCAATTGTTTGCATTTTGGAACTTTGTTGTGCCGCATTCTTTGTGTCAAAAAAAAAAAATATATATATATATTTATATATATATATACATATATATTCAGTGTCTCCTTTTCACCACCCGTCGCTCCTCTTTGCCTCGGGTGCCTCCTCACCGCGTGAGGTGCGTAAATATTTCCCAAAACACACGGTCCTCGCTCCCGGGACCGTTCCGCAATTAAGGGGACTCACAGCACTTTCACGTAGTTTCTCATTGCCATAGTTTATTTCAGGCGCTGCACAATTGTATCAACAAACGCGTTTCGGCGTTGCCGCCTTCGTCAGTGTCGATAGATGCCAACTTTCAAACCGTTTAAAGAAAGTTACAGCATGATATTCACACACGTGATTATAATCAAAATAAAAGAAGGCACAATTAATTTTCTGCACTACTGTGGCGGCCATCTTACAATGTCAGAAAGACGCTTGATCCAGTTGTCATACCTATTTCCACATGGTGTGGAATAGATTAATAACATTACATTGTTCAATTCCAACAATATAGTACAATGTGCATTTCATTCTGCATATAATCGTATTTAAATTTCAAATTTTCGAGTTTATTTAGACCTTAATGTGCTTTCCTTGTTCTCTTCACAGGATATTCTAGAAACTTCTTTCTCACTAGGTGGCCTATGTCTGTGCTAGCAATTTCACATTTTTCCCCTATCATAGTGCCCTGAATGGGACAAACGTGAAAAACCATGTTCTCATAGAGGGACTAGTCTTTGCAGGTTAGCATACTTCTTTGCTCTCTTTTTCTTTCTGAACGAACAATATCTTATCCAATGTGCACCCACATCTCTTCCTCATTATTAAGGCCTGCCGGGCTCTTTGTCTGCAGCATTATTATGTATCGTGATTGGAGGGTTCTTCATTTTTTAACCCAGTCTCCCCCACGTTCTGTTCTTGTTAATTGAAATTTAAATACGTGTGTGAATATCAAGCTGTAAATTTATTTAAACGGTTTGAAAGTTGGCATCTATCGACACTGACGAAGGCGGCAATGCCAAAAAGCGTTTGTCGATACGATTGTGCAGTGCCAGAAATAAACTATGGCAATGAGAAACTATGTGAAAGTGCTGTGAGTGCCCTTAATTGCGGAACGAACCGGGAGCGAGGACCGTGTGTTTTGGGAAATATTTACGCACCTCACCGTGCGGTAAGGAGGCACCCGAGGCAAAGAGGAGCGACGGGTGGTGAAAAGGAGAAACTGAAAACAATTTACCGTTTGCCCCACCGGTAATCAGCGAGCCAGAAAACTTGGCATCGCGCGCATCTGTGACTGAAGAAAGAAGCCGAACCACTCACCAGGAAGACGCCGAAACGAAACTGCGGAGGAATCCTGGTATCGGGGAGACGTGGAACGGGTGAGTGGACGGCTGAAATCTATGATCCAAATTACCGGTTTACCTCGTTTAGCAGAAACAATAGTTATTGCCAAGAGAATAAGCGCTGCAGTAGAATATGTTCTCAGATGTCGAAAGGGAGGAAGATGCAGGGAATCTATTTGTTGTCAAAACAGTTAGAACGAATAAAGAAAAGACATTGGAAAAGACTGTACCAGGCACATTGAAAAGCCTATTTGCCACTTTGGAGAAAACATACGAAAAAGAGATTCGGAAATGGTGGGAGGCAACAAGTCTCCAAAAATACTTGGAAGTGGGTCGAGTCCCGAGAGGACTTAGAATATTCATTGTCCCATCGTATGAAAACCCAAATATAGAACTCCTACAAGAATGGTCAGAATTCAGGACAGGGGTGACACATCAGATGCTTAAAATCCTGGTGAAACACGCTTGGAAAGATAGAGTGAAATTACAGGACGAGATAAAGGAAATTGAAGAAAAGATAAGTGCAGATAAGGATGTGAAAACAAGTGAAGACCTGCCTAAGCTTATGAAACAACGCCTAATAAATTATGAAAATGAGATCAAGACAAGAAAACAAGCTAAGTTCATAAGGGACGACAAGGACTACGCAAACGGGTGAATTTTAACGTTTGCCAAGAAATATGACGCCCCCCGGAAAAATCAGCAGGCGGGGAGAAAACAATCAGTAGTACAAACGAGCACAGAAGAATCGGAAGTATCAGAAGACGATTCCACTCGAGGAGACAAACAAGGGAGTGCTACCCAAGAAAGGAGAGAGACAGAGGAACAACCTTCAACTTCCACGGCTCCTCCTTTTTTTCAGGAATACAAACTCATAAGGGGCCTAAGACAGAGACCGGCCGCCAGAACACATCCCCCGGAGGCAACAAGAGGAAAACGAGGGGGGGGAAAAGAGCAGAAACGGGTCATTCTACTCCGATAGTGACCCGCAGCAGAGGAGGGAACAAATGGAAATAAAGAAGGAGGAGACCTCGGCGAAAACAATAATCAATGTATCTAATAGAATTTTATCAAAAAAGGAACAAGAATTGCTGCAGTTAGGATTGACATTCTGTCCCACACCTGCCTTTGACTACACGCAAACGCGAATAGACTTATAAAAGTTCGTAAGGAAAGTGAAACTCTTGAAAATCCATACCATGCATCCCAAAGCAGATGAACCAGGAACATCTGATGAATCAACGACGCTAGATGCACTCACGGGTAGGGACATGGCAGCCCTGAGTGTAGCACGGGAACTATTGGATGACGCATGTTCCCAAAGCGAACCAACACCAGCACTGACACAAATGCTGGAAGAAGGAGGCATCAAACAACGAGGATGCAAAAGTATGATGACCATGAAATCCAAATTCATTCCCAAAGTCGTTCACGATGTCATAGATACCTTCCAAGAGGTAGTAATTGGAGAAATCAAGAATTTACAAAAAAAGAAATTCAACAGTGTAAGGAGAAATCTAAGCAAAATGGACTGGGCAATAATCAAGGATTTGAAAGAAGATGGCAATATTGTAATTAAGCCCAGTGATAAAGGGGGGAATATAGTTATCCTCAATAAACAACAATATGAGGATGTAGCACTGTCACAGCTGAAGAAATTGGAACATTATTCCCCGGTGAAAAGAGAAAAATTCAATGAGAGTATATTAAATTTTCATACCCTCATTTTAGAATGGCAAGAAAAGGGCATAATGGATGTGAAGGATTGGAATAACTTAAAATGTGAGCATCCGCAATTGGCAACATTTTATCACCTGCCCAAGGTCCACAAAAGCAAAATCTGGCCGCTTGGTTGACCTATAGTATCGGCGAAGGACAGCCTTTTGGAGAAAACCTCTACATATATTGACAATTTTATTGCACCACTAGTGCAGGATCTGAGTTCGTATCTAAAGGATACGAAAAACTTTTTGAGAATAATCCACAGTGTGGCGTGGGAAGACAACTTTGTCTTGATAACATTAGACATTACCAGCCTATACACCTCAATAAGGCATGATGATGGCTTGAAAGCTATGAGATACTTCCTAGATAGGAGAGCATTGAAATACAGGACACACATTTGCATGTTGATAGAACTCACGGAATATTGTCTAAGAAATAAAAAAAAATTGTTCTTAGGACAGCTGTACTTGCAACGACAGGGGACTGCGATGGGCACGTGCTTTGCCCCCAGCTACGCAAATATTTTTGTGGGCTGGTGGGAGGAGCACGTGGCCTGGGCGAGTACCAATGGCATATGGGTGGAGAAAATAGCGTTATGGATGTGCTACATAGATGATTTATTCATCGTGTGGCGCGGAACTGAGAGTGAGGCTGAAGAGTATATCATAATTCTTAACGACAACGAACAGAATCTTTAATTCACCAGTAACATCAGTAAGAAAGAGGTATACTACCTGGACCTAAGAGTATATGTCCAGGAAGGGAGAATTGAGACATCCCTGTATAGAAAGCCAATGGCGGGTAATTCAATCCTGCATGCAGGAAGCTGCCACCCAAGGAGCATAGTTAACAACATTCCTCTGGGGGAGTTCCTGCGAATTAAGCGGAACTGTTCCACTGAAGAAGAGTTTGTAAAAGCCAGAACAGAATCTAGGCAAAGATTTTACAAAAGGGGATATTGCAAGGGGGTCCTGAATGAGGCAGAATGAAGGAGTAATGCTGTGACCAGGAATGAACTGCAAGTAGACAGGATAAAACCTAAAGATATGAAGGTGAGACTGATAACCAATTTCACAGGTAACAATTTACCGTTTGCCCCACCGGTAATCAGCGAGCCAGAAAACTTGGCATCGCGCGCATCTGTGGCTGAAGAAAGAAGCCAAACCACTCACCAGGAAGACGCCGAAACGAAACTGCGGAGGAATCCTGGTATCGGGGAGACGTGGAACGGGTGAGTGGACGGCTGAAATCTATGATCCAAATTACCGGTTTACCTCGTTCAGCAGAAACAATAGTTATTGCCAAGAGAATAAGCGCTGCAGTAGAATATGTTCTCAGATGTCGAAAGGGAGGAAGATGCAGGGAATCTATTTGTTGTCAAAACAGTTAGAACGAATAAAGAAAAGACATTGGAAAAGACTGTACCAGGCACATTGAAAAGCCTATTTGCCACTTTGGAGAAAACATACGAAAAAGAGATTCGGAAATGGTGGGAGGCAACAAGTCTCCATCAGAATTGTTCCAGATCTTGAGAAGGAACTGGAACATATTACAGTCTGACAGCGTCATAGGGAAACTGATATCTGATTACCCACTAGTCACCTATAGGAGACGACATTCCCTGAAAGATCATCTGGTCAACAGCCACTATGACTCCAAATGTAAGAAAAAGACCTCAATACTGGGGTTCTATCCATGTATGAAATGCAAGGCCTGTAAAAATTCCAGCAAAGTGAAGGAATTCGAGGTACCAGGTAGATTGAATAAGATCATAATCTCCAAACTCTTGAATTGCAACTCAGAGTTCACTGTGTACTGTCTGGTGTGCCCTTGTGGTAAAAGATACGTGGGCAGCACGACAAAACAGACAAAATTGAGGGTGATGGAGCATATGAGAGCAATTAACACCAAAGATCAGAGCTACCCGGTGGCTCAACACTATGAGAAAATACACAAAAGCAATAGCAATCTGCTCTCATTCTTCATCCTAGATCAATTAACAAGAACAGAACGTAGGGGAGACTGGGTTAAAAAAATTAAGAACCCTCGAATCACAATACATAATAATGCTGCAGACAAAGAGCCCGGCAGGCCTTAATAATGAGGAAGAGATGTGGGTGCACCTTGGATAAGATTGTTGTTCGTTCAGAAAGAAAAAGAGAGCAGAGAAGTATGCTAACCTGCAAAGACTACTCCCTTTATGAGAACATGGTTTTTCACGTTTGGCCCATTCAGGGCAATGTGATAAAGGAAAAATGTGAAATTGCTGGCACAGACATAGGCCACCTAGTGAGAAAGAAGTTTCTAGAATATCCTGTGAAGAGAACAGGGAAAGCCCATTAAGGGCTAAATAAGCTCGAAAATTTGAAATTTAAATACGATTATATGCAGAATGAAATGCGCATTGTACTATATTGTTGGAATTGAACAATGTAATGTTATTAATCTATTCCACACCATGTGGAAATAGGTATGACAACTGGATCAAGCATCTTTCTGACATTGTAAGATGGCCCCCACAGTAATGCAGTAAATTAACTGTGCCTTCTTTTATTTTGATTTTAATCACATGTGGGAATAGCACGCTGTAACTTTATTTAAACGGTTTGAAAGTTGGCATCTATCGACACTGACGAAGGCGGCAACGCCGAAACGCGTTTGTTGATACAATTGTGCAGCGCCTGAAATAAACTATGGCAATGAGAAACTACGTGAAAGTGCTGTGAGTCCCCTTAATTGCGGAACGGTCCCGGGAGCGAGGACCGTGTGTTTTGGGAAATATTTACGCACCTCACGCGGTGAGGAGGCACCCGAGGCAAAGAGGAGCGACGGGTGGTGAAAAGGAGACACTGAATATATATGTATATATATATATAAATATATATATATATTTTTTTTTTTTGACACAAAGAATGCGGCACAACAAAGTTCCAAAATGCTTTTTAGAGGGTTTATTGCTCCAGCTCAGACCAACGCGTTTCAGCCTAGGAACAGGCTTTGTTCACGGTAAGTGAGCACTCAACTATGTTTCCTATTTATCCCACCTGGCTGTTATTGTGCATTATGGGATTTGTAGTTCATGTGATAAAAGAAATTATTTTGCATGATTTCGACATTAGCAATTTAAGCACTTAATTATTAACATTAGGCATTTTAACATTGTGTTAGTCATGAGTTCACTGTTATGATAATAATAACATGTTTATCTAGTTCTTAAGAGTTACAATCTAGAACTAATAGTTTCAGTTATGGTATAATACCATGAATCAACAATATTCCATTCTATATTTTTGACATCTCACTGGGTATAGTACCCGATTTAGATAGATCATATTTTTACATTATAACCATCGCAGTTTGTTAGGTTAGTCTCTGATGTTATTCTAGATGTACATAAAGTTCCTCGTCAAAGTTCATCCCTCTAGGCATTTTCGTTTTAAGTCTAATGATGTACTTTGATTCAGTTTGTCGTAGTTTACATTTTCTGTTACCTCCTCGTTCATCCATCTCCATCATGTGTATCCCATAGTAGGACATGGCCCTCCAGTCACTTTTTTGACAGGTTGTCATGTGTTTGGCAGTTGCATAAGACATGTCTTTGTTTTTGACTGCTCTGATGTGCTCCAAAATACGTTTTTTTAGAGCACAGGTGGTGCTTCCTATATATTTGGATCCACATTTGCATTGTATGATGTATATTACATGGGTGGATGAACAGTTTATCTTTTCAGTAATTGGGAAACTTTTTCCATCAGTTTCTTCGAAGGTAGTTTTGTTTAGGCCAATTTTGCAAGCTTTGCAAGCGTTACATCTTTTAAATCATTTTCTTTGGTCTGTTAGCGAGTCACTTTGTTTTTTAGTTTTTTTCTCTTTAAAATGGCTGTGTACCAATTTGTCTTTGAGCGAAGAAGTTTTTTTGTAGGTAATCGTTGGTTCAGTACCTAATATCTTCCCAATATCAGGGTCCCCTGATATCAGGTGCCAGTATTTTTTTATTTTGCTTTTTATGATTTCACTTACAAGGGTGGCAAGTGTGTTTACAACAATTCTTCTTTTCATCAGGCTGAATCCTTACTCATATAGATTGAGTCAAAAGTCCATTTTTTTATAGAAAGGAGAGCTTTATTGATTCAGGTAAAAACATGAACAGTCGACACGTGTTTCACCCCCTTTGGCGATTTGCACCAGGGCTTTTTCAAGGCTGTAAGAGATCAAAATTACATGTGTATATTTAACATAAAATGCCAAAGAAAGGCCTTTGACCCCAAAGAGAGTGAGTAGTGTGTTTGAAAAGAAAAAGGAAAGCGGTTAGGGTGAAGCGAGAGAGACCCAAGTTTATTAAATCCGATGCTTCATGCATGGTGTGATTATTAAGGAGAGGGTGCAGTTTTTTGAATAAGTGCTCCTTAATGATTTGCGATGGCACCTCCATTTTGAAGTTCCTAATTTTTAACCACTGTTGAGAAGGGCGGTGTTGACAAACTTTAAAGGTGAGAGGCAGGGGAAAGGGCTGATGCCAGACGGGAAGAAAGGTGCGCATGTGCAGTTTTAATATTTAGTTGTGAAAAAAATATAGAAGCAGCAGGCAGTGTGAGTGTGAATATTTAAAAGCAAGAATTCAGGAAGACACATCAACCAAGTCAGGCCACAAGGGTCCCGAGTGATCAAATTAGCACGGCAAGAGAGGGTAAAATAGTCTTCAATACTCATAGTTGGTGCTGCATACCTATTTACATCTGAGTCTGCTCAGTGCAGTTCTTCCTCATTATTACGCTGGTTTCCAAAAAACATCTGATTTTTCAACAGTGTAGATCTGTTAATACAACATTTCATTTAAGTAATACATTTGTCTAATATCTTCATGGGTTTTTTTCAAAAGCTTTTTTTCTCAATAAACAGAGATAAATGCACCTCATGCGGTACGAACAGTTACTGGGCTGACTATTATGTTTTACCTTATCTCTGCAAGGCTAATTTCAAATGCAGATAATGTCTACACTGTAACATTTTAGATAAAGTCAAATTTCAAAGCAGTACACAAGAATACTTGTAGTTTAATCACTATAAGCACATTTTGGTGTTTTGTTAGATTTACGTTATAAAGCTAAGTTTCTTTGCGAGGCATAGCCTATATCATGTTTATTTTTTCGCTTAAAAGTGTTGCACTTCAATGGGAGGCGGTCACTGCTTTTTTAAATCATAAATGCAGGACGGAATATTAGCGGGGGTAGTATTGGTGACCTGGGTGTATAATCGAACATTGGGTCAAAAAAGAAGCTGTGGCGCAAGCAAAGTTATTTGCAGACGGCGTTTTGAAAAAAATCAACTATGGGGAAGCGGCCCGGTATGCAGTAAACGTAAAGGGCACTCGGACACAGGGAATGTATTGTCTTGATCATAGGGCCAAGGTCAATGTGCTATTTGTTAAGGTTACCAAATATCGCTGATTAACTGCAAAATATCAACGGGGAGCAAGCCTGTCCATTTAACAGGTTGGCGCACATACTTGTAAAGGGAAATCCCTCAGTTCCAAAGTCAAGAGCCCGCAGGTCGTTCCTTCCGCTTTCGCGTGTGCATGTTTGCATGGCTACGGGCTGCTTCCTTTAAACTGGAAGGGCAAGGGGTGACCCGTAAGTCAAAGCCAGTGCGGTTTGACGAGAGAGTGTAGTTTTCTTTATTTATGATAGTGATAACGGAGAGTGCAAAATATACGTTCATATTTGAACAGGCTCGGTGATTTCTTTTACTCACTGAATAATTTTTCATTTATTTTCGCTTATTAATCGTAAATCTTCCTGGAGATAGACCCGGAAGACTTAGGCAATGTTACAGTTTTAGTAGAGATGGGCAAGGGACTTCAGCTGAAGCATGAAGTCGTGTTTCTAACCACAGCCATTGCAGAGTGGTATTATTTAAACTAGTTCAGTGTTACGGTCTAAAAAGGACAACAGGGGTATCTGTGAAATAGTACCATTTAGTCATTACGAAAATGGCAATAGAAGTTGCCAACAAATGCTTCGATGTTGTTATAATTTCAGAGGGAGTGAGCAATGTTACACCCACTATTGAGGGACACTATTATGGTGGGGCTGGGAGTCCCTATATTTGCATTTACATGTAAGAAAGCCAACGTCAATGTATATAGAACTATGAAGTGGGAGATCACATAACGTAATCATCTATATACCTTGTGATCAACATATAGCACAAACAATAACAAGTCGCTTGGCTAGCATGTAATGGAGAGATGATAAAGATCAATTGACAAGTCTGGTACTTTCAGTATCTTTCAGTGGTATGGCTTCTGATGAGATGTTGCAGAGGGTGTCTCCATTGGGTCAGGATCTTGATACCCAGGGAAACTTGTTCTCTTGGGAACTTGCTCCCATCGGTGATCATCTCCAATCAATTTATTGGAATGGGTAAAAAGGCACTTTACTCGTGGCAGAGACCAGTTCACAGACACAAATTCCTCGTGTCAGAGTCCAGTTCACAGACACAATTTACTCAAGCCAATGGTGCCATTCGTATTCCTGGTTTAAACCCTTTTCAACTGTCTCCATTCCAATAATCAGCAAGCTCTCTTCTCTTCGTAGGAGGCGGTCCAAGTCGCCATCACGTTTAGGAGTTTTTAGTCTTTTTATACCTACAAAAGAGAATGTCAAGTGATGTCCATGGTGTTTCAAAAAATGTTCCACTAGGGATTGTCTAGTGTCTGTTCTGTGAATGTTCCGATAGTGTTCTTGAATGCAAATTTTGAGAGGTCTCCTCGAGCTCCCAATATAATGCTGGCCACACGGACATGCAATCAGGTATATTACATTGGTTCTTTCACAGTTAATGAAATCTTTGATTTTGTATCTGTGTCCATTTATGTTAACTTCTTTGGTCTTGGAATTACTGAGTTTGCAGATTGAGCAATTTGTGCAGGTGTAGAAACCTGTAGTTTGTGGTGGAAAATCCTTGGTTTTGTTCTTTGTTTCAAAGAAGGAAGGACAAATAATGTCACGTACTTTCCTGCTTCTGGAAAAACCTAGTTGTGGTTTGTCTTTTAGTGATTTTGACAGAGTAGGGTTATCTCTCAGGAGATGCCAGTGTCTGTTCAGAATTTTTCGGATGGTGTATTGTCCACTGTGATATTCAGTTTCGAAGCGAATAATTGATTTTTTCTCTGTGATGATATTGTTGTGGAGTAGGGATTGTCTGTTGATGTTTGAGAATTTCTTCTGAGCTTTAGTTAGCGGGTGTTCCTTGTAGCCTCTTTGTTTGAGTCCTTTCTTTGGCATTTTATGTTAAATATACACATGTAATTTTGATCTCTTACAGCCTTGAAAAAGCCCTGGCGCGAATCGCCAAAGGGGGCGAAACACGTGTTGGCTGTTCATGTTTTTACCTGAATCAATAAAGCTCCCCTTTCTATAAAAAAATTGACTTTTGACTCAATCTATATGAGTAAGGATTTAGTGTTTAAGGGTGTTGGGGTATTTTAAGGAGTAAGGGTGGGTTATGATTATGGGGTGCAGGGGTATTTAAAGCGTGCAGGATGGGATTAGCACACGATATGAGACATGGCAAAAAGGGCAGAACGTACCACACGCCCCCAGCATTTGGCACGCCCCCAGCACACGCCCACAGCACAACGCAGACACGCCCACAAGGGACTACTTTGCTGGCAAGGTTCTTTTACCTTTTAAATGTATATGGTGGGTGTCTGCATAGCCTATGTCCTTCTGCTGCAACTGCCCTTTCCAACGCTGTATTGGGTGTTGTGATTGGTGCTGTGGTTCCTGAGATTACCCGCCTCAAATGTTTGGGCTCTCTCTTTATTATATTAGTATGGATATATATATTTTAAAAATAAAAAATAAATTGTAAAAATAAATTAATAATATTAAAAAAAATGGAAAATCAAATATATTATAATATTAATTGCATATAAAAACCTACAAATAATATATCAAATAAAATAATAAATACATTAAAATAAATTCACCCTATAACACCAATAACAACACACTTTAACATTTTTAATTAAATGTACTTCCATAATTAACATAATTAGTAGTCAGTTAAGAACATATTATTAATTAAAAAATGAATAAACATTAATTAACTACACACACTTAAACACTAGTATGTCCACAACACACACCTAAATTAAACTATAAAATATTAAAACACAATTAAAACCTATTTTTAAATTAAAAACTATGACGATAAGCAACTAATTGTAAAGTAATTCAAGTGTATTTAATACTCACCCTTTACGCCTTTAACAATAAAAACAACACAAAAAATAAACAATTACACAAAATAAATATAAAATAATTAATATTAATTAACAACTATATATTAATTAATTAAACTTCCCATCCTTTACCCCTATAAACACCACAACACACAATTAAAATTAATTACACAATTACCATAATACATTTTTAATTAATTTAATTAATATCAATTAACAAATATTTATCAATAAAAATAAATAAACTATTTAACACCCTTCACCCCTATAAACCCCTAAACACACACCTGAAATTAATTACACAATTACCATAATTAATCACCAATACATCAATTATAAATATTAACAACCAGCTATTAATTCATAAATTAAAAATACATTTATTCCCACCCTTTACATCTATGAACACCAAATAAAACACCTAAAAATAATTAGACAATTACCATAATTAATTAACAATTAATTACTTCAAATTAATTAGCAATCAAGTATTAATGTATCAATTAAAAATAGATTACTTCCCACTCTCTACACCTATAAACACCACAACCCACACCTAAAATTAATTACACATTTACCATAAATAATTACCAATTAATTAATTAAAATCATTAATAACCAATTAATAATTAATAAATTACTTTACACATTTAACATCATGGCATCTTAATATAACAAATATTAATAAATAAAAAATAATCGATTAATGTAATATTACATTTCTTCCCACCCTATTCCCCTATAAACCCACAACCCACTACGGAGCTAAAAACGCAAAATTTAAATATAACTACTAAAAATGTAAAACATATAATAAAAATACAAACAATTCTTATACAAAAAAACACACATCACATACATTTAAAATATGTACTAAAATACACAACATTAATTTAAAAAATGATATTTGTAACGACTATATTTTTTCAAATGATTTTAAACACTTATTTTATTTTTAAAATCAATATTGCTTACCTTAAGTCGATATTCTTGACAACGATATTCTTGCTGTAGATATTTCTGAACCTCGATCCTTATGATTCAATATTTGTGCAACTCAATATTTTTTACCCAATATTCTGTCTGCACACCGCTTGAATTGCCCTTGACGGCAAGTAAATTCTTTGTTTCACGTACTGTATTTGCAGGAGTGAAGACTATGTGGATCGTATATGACATAATTCTACCACAACTGCATTTGAGATTGTAATCCCAATGGTCGGGGGCTACGGTTTCTAGAAGTATGAGTTGATTGTTTAGATACATAGGATAAATATGATATGTGGCAGAATATTAGATCTTTTGGATAGACTAGCATTATTTAAAAAGTAAGTCAATGAGATTTAAATTGTTAAAAGCCAAATAGTAAACTATAATCCAGAGATTCATTTTGCATTCTATGTCCACAGCAGATGTAGATTGTGAGTTAGGTAATTAGAATGAAATATTACCTCTCAATTCTTTCTTTATTTACCTACTTACAAGCCAAGGAACTTCAATATTTCTCTTCTTCCTTGAGATAAATTGTACTTCCAGCACTGTCACATTTCACAGCTAGTGGAACAAATTGTTGGCCTGGTGCAACTGAAATCTGTTCATTGGATTTTTATGATTTTTTATTATGTTTGGCCAGTGAAGATTAAAATGTTTTGCTAGTCCAGTAAAAGCATATTGTTGTTGCTATACTCTTCAGCTAACATCCGAACCAGCACATGCACAATGGAACACAGGTGCTTTGTGATTTTGGACATCATTTAACAGAAATTATGTTGGACCATTAGGCGGCTGTCAGATGGGAAGTAAAAGTATAAACAGATCTCAGAAGTTGAACTATGAATGGCACTTGCACTGAGAGGTTTTACATAAGTGTGATAGTAATCCCTGAACTGTAGAGCAGATGTATACCTTTCACAATTCGGCTTCTTAGATATTTGCTTCAATTTACCTTTACATTACTTTCCATCTGGAAGCAGATGGGAAAATATGTATGTTTTTTTTTATAAATGTAAGACATTTATGCCTCACTAACAAAAGTCTATTTTAGTCTATGTTATTATGGTTATCGCATTATTTAATGTGTGTTTATCACTCCTGATCTTCCTAGTGACTTTGTATGTGCAAATGGAAAATATATACATTCTAAATGTATAATGTAAATTCTGCTCTTCAAGGAATTGTTTTAAAAACATCAGGCATAATAGAGAATAATTACTAATTCAAGGATAAAATAGGGAGACCAGAAACACTATAAAGAAGGTGGATCTCAGTAAGCAAAGTTAAATTAAGCACTTAATTATTTGAATGATCCCCACCTTCCCTGCAGAAGAATATGTCAATTGTTTCTTTCACGTACAATTTCGTGACCATCTGATGATCGAGAACCCACTGTATAATGTAGATTGTCTACATCTGATTCCTTTCTATTTGCCTATGTACTTTATATTGAGGTTTCACTGGTTTGTGTTGAACGTTCACCATAATCTCTGCACCAGTGACCTTCATCTGGTTCAGGAGCATCCATTGCAGCATCTTCTTTGGTTTGCTGCTGATGCTGGCAGCGTGACTACTACTGGTGCTGTTGACACGTATTTTTAAGTATAAATTTATAAAGGTTTTCTCTTCTGGCCTATTAGTTAGTCCGCTTGTTCCAGCAGATCATTCTCCTGGCTGCTGGTCTCCATCTGAGGGAATAAAAAAAACTTTTCTCAGCTGGACACACTTGCAAGGAAGCATGCAAACAGGAGGAACTGCAAAAACTAAAGAAAACAGTTTTGCCAATGCTCACACTTCACAAGCTACTTCCTTATTTGCCAACTGAACAATTCAAAGAGAGTTGTGCAGCCCCAAGACACCGCTATAAAGCAGTTCTGATCCTCTAAGGATAATTTCTTCCTATCTGTGTGAGGCCTGCATCCTGGCCTTTTGAAATCCAGTCACCCAACTCATGCTGCCATGTCCTTTATGCAGCAGTCCTATCCCTTCAGAAGGAATATGATCTTCCAGGCCTTCCCAGCCTAAGGCATCATGAGAATGATCATGACGCCATTTAAAACAAGGCCTGCCATCCTCTACTCAGTGATTCATCTGCTTCATCGTACCCTGATCCTTACTAAGGGCCTCATTATGATCTCGGACGGACTTGCGTCAGTACGAGGGAACGTCCGCATGGGCTGCAGCGTTCCATTGAGTGCAATTAGGATGTGACCGGCACCCTGGCGGTCACATTCTCTATTTTTAACATTGCGGCGGGTGCAGCTTCAAGCAGCGCCCGCCGCAATGTTAGAAATGCATACATTGCATTTGTATGCAGAAAGTGGCAGACACCGCGCGGTGCCTGCCATTTACTGCATACAAATGCAGGGGGTACCGTAGGTACCCTCATGTGCACCCCCCAGCCCCCTTCACCTAGGGGAACCACCAGCCATCCTAATATGTCGGTGGGTCTTTGGTGAGTCCGCTGCGGTTTTTCCACATCCTCCGGGCCGGTGGTGGCTTCCGCCGGCCCGGAGGAGGGGGAAAAACCACAATCCTAATGACCCCCTTAATGTTGAGCACTGTGTTGTAAATAGATCTTAGGATACTTCTAGTTAAGTTACAAGTAGCTTCATTGTAGACACAGCTGACCGCACACCTCGCCAACTGACCAGACCAACAACTGACAAGAGTAGAACACTCCAGTACAAGTTAGAACACACATTCTGAGAGACTGAGGAGATAAGAACACAGAGGAAGGACTAATGATTACTGTCAGCCATGTTACATGAATAACTAATATACAACACACTGTATATTGACTGCACAGCACAAATTAATGAGGAATGATCATTGAAATAATTGGTTAACAACAATGTAAGAAAGTAAATTAACATGGCAGAAGAAAATGAAAAGGTAAATAATATCACAGAATTAAAAACGAATGCCATGAAGGCTCTGGACATACCATTTAAAGGGCCAGATTGCTGAGTATGGTTCCCACTAAAAGCATATAGCATAATTTTACCACATCAAAAAATCTCACAAACACTTCTGTGGATTTTATTTTTTATTATCTCCATGTCTTCCATGGCATGGTTTTCTAGCAGGCCCTGATGATATATGTAATTAATCTAATTTATCTTACCACCACACATGCGCGCACACACACACACTGTAATGTTTTAAGTACAGTACTACCTTTTGGAAAGGAGCTTGTTGCAATAGAATGTAAAGTGTTCTGCTTCTTGTTTATCCCAGGCAATCCTTATATCAAGTAAAATGAAAGAAGTGTCATATATCAGAGCTACCCGCATAATTTATCTTGCTTTACCACTCCTGGCAGTTGTGGCATTATGTTTAATCTTCTAAACCCATCAAGTGCCAATACATATCTGCTTTACTCAGTGCCCTCTAAACATCAGGTCTCTATCTGCATTTAACAAGGGGCCTCCACTGGGCCAAAAGCTACATACTCCCCTCTATCACTCCTCTAGCAGCTTTTCCATGATAGACACTTAGAACTCTGGAGTCTGAGACTGGCATGTCTACTGTGATCAATTTCATATCTTTCTTTCAGATTACAAAAATCTCTGAATCCACAAGGTCCTTTTAAGAGGTGCATTTAAGGAATAAGCTTGGGAAATTGCTATCTTCCACTTGTCATTAATTCCCTTTCGCACCCCAGCATTTGTTACTATGAAGTTTTGATGCATTCACTCAAGCATATTTAACTATGAGAATCTATGGTCTGCCAACCAATCTACTATTTACTATTGAGGTGCTAGCACCAGTGTCTTAATGCAGTTATTGTGATTGTTTACAAGCACAATTTTGAATGCATGCTATCCTCTACATCTGAATAACACCTAAGGTGCTTCCCTCTCTTCTCCTGGTAAAGCCAGTATGCCAAGCGAAGGGTATTAGTAATCATCTTCTCTTTTATCAAGCCCATGTCATTTGAATGACCCTGGAGCCCACAATCCAAGCATTTTTTGTGTCTTGAGGAAACTCTCGCACATATGCTGTGAATAACTACAATGTGTGTAGGAGAAGTTATTATAGGAGCTGGAGTTTCCTTTCTAACAATCTCTTTCCTCTCTACAGTGCCCCCTCTCTGCCTCTTCCTTCAGGTTTTAAGGATTTTTGGTCTACACATATTTGTGTATTACTTTGGTCAGCGAACTTTGGCCCTTTTATATCATTGTATTCCCCATAGACACAGATTGAGATAAACCGTTTCATACACCAGGCCCTTAGATTCTATCAGAAACTGATGCAGTTTTAATTGACAGGTACTAAGGCATTTACACAAATAGGTATTCCACTCCCAGTCCCCAATTTCTCAAGGTATTATTTTGTCATTTTGTCCAGTACTGTATCAGGAACAAATAAAGTGAGTATGAATTAGGAAGAACCCCATCCTGCATTATGGCAAAACTAAAATAAATCCAGTCAGTGGAACCAGAGTCATGAATTCTTGAAGTTTAGAGTAGAAAATAGCGCCTAAAAGATCAAAACGCCAACCATGCTCATCTAGTAATGTGAGACTGGGGCAAAGTTGAAAGCTATGGCCAACCCCGATGGAGCGCAGGTTGGATTCACGAAGTGAATTCGGCCCAGTCTCCACTTACCTTTGGACTTAGAAGAAATTTAGGAAAAAAATGTCTGGGAAGGTAAAGTTCGGTGGGGCAAGGCAGCTGGTGGTGTCTGAGGAGGAGTTATCATCATCGTGGAGCTGCTTTACAAAGTCACAGTGAATATTCCTTCGCCCGGACTTAGGGGCTCATTACGATGGCCGTTTCACTTTTGTCCTACCACCATCGTTGCGGTAGTGGGACTGGCCACCTACGAGGCGGCCTACCCACCTACCGCATTACAATGCGACCAACACTGCAGCGGTCGCATGCCCTATCTCCAACATTGCTGCAGGGATGCAGTAAGCAGCCCCGCTGCAATGCCGAGCACAAGGCATATGCATTTCCCTGCACTATGTGGCAGGCACTATCCCATGCCTGCCACATGGTGCAGGGATATGTAAGGGACACCATAGGTGCCCCCGGTGCCCTTGCCTCATGCCCAGAGGTGAAGGGGGGCCCCTACAGGCCCCCAAATCCATTGCCGCCATTTGTTTTGCTGCGAATTGACCCCTGCAAGACGACTGAAGAAAAGGGATATCATAATCCCTACGGCAGGCACCGTCGCAGTGTTGGGCAATAGTTTAGTTCTGACAAGCGGTCGGGAAAGGACCGCCTGTTGGAACTATGGTGGGAGGTCTTTATGACCGCGGCGCTGCACCAACAAAGCACCAAGATACCCTTTGGGTGACAGTTTTGCGCTATACAAGTAGGCAATACATACATACATACATAAATACAAATCATCAGACATCAAACATGACTTTCAAACCTTCTCCCAACCAAATGTTACACTTATTAAATATAATAATGTAACCCAATGTTATCCTAAGGGAGAGGTAGGCCTCACATCAGTGAAAGTCAAACTTAAAAGTACATGTCCAATTTTTCATATACACTGCACCCTACCTCGTGGATTGTTTAGGGCCTACCTTAGGGGTGACTTATATGTATTAAAAAAGACATTACATCTTGGCTAAGGGGTTATTTTGCAAGTCTTTTGCTATGCTATGCTGCTGCCACATAGACCCATGTTGTCATGTGTGAATCCTGGGACTGTTGCACAGATGTTTGTGAAGATTAGATTGGCATCACATCAAGCCAGGACATTACAATGGATTTTCTTTCTTTTTACCCGCCAGCTGCTTATATAATTCTGGCGGTATAAGTACAATATGCAGGCAATCAATGACACAAACTTCATGAGGCTTACCACCCAATTGATAAAAAATCAGCCTTTGTCTCATTCAAGAGGCAGCCATCCAAAGAGAGTAAAATGCACTGTAGTGCAAGTCATGGCATTCATAACTTTCAAGAAGTTGCAAGAGAATGTAGGCTCTGAAATACAATTAGTTTCAACCGCAGGGTTGTCGAAGGACCATTTGCATAGAATTACCACATTTACTTTACCTTTGCTAGTGCTGTGATAGTGATGTTGATGTGTATCTGCGACTTGATGATGGACTTTAAGGTCACTGTGAGTTCGAAATGATTCATTCTGTACAACTTCATTATGGTTTCTTCAATGACATTGGAGATGTCAACGTGTGTCCTGAAGTACCATTGTTGGTGTAATCTGCAATTTATCATTTGCAGATGCCTTTGCTTTGGCAGTTGCCTTTTTGAAGGAAATTGAGTGATGGATGTAAAAGCTTGTTGACAGTGTGATTGCTGGGATATATTAGAGGTTTGTAACATCAATAGTCATTTAAACCTCATCTAACGGTCAGATAACAAAGATCTACATGATCATGTAGATAATTTCAGTCTCCACAATGGCAGCTAGTGGTAGCTGTTTTTGATACAAATTCCAAATCACTTTACATGGCATTCATAGTGATGTGATGCATTAGGTTACTGTCATTGCTACATACCATGTCCTGAAGGCCCCTAAGTCTGAGCCTTTGACAAACATACACTCTGGGGTCATATTAAATATTGAGTAACATTAAGGGGTCATTGAGTCTAGTTGACAACACCTGTATTGTGAGGTGTAAGGAATGTCAATTGTCTCTGTAGGTCAGCAAGACTGATTGAAGTTTTATAACACATGGCCTTTGCTCTCTAGTTCCATAGCCCCTTGATGTGGCTTAGAGCCTAAGCCGACATGCTGATAAAATAATGACACAGACACCAGATACATGTGACGTGGGTTTATGCACAGCCCCTACAGAGGGGCTGCTTCATTATGTGTCAAGCAAGTTACTAAGTTCCTTCCAAAAACCAAAGAAAAGAAAAAGTCAAATGGTGGAAAACAACAAAGAACAAGTAGGACACCAATGAGTTCATCGGTCTCTAGAGTCAATGAGCAGGACAGCAGTTGTCACACTGACAAAATGCAGCTGGCCTAGAGCCTAGGCCGACATGCTGATAAAATAATGACACAGAAACCAGATACATGTGGCGTGGGTTTATGCACAGCCCCTACAGAGGGGCTGCTTCAGTATGTGTCAAGCAAGATACTAAGGGCCATATGTATCAAGCAAATTTGCATTCGCAAAGGCCGAAATTTGCGAATGCTAATTTGCTAAATGGTATGTATGAAACATTTTGGCAGCAAAATAAGGAATTGCAAAATTTGCTATTCCTTATTTAGCGATTGCACTTAAGGAATCACAAATTGTGCGATTCCTTAAATGCAATGTATCAAAGGAAAATTAATTCAAAAATGCCCATAAGGATTCGCAAATTACCACCAACTTCTAGTTGGTGGTAAGTTGCGAATTCTTTTAAAAAAGCAATTTATTTACAATCCAAAGGTGCCATATGACGCTCATACATGCCCTTAGGGCATGTATGTGCGCCATATGCCCACACATGTCATTTTCAGGGGTGCCGCAGGGTGTTCTTGTGACACGCCTGCACCCTTGAAAATATTCCTAAATTGCGATTAGCAAATTGCTAATCGCAAATTTCCCCTTCATTCCTATGGGCCTCCTGGCCCATAGTAATGAATGGGAAATTTGCGATTAGCAATTTGCTAATCGCAATTTAGGAATGTTAAGGAATCGCTAAAAAGAAGCGATTTCCTACATACATACCATTTTGCGATTTCTAAATAGCGATTCCCTAAAAATCGCTATTTAGAAATCGCAAATGGTCATGATGATACATATGGCCCTAATTTCCTTCCAAAAACCAAGGAAAAGAAAAAGTCAAATGGTGAAAAACAACAAAGAACAAATAGGACACCAATGAGTTCATCGGTCTCTAGAGTCAATGAGCAGGACAGCAGTGGCTGCAAAAGAACATCATCACTCACATAATTTAACCTGAAATGAGTCAGGGCAAAAACACTGGTGCAAATGAAAAAGGGGTCTTCTGACAGCATACCGTCTGGGGTCAAGTTCAAAGAGTGCGGTGTTGGTCCAGCATTCTGATGCTCTGAATGGTTTGTGGTTGGTGCCAATAGTTCTAAGAGGTGTATGAAGAGCATTGATGGAATCCATTTCAAACCTTACTCTTGGATTAGTGCTCAACTCGCTAAAGACATCATTGACAAGACTGGAAAGTTTTCCACAACCTTCTGAGGTCTTCCTCTGATGCCGCACTACCTCCTGGTGTCTGTTGGTGGAGCAACGTTACTTGGGGCAGTCCTCTTGGATGTGTTGGCCGTGTTGGAGTTGCATATGCGCTGCATGTGGACTACTGCAAGACCACTATGGAGCCACAGTCTAGTACTCATGCAACACTTAGGGGTAGATGCGTCATGGTCAAGGCTTGCTACAAATGACCGAATGAGGATTCAGATGGGGTGAGCAGATAGTCACTGGTTGCTTGGTACTTTGAAGTGTCAGGAGCGCTTCTTAACTTTTGGTGTAACAATGGCATCTCTCCCAACTCTGGTTGTAAGTTCCTCCTCGAGCAGTAGTGGTGAAGCACTAACTGGCAAAGGACATTATACCCCGCTATCCATTTCCTATGAAGGAAATCTAAATGTTTGAGGTCAAACAAAAACCAAACCAAACAGCGGTAAGAAAACAGGTCTACTCTATTTTACAAAATGCTAAAGGAAGGAGCGGCATAGACTAGACCTCAGATAGACTAGTTAAAGATCTGCAAAATAAAATCGACCCAAGTCCACACCAATGGAACTGGCTTCCTAGCATTCTTAACAATAGTAGGAGTGACTGACAAAAGAAAGAAAAAGCCAGAAACCTTGAAAGAGGCGCCATACATAGACTATCATGGATCATAGCTGGAGCAAAACCACTACTTAAGGAGGGCCTTCTTCTTCAGGAGTGGTCTAATTGCGATATAATAGCTCTGCAAGAGACTTGGTCTTTGGAAGACCTTCCAATAGTAGGATTCACTCATTATCAAAAATGGCCTCAAGGCAGGAGCGCTGAAATCGGGCTCCGGGGCTTGGGGAGCACTAACTAAGTGTAAATCCCTCCAGACCCAATACACCTACCTCAGACACTATCTCTAATCACCCAAGACTCACTGGAACCGAACAGGAGGCATTTCAGGTGAGCTGAAGCACTCAGTGATCTTCCCTCGCCCGATCCTTCTGGAAAGCCAAGAAGTCCTGCATGGGACGCCATTGCGATGGAGCCTTCCAATCGTCCCCAGGTCAGCCCGCCTGCACTCCACTGGAGTCCCGGCGGAGGTCCGCAGCAAAGCTGCAGTGAGACACGAACCTGCTCCAAACTAGCTGCATGGTCCTGTGATTACACCGCACAGCTGTTTGTTTGGTGTACTGCGATGGCTTCCGACTGCTTCTGGGTGGGGGAGTGCTCCATCCTGCTCAGATGTGGGACAGGGGGCATGGTGGGAGTTGTAGTGCAGGCCACCCACCCCCCAAAAGACCTCCCAGGGAAGATGGCTACCTACCTGTTAGGTGAAGGTGATCCATACAATGGCTGCATACTGCTTCTGGGTGGGGGTGGTGCTCCTTCCTGCTCAGGTGTGGGACAGGGGGCATGGTGGGAGTAGTGAAGCAGGCCTCCCACCCACAAAATCAACTCACTGTAAAGCTGGCTACCTACTTGTAAGTTTGTTTGGTGTACTGTAATGGCTTCTAAGTTCTTCTGGGTGGGGGAGTGCTCTATCCTGCTCAGGTGTGGGACAGGGGGCATGGTGGGACTTGTAGTGCAGGCCACCCACCCCCTAACAGCCCTCCCAGGGAAGATGATTACCTACCTTTTAGGTGAGGGTGATCCATACAATGGCTGAATACTGCTTCTGGGTGGGGGTGGTGCTCCTTCCTGCTCAGGTGTGGGACAGGGGGCATGATGGGAATAGTGGAGCAGGTCTCCCACCCCCAAACACCCTCACTGTAAAGCTGGCTACCTACCTGTAAGTTTGTTTGGTGTACTGCAATGGCTTCCAACTGCTTCTGGGTGGCGGAGTGCTCCATCCTGCTCAGGTGTGGGACAGAGAGAATGTAAGAGTTGTAGTGCAGCCCACCCATCCCCCAACAGGGCTCCCAGGGAAGATGGCTACCTACCAGTTAGGTGAGGGTGGTCCATACAATGGCTGCATACTTCTTCTGGGTGGGGGTGGTGCTCCTTCCTGCTCAGGTTTGGGACAGGGGGCATGGTGGGATTAGTGGAGCAGACCTCCCACCCACAAACACCCTCACTGTGAAGCTGGCTACCTACCTGTAAGTTTGTTTGGTGTACTGTAATGGCTTCTAATTGCTTCTGGGTGGGGGAGTGTTCCATCCTGCTCAGGTGTGTGACAGAGGGCATGGTGGAAGTTGTAGTGCAGGCCACCCACCCCCCAAACAGACCTACCAGGGAAGATGGCTACCTACCTGTTAGGTGAGGGTGATCCATACAATGGCTGCATATTGCTTCTGGGTGGGGCTGGTGGTCCTTCCTGCTCAGGTGTGGAACAGGGGGCATGGTGGGAGTAGTAGAGCAGGCCTCCCCCCCCCCCAGGGAAGATGGCTACCTACCTGTAAGTTTGATATGGGTAATGTAATGGCTGACACATGCTTCTGGGTGGGGTGGGGGGAGGGCTCCATCTTGCTGATGCTGTGGGACAAGGGGGCCTGGTGGGAGTTGTAGTGCTGGCTGGCTGTACAAGTGCCCCCATGGTAATGTTGCTAGCTATGTTTGGGGTGAATGGGAGGGAGTGGATGTTGGATCTGTGAGACATGTTTTTGTGAGTATGTGGTGCAGATCAATGGAATTAGTCCGAGGTGGTGAAGTTTTGTTTTTGTGCAAGACAGTACATAGCTGTTAGACGGGGACCTGGAGGGTCGGCCGAGCACAGGGGGAGAGGCCTCCGGTGAGGACCGTCTCCAGCGATCGTACAGACAAGTAACTTCCCCCCCACAAATGGACACCACACAAGGATACGATCTGCACACTTTATATAGGATTCTTGAGGCAAGGTTATCAACGATACAGTGGAGCAGGACACGAGGATCCTCCCACTTCTAGTCTCTGTAGGGTAAGGGGTAGCGGGACAGTCTTGGGTACCGGTCCGGTACAAGGGCGGCCAGAAGGAGCTCACAATCCTCGAGCTCGGAGGTCTGAAAGGTCGGGCCGCGGCAACGCCAGCAGGCTAGGAGGAAAAGTCTCAGCAAGGAGGGCCGCGGCAGCGCCAGCAGGCTAGGACGATGGTTCTCGGTACGGAGGGCCACGGCAGCGCCAGCAGGCTACGATGATGACTTCTTTGCAGAGGGGCCGCGGCAGCGCCAGGAGGCAAGAGCGATGGTTCACAAGGATGGGCCGCGGCAGCGCCAGCAGGTCCAGACGAAGATGCACGTTGCAGAGGGCCGCGGCAGCGCCAGCAGGCTTCGGAGATGGGTCACAAGGCAAGGCTGCGGCAGCGCCAGCAGTCCGTCAGGGATGAGTTCTTCAAGGTGTCTCTCGACTCCAGGATACAACTGCCTTCCTGCTCTGGAGCTGCCCCAGTTATAGGTCTGGTCTCCTCTGATGTCCGGACCCTCACACTTGGAGGTCGGGAGGTCCGGGATGAGGGAGTCCAGACACCCAGCAGGGGGGTGGAGCCAGCGCCCAGGGAGACCGGGGGCGATCGGCACCTGGCGGGGGAGAGCCATCGACACTGCTCTCTCCCATTGACCTGCCAAGTGGTCTCTTCACCTCCTGGGTGGATGGTGGTGCCTCGATGTCGGGGCCTGGCCAGGCCCAGGGTTGGGGTCGAGCTGAGCCCACGCGGCCTCGTGGTGCAGTGTCCAAGATGGCGGCTGAGCCGGGGCAATGGAACTGACGGGGGCCCGGGACAGCCGATGCTGGGATGTTCGGGAGCAGGCGTCCCGTTGGGGACGGTTTGTGGGTTGCTTCGGTGGGTTGCCGGGGTGGTTCTTCTGGGGACACCGGGAGTGCCGGCGTTCGGGCCTTGTCATGCAGGGAGGGAGCAGCCCTTTCACGAGGCCTGTCCAACAATAGCAGTGTGGTGGTAGTCATTTATTTGTACTTACCAGCCTCCATTCCCCGGCGAACTCCTGTGAGACTCTCTGGATGCAGGTTGGCAAGCATCTTCTCCTCCCATGGAGTGAATGGTTTGGGTGGAATGGGAGGGCCACCGCCAGTCCTGTCAACAAGAACACGGTTCTAGTTCCTCCTCTCTTTGACAACCCTCTTCAAGCCATGCCACCACTTCATGATTTCCTTTTTTGATCGCGAGGTGGTCCCTACTGCATTGACCTTCTCGACTATCATTTGAGCTCTTATGGCTAATGGAGTCTGCTGGACCAGGCTACCAAACAGTTGTGGTTACACTCTGACTCATCTACCAAAACCTTCATCTCACTCTCTGTGAATTTGGGCATTTTATGTGTTGCCATGGTATGTGGTATGCAAAGTGGTTGTGGGTGCAGGGGTATGATTGGTGTGTGTGGTAGTGATGTGTATGGTTGTGGTGTGCATGTCGTTTGTGGTGCAGGTGTGGAAGTGTTGGTGGTGCTGTGTGTGGTGTGGCTTCCATATTTGTCCATGAGCGTCCGTAGTGGTGGCTATGCTGCAGTTCTTCCTCTGGCTCTCCCATTTGTCACTGTTTATGACTGGGTGGTCGGAAACAGCGGAACGTACCGCGGGACCATCAGGGATATTCTAATTTCCCGTGCAGTGTCTCCTCTATGTCTCCTCTATCCTTGTGGCGGGTTGGTGTTTCCGCCACAAATCCGACTGCAGCGGACGGGTTTTGGACATCTCCGGGCGCTATGGGCAGTTTTTCTTGCCCCGTTCGGCCACAGTCAGTGTTTTTTGGCGGTCGATCCAAATTTAGCCGCCGGTTTTTCCCCGGTGCCAGCGGGCAGTTTTTTTGTGCTTCCATGGCAGTCGGGGTGATTTTCTGACCGCCATCCTAATAGACCCCATGGTATGGAAAAGTTAGCTACTAATATGCATGAAGGTCAGTGGTGAATATGAGAACAGATGCAGCTATGCATGGCAAAAAATGTAGGAGTCTTTGCTCTCCTATGGTGGAATGTGTCACGAAGTGCATAGTGTATAGATATCTAGGGTATATGAGGGAGTATGTTATACAGTGTACACCCAGAAGCACCAAACACCCAAACCGACGAGGCACTGTTTTTTTAATTGTGTATTTTATTTTATTTTGCATGTACAACAATACCAGCAATGGAAAAAATTGAACATTTCCTACAATGCATTCACAGTATGCTGCTCTTCCGCCCACCTCGACCTGTGTGTATGCAATATCAACCCTTCTGCCTATGTGTCTTATGTCCTAATAAGATTAGATATCAAGTGTGGGCAGTTTAGGACCGGTATTCCTTCCCGTTTTGCCCTCAGTTTAGTGCCAGAGTCCATTAAATTTCTTCCTCATTGTTAGTTTCATTCCTACAACGATCATAGCTCTACCATTCTGTGGATCAATAGTCCCTTATTTTCCCAAACTTCTTGGGGCACCCCCTACTCTCATAAAGCAGTTTTTGTTTAGCTTGACACATACAGATACTCATTTCCCTCATCCAGTCCTGCATTCGTGGTGATTTGGCACTTCCGCATTTCCCCACAATTTCTCTTTTTGCTAGTAGGAAGCCCAAGTTTATAAGGAGTTTCTGAATGATACAAGGTTGCATCTTAGTCCCTCCATATTCCCAATAACACCAGGGGTGCTTGCATATCCATCTATTAGCCCATGGTGTTATGCACCTGAGTTAGGCCCATGTAGTAACTCTGCACATTTTCTTACATTGTCCTCTTTTTGCACAGTCACGTTTTACAATATCCTTTTGCACATGTTTGCGTGTGTCACAATGTTGGATTCTTTTCTCTGAAACTGCTCTGCTTATGCATTTCGCTTTGCCTAATATTATCTTGATGCCTCAAACACCAAGTACAAGGCCGATGTACAAGCTCTACATTGTTGTTCCATATTAATCCATGGGGCGACAGGTCTATGTGCAAACCCATAACAATGCTAATAAGTATTTATATCGCAAGGAGGCTTTTTATTATAAATAAGCATTTCCGCAGGTTAGCCAGAGAAGACACTACTGCTGACTTCGAGAGGTCCCTTCCTGCTGATGCTTTGCCAAGCATCTGCCAAACATCTCCGTGAGTGATGTCCAGTCATGACCAAGGTGTGGCCTTACATTCTGTCCCACCTGGTAATGGCGTTGGATCATCCCTTTGGGGGTATTCTTAGCTATGTACACACACATACATCTAAACACACATAGGATAATAATTTAATAGTAGAAGTACAACTGATTACTACCTTGTTTCATATGATTGCATATATACACTGTTCTTAGCACCATGGTGGAAATGTACTATTTTAGTGCTTAGAATCACTTTCATATGCTTCTGTCTTTTGGTCATCGCAGCACATGTACACTTTACAAGACTAACATTCCCATTGTGTATTCTCTGTAGAGATCTCCGAGAAGAAGAGTTCCCGAACGACTGAGCGAAAGGGTTCTAGATCTGTTACAGTGATCCTGGTGGGTCAGGATTGTCATGTTCAGCGGTTGCCAGAAACCATTTTCTCCCTGTTTGAGTTAGGGGGGCTTATGGTGGCACTGTGAGCTAGCTGGCCTCTAAGCAAACATATACTACGGGGATGCATGGAATCAGTCTAGGAACCTCACCCAAAGTTTATGTTGTCCACAAGCATGCAAATCCTACTGCTTAGTGGGAACTAAACGACAATGGAAGATTCTAGTCCATTCCGTATTCCATCCCAGTATGATTGAAGAGCTGGGCAATCCCATTATTGTGTGTTGGAAGGAGCCCTTTTGCCCACAGTAACTTAAACATTGATTATCCCGCTCCCCGCCTATTTTGTGCAGAAGCATTCTCATATAGTATTCTGTTGTGAACGTATCTATGACCCTAATTAAATATTCCCGATTTATGCCCTTATGTGGTTATAACAAATCATATCCTTATAAAGGCATACAAATCATATCCATATTTAGTCATAGGCAATGCAGTCCAAATACGTCAAGGCTACTTCCCTAGACTCCTCGAAAGTACAACGCGTTCTTTAAACAAACCAAACCTCCAGCAGCACTGGAATTTCCCCTGCTTCTGTTTTGATTTGTCCTAGAACTCCTGAGAGTCCTGAAAGAACTGCCAGTTCTTAGTGACAGTTCTTAGTGACGTCTTATGTCCAACGTTACGTCAAACACGGCACCTTCCAGGTATAAATATACCAGCATTTGTCTTAAGCAAACACACAGTGGTTTGAAGCAGAGCGGCTATCTACTTACCCAAAGCCCAGCTGATGCGAGTGCCGAAGGAAGCCGACCCTCCCATTTGACGCACTGAGAGAGACGCTGTCTTTTCTCCTGCCGAGAAATCCAGCTCCAGTGTTTCCAGTCACCCTTGCGGGTTGCTGGGAGATTGAGTCCGGAGAAAGAGATACAAGACCTCCTTCATTCTAAAACCAAGGTACGGAGCTGATTAGATCCTTAGAGAATTCTTGATTCAGATTCTTGGCAAAACTAACTTAGCTTAAACTGCAGCTCACTTACTCCTTCCCACCTACTAGGCTTAGGTTAGGTACACCGGGGTAGGCGTATTTTAGAAGCACCAGTTGAGTACGTTTAGTCAACTTTTATCATTGTATGTATTGTACATATTTTATCTATTTTAAGTATCATATGGCTCAGAAACCATATAAATGCTTTTACAGTATTATTTCATAGTACTCCTTTTACTGTACGCACTTTACTTTATGATAAGTATTGCAATTGTGGCAATTCATTTTTCTTGCATGAGAAAGAAGACTGCTCAATAAATAACAACTTTTATTGAAAATGCCAGTCTCTCTGTTTCTCTGCACTCTGGTGAAACTAAGCATGCACGATTGACTGAGTGAAATAGCTATCTTTTGTTTTCACACGACTCTGGAGATATACCCCTTATTCTGGAGGGAGCAAAGTTGTCATGTTTATGCGGTTGTCATAAACTAATCCCTTCTTATCTAATGAGGAAAGTTAACTCCTTCCTGTTCATTTGAGAAAGTTTCTAGTGACCTCTGAGCTAGCTGGTATACCTAATTAAGTCTAACATATTCTGTAGAGACCTAGTCGACCTCAGTCCTACGTCTAAACTACCGTTTATGTTATTCCAATGCGCAGAGCCTATTGGGAATTTAGGAACTACACTACATGGCGCCCAACGTTTGGTAAGGCGATAATCTAACGCAAGATACTAGAGTAACTCAGTCGTGCTTTTCACACAGACCCCTTTTTTCCGTAAAAACTCTAATAGACGTCTGGAGTGGGTAAAAGGTTAATATCTGCCAGAACTTAGTAGGAAGAGATTCCTATGTATTAGTTTTTGGTTTAGTCAACGTTGAAGGATACAGTGTTCCAAAATATTGTGCACCTAATCTTTGTTTCCTCGAAACTTGATCTGAAAACTTTCATTAAACAATGTCAAATAACAGCGACAACAACGAAACCGGTGGAGCTGCAGTAGATGCGAATCAACCGGGTTCAGACGTTACAGGGTTTAATGAAAATGACGACCCGAAGCTATAATCATCCCGGTCAATGTAAGAAAAACTATAACTATAAAACTTATAGAAAATGGAGAATCATCAAGAGGTGGTACAGTTGTATTTGTGGTAGAGGCCCATGAGTATCGCCAGACAGAGGTATTCTATTCCTGGAGACATTTTCCAGCAGCAAATTCTGTGACACCCGAGTTCCACTACTACAAAATAGAGGAATCTCCAGAGGAATACTCTCCTTCTGAGGAAGTTGAAATTCCACTAACATACCAAGAGCACCTGCTCTGGTTTAATGGCGCCCTAAAACATCAAAATCACATTACCAGACTCGGTCCACTAAGTAGACCAGAGCCACATGGCGAGTTCTAGCCAGTTACACACTACACCCGGACATTGAAAAAATGTCAGACCGAGAACTTTTAGTTCATCTAAAACAACTAATTAAAATACATAGACAAGTGGTCCAATATGTCATGCAGACTTCAACAGTCCAACCTGCAATTGAAATTCCACAAAACACCCCTCAACAGCGGAACACAAATAAAATTACACCACAGAATACACAATCATGTATTGGTAAAGTACCCGCAAAACGGGAACAAATTCCATTCTGGTTAGCTAAAAAAATTTGTCAGATAGAGGCAGTATTTCCTGATACTACCCCTCACGAAAAACACAGAATTCTGACTATCTGTCTCCCAATAGGGATCGCACCACATGTGGAGGACTGTGACACATTTGGGGCACAGTCTTTGCTTCTATCTACACAAAAACACATGGTGTTCGGTATTTGAACTTGCCAGAATAATTGAAAAATCCTATGATGAATTAGGTAGAGATAGTTTGAGTGGTAAACCAGTAAAACCCCAACTAATTGAAAATCCTGAAAAAACTTTCATTAAAAATAATCTCAATTCTCTAAAGAAGAAGTGGGAGGGTAATAAACAAACTACTCCAAGAGAAAAACAGTTTCAGACCAGAGGAAGGTCTCCCCAACGAAGAGATAGATCTCCAGAACGGGGGGCAAGTCTCCACAATGGGAGCCCTCTGTAAAAAGATACAACCTTAGAAATAGGGACAATTTGAGAAAACCTGACAGATATCAAGATATTGATACACGTCCCTCTCGATCTTTTCAGACTTCCTCACAGAAATCGGAAAGAAGAGGACGGTCAGAACATAAAGCAGAGCACGTCAAGTCCAAAGACAAGGAACCTGCTCATCAAAGTAAAAAATTATAATTTCCCAGAAAGAAGGTAGCCAGTATTAAAGTAAAACATGCCGAGAATTCTGAGGACACAACTGAAAAACGGAGAGTGGGCCCAAACAATGCTAGCAGCTCAGCAGAAGTGACCATAGCTCGCAAGATCCTGATGAATCTTCTGGAGACAGTGGACACGAATGAATACATTCAAGTGGAAACTGCAGACACCCGAGTTAGCGTGCCCCATAAACTATATGAAATAACATTACGTATAGAGGGATTTAAAATTAGGAAAATAAAAGGTCTCTTTTGGGAAAACCTATCTAAAGGCTATGATATCCTTCTAGCAGAGAAAGACTGGCCACCAGAGTTTGTCAGGGAGTGCCCACATGGCGCAGAAATGATTATGCCTGCCTTCTCGAATCACATTCCAATTCATAAAAATACACATTTGCAAGAAAATGGGCAGTGACCCAAGCCCCTGCATTATATAAAAATCATGTAGGATGGGATGAGGATTCTCCTCACCATAAAATACAGTTAAAAAATCAACCTACTGCATAGAGGCAGTTTCCTGTTAAGCAAGAAGCTAAAAAACAAATCAGAGAAATCTTAGATCAACTTGAATATCAGGGGGTGATTGAAACATGTACCTCACAAATTAACAATCCTTTGTTTCCTGTCTCCAAGCCAGACGATTCATATTGTCTAGTTTTGGACTACAGACACCTAAGCTCCTGCTGTAAAACTTTTGCAGTACAAAACTCACACAGTGCAGCATTAATGAATAATATCGTTCGCAAGAAATATAAAATGACATAAGATATTTCAAATGGTTTCTTCTGTCAAAACATAGCACCTGAAAGCAGATATTTGACCGCTTTCTCCAGCACGGGGACCCAAAAACAATTTTGTCGTCTCCCACAGGGATTCAAGAACAGCCCATAATTATTTTTAGCCAGGGTAACAGAGTTACTACAAATATATGATGATGAGGCATTATCTTATGTCGATGACATCTATCCTACAGACGATGACCTGGACACTCACTTGAAAAGAGTGAACACCATCATACTTGGGTTCGCATCTGAAGGGTACAAATTTAACTTTAAAAAATCACAAATTGTCCATCTAACTGTCCTATTTTTAGGGTATGAATTATCAAGTGAAGGCAAGAGCCTAGCAGACAACTTCTTAGAGAAGTGTGCAGTACTCCTAGCTCCAAAAACGCTGAAAAACTTACAATAATTCTAGGTTTCCTGAATTTCGGAAGAACATACATTCTGAATTATGCTGAGAGAGTTAAACCTCTCTCCGAACTAATAGAACCTGCTTTTAAACCAATTAATTGGACTCTGAAACACACAGAAATTTTAAGATCATTACAGACAGACATGTTAACTAAAACAAAACTACAAACACACGCAAAGGAATGCAACCTCGTAATCTGAGTCATCCCAGGAAGATGCGGATTCACATACCTGACCTCTAATGAGGGAGAAAAGGTACCAATAACTTACAGATCACACTTGTACACACAAGCTGAAATGAAATTGAGTTCTACTGAAAAAATTCTGACTGTGGTTCAAACTGCTGTAGCAAAAGAAAGAGCCCTAGCCCAAGGGAAGAGAATATCTGTTTTAACAGCAGTATCAGCCCTTGAGGCAGTAACAAGACCAGGAATTCTAAATGCTAAAGCTCTAGATCCAAAATGGATACAATGGGTTAATTCTCTTGATACAACTGACGTGATACACGCATTTGATCCCAAAATGAAAAAACTAGTAGCTCTGGAATACGAACTTGAATGTCCTCTGTCAATTGAAATTCTGCCTCTCGAACAGTACACCTGTGTAATCTACACAGACAGATTAACACAACACTACGTTTTGGAAAAACAAATTTGCTGCGTGCGCGATTGTTAAAGGTCGCTGGCGCTTAGGTAAATTCAGACCGATGGTCACTAAAACTGAATCATTCAGGAACCGTACAGCTCAGCGAGCTGAAATAAGATCTCAAAAGATGGCGCTTGAAAATGCCGATCGCACATTCCCCACATTGATAGTGTGCGATTCGCATTACTGCGTCCAGTCTTATAATAATTCCATGCAGGCCTGGATAAAAAACGGTTACAAAGATGAGACAGGTGCCACAATAAAGCATAAAAAACTATGGGAACAAGTAGTTCTTTTGCAGAAAGAACTACGAAAGACTCGTGATACATACTCAGAGTCTTCAACGTGATGGCGTTCACGTTGCAGGGAATTCATTGGCTGACAGAGCCACAGCGGCAGCGGGTCAACCGGCTTCCGTAGCTACAAAAAAGCATACGAAAAAACAAATAGATGGAGAAACGCTGCTAGCAGTAAAAGCCTCAATGGAAGGCAATTATGCGGTGTTACCTCTAAATTATCCACTCGGAAATACATACATAATTGATGCGAACTCCGTTCCGTTTGCTCAAATCCCTGGAGTGGGATATAGAGTAATTCCAAACACGAACTGGAGAGTCTTCTTGATTGAAGAAGCACAGATGGGATTGGATCTGAGGCACCAAGAGATCCTGGAATCTCTAATAGAATTGCAATCAAAATCCTGGTGGCCGGGGATAAGCGTGCAAACTTATAACTTTGCAATGAATTGTCAGGACTGCAACAGAGATCGCAGTTGTGAACCGGACCAGAAACCTGCCAAGACACCTCTATTAGACAGCATCAGGCTATCTATACGCAGACATCCAGACGGAAGAATGCAATCCCATAATTATTAAGACGAGATTCATTTGGAAGTGGCCCCAGCGCTCGGCTGACGCCAGAACTGTTATAAAAGATTTGCGAGTATTTAACGGCACATACGCAGTTGGCATGCTACATTCTGCCCAGGGTCCTGCGTTTAGCTCTCGGGCTTACAAGGAGGCCATGATCAGCATGGGCATTGCATTGCGGTATTCTAGTCCATTCCATCCCGAGGGAAATGCGGTGGTGGAGAGAAAAAACCGTGACATAAAGCAATCGATAACAGCGAGGGTATAAGGTTCGGGTGACGGCTGGGTCAAACATCTAATAAGTGTCCAACGTAGTCTTAATAATCTGCCAAGAAATTCTCTAGGAGGTGTCACTCCGTACAAACTTTTTTGGTACAAGAATGATCATTTATGATCTTGATTGTCACACTTCAGTGGTGAAACAAAAAAACTTTTGATATCAAAGATCGTTTGGCTGTATTACAGGACTTGAATGAAACAAGAAAAAGTCTAAGTAACGAAAAGCTAAAGCCAACGGCCACTGAAGAAAAACCACCTGTCCCAGCAAGACCTGTCTGGATTCCAAAGATTGGGGATCTGGTCAGAGAAAAGATCGCGGTGATGAAGTAATTTGGGCCTTCTTACAGAAAAGCAGTACCTGTCTTAGCTGTCAGCAGAACAAGATCAGTAGTACTACCGCCCCTTGCTGGTAAAAAGGAGAACCGAGTTGTATCAATCGATCTGGTGAAACCACAACCATGTGGCCAATAATAAGTAGTAGGCCCAGTGGACTGCCAAGAAATAGCATAAATAGCAGAAGACCAAATTTTGCTACAATCCAAGAGGTTCAAACTGAGGGACTAATCACATTTGATAAACCTGCAGTGAATAAAAAAAGGAATATGCAACAAAGCCATGGAACTTGTTTCTCTGGAAACCCAAATTGCAACAGTTCATCAAGAAACACCTGTCTACAATGATGTAGCATCTGAACATACATATCCAAAGATAAATGAAAATCCGGAAGCATTTCCACCAATTGACAGAACTGCATCCGGCTACTTTATCAACTTTGATGACTTTTCTGTTGATCCAAGTGAACATGAAGAGAACGCCAGCAACAAAAACTTTCAAAGAAAAAATTAAAGAGCTCTTTCATCAACTCAGAGAAACATATCTAATTTCACCATGGATTGAATTCTGGATTGTGTTAGGTGTACTTTTCATCCTTCTGTGGCTCATCTTGGTTTTAAGTTTGGGTAGATTTATTGATGGAAAATATAGTACAATGGACACAGCGAGTCAGAACATCAACTTGGTCCTGAAACGACACAGATCTTCTCACTTCAAAAAAAAGAACTATCATCAGTGAACATCACTTGGATCAGGTGAAAATGTGCCTGAAACGCAGCTGCTAATTGGAATTGCAGGCTATCTCTCCAGTCCCCTTCATCCAACACCCCTATATCTTTCTGCCAATGTGCTTGTAGTTTGGGCAGGTCACCCTGTGTGCTTAATATTAACATACCATATGATAGGAAAATTGCCTGTGTGGTCATGTGACCATCTAACAACTATTGCTCTAGCGAAGATTCTTCCTTAGTCTCCTCTCTAGGGGGTGATTCTGGCCTGCAATCATGGCGTAACTGTAGGTATTTAAATATTTGCCTGGGTGCCATGTCATATTCCTTCCTGAGGTGATAAAAGGTGGCCCTGCCGTTCGCATCTCTCAGTCTTCTAGCATAGTGAGTCCCACTTCTTGAATCCCAGTAGTCTGGGTTTAGTCTGTCTTCCTATCCCATTTCTCTCAGCAGCCTGCACCATATGGAGATTACAGTTGCAGTAGCAGGCGTTGCATCTGTCGCCAACTTGCCACCATAGAGGACATGGAGGTAACCTTTCTTCCCCATGAGCGCTTGGTCTAGATGAAATGCAGGGTCACCTGATGGGGCATATGCCCACTCATTCACAACGCTGACTTTTGCTGCCTCGTAGTATTTGTGAACATTCCAGAAAGCTATTCCCCATCATTTAGCGGGTGGGGAAGCATTGAGAGCGCTGTACATGATGGGCAATCTACCCATAGCAAGGACCTTATTAATCTATTAAGTGTCTGGAAGAAAGTGGTCGGGATTGAATATGGGCTCTTTTGTAGTAAATATGTGAACGTAATGCAATTATTTTGAAAATTGCACCCTGACCCATCAGCAAGAGCGGCAGCAGTTTAAATTATTTTATATCCAGCTCTAAACTACACAGTGTGTAGTTTCATCTTCTGATTTCTATAGTCCCAAGTATTTAAAATGATGGTCTCCACTCTTCAGTGGCATGGGCAGGGATGTTGGTGGTTTACAATCCCCAATTGGGGAATATTAGGTATTTCCCCTAGTTTATACTCAGTCCCAATTAGCTCCCATAGGTCACAATAATCTCACCCACTCCTGTTAGGGAGAGCTCCGGGTTTGTCAGATATAAGAGGATGTCATCAGCATATACTGGTATCTGTTCCTCGTAGGTGGTATCCCATTGCTATCCCCATATCTGGGCTATCCATTCTGCAAATGCCTCTATGGCAAGGGCATATGGCATCAGCGATAGGGGGCAACCCTACCTCGTGCCCCTTCTTATTGGAAATTCCCAGGAGAGGACGGCATTTACTTTGATTTGTGCCTTACAGTTTGCGTAAAGCAGTTTGAACCACCTCAGGAATTCTGGCATGAACCACATTTTCTTAAGGATCTCAAACTGGAGGGGGCATTCTTCTGAGTCAAAAGCTTTATGTGCATCCAATGAGACCAGGGCTAGGGAGTCTCCCAATCCCTTTGTAGCCGTTATGTTGTTGCATGAGGGATGGAGGTTGAGCTTTGTAGATCTTTGGGGCATGAATATATTCTGGTCTGGGTGCACCGGATCCAGTAAGACTTTCTCCAGTCAGTTTGCTACGGCACTTGCCAATATTTTGGTGTCAGAATTAAGGAGAAAGAATAGTCAGTAGGAGTCTCAGAAATCTCTACGTTTTCCTGCTTTGGGTATCAGTACAATTCTTGCAGTCTGAAGGCGACTAGGAAGCTTTATCTAATATTTGGCCTCTGGGTACATCCTATGTAGAGAAGCAACTATCTCGCTCGCCACTCTCTTTAGGAATTCCACAGGAGGTCCAGCCGGGCCTGGAGTTTTTCCCAGGTGCAATTGTGTGAGAGCCAGTTGCACCTCCTCTACTGTTAAATCCTCTTCTGTAGACATTGCCTTGTGACTCCTCAGCTGTCTACATAGGCAGTCTCGGACAAAGTCTCTTAAGTCAGTCTCGAGTGGGTGTTGTTTCTTTGAATAAAGAGTTGAATGTGATCCGCCAGAGGAGCCACTATGGTCTCACTGCCAGAGTGGGCGTGCAATCCGGAACAATGAACACTTGGATATAGTTCCTTTCTCGTTCCCTGGCACAAAGCGTTGCTCAGAGTCTGCCTGCCTTATCTCCAGCCTTGTAGACACGTTATTGCTGTGCAATGTAGATCTGCTTGACCACATTGATTGTCATTGCCCGATATTCCTCTTGTTTCATTGCAATGCAGTTTTTTATTGCCTGTGGGGGTTGCTGGAAATACTACCTCTCTAGGTCTAATATGCCGCTTTATATTGTCACGCATTGTTCCCCTCCCTTCCTTTCATCTCCCACTTCTCCTGATATGTTCACTTCATATATAGTGATTTTGTAGGCCTCCCACGTGTGGATGCTTCCCTTACTGAATTAGCATTCTCTCAAAAATAATCTTAAGTGGCGTTGTGTCGGCACTCTACTTCTTTTTGTCGGTCAGACGCCATCTAAGCATTCTCTATTCTCCCTTTCCTCATGCTTTCCAGATATCTACTTGGATGCTGAAAGGTGAGTGGTTAGAAATTTCCCCTGCTTTATATTTTGCCTGCTCAAACCTATGGGGGCAGATTTACAATTACTGGCGCATTCCTGCATATAAGCAGAGATGCGGCAGTTATTGTGTGTCACGGCTCCGACACCATGGATGCGCCGCATTTACAATGCGGTGCACCATGAGGCAAAAATGGATGGATGTGTGAAGCATCTGCTGCCGTAAAGGCGGCGCATTGCTGGAGTTGCGTCGCAAGCGCGACACAGCTCTAGCAAGGCTTGGGGTGCCCTATCCTGTAAATGCTATCTCAATCCTAACGCCTGCTTCAAGCTGGCACAGGGTTTTGACGCAGCATGGGCTTAAAAGTGACTGAGTGAAATCTTGTAGATTTCATCCAGCCACTTTTAGGAGGCATTCCTGCGCCGGAACGCCCCCCCCCCCGCAGGAATGCCTTCATGTGGCGCAGGGCTTTATAACGTGACGCATCTCCCACATGTATCACGTTGTAAGTACCCCGTACCATGGCACAGGATTTGCGCTGTCGCTGCGTCACAAAAGTGACACAACAGCGGTGTAAGAGAGGCGCAAGGGGCTTGTAAATCTGCCCCTTTGAGGCCAGGATAAGGATATTGTCAATACGAGTCTCATACACTCCTGGGAAGTAGGAGTAGCCAGTCGAGACCCATGTTTTGTGATCTAGTCTCATATTCACAATGCTTGCATAGAGGAGTCGAGTTTCTCCATGAGGCACTGTTGATAAACCAGAGCCACATCTCACCCAGAGGGAAACAGTGGTAGAACTGCTGTAGTTACAATTCTACTATCATGCTTGAATTGTTCTTGGGAATAATGACACCAAATTCGTCTCAGGCGCAGTGGGGCCCTTCGTGTGTTTATAGAATTGTGGGTATTTTTTCAGAGAAGGGACACTAACTAAGGTAGTAATATGCGCAAAGCAAAGATATTGGCAAATTAGTGTACTGATAGAAAATCTGCTAATTAACTGTTTGAGCTGCTAACTCTGCAAGTTGGTGACTTGAGCAGAGGCCATTCAGTTTAATTTAAGCATTGCCTACTTCTGTATATATACCCTGCATGAACAAAGCAGTGATCTAAAACGGAATCCCCCTAGGCAACCTGAGGAAAAAGTACTTGGCCTGTGATGCAACAGATAGCATCTACTCCTGGAAGCAAAACATGAATCAAAAATGTGCCAAGCCTTTGGTCTTGAAGTGTGAGGTCAGATGCAGGAGACCTTAACTTCAAAGTATGGGAAACCCTTTCCGAAGACACCATGCCAATGGAGAGCACTCCTGTCAGTGGATGCTAAAAGAAAGAAACCAGTTCTGGTGGAGGAAAAGCGAAATGGCACCGAAAACCTCCAAATGAAATTCCAGAAGGACAGGACTCAGCATAGAAGTTCAAAAACACACTGGGAACAATAACAGGGAATAAGCACTGGTGTTGCCAATAGGTCTCGCAGTAGGAAAGTTGGAGCTATTGGTTTTGTAAATGACAAAGCCCTTTATGTTTTTAAAATGAAAACAAAAATAAAAGGCATTGTTATTTGCAATTAAATTATAGCTCCAACTTTCCTACTGCGAGACCTATTGGCAATGCCAGTGCTGGGAGATATGGCGAGGCAGTGCTGCTGGCTGGTGCACTGGGAGACATGGGGAGGCAGTGCTGCGGTCTGGTAAGGTAGCAGACGCAGAAAAGGCGCTACTCATTTGTGACATCTGGTGCTATGAGACATGGAGAGGCAGTGCTGCTGTCTGGTGAGATGGCAGACGCCGAAAAGGCGCTTTTCATTTCTGACTTCTAGGACTCTGAGACGTGCTGGCAAAGCACTTAGTGACACGAGGGCACTGATGCGCTGGTGGACAGTGCTGCTGTCAGGCTTGTTGACAGGCGTGCCAAGGCACTATACAGTGTTGGTATCTGATGTACTGGGAGACATAGCCGAGCAGTACCGTCTCTTGTGGGGTGGGAGACGTGGGCTGTGCTGTGAAACGTGCTGCTGTGGGTACATGCTGGTATTCTGTGCTGGTCTCTGCTGTTAGGCAGCGCGTGCTATTGAAATGTGCCGAGGAAGCGATCCCCGGCTGTGCAGAACGCTCTGTGATGCATAGTTAGATCGTGCTACTGCTGCTCTACTGATGAAGGTAGTGCTGCTTGTGGACCGAGGGAAGCCGGGGCTGCGTGGCGCCTGCGGGCTTGCTTGGCAGAAGCCGGATGGGGCGGGAGAGCCTGGTGGGGGAGCGGGAATGCGAGCGAGGGGAGGAGAATGGAGGGGGAGGCAAGACAGAGGCAAGGACAAGGAGTGTGGCACTGGGTTGGAGCACGCTCATGTCTGCTTCTGTTTTAGTTTATCATACTTGAAATCTCTGCAGTACTTTCTATGCCGTCCCTATGTTAAATTCAATATTTATGCCTGCAACCTCCAGGTGGCGATATAGGTGGTCAATCAGAAAGATAGCGGTGGTGAGTCACATGTGTTAAGAACCATCCAAAGCCCGCGATTTTGGTGATGAAAATTTTCCCTAGGAAGCAATTTAGAATAACTTTTGCTTGTCGTTCACAAAGTGGCACCTTTAACATTCCCTCAAACACTCCAATAACTTGATTTAAATTATGCACCAAATTTGCCTTTAATGCGATGTCCATGTCTAAAATGTTACTGCAGCTAAAATAAGTTAACATACACATTTCATGACACGTGAAAAGAATCGGCCAGAGTCTCAGCTAATCAACCAATATAAGTATTTCTGGGAGAAAAGAAATGAATACTGTACAATTGCGAACATCTGGAAAGTGGCATTGCCGCGTTCTCAATGTTGGAGGTACTGGGTGCGTCTCGACTCATTGGTCGTTGGGCGGACATGGGCGTCTAGCTGGGTTTCTCGTACGATGGCCGCACATGCGCAGTACAGCGCACGCGGAGCACCGCCGAGTCTGCGGGGCTTGTTTTAACTTATTCAGCCCCCGCTCCACATATTTGCAGACTTGTCTGAAGCCAGGACTGCAAGTTGCGAGAGCGGGCCAGGCAATAGCAGGAAAACCTGGGTGGCAAATACAAATAATGAGGGAAAGTGACATCGAAAAGGAAACTATCAACGTTGGAAGCAGTTACAATTAAATTAAAGGTTATTTTAGACGAGCTTAGCGGGCTGAAGGAAGGAGAAAAACAAGCGTTAAGAGCGGCCGGGAAACTGAAAGTACGGCCGGCCTGCGGCCAGCCATGAATAATTAGGGGGTCTGAAGCCAGGACTGCAAGTTGCGAGAGCGGGACAGGGAATAGCAGAAAACCCTGGGCGGCAAATACAAATAATGAGGGAAAGTGACATCGAAAAGGAAACTATCAACGTTGGAAGCAGTTACAATTAAATTAAAGGTTATTTTAGACTAGGTTAGCGGGATGAAAGAAGGAGAAAAACAAGCGTTAAGAGCGGCCGGGAAACTAAAAGTATGGCGGCCTGCGGCCGGCCATGAATAATTAGGGGAGGAGAAGCCGCAGAGCGCACGCTGGGCGAAGCCCTTTGATGTGCTGTGCAGCCGTGAATGCGCGTGCTTGTTTGGTCACGTGATTCACGTGAACTTAAAGAAAACCACACGAACGAAACCCTCGGTTTCACAAGCTTTTTGAGGACATGAATTCTCGCTAAGCTCAATGCGCTTGCGCGCATTGATAGGTCGCGAGAGCTAAAACTAGTTAGTGAAACAAAACTAATTTTGAGCATGCCTGAATACAAGAAAATATTGTGATGCAACATTCCTCCAATCACCCTTTCTTAAATACCCTTACAAGCACTGGAAGGAAAAAATAGACCCAGGAAGTTACTGCTGCTATGATGGTATTGGATTACAGAGTTAAACAACATGGGCGGGCTGCCATCTTGGATTGGGAGATATTAGAGGTCTCCAAGATGGCACCACCTCAGAATGCCAAGGAAATCTGCAGCAGTACCCATGCTGGAGCCCATCACTGACCCCGCTCCTAGTGCAGCCACCAGTCCACAAGCACCTCAGGTAAGACCAGTGTTCTGAGCTGAGCCTAGTTCCATTGCCTACTTGCTGCGTGTATATAGAAATTGGGAAGCGACATACGTGGACAAAGGGGTTCTCCTCTGTTTAAGCACCCTTTATGATACCCAAGATCCCCAAAGAGAGGAACTGCATTTAGCACAGTTGTAGTTTGCTCATGTTTCAAAGGATGATCAAACTGGCATATCCTAGTTGCTTGAGGTAGACACAAAACACTTGCTAACCTTATTCTCTTACAGGGCATTTTAGAATTGAGCTACGGCATGTTGTCATCATGGTCTCACCCTTCCATGTTATCCTAGGTCAATGATTGTATTCTGGACTGAGCTATCAGGGCCTCTTCATTAAATAGATATCTTTGAGGGTGCACAGGATAAAAGTGCCGTCTTTGGCAGCATATCTAATCCTGTCTCATTCAACCAGCTAGAATCTAAATCGGATTAGTGTGGCATTCAGAAAGACAGTCCCAATGTTTTGTTCAATTTGTGACATTTACATGTTCCGCAAAGGCTCCCTACTGGTCAATGGCTCTGCGTGAATAATTTGATTAGTAACCAGTACAATCTAATTTGGTTTCTGGGTCTCAAGGAAACTACAAAACATAATTTTATTCACCTGAGAATGTGCAGAAATGCAAGACCTTTTGGGCTGTCCATCTCCACCCTTATGTTTGGGGACATCCAGGGGTTTATTTAGAAGCCCCTTGTGCCGCCAGTGTTTCACTTTTATTATGGGAAAAAGTGACGTACTGGAGGCTCAAGGGACTTGTAAATAAGCCCCTCAGTGCTTATTTTGAGCTGGCGAATCCTGGCAGGGGCCACGGGCACTTATTTATGGGGACTGCACTTAATTACAAATATTAGGTATTTATTGAGATAGGATTAAAGCGGCCCAAGATAGATTTAAGACCACCAGCCTTGGCATTTAGCTCACTGATATTTTATTACTCTGCCTGATGACTTCTAAGCAAAGCTTCCGGTACAAATTAAGTACTGGGGGACACCTTGAAAGAGCCCTTATGAAGCAATCCCACAAAAGGAGTATCCTAGAGTGTCCCAGACTCAAACATGGGAGCATATCTTTGGGACATAACATTGGCTGAAGAGTAGGTGTGATACAAGCAGGATTCACTCCCAAAATGATGATAGCAAGGGCATAGCATGGACACTAAAAGGAACCTAAAAGGCAAAAATGGCCCCAGGCAGTATATTTGGGGTGAGACTTGACTTCCATAGATAGTGGTCAGACCAGGTCAAGTGTAATTATAGGGTAGATTTATTTTGAAAGGGCATGTGGCTTCTTGACAATTTTTGTTATGTAACAATTTGTGCACATTCCTCCTCCAGACTAAAAGAAGAAAATAGAAAACAAATTACTCATAATGAACTGTTGCTTACTGGTAAAAGTAAAGATTTAACTTTCTCCAGGAAAATGCCACATCACAGAGGCACATTTGAAAGATAGCACCAACCAAGATAGCAGTATTCTCTTTAAGCGTGCTATTACACTCTCTTCCATAAGTAAAGTCATTGAAGAAGAGAAGTATGACAGTAAATAATTTGAGATTGTGAGGAGAACTGATAAAAAAATATTTGATGAAGGAATGCAAATAGTTATTAATGGCAGGTCTCTAATGTTCATTGATGCAGAGTTTGAGAAATAATGCTAGATATGTATCATGCATTCCATTGACCTTAAGAAAGGCGGCATTTCACAGTTATCCACATTCATAACAACCCTTTCTGCCACACTTGTAGATCTTTTAATTGTACATGATTTCCAATGTGTACATTGATTTCAGTACTTGAAAGAGTATGCAGGTATCATTCATTGTAGTTATCCCCAGAAAGCCAAGACTTCTAGTATATAATCACAAAGGGCCCGATTCACAGAACTAACTTAAGACAAAATTCTAAACTTACTACCATTTTGATATTCACAGAAGGCACTTACTCATTTTGGTATTCACAGAAGGCACTTACTCATTTCGGTATTCACAGAAGTTAGGAGTCCTAACTTTAGGACTCCTATATGCCTTCTGTGAATACCGAAAGTCTTAAAATTAGGATTTTTCTCAATTTAGTAGTATTAAAGTTAGGACTCCTAACTTTAGGACTCCTAAATACCTTCTGTGAATACCGAAAGTCTTAAAATTAGGATTTTTCTCAGTTTAGTAATAGTAAAGTTGTGAAAAATCCTAATTTTAAGACCTTCGATATTCACAGAAGGAATTTAAGAGTCCTAAAGTTAGGAGTCCTAACTTTACTACTACTAAATTGCGAAAAATCTGAATTTTAAGACTTTCGGTATTCACAGAAGGCATTTAGGAGTCCTAAAGTTAGGAGTCCTAACTTTACTACTACTAAATTGCGAAAAAAACAATTTTAAGACTTTCGGTATTCACAGAGGGCATTTAGGAGCCCTAAAGTTAGGAGTCCTAACTTTACTACTACTAAACAGAGAAAAATCCTCATTTTAAGACTTTCAGTATTCACAGAAGGCATTTAGGAGTCCTAAAGTTAGGAGTCGTAACTTTACCACTACTAAATTGTGAAAAATCCTAATTTTAAGACTTTTGGTATTCACAGAAGGCATTTAGGAGTCCTAAAGTTAGGAGTCCTAACTTCTGTGAATACCACAATGAGTAAGTGCCTTCCGTGAATACTAAAATGGTAGAAATGGTAGTACGTTTAGGATTTTGTCTTAAGTTAATTCTGTGAATCGGGCCCAAAATCTATTACTGCAACATTTGTTTGGCCCTAGTTTGTACATGTGTTTTCAGATTTTCTTTATTTGTGGGTCTTTAAGATGACACCAGACTGGCACCAGGGTTAGCAGATATATTCAGAGGGCAGACTTTGTGGATGATTACAATAGAAAACATAACAACCTGGCTGAGCCTTTGAATTAAGAGAAGGAAGCTCGTCAGCACTAGCCAGACCTGCCAATGCATCTGTGTTCTTTTCCTGCTAAACTGGTCCCATTGACATGGTGAGTTGCTGCAGCAAAAAAAATGCAAATCCGGCATTGGTAAACTGGTCGGCAATACCCTGATGATGCAATTTTCTTCAGTGTCTGAGGGTTATTTCTCTATTTGTCCTGTCCACGACCACCATTCTATGCATATATCGGTTTTAACCCCTTCCACTCTGATGACGAGCTGGGCTCGTCATGGCGTAGCCTCCTCGCACACTGATGACGAGCCCAGCTCGTCACGTAACATACGTTTTAAAAAATCTCAGCGCAGGAGCGGAATTCCGCTAGCGCGCATGCAGTTAAGTAGAAAATAGAATGACTGAAATTGCATTGAAAAGCTCATCATAGCTGTTTCTTCAGACGCTATGTCAGCCAGTAGTCCGGTGTCTTATAAGGTGTTTCTGTCAGCAGTGCTGTAAATGCACCACTATTAGAAAGACAGAGCATCCCTTGCCAGCTCCTTAGGCTGGAGCATGGTCCTGGGGGTCTTTAGGCGAAGGTGCCTTTGATCGCTGTTTTTTCATTGGTGTGGAGTTGGAAATTAAGGTGTTCCATGATCCGTGTGGTATTGTCTTTGGTGGTGGTGCAAGGGATTGATTCTCTGTGGATGATGGCAATGCCACCTCTGTGTTCGTCAGTGCGGTACCAGTGTGTCATCTTGTAACCCTTGACTGTCATGATGTCTGGGGCCGAGCATGTCACGACCGTGTATCCTCAGGATCAGGGCGATGCTATATAGGGGTCCACCTCCAGACTGCCCTATCTTCTGAATTTTAACTAAACAGAGAATAAGGAAATCAGGTGAGGGAAAAAAGGCCAGGATAGGACTGGAACGGGACAGGAGGCTGTAAGGAGAGAAGAAATCAAGAAGAACAAACAGGCATTAGTACAGATTACAAACTAACTACTCTCAGTATTTTCTCACTAGGACACCACCTACCATGGAGACTAGCTAAGCTTTCCTTTCCTTCCCGGTAGGTAGTGTGGAAGCCTTCTTCCAAGTAAAATACACCACTCTGGAAAGCAATAAACACGGTAAGCATCGATTACACTGCTTCACCCTTCCCAGACACTCGTCCCATGCAGTTACTCACACACCTTCCAGCCTTCCTGGGATCACCAAACTAATTCCAAAAATACCCTATGTGAATTCAAGTGCAAAGAAAAAGATTGCTCCAAAAAACGACCAATTGAGTCTTTAACAGTTTCTCAAAAAGTAACTATGCAAATCCATAGTCCAGTGTACACTATTCCATAATCCAGGTTTTGGGTTGCCCACAGTTCCAAAATCATCAGAAGCAACAGAGTTAACTTAACAAACAAGTTCCTGTAGCGTTTTCTCCAAGAACGTGCTAGCTTTACGTTCAGTGATACAACAACTCACGGATCGGTGGATGCAGCGAGTCCAATCCGTCTCTCCCTCGCAGTTACTCCAACACCAGCCGGTGTCTGTATCGCGTTCAGCAGCCGCTGAACGCTCAGAAGGAGAGCAAGTAAACCCCGCTCGGGTTCTCTCAGCCGAGGGAACTAGAAGGTGGGAATTGCCGCCACAGGATTTAGCAGCCTTCCCCGCTTCAACACGCCAGGAACTTTCCTACCGGCTGCTCAGGAATTGCAGACAAACTCCAGGACACGCAGCAGCCGCCGCACGCCCCAACAACTCGATCATGGTACGCCCAAGTCAGAACACAACCTAGGCAAACAATCCAGGGTTCGAACTCCGAAGAATCAAACAAAATCACGTACAACGTTCTCCGGGAGGCAGACCCCTAAATAGACTTGGGCTCCTCCCTCGTGCTAAGCCTTCTGGTAGTTGTGGTTCTGATGGCTATTACATGCCAGAAGAGATAGCACCCCTCGTAGTCCTGATCATGACAGAGGAGGGGTTGACCCAGGTCTCTGTGATGAAGGTTATGTTGAAGGCATGGATGGAGATGGTGTCCCAGACAAAGTGTTTGCAGAGTGAACTGGCATTGATCATGACATATAGGAGTATTTCTGGGGTGGTGTCTGTTGGCGAGGTGGGAGTGGCTTGGGTTTCTGTGAGGGTAGGTGGTCCTAGGTTGCAGGTGAAGAGACAGCGGTGGGAGGTGAACGGTCCTGCTGTGGAGCGAGGAGATGTGAGTCTGCTGTTGTTGCAGCGTCCAGGGCTCAGAGATCTGTGGTGGATTACATGTGGGTGCCCAGAGGGCCAGAGTTCCTGGTGCTGGGGGCGGTCCAGGTGCGACGGGGCAGACCAGCTTGTCTTCGGCACCCAGCGGCATGGCCACTGTGGCCTTCATTAATTAGGTCCATGGAGGGGTGCTGGGGAGGTGGGCAGAGGGAAGCAGGTGGCGGGAAGCGAGTGGCGGGAAGCCGGAAACAGCACCAAGTGGGCAAAGGAATAAAATTAAATAAATAAGTAACTAGAAAGAAAAACCCAAGGTAGTAAAATTAAATAAACCCACTAATTGGCTGGCAGGTTAGGCTGTCATGTATAGCCCTAGCAGCAGTGCAGAGGAAGGAGGCAACTGACTGCAGCAAGGGGGCGCTGGTGAGAAATATTATACATCTGTATGACAGTCAATGATATTTTTAACAATGCTAATAAATACAACACAAACAAATTATATTAGTACCTGCAATATTCTAGACAACAATATTTTGGCTATCATGATATAAAGGCAATGATATTAAGGTAAGACTATTGGCCTGATTTAAATGTTGGCGTTTGACTCGTCCTCTGCCAGGGAGACAGAGTAATTTACTCCATCACTCTGGTGGTCGACCAATCCTCCGCCAGGGAGACAGATTAATTAACTCCATTGCCGTGGCAGAGTTGTCTAAGGCAAAATTTTGAAATGTTCACCATCACAGTGAACATTTTGAAAATTGTCACAATCCACCGTCGCAGCTGTTCCTGTCAGTGCATTGTAATTTTTTCCATACAACTTTGTCAACATGAAAGAGCCATACTGCAAACTTACAGAGTTTTTTATATTTTCCAAAAGAAAATCCCAAACTGGAATTTTCATTTTGAAAATTAAAAAGCAATGCATCCCTCTCCATGGAAATTTCCTCCCATGGTGAGGGTGACATTGAGCACTTTTCTGTGCCCATTACCGCCAGGATTTTCCTGGTGGCAACGGCATAAACAAACGGCTATATGTCTGACCATCTAAATTATGTTGTCAGACATCTAGCCAAGCTTCCGATGGCCCGACAGTAAAGTTTGACCATGGTGGAGACAGAGCAGTCTTCGCTGTCATCAAACTATTGTCCGACAAAATTTAAATTAGGCGGTTGGAATATCGTCATGGCGGAGAGGAAACTACAATGCCATTGCGACGGAATTCCCTCTATTCCACGAATTGATCTCTATATTTCCAACGTAATATTTTAGTAAAACACATCTATCCCAGTGTCAGTGTCTCCATGTCCAAGAGTTTTAGTGGTGCTGTTCAGGACTCAGTGATTCCCTGTCCCAGATCAATCCATTCCTTTCCTCAGTGAAGAGGTTTTAAAAGTCCACAATGAACGTGCCTGCTTGACTGTCCACATTAAATTGTTCAGATTATCAAAACAATAACTCAATAGGCATGTCCTTTTCTCAAAGTGTTATGAGCCCAGAAAGAAACTGTTTCATTTATGCTATTGATAGTATCATGCATCTCAGATTCCCTTCTCAAACAGAATTTTATTGAGAAATGATCTTTCACCATTCCTAACACTCCAGATGTTCATACATCAATTTGAATATTCAGGAACAAACGGTCTCCTTTTTCAGACCAGTGTGATGCAATGATCGGGGGATTCGTAGCTGCCAAAGGCAATATCAAGAGAAGGATTCAAAGCTTACTGGAGGTACAGTTTTTCTTAAGAGAAAAATATTATTCACTTGTTGAATTTGCAGATCAAAAAGCAATATGAGAAGTTCAACTACGTGCGGCATTTGGCCGAGTAGTTGTTCTCTTTATCTCACTATCAAAGTTATCTTTATTGTGCCCCATTTGTTTCAGCAATATTTGTGTATTCATGTATGATTTATGTTATAACAGAGCGTACATTAAGAAAGTCTGCCTTAAACTGTCTTAAAAACAAAACTATGTTTCACATCTCTCCAACAAAGATCTTTGAACTCCGAAAGAGTGCAACCTTATCTTTGCTAATTTAATTAAATTTCCTTTTTGAAACTCACTTAGACGGCTGCCAGTAGTCTAGCATGAAACCTCATATTTTTTCTGCGTTCAGTGAGTGTGAACAGGAAAGTTAGGTTTCTTGGAATGCAAACGGGTGGGCATTTTTTATCTAAAATCAAAATAAAATGTAATACATATGTAGCGGGGCAGCAGTCACAGCGAGTCGCTGTACCGCTGTATAGCTTTTAAAGGAAGTATGGGGATATGGGACCCTGATGTTTGAAACGCTTTTATGGTCGCAATGCTGCAAAACCAAAGGTGAAAGAGAAAAGATTAGTCACAATCTAATAAATATATATTATGAGTTGCAAACGGCTTTTCGGCTCGGAATGTGCCCTTTGCAACTCAATGCAATTCACACGAAGGAAGGAACATGAAAGGGGCCTCCCTCCTCTTTCTAAATGGCACTGCAATGTGTCAGTGGTTTAAGACCACAATAGCAGATACCAGCCTTTAATTGGATACTAACACCTGCAAGAGTGTACCTTTCGCATAGTGAAAGTTGAACATGATGGACAGCTTCCACTTTGTTATTGTGGGCCCATGGCATTGTTGTATGTTCCCCCTTTACCATTAACTGAATGTATATTTTAGTTTTTGATTACAACACCTTCAATAAAAGATATAAATATTCTATGTATTCAAACCCAGGCACGGAGGTCTGACTCCATCTTTGCATTTGCAGTCACTTGGTGGTATTTGCAAACACAACATTAACATTAATGGGACAGGGTTTCTACAAATACTACCAATTCCACTTTTGTTTTGTGACAGATTATTGCATCCTTTGTAAACTAAATCTATTCTTAGGACACATTAAAGATACTTTGCGAAAATTGTGCCTGTAATATGACCTGCATTTAGTATTTTAGTCCAAGATGTTCACATTTCCCCCCGCTGCTTATCCTCACATAAGTGCTGTGACACTAAGGGGCAGATTTACAAAACACTTGGGTTGTCCTTGTATGAAGCAAGTAGTCGTTAGGCAACGCAAGTCAGTAACTAGGGATTTACTAAGCCAACTTGTGTGCGTGGGTAAGCGACTGCTTACCCACGCACACAAATCTCTCTACGACATCGGACCAGATTGCCTCAACTCTCGACTGTCCTTCTACACCCCCTCCCGCCAACTACGTTCTTCCAGCCAAGCCCTCGCCACTGTCCCCCGCATCAACAAGACCACCATGGGAGGCAGATCCTTTTCATACCTGGCTGCTAAAACATGGAACTCACTCCCCGCTTACCTTCGCCTCACCCAGAACCACCTAGCGTTCAGAAAGCAACTTAAAACGTGGATATTTGACAAATAATCCTCCTCCCCTTCCTAAGCGCCTTGAAACCCTCTGGGTATGTAGTGCGCTATACAAATTTTATGACTTGACTTGACTTGCTTTGCATTTGGGGGAATATGCCTCAAAGGATTATTACTGTGCAAGAAGATGCACCTTTCCGTACAAAAACAATCCTGCACGTAACACAACACCCTTGCAATGGGGTCCACTCTAGCAGCACCCAGGGTGCCAGCACAAGAGGAGAGCCAAAATGCTCCATAGCTTTGTGAATATTAGAATTTCTGCCCTCTCCATTTAACGCAACACAGCGCTGAAAGTTGCCTTGCTGCATTGTGTTGTGTGAAAGAATGGTACGTCTGCCCCTTATTGTATTGAAAACAATGGGACTACCCAATGTACAGCTAACCTCTTAGTAAGTTTTATAATTGTTTAGTGACTTTCATTAAACCATCACTAACCAAGTGTGAAGCACTAAAAATCACAACCAGATTGAATTGCTTGTCCAGACAAAGCAAAACAATTTAAAAGGTCTTTTAATTTTAAATTATAGCATGTCAACTATGTTTGTTCTAATATCTCTTAAAAAAACAATCAATCATTCAACTGAAAAACAATAAACGTACTCAAATACAAACACAAACTTTGCGAGTGGCCATCACACATACCCACCAACATTGCTCTTGTGATGCTTATCATGCAATTAGGAACACAAGTAATATATTTCACCTGTACCCGTAACAAATCATTTCAAGTTGAGAATACAATTGAAGAGAAAACATGCTTTTTTCTTCGGCTATATATCTTTTCCACAAAGGCCTTCATCAGGACATCATAACAAAACCCTAGGTGATTAGTCATTGCGGAATCATTGAATAATAGTTGATAAGCGGACAACTTTCAGGATATTAGAATATTTAAAACAATCAAAGTGGGCCCAACATATCCTGAATGTTAATAAATGAACTAGTACATAGTATGCCAAGGACGCCAAACTGGGTCTTTAATACACTGATGATTGCAAAGTGAATATTGTCCAATGGCAGTTATTTTGCATGCAATGTTATCATCTCTGAATTTATGACACATTTATATGCAAGATATCTTGAGATGCTTCATTCACTGGGCACAATCATCATGGGCCCTCTGTTCATTTGCCATCAGTGTCATGAACAATTTGCACATACTACAAACCATGCAGAAAGAGGAACAGTTTGCTCAGTCACACTTCCTGGAAGCACACCAACAACATATATTGCACAGTATTTTGGCAGAGTGAGACTTATAATGCAGTGTCACTGGCTGATGAGAAATAATGTAGTGTCAACGCAGTCGTGCTTGAAGGAATTGGCATAACAGAATTGATAGCTCAGAAATAAACATTGCACGAATCCATGAAGACTTTCCTGCCCATGGATGTATCCAACCATCTTTCACAAGCAATTTATCTGTTGAGGGCATGCTGACCATGTAGTATTTTCTGGAGCAAAGAATGTGATAAATCAATACTGCCAGCCTCCACACTGCAGATTATCCTGTCATCCTTGCCACATTACATTTACATTGTCCTGTACCAATGTGAAAGATACATTTACCCAGGAAGTCAGTGGTACACATCAGTGAGAAGGAAATTTGGTTGATGGCCAGTGTTAGAATTGGAGGGGATATAGAAAAGGGCTAGTTCTTGCACACACTGTTGATATTGCAATACAATTAAAGATAAATAAATAAAACTTATTACACAACAGGAATTATCATGTGAAATATTAGCATACAATCAATCTCTTATTAAAAATATTATTTACACTCAAATATGAATCCTTAAAATAATAAAATAATTACAAACAACAGGGGCAACCGTAGAACCTGAACCGGGGGTAGTTAACACTATTAGTCCAAAATATGGTTCAAGTACACCACTAACAATAAGGACAATTTTTCTAAAAGAAATTGGGGAAGAGGGCTCCCTAAATGAGAAAAGAAAAGAGTAAAAGTGATACCCAACTAATAAAAGAACCGTACCCATGTATAAATCATTTTTCTTGATTTTCAAAAAATATTTTTTTATTATTATCAAACAAAACGTATCAAAGATATATATACAATAGCAATGGCACTCATACAGTAACACATACAGGGCTACAAATGTAAGCGATAACAGGTGTAAACAGACAAGTTGTAGCTGAGGAAGAAATACAAAGGCAGGTCTCAAAACAAGACAAAAATACACAATGAAACAAATTGTGTCCTCATTGGTTAGAACTACACTTTTGGCCTCAACGGCGTTTAATTCCATAGATAAATGGAGGATCATTATCAGGACAAAACGTCAAATAAAGGAACACCCACTGTATTTCGATAAAAACTTTTAACATGGAATATATGGACATGGATATCAGACAACAAATAATTTAGATTTGACTCAATCAATCTGAATTGTGATCTCAATAAAAAGAGACCTTTTAATGAAGCCCAGCGAAGATTATGAATAAGGGAAAATGGCACCCGAAAGAAATGTGATGCTTAGTAACAGAGAAAGAAGAATGATTTGATAAAAAATAGAAAAGGCAATACAGAAATTTAAAAAATAATAATCATCTCAGTCGGAATAAAGCACGTATCGACATGAGATGTGCATCAATCACGGGTGCATTCATAAATTTTATGCACTGGGAATAATCTGTTGAGTTGTCAAATGAAAAGGAGAATTGTCAAAGGCAATCATTTATCCGCCCGTGTTAATTTTTACCCCAACATATTCGTATTCAATAAAACCAGGAGAAAACCAAAAAACATATTCTCCCGGAAAGGATAAGAAAAACAAATAAGAAATATACACAAAAATGTGCAGGGCTAAAGTACTAAGAAAACAATTAAGCCCCTTTAATCTAAGGAGACTAATTTTATATATTTCTTACTTATAGCCATCAAGCAATGTCAGCAAGGGAGCAGAATCTCCATACACCGAAGACACTATTTCAGCTAAGTACTGTGTTTGAATCATGCAAAGTAAAATAAATGTTGCCACTTAGAAGAGTGTAAATTCATTGTAAATAATACTTTTCTTTTGTTTTGTTTTTCCAGAAAACATCATGAAGGCCCAGCAGCATTGGGTGAACCGCAGTAATCAGGAGGAGAGAGAAGGATCCAACAGCGTTGGGTGAACCGCTGTAATCAGGAAGGATTCTGAGGACCCCCGCCGCATCAGGTGAACCACTGAATTCAGGAAGGATTCTGATAGCCCCTGCGGCATCAGTCAAAAAGCAGCAGTGAAGAACAGGATTCCAGCGAGTTGACTCCAATGAACATCAGAGCCACCTGGAAGGAAGTCAGGTCGGAAGACACACACACGCGTTCACTAGAATGCGAAGCGCTCTTCTGTCCTACTCAGCCTCTTTTGTTCCTACCCTGCTCCAACCCTCGCACACACGCGTTCTGGAGTGGAGCCCAACAGTCTGCATTTCATGGTTGAAGAGACCTTTATATTAGCACTCTTCACGACACATGAACTCCAGCCGCAATACCACAACACACCATTTGGAATGTCATCAAAACAGCTGAAGAGGCTAATATGCACACATCAAGTCTTTAAAAAAAGCCAGTTAACACAACATAGATCCATTTGATCCACGTATTAGTACATGTCTGGAGTTAGTCATAAGATCTATCCCCTCGTACACAGGGAAAAGATGACATGAACATAGGTAGAGAGAATGGGTGCAATTTCAAGTGAGGTCTTATTGGGTTTCCCACAAACATAGGTGCTAGAAGTAAGAGTGCAGGCAAGGGGTGCTGCTGCACCATCAAAATAAACATGCGGGTGTTCGGATGCTGAATGAGTAATAAACATGTATTTTAATGTTGCTTTTATCTTGTCACATTCGCTATGTTTTGAAAGACAGAGGTCAAATATCAGACTATGTCTTCAGACAAATTGCTGATCATTCAAATTCAAATTCAAATTCAAATTCAAATTATCTTTATTCGGTACTTAAAAAGATACCATTAAACAGCATGAAAAATACATACATACAATGTTTAAAAACAGTTAAAAGAATTTTTTAAAGAAAATTTTCAGTTAAAAGGTCATGTATAAAAGCAGTACATCATTCATTCATTGGGGGTCTCAGACTGGGTTCGGATCAGAATATACAGTTATTTCCCTGGGGTTCCTCAGTCTTATGGCAACTTTGATAAAAACTTATGACACATAGCAGAGTGTATAGGTCTGATGCTTTTTGCAAAAAAGGGAGGGCTGCTTTGGCATGCTTCAGTTTTAGATTTTTCAGAATCCTAACTAAAAACTTCTTTCTTGGCTCTGAGTAAAAAGGCATAATAAAACAAAGTGAAGGGTATCCTGCGGAGACCTAGTGTCGCAGCCGCAGGTACCCTTCCCCTCTACCGTGAGTGTGAAACCTGCAGGAACTGCCAATAGATGGTGAAGTAGATTCAAACGGAACCTAATCATATAAAATCTTCCGCATATAGGAGGACGGGTACCGGACGCTGGTCAATCTTGGGGCAATCCACTCCCAACTTCATAAGTTCTTTATCCAGGTTGTTTATATACAAAGAGAATAGGAAAGGCGCTAAAATGCAGCCCTGCCGCACACCACTTGTGCAGGGAAATGGTTCGGTCTTCATCCCTTCGTTATTGTAGCGAACTCTAGCCATGGTCTCCCAGTGTAATGCCTTCAGAGTATCTACTAGCTCGTAATCCACCCCCAGAGAGATCATCAGGGCCCATAGTTTCTGTCTATTAACGCGATCAAAGGCCGCTGAGAGATCCATAAACCCCATATGGATAGTCCCCTTAGCTGCAATAGTGTATTTGGCTGTAAGGAGATATAGGTTTAAACATTGATCTGTTGTGGATCTCCCTTCTCTGAATCCATACTGTACATCAGTTAAAATATGGTGGTCCTCTGCCCAGGCTTGTAGGCGGTTTAAAATTACACGCCCTAGAACTTTGGCCGTAACATCTATCAGGGAAATAGGACGATAACATTGGGGGTCGTCCCGGCTGCCCTTCTTATAGATTGGAACAATGGTTGCGGAGGATCAAGAGCGAGGCAGTCCTGCCACTACTGCCTCGTTCAAAACCCTGGTGAGAACGGGTGCCCATAATTCAATGTTACTCAAATAAAGGTCGGGAGGAATGCCGTCGGGGCCGGGCGCTTTATTTTTTGACAGCCCTTGAATAGCTGATTTTGTTTCTCCTAGCTGATCATTCATTTAAGATGTAGATTGGCCAGTGGCGGCTCCTCCACTATGGCGGATTAGAGTCAACCCCCTTCCAGCAGCATAAAAAAAAGAAAAAAATAATAAACCCAGGTTTCATATTTTATTTTGTTTCCCAGAGTCTTGAGGGTATGGTCAGGGGACCTCAGGCACCCATGGGGAGTGGTATGCACTGTTATCAGTGTGCATGATGCTTTGGCCGCCCGTCTCAGGCCAACCAAACTGTCACACTGAAGCTGTCTCCTTCCCATTTGCTGGTAAAAGAGGCATAGTTACTGCCAGCCTTGCTTCTGGTAAGCAACAACTATAAGGAACCAAAGTGCCCGTTTACGCACCACTTGCAGGTTTTTAAAAACACACAAATAAAGTCATTGTAATTTACAGTGCCAATAGCTCAAACGCTCATGAGTGTGAGACCTATTACAATGCTAATGCTTGTTTTAATTGGGTCTAGTCTTAGAGACTTGCAAAAATAAACATAATGAAGGAGAAAATGCATCAGTCCTCAGACCGTTGGAATAGAAGAACTGATGCACATTCGATCAGAGTTGCCAGAGGTTTTATCAGTACATGAACTATTTCAAGTGGTTCCAGTCTGTATTAGAGATATGAAAATATGAAGGCGGTGCAGGGATATGGCCTGAGTGCCACATCTGGCGTGCTTGGCCTAAATGGTTGACTATAAGTTTGAAGTCTATCTGAAAACTATAGTCAAGATCTAGAGGTGCGAGGCTTGGCTATCCATCACTGAGATTCTCGTTGCTGATAGGCACAGGCAGAGTGGTACCACAGGCCCGTGGCACACACAAGTTTGCTTCCAAGGATAACATTGACATTTCTGCAGTCAGACTCGAAGATGACTACATTTTGGCAGCTACGATTTATCTTTATTTATTGGTGTTATTTAATGGGGTATATTTGCAGAAAAAGAAAGAATACATTAAAGCGTTTCTTGTGTGAGATGTTCCGGCGGGTACCCTGGCTCAGGAGGCAGTGCCGCCTGTGCTTTGGTGGGACTGCCATGCCTGTCTACGTGTCATATCAAATTGCTACCATTTGCCCACCAGCAGAGATTGTGCATGGCAGAAAGAACACATCTCAGGGATAATGGACGCCTAATTGTACTCCAATTAGATTTCAAAGCCAGAGGAGCCAAGGGGAACCGATTAGTGTCAAACTGCTCCTCAAATTACCCCCAAGCCATATGTTTCCACTTTATCTAAGAGAATATCAGGAGACCTGCTGCCATAACAGGACAGGGCGAGCTGGGACACGACATGAACTTCCACGAGATTAAACACGATTGAAGCACTTTTCATCCTCAACATTCTGGCTGCACTGACTGATACCAAGAGAGGATTTCACACATTCTCTCCAGGGCCCAGTCATGACCTAGAAGATGAAGTGGTGGAATTCAAAGACTCCTGGTAAAGCATTTGTTCACTTGTTTCCTTTGGCTACCTTGTAAAGAGTGCTTATAATGGACTCTTTCTCAGAAGGAACAACAGGCAGAGTGCACAAGCTGGACAGGTCACACTGTGCCTGATTTCTATTAACTTTCACTGCATATGCTACAGGAAATTGCTAACTTTGTGCACCAGACCATGTGTTCTACATATGTTGCAATTGGCCGAAACAGTGAGCATTCATATATCTTCTGTTTCCTATTGATTTCAACGAAGTTTATTTAATTCTCGGATCTCCACGAATTATATTAACATACATGAATTTTAAACAAGTATCGTATTTATAAGTTCAGGTCCTTATGGCATAAGTCTAGGGCCTGTGTTAGGCTTTGCACAACTGAGTGTTAGAAGATGCAAGTGTTTGTCCGGGAACAGATTTTGTAAGACCAGTTTCTCTTTAATAAACCTTTTATCGTGAAACTATTCATAAATGAACAATTTCTTTTTTTTAGATAGTCCTTACTAAAACATATACATGCCGCTAGTAAGACTGCTGATTACAGATGGCGAAGGAAGCCAGTATAATTTGTCCATTGTGCCGCAAATAAGTATACGTAGCATTGTGTAAACTATTTAAAAGGAGAACTGTACACAAATATTAAAGAGCCCTATAGAACTGGATACCGGGTTTTATAAATCCTTGATTGATTGATCATCTGATACCTGTTATTTAAGAAGGTATTTTGCCTAATATAAAATAGTGAGAATTAAGGAGTATTTAATATTGTATTTTGCCAGCCTCTCATTGGTGCTACATAGCTTGTGTGTATGGATCGTTGTTGGAGACTATTACACTTGGACACAATTATCTGAATTTGCAATGGAAACAAGGCCTGCAATTGGTGTGAAATGAGGAGGAGGATTGGTGCAAACCCAGTTTGGATATTTATCAACTTTTGCAAAATGCAGTTTTATAAAATAAGCAATATTTTTGGTGTATACATCATAAAGGTAACATGATTTTTGTCGATCATATCGTTCAGTGTAAAGATGCTGTAGGTACTTGGATGCATGCAATGTGGGAATGCTATAGAATTAATGGATTTTGGACTCAAATGTATTGTCATATGAAACTAGCTTTGGTTATGTAATTAGGAGACGATCTATGTGTGGCTCTGAAGTGGGAGAATGTAGTCCAATTGGAAGGATTTTATTTTCTTCAGCTCATATACAGCCCAATCATTTCTTTCCTAGGAGTAGACAAATATATTTTCTAATGGATACTTCTAACTGCAGATTCCGAATCTTGTGAATACCCCCAGGCACCAGACTGATCCGGAGGTTTTCATAGCATAACTCATTCCCACCAGCAGGTGGTATCATTTCGCCCTGTGTCTACCTCGGTCCACCCCAGGAATGTTGTGGACCCACATATTTGCCCCGCCCCCCTTGCACTGACATCACTTTCTTTATTTTCAAGACTTCAGATGCATAACTTGAGCTTACTCTCTCAAATTGTCTCATCTTTTCGACACATTTTTCCTCAAAATGTTTCTACAATGTACAAGGGAACATGTCTTGTTTGAAGATTACAGAGTTTAAATCTTGTAGGGATTGTCACAAGCAGGTGTCTGGGCTGGATTTCAATTAAGTATGTCTCTGTTTATGTTTATGTTTAGTGGATTTCTAAAGCCCGTAGTTGCCCGCAGGCTTCCCAGCGCTGAAAGATATGACAGAGGTTGCATAGAGGATTACTGGAAGAGCCATGTTTAGAGCAGCTTTCTGAATGCCAGTTCATCAGTTATCATGCGCGTTTCCCTAGGCAAGGAGTTCCATAGTCCCGGGACCAGATACGAAAAGGATCTACCTCCCCATCAGGCTCTCTTTATCCTGTTCTGTTTCATGAGTAGATCTGAGGAAGATCTAAGATGCCTACCTGGGACGTATGATGTGTCAAGTTTTTTAATTTAATGTGAGTCTTTATCACTCATGGCTCTATGAGCGATGCATAGTGATTTGAACTCTATTATGGACTTTATTGGGAGCCAATGTAGTGCCTTCAGGGCTGCCTTAGTTGACTACTGTCTAGGGATGCAGAGTAAAATCCTAGCTGCTACGTTTTATGCCACCTGTAGTCTGTTTATGATGTATTTGGGTGCGCCCAGATACAGGGAGTTGCCATAGTCCAGTTGTGATAGAACTAGGGCCCGTACCACTGTCCACTGGGTGATTTCAGGAGTGAGCGGTAGGATCTTCTGAAGCATTCGCAGTGCTCCGAAGCATGAGCCTGCTATTTTTCTGGCTTGAGTCTCCATGGACACATTTTTGTCCAACCAAATTCCAAGATTCTTTACCTCTGTTTTAGGGACTGGGGGCTCTCCTAGTTCTGGGGCCAGATACTTGAATTTCTTGGAATCTCCTTGTTCCCCAGGAACATGAGCTCTGTTTTTTCTTTGTTCAATTTAAGGCACCCCTTGTTCATCCAATCTGCAACTTGCATCATGCAAGGAGCCAGGTTGTGGTGGCTTGATTGGGGATCCTCCGTCACAGATAGAATCAGCTGGGTTTCATACGAGTATGACACTATTGACAATCCAAATTGGTGCACTATCTCTGCTAGTGGTAGCATATATAGATTGAAAAGTGTCGGGCTTAGTGCGGAGCCCTCTGGGGCCTAGGAGCTTTGCAGGACTCTAAGTCCTGCAGGTACTGTGCCAGATGAATACCAAGGGGATACTAAACAGCAAAGCTCTTCTTCACCCATCACTGTTGGCAGGACAGAAGGGCGAGCCGTGTTCAGAATTTGAGGACGGTGACCTGTTACCATTTCAAGACTGTTGCTGCAAAAGGTCCTCTTCATACTCCAAGTTGCCAGGTAAGTTCAAGTAAAAAAAGAAGCAAAGGAAAGTCAAAGTCTGACTCTCCTCGTCTGGCCACTCTTGTCCCAAGAATTCTCGAGGGTGACAAGCTACCTTCAGGTCTCAGTACCAATCTCCTACCAAAGTACTGATTTCACAGTAGAATTCCCGGGTCCATCTGTGATGCCGCAACAAGTAGAGGCTTTCAAACAAGCCATTTTGCACCTCTTTGGCACCCTCTGACTACCCCTGGACCCCATCGGGCCCCAAGGACCCTAGACCACCAACATAGGTGCTAGTGTCGGCGGATCTGCCCTTGATACTGTTTAAGTCTTTTGATTCAACTGTGGGCTCCCCCCCCCCCAAACTCAAGGGCCAAAACACAATCCTATTTCGAATCTGTCTATGCTAAGTCTGCTAGTACCTGACTTGTCGATACCGCCAACGCTGACTGAAGAAACAATTATTATATCAGACTCTGAAGTGAACTTGCAGGATGACCTCGACCAAAGTTACGCCCTCCCTAAGCTTTGGCACAGCTGGCCCAATCTAATTCTGACTCAGACAGAACACTGCCACTGCCTGGAATGCTTTGCATTCTATTTGCCTCAGACTCAGACAGTCAATATTGTGATACTGGAGATGACAGAGATGATAGATCCCATTATTATGTTGAGGACAATCTTTTTATGGACGTTCAGGATACCAGTGGATGAGGCACCTCCCTGTACACTGGGATGTGCTCTCTGCTGGCCCTTCCACAAAGAGCCAGCTTCTTTTGCTGTGGTGATCAGACTGGCTTCAGACGTTTGAGACCTGCAACTTTCATCTATTGAAGTTAGGAATGATGTCCTGAAAGAGGTTCTCCAACCTGGACAGTCTTCTACAGAATCATTTCACCATTTTAATGCAGCCCTGACAGACACAGTAATGGATACTTGGGCCAAACCTTGCTCTTGCCCACCAGTAAATAAACAAGTTACCAGAAAAACATAGCCTTGCCCTTAGTGACCGTTCATTCCCTGATCTAAATCCTGCACCTGAAATCTTGATTCAAGTGTCCATGAATAGACTGAATCCTAACTCGTACCCTATTATGAGTCCCATTAGGGAATTAAAGTGCATAAAGGCATTCAGGAAGAGAATTTTTCTACCAGCTAGACTCGCTCTTCGCTCATTAAATACCAGTTGTGTCCAGAGATGATACTCGCATGTGTAATGGAATATGGTCACCAGAATCTTGTAGACAGTCCATAATGAACACCACTCAACCTTCAAGATGGTTAGAGTGCAGTTAAGTATGTCATCTGCTCTAAGCAGGATACCACTAAGTGCATGGGCAGGGAAGTTGATACCAGTGTGGTGCTTTGGTGCCATACATTGACGACATCCACTGGCTTCTCGAGTAACATTTAGGCATCACTAATGGACATGCCATTTGAAGGCAACCATCTCTTTGGAGATAAGGCAGACTTGGCCCTGTAGGGCTTCAATGTAAGCAGGGTCACAGCATGCTCCCTCTGCTTTCCTGCCCCTATATATCTGTCATTGTGAGGTTTCTGAAGGGGCTTGGTGAAAAGATAACGCCATGGTCCACCTCCATAGCAACAAACCCCACAGACCTTTGGAAGCAAGTGTTGGGGATCTGACCAATAACATCCAGGCCTTCAGGGGCAATGCCCAGAACAGTCTCAAAACCCTCCCACTACTGCAAGCAAACTACATTAGTTTGCCCTCTGTGGCACATGGCCACCCAGTTGGAAGCAGAATAAGTTATTACTTCTATGGGTGGCAGAGCATCACATCTGACAGATGGGTCGTCAAATAGGCCAGAAAGATATGCCCTATCTTTTCTTTGAGATCCACTGCATATTGCAGCCACATCAGAGTGGCTGTTGGAAGTCCATCTTGCGGCAGGAAGTCTAGGCTCTTCTGGAAAATTGAGTCATAAAGAGAATCACAACATCGGAAATGGGGAATTAATGTAACAACCATTATTTCCTGGTGTCAAAGATGGATGGAGGCATTGGTTCTATTTTAGTTCTTCGCCCTCTCAAATTCCTCCTGAATAGGAAAAGTTCAAGATGCTCACATTCACACAAGTTCTAGCTGCCCTAGAACCAGAAGACAGGATTTTAGTGCAAGACCTGCAAGATACCAATTTTCACATTCCCATCGCGCAATGTCACAGGCATTACCTGCAGCTCAGGGAGGGTGAAAAGCATCAGAGGTTGAGGATATAAGTCTTCCTTAACCTGCAGAAGCCCCGTTAATCAGAGCCATGCTGGATATGGTGCAGGCTTCCACTTTGGGAGGATATTCTGCCACAGAAGCAGGGAAGGGTAATGCACCCAGGCCCGCACAACCTACACCTCCATGTTTTGCGATTGAATTGTGATCATTGACTGCTTTTGACCTTCTCCTGAAATACTTGATGTCATTCTAGCGGACATGCTTCCTTCTACAAAAACTGTTTATGCCAGACTTTAGGATAATTGTGTAGCCTAGTGTAATTCCCATTGTGCAGAGCCATTTACAGGCAAAGTTGATAGATTTTCGTTTTTTGTGCAGTTGTTAGGCCAGTAAGGACTTGTCCTGGACACTATTAATTGCATTTTCTTAAACATCTGGTCCATATGTTTTCACCCAGACCTTTTGTGATACCACAGTGGGACCTTAATTTGGTTCTCACTTTTCTTATGTGTATCCCTTTGGAGCTGATGCACAGCTGTCCATTGCATCTTCTGACTCAAAAAACAGTCTTTCTCATTACATTGTTTTTAGATAACCATGTGAGACAGTTACCCGTTTGATCCATTCATCAGCCTTACACTCCCCATTCTCCAAAATTGACTTTTCACTTTCTTTAAAAAGATCCCAATTTAAAGATCAGTATACTGTCACATCTGATCAGTTATTAAGCTCTATATCTAATTACATTAACAGAGTCAAGAAATAAACTGACATCAGCGTGCAGTGATGGCACATATATGTGGCTCAGGTGTTACTTTGTGGGGGAAACCAAGTTGATGCACAGCTGGAACACATCACCTACTGGCATGCAGGAGGAATGCTGAGAAAAATCTGAGGATCCAGTCTTGAACCTGGGGGTATTCACAAGGAAAGAAATCTGTGATTAGATACAGTATCCACTAGAAAAGGTGTTACCAAAGGTCAATAACTCGCTCACCAATGTCAGACTGGGTTGGGAAAATAAAACACAATATGGGCTTTGAGAAAAATCACTATTAACTCCTTAGTCTTAAAATTACATAGAGGATATGGGGACTGTTCCAGGAAGTGGTTCTCATTTTGGAGACAGTGGAAACATATTTCCTTTCACTTTTATAAAGAGTGATTGCCTTTATATTAGTTTTTGTATAGTGTTAACAACAAAGTGTAATATTTGAATTCAAGTTTTTAAGTTCATCTTGTATTCTGCAACATTCTAAGTATACCTGTATTGAAGGATTCTGTATGGGAACCAGGCAACTTACACCCCAAAAATGGGTGCTTAGAGGTTCATGTCCACAGGAACCTGCTTTTGCAGAGCCAGGAAAATATCCAGTGCTCATTCGAAGGGGCACCATAGGCAATGAAATGTGGGTTTAACACAGGTAAATCAGATAGGTCAGATTGTAAATGACCAGTCAAGGTTCAGTTCTTGGAGCAGTAAAATTCTAAAGAATCGTTGCATGCCCTCACGTCATAGATGGACCGGTGGAAGTTCAAGAAGGTTTTGAGATGGAACGTTCATTGCAGAGGAGTAAAAATAGAATCAAAATGCCACAATTGAGGAATAACACCAATAGTATGGCCCCAAATACACTGGAAAAAAAGGAACAAATAAAAGCCAGTATTACTCCAAAGATTTTCTTGAAGGAACTGACTAGGCCAGAAACAATACCTTTAAAATAGTGAGCAAAGTCGGCGGTATTAGACGCATTTGAAATGCAATGAACTAATTTGTCGAAATGTAGTAGGAGATTCGTGTTTAACAAGGACTGTATTTCACTGGATGCCCTTGCAACTTGCAATTCCAAATTTTCCGAGAAGAAGTTAGTGCTACATCTTTTGGAAACAATAGTGCTATGAGTCTGCTTAACTTGTTAAAGTCTGCTTTCAAAGTTGGAATGGAAGGCCACAACAAACTATCAAAACCGTTGTGAGTGGGAGAGAGGCACACGTGGTTGCAGCAAGTCACTATTTGGGAAACCAATAACATCTCTGGGATTCCAGCTTTCATTCCACAAAAATCCTGATCACTTAACGTTTAATAGCCTCTATTTGAAAGAACTTGAATAAGAGGGAACATTGAAGGAGCTGTATTCCTTTTAGAAAACAGGCCAAATTAGCTATTGACAGGTTATAAGTGCAATCAATGGTAACGTGTTTACAAATAAGTGAATGTTTGAAAGAATAGCATTCTTTTCAGTGAGGAAGACCTCCTTGGTAGCATGGTTACAATGATGGGAGTGACCATAACTCATAAATGAAGCTGTCTCCTAGGGGTTCATATCTACCAACAGGGAAATGTTTCATGCAAACTGTAAATTGAAAAGTTGAAATGGACAAACATATTACGCCATGTATTAACAAGTCAGCGGAAGGTGTTTCTACTATTGTGAATGGGAGCTGTTCTAATTTCTCGAGATGTAACACAGTGTATGTGGCATTTTTCTTGGCCATGAGTTATTGTTACGCGTCCGCTTGATAGGCATGAATAGCTGACTAGAATTAAGATAATGCCAAGGGATGCAATAATTTTTAAGGGTTTGAAGTGTTCAGATAAACAGCATGATATATCTTAGATGACTTTATCCATGGTACAGCGTAGACAAGTCACTTTGCACAATATCAATTACAGATTACACAATGTTATACAAAGTATAAATGCGAGAAGACAACTTATTAATACTATTATCAACAACAGCAAGCACTTTTTCCAAATTAACTTGATCAATTTGTCTTAAGCTTCCATTTGTGACAATTTCCAAATTTCATTATATGTGGCATAAATAAATCTTTTAGAAAGCAGAGAAATAGTATCCAACAAGAAATCAGAGAGGTTCATAGCCTCTGATAAAAGAGAAAGATGTTGTTTTACTGCAGACAATGTGGAATGTTCCGACCATTGTTGAAAGAGTTTCTCCACCAAATAGATGGTGAAAATACCTGAAAGGCTGAGATTTGGAGTAACGGGGGTCAAGTCTGCTTGCCTTAAACCCATGCGTGGAATTCAAAATATGAGCATTGCACTCATTTGTGTCTACTGGCCACAATAATCACCCGTGAGGACCTGAAAGTCTGTATACATATACATATGTATAACATGAGCCTGTGGCACCCTAACTTTGAGGTCCGCCACTTTAACCCAAAGCATTTTATGCTTGATTTGGTTTCCTTTAGAATGTTTAAATCCATTCTTATGCTAATAATGTAAATTAATATTAAAGGACTGTACTCAATAATCCGAATTACATATAGTAAGTGTGGTGAATTTAGGATCTGTATGTTTGAGTGCAAGAATGGAATCTTTTAGTTCAGGCAACTGTGCAGTGCAGTCCTGTAAGGACTGGGTGCAAGTCTTTTGTGGTTGGTATTTGCCGTACAACATTACACCAACAAGGGTGGCGCAGGCCGCCAAAAGTTGCTGTTTAGAGCCTATACCAGGCTGGGTTGAACCATCAGTAGAAACAACATATTTATATTGTTCAAGAGGCACCCGAAAGGTGGGCATGGAATAAACATGCTCATATTGTAGAAATTCTTGTGTTTGTAAAGATGGGTAAAAGACTAAATCAACAGTAACAGTGGTTAAGGTTGTTGCCCACTGTATCCTTCTAGGATGGAGAACTTTAGCATTACGAACGCTAGCTTTTGTAACAGTCTCTAAGGTTGGCATGGCAGTAACATTAATGGTGCGTTTCCCTTGTGCAAGTGGCAACTCTTTAAGAATAGCCACCTGCACAACAGTCTGTATTTTTTCAGTGGAAGCAAAATACATTTCTGCTCAGGAATCTAAATGCAATTTCTATGCAATCGGCACTGTCTCACCTTCGTAAAAAAGTTATATAGGTGAATACAATTGCACCCAGTAAAACACAGATGACTAGGTAACTGGTATTTATGTTATGTTTGTTATGTTACCCAATTTTTAAAGTGTGGCGTATACCCGGAGGTGTCTTGGTGCTGATTCCATGAGCAACGATGAGCAGAGCAAAAGAACCTACTGATTGAAAAGCCATGGTTTCAAGTGTTTCCTAAATTGAAGCAATGAAGGGGCTGACTTTAGGCTGAATGGCAGGAGGTTCCAGGATATGGCTGCTCTGACCTCAAAGCTGCTGCCATCTCATTTAGATTTTTTTATGTTATACAATTTATTCTGAACGTACATGAAGATCTTAGGTTTCTAGTTGGGGTGTACCAGCAAAGGACTTTCTTCAGGAAGCTGGGTCCAGAGTCGTGGACGGCTTTATAGGTCAGAGAGAGGGCCTTGAACTTGATTCTGTTTTTGATCTTCAGCTAGTGAAGGTCTTTGAGTGCGGCGGAGACTGAATGGTGCCTGGGCACTTCTAG